>NC_084603.1:36945126-37657626 GCF_033807715.1 Cololabis saira
CACTAAAAATGTGCAATATTACAGAATGGATGTTCTTCTTTCTTTCTATTGTTTTATATTAATTTATACAATTTTAAGTTAAGCAGGACAGGTTTCTGTTTAAGAAAGATACTTATTTTACTCAGTTCATTTTGTGAATTGCTGGATAATAATTAGTTCTCCATGTGTTCATGGCATTCACAAATGTGCATCTAATTTAATTCAGGTTTGAGTCAAATAGTTAAAAAATCGTTTCACTCACAAAAAAAGGGGCTAAAAAAATTACCCACGCCAGGAAAGGTGAAGGCAGTCGGGTCAGCCGGCCCTGACGATGAGGTGTCCCTTATTTATTTTTCAGGGAGTTGGCAACCGTACCTGTTACTGTCAGTCCCAACTTTACACAGCCTTTTGTATTTAAACTGGTCCACAGCTACTCTAGAGGCACAGAAGATTAACAGAAAGAGGTTGGGAAGTGGCATACTCTGTGCACTATAACCTTGTTTTAGGCTCTAATGGTGCTCTTCAAAGCCCTTCTCCTTCAGTCATTCACATATGCTCACACATGCACTCCATATACAGTATGATTCCTGAGCATGGGAGTGTGTGCTTCAAAAAAATCGAATCATCTTTCCTGATTTGTCAATTTTGCGAGCTCACCGTACCCACACCTTTGAACTGCAGACAAAAAGATTGATATTTCTCAGTTGAAAGATTCATTCTGAGCTTTAATTCCCATTTTGAATGCTTGTTTACAGTTTCATGTTGTTGTAAAGCCACTTAAACACCGTTTATTGTATGTTCTGACTGAATTCTCAACAACGCCGCCGTGTGACTCCACCGCTTTGGCTCCACTGCTGTCCAGGGTAAAGCAGGTGTAGCAGGTGAATGGATGGACGCTGCGTGTTTTCGCAATTCAGTTATCTTGGTAGGACAGTGCATGTTAACAGATTAACCCGGTGGGCCAGTCGCTAGATTGGACATGGACCCATTCAGACCCTTTGGGTGCTTTCACACCTGTGGCCCGTTTGTTTTGTTCCGATTCAGGGGCTAAATCGATACAGTTGTTTCGTTTTTCATTTGTGGCGTTTGTGTTCACAAGGCAACCGTCCGTAGCGGTTCAAAGCTGTTAACAAATGCCATGCGCAACTGTTTTCTCATTGGACAGAAATGAACGCGGAAGGAGTTTCCTCTTCTGTACCCCGGGAAAATGAACTATAGTTGTGAGTTGAGTCGTGGTTGAGTTGAGTGTGGATTATGTTCTCACTGCAAACGAACCGCTCCAGGTTTGGAATGGAAGCGAGCCGAGACCACCTCTCCTAGGAGATCTGGGCTCGCTTGTTTTGTCCCACATCCGTGTTTGAGGGCCGGTGTCCTGCAGGTTTTAGATGTCTCCTTGCTTCAACACACCTGATTCAAATTAATGGTCGTCACCAGCTTGCCATCAAGGTCTGGACAACTCTGTTGGTGACACAGCTACTTTTATCACGGTGTGCTGAAGCAGGGAGACATCTAAAACCTGCAGGACACCGGCCCTGGAGGACAGACTTTGGACACCCCTGACATATACCAAACGAACGGATCTTTAGGGGCAAACGCTCCCTGTTTCGGAACAACTGCTCCAAACGGGACAGGTGTGAACACACCCTTTATGTCACCTTTTATGCAGCATGTCATTCTCCTGCTTGGACTGAGCAGTGAGAGCTCCAGATGAGACCGGCGAGACTCTACCAATGCTCTAGCTGGAGGGTTTAGTGGCAGACGTGCTGCTTCCAGCTGCGATGTTGTCCTTCGCACAGCGCAGGTCGCAGGTTCTCCCGCTGCTTTGGAACTGCTCAGGGTGATAAGAGTGTGTGGGCCAGTGCCAGTCTGAACAAGGGCTAAAGGTGCACTCACACTCACCTGCCCCCACATTACCCCAGTCTAAATCGTGCTCCAACACGCCTGCAGCTTTGCACATAAGTCATCCTGCTATTATGCCGCTCCGTGGCTGATGTTTGAGCTGTTCTGGTCAGATACAGCCTCCGTCAGGCTTCAGCGCGCCGTCCTGCTTGGCTACGGCACTGAGTTTCTGCCGTACACCTTCCTGTCAGACTGTAACTGCAACAACTTGAGCAAGTATTTATGCCAAGGAATGATCAAAACGAGCTTTGAATATCGACTCCAGTAAAAGCTGTAAATTATAGATTTAATGCAGAAACACACGCTAGCTGGTGGAGATCAGAATATTGCAGCAGATTAGAAGTTGAAAAAAGTTCTAATCTGTCCACATGCTGAGTCACAGCGTTGCACCGTGTGTGCGTGAGTGTGTGTGTGTGTGTGTGTGTGTGTGTGTGTGCGTGCCAGGACCAAGTTTCCTCTCTCTGTTCACATAAATGCTGTAATTTGGATGCTCTGTAATTTCACCATCGCGGTTCAGGGTTAAGTGGAGGCTGTCCCTGCCATCATGGCTGCTGGCCCTCCGAATGGACACACACACACACACACACTCACACACACACACACACTCACTCATAGTTACAGTGTGCTTGGATGCTGCTATAAAGGCCAATCCGTTTAATTACATTTATAAACACAGTTTAAGAGCCCGAGCTGTGTCATTAGAACAGACTTTACAAGAGACGTTGCAGTGTGTGTGTGTGTGTGTGTGTGTGTGTGTGTGTGTGTGTGTGTGTGTGTGTGTGTGTGTGTGTGTGTGTGTGTCTGTCGGTGTGCTTGTGTGCCACAAAGAGAGAGAAAAGGAAACTGTCACATGGCCGCAACGGACGGACACACACACGCACGCACACACACACACACACTGGTGAGACTTGCAAACAGCGCAGTCTGTAACGCAGCAGGTGTCCAAACACACACACGATATTGATATATCACACAAACACACTCACACACACACACAGGGACAGACGGTATTGATATTTTTGATCGCCAGCCTGAAGTGTGTGTGGCCGCTCAGCAGCATCACACTGACACACATTCTCGTGCACGTGCACGCACGTGCGCAGCATGTAATCAGACCGGATCAATAATTCATTGTTGTCTTTGGAAGTGAAAATGCGGTCGACTTCTTTCCTCCTGGAGATGTGTCTTTGAGAAGTTGTTTTAGAGCTTTTTTTTAAGTCGGGCTACGGGTTGTTTTTTTTTAGTTTCTTCTCTTATTGGTGACAGTATTTCTGATGTTCCGTAGATTAAAGATCTTTAAAATCTGACAACTTCATAACTGACTGAACTGCTTTCTTTTGAAGATAAAAAGCTGTTTTTTTTTTCAGTCTCTACAGTCTCAGCGTTTTTGTCTGTTTTTGTAAAGCTTTCACGCCGTCGTACAGAGACTGAACAGTCGGGGTTGTGTTTAAACACATCTCGCACCTCACTTTGTTCCTGGTGGTCCGAATCACTCCATACATTTGTAAACCTTTTCCAGTGCGGTTCAAGTCTTTTTTCTGTAGTGTGCCTCTTATTGGTCAAACATCCCTGCCTTAGGCGTGAAAAGCGCATGAAGGCAGGCAGACGGCTCTGGCGTAGTGACCGCCCTGAACTTCTGAACAGATTATTTGTTGTTTGCGTCATTCCTGTCCACATGTCCACACTCGCTGAATACTTTACCCTCAAACTGAACGACAGCTCCGACTGCAGAGGAACATTTTGAACCTCTTACACAAACGAAACAGTACAGACATTGTGCTAACGTTGATGTCCCGTGTCATGCTTTCTGACTTTCAAAGGCTCCAAGTGGACTTAGACTGTAAGAAACACACTTGTCAGTTTTTAATGTGTCAGTTTAAGAGATGAATGGTTGATTAAGCAATAAATAAAACAACTTTCTCTTCATTCTCTTCATGTAGCCCCATGTTGGGTCGGTCCATCTCAGACATCCAGTAGTTTCACTTGCTGCGTCACTGGCAGTGATGTATCTGATATCTATAAAAGCACAGTGGCCGAGGAGCAGATGGACAGTGGGACCAGTACTCGAGTTGTAAAAAACGATCAGGGGGGGTGGTGGATTTTATCATATGGGGACAGATAATTTGTGCTGATTACAAATAATATAATATATTAAAAAATAATAGCAGTGACCAAAACACCTGCAGAAATACTGCAGGAATGACATAGCAGCAGTTAAATGCAGCCTTCTGTAAGCTTTAAATATCCACTGGGCTTACATCAAATACATCAAAACACAACAATAAAAAACACTTTTCTGAACTTATCAATATGACTCTGTCCTTCACAGGATAAGTAACATGGATCACTGCAAAAACTCAAAATCTTAACAAGAATATGTGTCTTATTTCTAGTTAAAAAAATGTCATTACACTTAAAACAAGACTCATCACTGGAAAAAACAACAATTTTCACCTGTTTCAAGTAGATTTTCACTTGAAATAAGTAGAAAAATCTGCTAGTGGAACAAGATTTTTTTGCTTTTAATAAGAAGATAAATCTTGTCCCACTGGCAGATTTTTCTACGTATTTCAATTAAAAAGTTACTTGAAACAGGTGAAAATTGTCAAATAAGTTATTTTTCTGATGATGACTCTAAATGTTGAAATAGCAGTAAAACCACATTCATTGATGTGTGACATAAGGGATGGAAAGGGGGATGAAAGATTTACAGGGGGGATGATTTTGACTGTTTTTATTTCACACTTTTTTTTATTTCCAATCAAATAAACAAAAACTCCAGTACTGTGTGGGACCAAACACGGTGCTCACAGCGCACACAGAGAAAGAGAAGATTTCAGATCTAACAGACCCAGAGAGGTTTGAGTCGCGATGAAGGTTATGAATGTCGTCCAGTTTAAGGAAACATATTGTGAAGTCATTGATTCAACAAAGATCAGGAAAACATCCTGAAAACAAACGCTCGATGAAAGAAACTGAGCACAAGCATGGACGAGGAAAAATATGCTTAAAACGAAGCAGTGGGATACCAGCACACATTTAAGGATACTAACTTATCAACAGGTGGTTTTTCTTTGCCGAGAAAAAAAAAAAGGATTGTTTGAACAGCTCGCTGGTCCTGGTGCAACTAAAGGTTTTAATAATCTTCAAAGGACTTGGAACGACTCCCAGAATCATGCCAAAGTGTCTGGAGGCAAAAAATTTGTCCATTCCTTACATGTGACGACTTTCAAATCAGACTCGTCTGAAAAAGAGTCAGATCCATTGTGGCTCATCCTCCTTTATCAATCTACCATCAGTCTAGCATTAGTTACTCCTCCTTCTTCTCTTGATTTTACACGTTACAACTGAGAACCACCTTTTCTGAGAATATTCCTGAACATGGCTTAGAGATGCAGTCCAAACAAATCAATATCAACCTTCCTGGTAACCTGTGGGTCATGTCTCCACTGCTGTTTCGAAAAAAAAGAGTTGAAATCAAAGTATGAAAGACCTCTCTGACCTGCATGCAAACACAAATACAACACACTTAATGAAGGCCCGGAGAAGCAGCTCCGTCGGTCAGGGGGGGAAAGTCCTGTGACTGCACGATGAGGAACACATTTCCACTGCTCGGGGGGATGTGGCGAGGTGGTTGTTGTTGCATGTCCATCCCATTATGTCTTTCTATCGGGACAGCCGTGCTTTTCTGAAAACAGCAGTTGTTTGAGGAAGGTGCTTTGATCAATCCAGTAATGGAGGCTGATTTCCCTCCTAATAGAGTCCCCCCTTTTAGAGCATTTTCAGTCATGTTGTCAACCCCGGTGCATCGGTCTCCTCGGTGAGCCGACAGGACACCAGCTGCCTCTGTTTGCATTCCAATTGTTTGCTGTTCAGTCGGTGACAAAGCTCGGGCATCCAGGGAAAATAACTGCATGAGAGGAAGATAATGCCGATACCTTCCAGTCTGGGCCATACGTGGAGTTGAACAGGGGATTTAACCGAGAGCGATGAAATCAAAACCTAGTGACAATCCTGCACAGATGCCAACGACGCTCTTATCTTTGTCGTCATCCTGCTTCCAGCTCCACCAGCCTGTGTTTTTAAGTTTAACCCACATGGTTTTGCAGCGGTTTCTCTGACGAGCCCAGTGGTCTTTGAATTAGAACATGCCGTTTGGATATTGATGAATTAAAAACAAATTAAAAAAGAGCCATTATTAGGGTAACATGACGGCAGTGATACGGCTAAATGCTTTTGGAAAGTATTAGGAATCAGTAAGAAGCAGCAAGCCACAAATGTTGCACTTTAATGGTGCATGATGGGTGGAGGACAGAGGAAGACTTCAGGACAGAGGAGTCAATACTGTCCTGCTGAAGCCTTTCAAAAATCATTTTCTCTGGTACAGTTTGTTCCCAGTGTCACAAAGGAGTTCTTATTAAAGCAGAGTGGTATATCAGTTACAGTACATATGTATAGTGGGAGTCATGAGACGAGTGAGTATCTGTGTGCTGATCAGCAGTTATATGTGTCACTGAAAATGCATGTGGAGGGTGATAAAAGAACTGTGAAGACGAAGATAAACAGACCCAAAACCACGCAAATGCTATAGCTGAACTGCTATTGTTTCCCCACTTTTGCCCATTATTAGTACATGCACGCACCGTTTAACGTGTATTACTATTATTATTACTGATTCTTTCCTCTTTCGGTTTGAAGGACTGATTAATAAACATCAGTTTAACTTCTCATTCATTTGATGTAAATGTTCAGACTTCAGACTTTTTATTGTCATTATACGAGGCATACAACGAAATTAAAGCAGCATGGACTGGTGTTTTCCTTCAGAAAATTGAAGTAAAAAAGTATATAAAATAAGTATAAAATAAAATAGTACAAAATTAAATAGAATAGACTCTGTTGGGTTATACAGGACTGTCTCAGAAAATTAGAATATTGTGATAAAGTTCTTTATTTTCTGTAATGCAATTAAAAACATTCTGGATTCATTACAAATCAACTGAAATATTGCAAGCCTTTTATTATTTTAATATTGCTGATTATGGTTTACAGTTACGATTAAGATTCCAAGAATATTCTAATTTTTTGAGATATGATATTTGAGTTTTTATTAAGCTGTAAGCCATGATCAGCAATATTAAAATAATAAAAGGCTTGCAATATTTCAGTTTATTTGTAATGAATCCAGAATGTATGACATTTTGGTTTTTGTAATTGCATTACAGAAAATCACAATATTCTAATTTTCTGAGACAGTCCTGTATAATAAAGTCATACATAAGAAATTCTCTTAGATGACTGAAAATTGTACTTTATTCATAAAAAAAAGATGGTGAGTTTTATTTCTGCTGTGTCAGTGTGTTAATTTGATGATGATAATAATAATAAGTCTAAAATTCAGCATTTATTTATTTAATGTTAGGCTTTAGCACAGTCCTCTATTATGTATGTTCTTTTTTTCTTTGCTAACAAGCACCTTTTCTTTTCTTTTTTTTCCCTGTAAACTAACTAACGTTCTTGTTACATGCCCACGCACGGCATTAAGGTCCAGCACGGGGTGATCATGGCTGAGCAGCGACGCTCACATGTAAATAAACGCAGCGGATCCTGAAAGCCTGCGGCTCAGATAAAAATCCCAAATTGCGTTAAGGGGCATTGTCCCTCACTCCCAGTCTGCGTACCTAATCCTGTTTTAGCGATGT
This sequence comes from Cololabis saira, assembly GCF_033807715.1. Taxonomy (NCBI): domain Eukaryota; kingdom Metazoa; phylum Chordata; class Actinopteri; order Beloniformes; family Belonidae; genus Cololabis; species Cololabis saira. The sequence continues at coordinate 36,952,707 of NC_084603.1, forward strand.
TCCATTACCTCAATTACTATCATCTCACCCAGAGGTGGGCCCAGCCAAGGACACCTCCAGAGGACTAGTGGGTGGAAAGTGAGGGGGAGAGAGTGTGGAGGGAGGGCTGTAAAGGAGGCATGAAAAGAAGATGGAAAAGAAGAGAAAGTCACCAGGAGGAATAAAAAACGGCGGATATGATTGATGTAAAGCCAGCGCGATAGTTGCAGGACTGTCCTAGCTGGTGTCCCAGACCTTGGCGTCCGTTCTCGTCCCCCAGCTGGTTGGACAGGAATAATGGTAACAATCCAGCTAATTTACAGGACAGGCTGAGGAACAGACAGTCAATGCCGGCTGAAGGTTCCAAGGTTCCAAGTGGGCCGTCTATACGTTTTGGATTTTCAGGAATGTGAGCAGTCACAGACTCCACAGACACAGAAAAACACAGATAAGGCTCGAACAGAGCACGTCTGTAAGCTTCTAGCATTAAAGATCTTTTTAGGGATTGCATTTTCCCTCCGCAGGTATGCGTTTCTGGCCGGCGTCGTGCATGTAGATCGGGGTGACTGATAAACTGTTTAGTGAGTAGTATAAACTCTGCTGCTGCTGTCGAAGTTGTCTTTTATTTGGAACAACACTGGTGAGTTAACAGGCTGCTAAAATACTGAAACCTTAATGTCGCTGAGGATGCGTTCAAAATTTGTGGGGCTTCCAGGGAATTTTGGCAGCAACAAAAAATCTGTTTTGCTAGATTTACGGTGCGCCTCTCCACTGGCTTTATTTCTGCCATTTGGACAGCTATTGGGTCAGAGTGCTACATTTCCTTTCGAGAGGAATGAAAGAGCCAGGAAATCTTTCTGGCTTGAGTTGTGAAACAGAAGCCACCCTGGCTCTCAGCCTTCTTCTCCCATCTAGCACCACGTAAGTGTCCAGGCAATACCCTTGACTTAATAGGACCTAATGCCTGTGCTTGTCACTGTAGAATGGCCGCTACTGAGTGTAACAGTGTGTCCTCTACACCCTCACCTGTTGTTGCTTGGTTTTGACATTTATCCCAGATAAAAATAAAATAAAAATGGATGACGTCATCCATCCCCAACTCCTCTCCTTCTTTTCCTCCAGCTGGGTTAGGGTTAGGGCTAGGGTTAGGGCTAGGGTTAGGGTTAGGGCTAGGGTTAGGGTTAGGGCTAGGGTTAGGGCTAGGGTTAGGGTTAGGGCTAGGGTTAGGGTTAGGGCTAGGGTTAGGGCTAGGGTTAGGGATACGGCTAGGGTTAGGGTTAGGGTTAGGGCTAGGGTTAGGGTTAGGGCTAGGGTTAGGACTAGGGTTAGGACTAGGGTTAGGACTAGGGTTAGGGTTAGGGGAGCCGCCTCATCTCCATCGGTATACCTGCCGTACTCAAACTTTAAAGTTACTGGAGGTATTTGTCACCTCTACCCAAACTTCAACCAGAGAGACTCCTTCTTTCTCATCCCCTTCCTTTCCTTTGACTCTATTCGTCTTCATCCCCCGGTCTCCATTCCGCCTTCTCACTTCATTTTTCTACCTTGGAGTGGTGGAGAGTTTGCCTAATGAAGTGGCTGATGGGAGTATATTACGGGGAGACAGAGTGGAGTGGTCGCCTACTCTAAAATCCATTAACCTTACAGTTTCAATCAGCATACAGACAAGTCTCAGCTACTTGTCATAGATGAACGGATCAGCTCAAGAGTTACACTACTGGGCCGTGTGCTTGATATTCTTAATATGTTGTCCACACCTTCTGCAAGCACAAATGTTCTTTGAGCGTATATAAGTGTTGTCAGCATGAAGCTGCAGTACATGTTAAAACATCCTGTTTCAAGTGATACTACTTTCCCAGGTGACTTTGATGAAGTCAAATCCAGAGCAAAGCACAAAAAACCTAAACTCAGTGCAGATGTAGCCGCAATGACCCCTTCACTCCTTCGGTTCTTCCCTTTTCGTGCATGAATCACTTCATATTTATATATTTAGCACCACAGCGTTAGGCATGTATCTTACTGAGTGTTCCTCCTAAAAAGCTCTCTGGAAGTAGAGGACAGGCTGAAAATTTTTAAAGGGAGATATGAAGAAAAAGGAATATTCATGTGCTTAAGCACGTGTGTTCGGGTGTCTGAACATGGGATGCACGATCCAATATCACGATTGGCTATCGGTCCGATAATGAGGAAAATATATGGATTGGTTGCTGGAAAATTAAACTAGTCCTTAATTCAGTCTGTTCACTTTAAATGTGTTGCTGATGTATGATGAATAGATAGATGTTCAGATTGTCTATCAGTGTTTTAAAATGTATGTGATTCATTTTAGTTTGAATCCGTTTACTTAGAATTTGAACGGTGGTGCACTGTCGTTTCTTTTTTTGTACTAAATGATAACCGTTTATTATATTCATATCTGTGTACTTACAGTTTATCTTAGGAAACTACTGTGTAGATTGGAATTAAATGCAGAAGTCAGGTCCGATGCATTTAGTCTGAGTATAAAAGTTGGGTCGGTGTATTAGTGTAACACGACTATGTCATCTGGTTAGAGGAACCCAAGTTGTCATCCATGAGCGTTCAGATTTGCTGGTTACTATGACATTACAAACTAGTATGACATCAGAGTACACTTTTTTCCTCCAATTTTTACAACTTGCTTAATTTTTTTTTTTTGTACCTTAGAAGAGGGACGTTAAAAGCTTTAACCTCAGTTTTGAAAGAGGCACATCCTACAGTAGAGAGGAGTGGACACAGTAGTGGAGGGTGGAGACGAGTCACGTGTCTGACTCCACCCCCTAAAAACGGCTCTTGTGAACAAAGCTGAACTGAGAGGGAACCGCTGTATTTGACCTCTGGGGTTTTATGACCAAAAACATGTCACATACATTTCATTCCCCCCTCAGGACATATCAGGGTTAAAAGAGAAGTTATGAGATGCCTCCTTTAATGTCACTGGCACGTTCTTAAAAGAAAACTGACCCTCAAACACTTATTTTAAATAATTTATCCACAATTAACGCTTCACTATGTCATAAACGAATCTTGCTTGCTGGCCTAACAGCAGCAAAAAAGATAATTGCAGTAAGATGGAAACCACCACACACGCTTAACATCTCCCTTTGGTATTTGACTTTTCTTGATATTATCTATCTGGAAATATCTATTAATATTTTTTTAGCCTTTTCATAAGCCTTTTTGGCTTCCACCTCTCCTGCACAATGCTTCATTTGACCTTTGTTTTTACTGTTCTGTTTTATGTGCAAAATAAACTGAACTAAACTAAATCTACAGCCTGAATCCATAATGCAAAACAACAAAATATTTTATTTTGGCATATGGCAGCAGATCAAATTAAAGCCAAACTTGAAAGATGTATTTAAAATTGATATACACTACCTTGTTGCAGCTATCCTTGTCCAGTTTTTGATATTATTATGTTTTGTCTTTTTTTTGTATATTGTCCTTTTTTTATTGGGTTAGGGTTAGGGTTTTATTGTTTTCTGTTTTCCTTATTATTAAATATTAATTGTTTTTATCGAATGCTTAGGTCTGAGGGGTGGGTTTGGAAGGGGGTGAAAATATGCGTATAATGTTTGTTTGACATCATTGTGGATGCCACCCTTTATAATAAAAAAATGAAATATAAATAAAAACATTTGATCACAAAAAAAAGAAAACTGGGCAACTTTTGATATTGAAATTTTCAGTTTTCAGTGTTTTAAGCAAGGTGTGGGTGCAAGGTTTGAGTGAATATAATTCAGACAAGCATCTTTGAGTCCGTCCATAGATTATCTGTACCCACTTATTCCATGCAGGCACAGGGAGAATGTGCAAACTGCACATGGGAAGGCCCCTGCCAGGATTCAATCCAGAAATCTCTTGCTGTGAGCAGTGACCAAGCCACTGTGCTTCTCCATCTCAACGTCAATATTAAAAATGAACTATTTAAGATGTGACTGCTCAGTTTAAAGCAAAAAAAAAAGGAAAAAAAGGCAAACCCTGAGCCACAGAGTCATTAGAAGAAAGGGCACGTTGGATAAATTGGTTGTCGTTTCAGGACCGTCCGTTTCTCCTGATTCAGCCAAAGTGGAAAAACAGCAGTGTTGTTGTCAATACCGCCCGTGTCCTGGAACAGAACAGATCAACCCGAGGGAAAAAGATGAATAAACAAATAGAGGCATCCCAGTCGCGATGCTGCAGATGAGAGTCACAGGTTAGATCCTTTGCAGGTGCACACAATTAGTGGTAATTTGTGCCAATTTTAATGATCTCTAATTTAGTCGCCATTCCAAACGCCGGTCTTGCGGTTAAGTGTGTTTGTGTGTAGAAAAAAGGAGAGAGGAAATGAGAGAGAGGGCAATCTTTCACCAGTCACCCAATCTTACACATCCGCATCCAGTTTATGACGAAACTGTGATCCTTCAAACTTCATTTTTCCTCTTTGAGAATAACAAAGTATGTCTTTGCAATTTTTTGGGAAATGTCGGTCACTGAGTACTTCTCTCATAGCATGAAGGACGTTCCGTTTCTTTTATAACATGCATGCACGCACAAAAACACGTCTCTTTGATAGATATTTTGGTTGTTTTGTTCACTCCGACCTCTTTGACTCCCTGTCTGACTGTTGGAGGTAAATTACGGCATCCATGTAAACCATGACATCCTTTTAGTACCACTGTTAATTTGTCATGTTTGTCCTCCCAGTAAATAGCTGGTGATATCGCTCAGTTTTGCGTGTATTTATGCAACCCACCCAAACCTTTTACATATAAATTGGATGTTTTTGCAATTTATTGTTCAGGACACGATATAGCAAAATAGCTTTTAACAAAAAATCATCAGGGATAATTAGCATCAATATTTACAACATGGAACAACATCCATTTGCTCCTAGTTCAGATTATTATCTGTGACATATTTTTAGGAATTTTGCAGTTATTCTATAAATGGTTGGTTGTTTCTCAATAATATGCAGCTGTAAGATCCTTTTATCCATTTTTGGTTAAATGTCTATCTATCTATCTATCTATCTATCTATCTATCTATCTATCTATCTATCTATCTATCTATCTATATATATATATATATATATATATATATATATATATATATATATATAGTTAGAATTACCTTGGATTGTTTGCGGGTAACCTATCCATAATATCACTTAAGTGGACTGAAATTATTGAGTCTTGTTCGAGGCTTAAATAAAATAGCAATTGTTTTTGACGTTCCTACTTGACTGTTGGATTAACAGTTAATCTGTGATGCTGCATATTCCACTCAAAACTGCTCAAAGTCATATTATTTTCCCCCTAAATACAAGTTTGCACTCTATGAACCATCATAGAACTCGGGTTCATTTATCGCTGGAATATTCCTTTAAACAGTCTTTTCCCACTTGCTTCCCCAAGGGCACTGCGGTTTACAGAGACACGGGTTTGTTTGTTATCTAATCTCGTAAATGAGCGGATGGCCGTCCATTCAGTCCTCCGATGATTACACGCGCATTGCGGGTCCCTCCACAGGTCTTCATCGCTCAGGCCATTCATAGGCATTTATTGTTTTAAATGCTTCATCGGGGGAAACGATGAGTGATGACTGATGAGGAAAAAGTATTTTTTATTTTCTAGTTGGAGCCTAAATGTTTTCATACTCCTACTGTTTTACTGTTTGGATGAATGCATGTCTGTATTTTGTGGCTTGAGAGACACTGGTATGATCGTGGGCAGATAATAGGAGAACATGACTTGTTTACAGTGTACATTAATATCTTGCATAACGCTAAATTCTGGATGGGGATCTGCAGTTTGAGACCTTCAAAAACGGAATATCATTTTCTTCTTTGTGTGAGTCCATGAGATTTTCCTGCAGTTCAATCTGTACTTAAAGAAAACATATTTAGTCATTTAAAGGTTGAAAGATTTCTACCCTGTTGCCCCTCCTGTGGGTTTGAGTGTGTGTGTGAATTTGTCAACGAGCCTCTGTTTTGGCAGATCAGTGGGAAGTGCTCGTCCGCTGGGATGGTCCAGCTTCTTTGTTCTCCTGCTGACAATGGAGGACTTAGAGTCAGTCTAAAGGGAAAAATTATGTCCCAGAGCAGTCTGGGAGAAAAAGACATACACGCACACACACGCACACACACACACACACATGCACACACACACATACACACACACACACCACTTCTCACATGCTACTCATATGGGGCATGACCTCAATAAGAGCTGCTGTTGTATCTGCGAAGCCCTCAACACCATGTGCCATCTACTTTTAAGAGCTGTAACAGTTAAGCCAGAGGTTCAAATAAGGATTGCTTCAGCTGAATTGAACAAAGTTGCTCTTCATGTATTTCATTCTGTACACTGCACTGCGTTAATGTGTCTAACTGAGCACTGTTACAGCATTTTAGAAGTCTTAAAAGAAATTCAGACTCTTCTGCTCATAAGACACTATTGCTGGCTGCTTTATACAGCAATTAGAAACAGATGCTTTAAATTCTGTTTGAGATTTCTCCTTTCAAATTTTAAATACATCTTTTTTCTTTCTTTCACAACAGGTAAGGAGGAGCCAACCACCTACACCTGCACTACCTGTAAGCAGGCATATGGCAGCGCCTGGTTCCTGCTGCAGCACGCTCAGAACACCCACGGCTTCCGCATTTACCTGGAAAGTGACCACGGCAGTCCTCTCACACCACGCATGGGTGGGCCCTCCTCCCTTGGCGGCGGCGCTGACTGCCCCTCTCAGCCTCCCCTTCACGGGCTCCATTTGCCTCCAGATGCAAGCCCCTTCAACCTCCTCCGCATCCCTGGCTCAGGCTCAGGTGGAAGAGACAGCATCGGACCAATTGGCGGTATGGGCTCTGTTGGAGCTGTGGGCGGGGGGCATCATCAGCGTTTCCCTCCAACACCTCCCCTCTTCAGTCCCCCTCCAAGGAACCACCTGGATCCCCACCACCTGAGTCCAGAGGAGCTGGCGCTGGCAGCCCACCACCCGAGTGCCTTTGACAGGGTGCTGCGCCTCAATCCTCCTCTGCCTCTGGACCCACCTCCAACAATGGACTTCTCAAGGAGGCTACGCGAACTGGCAGGCAACACCTCAGGGTCCACTCCCCCGCTATCGCCCAGCCGGCCAAGCCCCATGCAGCGCTTACTCCAGCCATTCCAGACGGGAGGAAACGGAGGCACCGGAGGTGCAGGGGGCAGCAAACCTCCATATCTTGCCACTCCACCACCTCTTTCAGGCTCCATGGAGTCACCAGTGGGCTCTCAGACCAATCCTACAACCCCTCTCCCCTCGGCAGGGGCAACACCCTCCTCCACCACCCAGTTGAAATCAAAGTGTTGCGAGTTTTGCGGCAAGGCCTTCAAGTTCCAGAGTAATTTAATAGTGCACCGGCGCAGCCACACGGGAGAGAAGCCGTACAAATGTCACTTGTGTGATCATGCATGTACACAAGCCAGTAAACTGAAACGTCACATGAAAACACACATGCACAAATCCTCACCCAATACAGGCAAGTCAGAAGATGGTCTATCAGCAACCTCATCCCCAGAGCCCGGCACCAGCGAGCACATGGGCAGCGCAAGCAATGCACTTAAGTCAGTGGTGGCCAAGCTGAAAAGTGAGAATAACCGCATGATACGTGAAAATGGGGAGGAGGAAGAGGAAGAGGAAGAAGAGGAGGAAGAGGAAGAGGAGGAAGAAGAGGAGGAGGAAGAAGAGGAGGAAGAAGTAGAGGAGGAGGATGTGCAGAATGGGGAGAGGACCTCCAGGAGAAACAACAACAGTTATCACTTTGGACTGAACCTTGAAGCAGCACGGCAGCATGAAAACAACTCTGGAATTGGAAGTCGACTGGGAGGAGTAGTTGATGAGGGGTCGATGCCTCGCTCACTGCCTGAGGTGATGCAGGGGATGGGTCTGGCTGCTAGCATGCAGCACTTCAGTGAAGCCCTCAATGCACACAAACGAAATGCGATGGCCCAGGAGAACCACCTGCACCACCATCTTAACCGAGACCATCACCACGGTCGTGAGATTTGCGATCGAGACTCTGTGCTGGAAAGAGAACGCGGGGAGGAATGCTCTATTTCAACAGTCAATGGTCGAGGAGCATCTCCTAATGAATCTGCCGCTGTTGGCCTCTCCAAGAAACTGCTTCTGGGTAGCCCCAGTCCACTCAGTCCTTTCTCTAAACGCATAAAGCTGGAAAAAGAATTTGACCTTCCCACCCCTACAATCCCTAACACGGAGAACGTCTACTCCCAGTGGCTGGCTGGCTATGCCGCCTCTCGACAACTCAAGGACCCTTTTCTGAACTTCGGGGATTCGAGACAATCGCCCTTTGCATCTTCATCCGAGCATTCTTCAGAGAACGGCAGCCTGCGTTTCTCAACCCCTCCAGGGGAACTGGACGGTGGGATGTCGGGCCGTAGTGGTACGGGCAGTGGGGGCAGCACACCACACCTTGGGGGGCCTGGACGGCCAAGCTCCAAGGACGGACGTAGGAGTGACACTTGTGAGTATTGTGGGAAGGTGTTCAAAAACTGCAGTAACCTGACAGTGCACCGGCGCAGTCACACTGGAGAGAGACCGTACAAGTGTGAGCTGTGCAATTATGCATGTGCCCAGAGCTCCAAACTTACTCGCCACATGAAGACCCACGGTCAGGTGGGCAAAGACGTGTACAAGTGTGAAATATGTCAGATGCCCTTCAGTGTCTACAGCACCTTGGAGAAACACATGAAAAAATGGCACAGTGACCGTCCTTTGAGTACCGAAATAAAGTCAGAGTAGAAGGCCGAACAATGGGACCTTTCCCCTGCAGCTATGTTCGCATCAGTCCCCTGTTTATTCCCAGCCCCTTGTAGATTTGCCCCTATCCCAACACTCCACTTTCACCAGCCTGGTGAAAGCTTAAGACCATGTGCTCTGCACCAGCACACCCTGTTACCATTATCCATTGAATGCATGATCTGTATCGGGGCAATACTCTTGCATTGACGCAAAACTTCGAGCCTTTCTCTTGTGCAATAATTTACATGTTGTGTACTATTTTATTTTTTGAGTTCTCCTTTTCCATTTTTAAGAATTAGTCAGCATGCATAGTATGTTTTTGCTTACCAAAACATAAAAAAGGAAAAAAAAAAAAGAAAAGAACTTGTCCCTGGTTGGTTAGTTGTTGAGTAAATGTGTTGCTGTTTTTCTCTTGTTTATTTTTTTTTTCTTTTTATTCTTTAAAAAGAGAAAAGACAAGAAAGATACATCCATGCTGCATACATTCTGTGACACATATCATGTACAGCTTTGTTTCGTAACATGGAAAGTGAACAGTCTTTTACTTGACGCTCTTCTTCCAACCCTGGAAATGCACTTATCCCAATCTTTCTAAAAGATTCCATGTTCACACAGGGTTAAAAAAAAAAACAAGAAAAAAAACATGCATTGGCTTGATGATTAAACTGAAAGTGACAACAGCCTTCAAATTTCTTTCAAAAAGACAAAAGTGTGCTAAAAATGTCCTTTGCACTATCATTTGGTGGAATGAGAAAGAGTGCCTTTGATATCTCAAGACTGCATTGGCCATAATCTTATCTGGTATGAGTTTGGAGTCGCACTAGCTTAAGCTAAAAGGTTTAAACTGCCCAGGAAAGGTCCTTGCATCAAGCACCTGACTGCTCAGAGGGACTGTGACAACTCATGATGAAAGATCAGAATAATCATTTAGCTACCTGTTTTTTGTTCAGTAGGCTATCTCTGATATGTGGATTTCAAGCATGGTACAAGCAGTATTGTGTATATCTGAATTATTTGTAATTTTGTTTCTGATAGGGAGGTACTTTTTGAGACAAAGGTAATCTGTAATGTACAATCCTGAACTTGAGGGGCACGGCGCATAGCTCACATGCGTCATGTATCTGCACAAACCTACAACGCTGCTTCAAAGTGTCAGTAAGTGGAACAATGCATATAGTAATATATGAGCTCCAAGTGAAGCCAACTTTATTAGAGAGCATTGAAATAATTACACGCTACACAGACAGAAAGCTACACAGAGCTGGAAGCTACTTAAAGCGGCACAAAGGAACTTTTTGCTAGGAGGAACCTCCATAGGCTTGGACGTTAAGGTTCTGTAACAAACAACACTGTCACGGGATTTGCTCATGTTTGGCCACTCTCCCCTTTCTCTTCCATCACTACCTTCTTGAGTGTGTATTGGTATGATTATAAATTAGACGAAAAATCTTTAGAAAGACTATCGTATGACACCCTGTCACATTTAAAGACAACTAAGTCAGGGTTTTGTAAGCTCACTATTTACTAAGGTTGGACCTGAATGCACAAATATTCCTCTGTTAGGTACATATTTGGATTTCGGTTGGGGATATCCCAATTTTATTTATTAGTTTCAGTGCTCCCTTCACACTGGCAGGCGGCGGTTGGGAACATCACCTATGCTAATGCTTAGTTTTATTTTACATATTCAGCTTTGATTTATACTTTCAACTGAGTGACCAATTGGCAAATAAACTCCTTCCCCATCGCATTTATTCCAAGAAAAGAAGACATTTTTCACTGGCACACAAGCTATTTTCCGTCTTCTCGGTTGGCCTCGCACAAAAACTCGCTCGCTCTTATTCTCTTCTCGACACAGAGAATATGTGACCGAGCAGGCATGTGCACCACATTTGTTTGGGCGCACACATGTTACGTCAGGGCTCCACCGCGTCATACATCGCATACAGCAGAGATTCATTACCTCAATCCCCTAAAATCCTCACCCACCAGCAAAAAAATAAAGCTTTGAATATTTCTTGTAATTTTTTGCTGATGTTCTGGAGCCCCTAAAAAGGTATTCAGACATATTTGATTTAGCTGTGAGATGTGGAAAAAGACTGCCTCTGATTTGCTCCGACTGCCATCTCAAACCTACTGAGATCAAAGGACACAACCTAGCTCAAGCAAGTCGCTTTGTGGTTTTCTACTGACTGTGGAAATTTGTCTATGACCTTGAAATCATTTATAAAATAGTTAAGTGTATGATCAGCAGTATTCCATTGTACCTCCGTGGGTTATATTCATAATTGTTGAGCCAAGCCCTAACCCTGAAGCCATACCCAGCTCCCACAAGAGATGACCAGGACAGTAGTCCAAAGTTACTTCAGCTGGTTTTTATTGACAGTAAAGGACTGAAGACCCCGAGAGCCAGTCAACACATCCTAAAAAAAATAGATAAAATATTGATATTTGACATGCAAAAAGCTCCTTTGTGCTGTTTTTGATATCATGTGGATCAATGTGTTTCATGTTACATTTCTAGTATCAAAAAAAGAGGCATCAGCAATGGCTCAAAGAAAAAGAATAACTGCAAAAAATATATTTGTTCTTTAGGGCTTTTGGAAAAACAAAATCCAGTATCAATCCGTATGCATAGGCTGATGCAGGGCACTTTTTTCAGTTTTTAACCCAAAAGGAGAGTTTTTCTACTACAAACACCATCCATGCCGTCCATATTCAAGTTCTAGCCATTCTACCTGGTATAAGTACCACCATTTTCCTTGCGTTGTCCCACACCTATTAAAAGTCGGTACATGGGTTGAGTCAAAACAGCTGGGTTGTCATTCATAGGACATGAAGTGCACTGTTTCAGTTTTCCCAGTTTACAAGTTTTACGCTGAAGGGGAAAACCTCATTCTAACGCCGGCAGAACACGGGGGTCCCACCGTCACGAGCAGTTAAAGATGACAAACAGAGTCAGTTGCCAGCAACTCTGGCCTCATGGCCCTTCACCTCTGTGGCTTTGCCATTTCACCTTTGACCATTTGTCAGTTTGTTACCCTTGGAAACTCCAGCACTTAGCCTGGGGAGGGAAATTCACTCACGCCAGCAAAGGTCTTTAACTTAAAAGCTTAGCGAGTTACTGATATAACCACTTCTCCAACATGATCCCAAACTGAAGCCGAGCTGCGTTTTATCATCGCTGATAAAATACTGCAAAATAATTTAGGGACACCGGGCGCTCAAATCATGTTGCTCAAACAGAATCAGTCCATGTGGAAAAAAAAAACAAAAAAACTTAAATTATCGGTATGAAAATAAACATTTTTGCAGATGACACTTGGGTATCTTTTAGAGGGAAGCTGTATTTAAGTTTTGTCGTCGTCCTCTTTTCCTAAGCATCTTGGTGGTGTTCAAGACTCCGTTCACGCTATATATGAAATGACACAAAAAATGAAAAAGTAAAAACTCTGTGATGTTTGTTCATTTGATTTGATTTGATTTGATTTTTTTTTTCTTGCCTTGACTCTTCACAGCTCTTCAGGTTGAAATACAATTTGCATCGGGGAAAGGATTAAGATTATATATGAATATATAATAAAGAACTTAAAAATATAGGAAAATGCACACTCATGTCAATTCCTATGCTTAAACACATTTATGGTCTACTTTTTCTGTATTTCTAGAATTGTATTTGAATTCAATGTTCACTTAGAGTAGGCACTATAGTATTTATATTGAGGCTCGTATTTTTAACTGTTGCTTGTCTATAAGGTATTTACCATACCTTCTTTTTGGTAGTGGAAAAAAAATCCCAAGCTGCCACAGTATATTTTTTTAATTTGGCAGGATAATATAGTGCGAATTATTTGTATGTTTAAAGAAATAAAATGGAAAAAAAAATCCCATAAGAAAAAAAAAAAAAAAAAAAAACGCAGCTAAAGTATGTGGCATTGGGAGGCGTGGCGGGCCATCAGATGGCCGCTGCTCTGTTTCCTGTCCACAGAGGTGGTTGTACATATCCCCCCCCCCAACAAACCCCCCCAGCCCCAACAACCCCCCGCTGCCATTCTCGTATGCAGTAACGAAAGCTGACGTCGGCCTGTTCGGTTCTGTTGTGTGCTTCTGTCTCCCTCTCACCTCTCCCACCTGACGACATTCCAACATCAAGAAGAGAGGAAAAACGACAAAAGAAAAAAAAAACAACTTCATATGCAGTACATGGATTTAAAAAAAAGTGTTAAATACATTTTAAAAGAAATTAAATGTTTTGCAGTTTTCTTTTTCATTGCCAAATACGAAATGGTGCTTTATATTTAGATTGGGTAAATATACTTTCATATGCAAAGCATATTTAAAAATGACCAGGGGGATGAGAAGCCTGCTTGAGTTGAGACTTTTTTGTAAATGGCAATGCGGAATATTTTGTTATTAGCCTTTTCTATTCCTGTTCTGAGAGCTGTTTGTTGTAACTTGAACTTGAACTTTATCTTTTACAATGGGAGTTACTATTTATTATTACCTAAAATGCTCTGTTCAAAACAGAGACATGGAATGGAGTCCTTTTGGTTTCTTGTTTATTTTTACTTTTTTTGTTTTGATTCTAATATTATTTTATTTTATTTTTTTCTTTTTGTAAAGGTGGCCGATGGTCATTGGACAAACCAAGCTCTTTGATTTCCGTTGTACTTGTTTGGGGTCTCTGTTCAGTTGTATTGGGAATACCACTGTCTGTGTTTTCTGGCAGATGTCTGCATAATCCTGTTCACACACCCATTTTGTCCCTTTATTGAAAAACAATTAATAAAAAATAAAAATGAAAATAAACTAGCACCTGTGTCTTAAATCCAGCATCTTTAGTTTTTCTAAGGCTGTGAGAAAGTGTTGATGTGATTATCTCCCAAACTTCCTACCGACAAGTTCAAAAAATTTTTTTTTTAAATGTGCACCTCTCAGAAAATATTTACAATTGGACATGGTTTGCAGCTCTAAACGCACAGTTCAGGCTCCTCCTCCTTCCTTTAGTGTGTGTTATAAGTACTAGTGACCTGTCCGGGTGCTTTCTTTACGTGCGTTCTTTGATGAGGCCTCAGAATGTTCCCTGAACCCAGTGAACTCCACCTATAACCTCACCCTCGCCTTTGGCCTTGTACTAGATGTACTTTGTGACTTCCTGTGTGTGTGTGTGTCTGTGTGTGTGTGTGTGTGTGTGTGTGTGTGTGTGTGTGGGTGGGGGGTGGGTGGTGGGGGGGTGCGGCTGTCACAGTTTTGCCCGGGGGGGATTGGAGAACTCCTGACACCCATGTGTCTGCATGCAACATCCTATCTGCTGGTCAACACAGACCAGCTGTTTTTAGTGTAAATGTGTATGTGTGTGTGTGTGTGTGTGTGTGTGTGTGTGTGTGTGTGTGTGTGTGTGTGTGTGTGTGTGTGTGTGTGTGTGTACGTATGTGTGTGTGTGTGTACGTACGTGTGTGTGTGTGTACAGATTATCTCAGAACACATGTGCACTTTGCATGTCACTCCTCTCTGTACAGTGTCATATCTGTTGCTGATGATAGCTGACCCTTCGTGCATGCCTTTCATCTCACTTTCTGAGAACATTTGAACTCGTACTTTCACAGAATGTACCTCATGGAACATTTTCATGTCCTCCTGTTTTCTCCGCAGTCCCGGACCTTCATGGAGCTGCAGGGATCAATCAGCATTTTGTCTGGAGGACGGACAGAACTGACCGATCACTGCGTTCATCTGTGTCACGCAGAATCGATCCCACAAAGCATTAACACTGTACATCAAACTTAAACTGCTCAATGACTATTTCTGTCAAAACACATTAATGCAGAGAACTGGTTCCCAGACCTGTTTCCATAAGTGTGTAATACAAGTGCAGTCCACAGCTGGAGACGACTCGCTGCTGTCAACTTCAGTTGAAGGTGAGAAAGCGCCTATAAAAGGTTCATGCTAACAAATAAAAGACAATTTCTGGCAAAAGAAACGAAGACAACGAATTGACATGTCCCATATTTTGTTTCTAATGAGACATAATGTGATGTATCACCAGGGAATGCAGCGTCTCTCCAACCGTTCCCACAATACACACTTAACAATTTAAAATTATTGATTACAATTACATCCAAAGATGCTTCTCCTCCATTCACTTTTGTTGAATTTAGCCTTGGCCAGGAAGAGTTGATGTCATCAAGTGGTATCCAACGATCATTGGGTGTTTCAACCCTGAACCGCAACACCCTCAACATTGGTGGGTCAGCAGTGGTGGCCAAATCATTGCCCATCAACTCCCATCAACCCCCCTGGCTTCCAACTAAGCTCCTCCCTCCTATTCCATCATATTCCATTGTCTGGACAAACTGGAGGAATTGCAGTCTTCCCCCCAGGTCTACCTTCATTTCCCATGATTGGGCTTTTTGCAGCAGATTTTGTCCCTTTCTTACGAACTTGATTGATGGTATTGTTCTCCCATGAGGCTGGCGTTTCTTGTGTCTCTCCTGCTCCAGGGTGTCCGGGAGTGTCATGGCGCCATCTGTATCTTCCTTGGGCTAGTGCTGTCTTACACCCTGGCAGGATGTGTGCCATGGTTCCCCTCTCTCCGCAGAGCTTGCACGATGGGTCCTCCCTCAAGCCCCACTTGTGCAAATTTGTCGGAGTCAGGAATGTGTCATACACCGACCTTAGCATGAATGAAATTCGGAAAGGCTCCAGTTTCCATAGATCTCCCCATGTGATCTTCCTCTTGGGCAGATCCCATTTGGTCCATTCCCCCTGGGACTTTAACTCCACTGCCCTTGCCCTTCGTCCTTCCTCCTCCAGCTTGGGCACTTCCTCCTGGATCATGGTTCTTTTGTCCTTGGATCCTGCCTTGAAATGACAGCTGCATTTGAGTGACACATGGCTGGTACAAGTTGCCTGGATGCTGTTTAACGAAGCTTCATCCACAGATACTCCCAGGTCAACCCACAGCTGCTCAGGTCAACGCAGTGCTCAGTGCTGAGTAGTAGCTGAGACAGCTTGATGGTGGCTATGACTGCAATCACAATTATACTGTATATAAATGTGTTACTTCTGATAATTTTACTCGATGCGGTTAAAAACAAAAACTTCCCCCATACAGTTGTCATGGATGTGGAGTCTAACTGTGCAGGGAGACAAAAACAGTTTTTTCTTTTCTTCTTCTTTTAAACCAGGTGGTGAATGTGTTTATTTCTGCTGCAAAGTTGGACAGTTTAACTTGGAAGTCAATGGAAATTGACTCACTTTTGGAGCCAGCGCCTTGTGATCAGTCGATGAACTGTAACTAAACCTACTTCAGCATTAAACTCATCCTAGACGGCGATGTTGCGCCTTGTCTACAGGCCCACACACTGGAAGCCCAAGTTTGAGGGCTATCCAACACAACGCTGTCAAAGGATTTTCCACTCTCCAACATTGCCAGGGTGAGGGATTAAAAAAACAGCAACATATGTGTAGATATAATAATTACTTAGTGTGAGTGTGAGTATTTACAAATAAATGGTTAAAACTGTCGTATACAACATGCAGAGCCAAACAGAGGCTGTCCCAGAGGATATTTGTGTAAAAGTGCAGAGGTCAGAAAGAGAGGGATGTTTTAGACTTCGTGGTGAAGGAAGACCATCCTACATTACAAGATATTACCATCATGGTCGGCAAATCAACGTCAAGAAGCCACAGCCTTTGAGAAGATTTACCCTAACCTGAGGTCGTGTTATTGGATGTGGGTGGTGGGCTTTAAGACTCTTCATTGGCACAGTTTCGTCTGTAGTCTGAGTTAAACGACTAGCCAGACCCACCTGGGAAAATGAAACTAATCTTTGCCTTGTTTGACCCTCTGCCTGGCCCCCTTCTTTTTGTGCTGAATTCATTGAGTTATAAACCAAACAAAGCATGCAAGCCCTCGCTGCTTTACTGGAGCTCTTCTGTGATAGTTTATGAGAAAACATGTAATGCATTTGTTACCGTTGTAAAGTCTACGCAACCATGACCTGCAGTGCCCCATAAATTCCCATGGATTTGTCTTTGGCTTGCTGGATTTTCAACAATAAGATATTCTCCAAAGAATTCAGAAACCGTGCTTTCTAACTGCTTTTGTCAGACTATGGCCTTGGCGCAACACTGTTCCAATGGAATCCAGATAAAGGACAGGAATGTACATGTGTGTGCGCGAGTTTGTGTGTTTTGTCTTTCTTCCAGTTGAGTGTACTTTGCTATCTGTGTACGTACTGCACTATGCCACAATGCATTTTCTAAAGGCCAGCCTTGGACTACCATACAGTTGAGGTGCTTCTTCTATACATTATGCGCCGCTCAATACACGCTGACCACTGCGGTCTATATGAGCAGGCGGCAAAGTAAATGCCTCTTACAGTAATGGACAGCCATTGAACATTACTTAGCACATATAATGACTACAAGGCCAGTTCACTATGTTAAAAGAAAAAAAGAAGCAACAAAAAAAACACTGCAATAAAAGCCAGTAAAGGAATAATAACCGCTTTTGACCACGCACACTTAATGCCCCTGTGTGGGAGTTCTGGGTCATGGTATTGGACTAAAAACTGCAGAATCGTTTAGAGCTAAAAGAGAGTTAATCTCCAAATTGTTTTTTGCTTTTTGGTTGTAACCTTGCTTGATTAGTTTGAATAAGCTCTATGTTTTATAGAAAGACTGAAACATACAAAAGGTAGAAAGTCTTCAGCTGTGCACGCGTGATAAAAAGATCACACAGAAACAGTTTAGTCAGACTGTCCAAAATACTTTCAGGTTAAACCAAGCCTAATTGAAGGGAAATATGGCGGACATAATATTTATTATCACCATCTTCTTTTTCTCATCTGTGCCTCATCTTAACCCCGTTAATCACAAACCATGAGGTGATATGCACATGTAGACCGAAGAGTTTGGAGTCAGCCACTGATCTGAGCTGTATTACTGTAAGGAAACACCTCATGGCAGTGAAACCTCATTCCATGGTCTGTTATTATATACATCTCTATATGAGTCACTATGTAAACACTAGAGCCACGATAATAAATACAAACTTTCAACTGTATAAGATATCTAGACGAATCTCCTGCAACATCAGTCAGATGTTCTGAGCAGACTTTTTTGTTGTCTTGTATTAGAAGGAACCAATGATGTCCAAACCTGATTAATCCAAACTGGCCGGTCTGGAAATTGCCGACCTGAGGTCAGTTATCACAAGTAAGATATTTTAACCCAGCTGCTTTATCTCATGCTAACAGTCTGATCAAGGGCCAATCCCAATGTTCACCCTACTCACTACCACTAGCCCTCACTCACTACCACTTCACCCTCAAAATGAAGCCACAAGTGGTAGGGCTTCCCTAGGGATTGGGACACCACTTGCTACATCACTGCGTGGTTTACGTTCGGGTACGTAAGCGGTCCTGGGCATTTCACGGATTTTTGTGAGATCAGGTTGAAAACGTTGCAGCTTCACATTATGGTGGACATTTCTCATTTTTTGTTGAATAAAATCAATGTTTTCAGTTAGTTTCTGCATAAAAATGCATTTTGATTACATTTCTAGCGAAAAATATAGATTTTACTTGCATAATATTCACTCAGTGAATGTACATAATCACTCGCTTGCTTTTTGCGAAGTTTTTTCAGAGCTCGCCAGAATAAAGTCTGAATTATGGTTCCGCGTTAAATCGACGCAGAGCCTACAGTGTAGGGTACGGCGTACCCTACACTGTAGGCTCTGCGTTGGTGTAAATATATTATATTATGAAAGAAAAATATATATTTTGCACTAGAAATGTAATCAAAACACATTTTTATGCAGAAACTAATTCAAAATATTGATTTTATTCACTAAAAAATGAGAAATGTCCGCCATGTTTTTTTGTTTGATTCAGTCTGCAAATGATGACGTAAAGCATTCTGGGAAATTTCTCTAGCCCTCGGTCGGCGAGTCAGCATCTGAAATCCCTCACTGTGAAGGGCTAGATTCATACCCCCTAGCCCTCGTTATGCCCACTACCCCTATATGCAAAGAGGAATTGGGACACCACTACCCTCACGGGAACGCGCAAAATTTAGGGGTAGGGCTAAAAAGAAGGGCGAGGGGGTGTATTAGGACTGGCCCCAAATCTGTCCAAACATCCTCATTTCAAATGTTGCCACCAAATCGACTTCTGAAACGAGGACTAGCAGTGCTTCCATGGAAGGTGGATTCACTCCACCTGCTGGTTACGGATGTAGCCCGGTCATGGTGGCCTACACGTCCACCAAACTGTGCTCAGCTGCCCGTTCACCAGCGATCCAGTGCGTCACCTTGAAGGGTCCTGAGATGGTCCGGGCTGGAGCGTGCCCGACCGCTGGATCTGGCTGCTGCCAAAGGTAAAAGGTTCCTGAGCTGGAGACGGTCCAGCTGGCGTCCTCCAGTTCACGCAGGCTCACAGCGTTCAAACCGAGGTTCCAGAAGCTGCACCAGGCTGCTTCGCTGTGCTTAACCCACCAGGCCTTGCAGGCTAAGTGAAGTTGTATAAATTCATATGATTTGATCTCATGAGGTACGTTGGTCAGGTGTTTGAATTGTTTTGTTCCGCACAGCATCTGTTAACGTGGTGTTTTACAAGCTTGGACAGATTTTAATCTTTCAATGTAAAACTGAATAAAACTTCACATGGCGAGAGGTCAGAGCTTCTTTTGGAAACTCTGACCTTGCTGATGTCGTATCACAGAGGGGCCACGTGGGCTTTGCCGACTATTCAAGAAACACATGGTAAGTTTCTTCATACAAAGTGCTCTGACAGTCACATGCAAAAGTCATATCATCTCTTTTAATCTTGTGTTTTATTATGCGAAAACATTGTTAAAACCATGTGATCACAGAGGGTCAATAGAATCAGAAACATGGAACTTCAGGCAAAGAAAAACAACTTTTTTTCATGATATTATTATTTATGTATGTCCTGCATGACCTTATTCTGACATAGCTTTGGTTGTCAGACAGATGGGCTCACAATTGTCTCAAAAGGAGTTTTGAGATTGGTGAACAGGAACAATTGCTCCTTTAAGACTATTATATATGTCTTCCCCTCCTAGCATTGTGTTAACATACGCCTGAATGCCCCAGAGAAGATGAAGCCAGAACATATGATTTAGAAGAGGTCTTCCTCCTGCCCATGATCGCTTCGTGAGACGCCGATGATGAACAGCAACTCAAATCTTGTGGAAGCAGCAAAAGGATACTTAGTATTGGTTTTTGCTTTTGTCAAATACATAACAGCATCGTGTTATCTGTGTAACACTGATACCCACCACCATCCAAACATTTTTATTAGCCTTTTCTTTACTTTACAAAATACTACAGAAGAGTATTAGGGCCATGCAGGAGAAAAATTTGAGAGGGGAAGATTTTTTTTATTGTGCACTTCGAGAAAAAAGTCGAAATGTCGAGAAAAAAGTCAAAATGTCGAGAAAAAGTCGAAATGTGGAGATTAATGTTGAAATACAATTTTGAGAAAAAAGTCGAAATGTCGAGATTAATGTTGAAATACAATTTCAAGAATAAAGTCAAAATTTCGCCTTTTTTCTCAACATTTCAACTTTATTCACGAAATTTTGACTTTTTTCTCAACATTTCGACTTTTTTCTCGAAGTGCATAATGAAAAAAAAAATTCCTCCTCTAAAATATTATTTAAATTTTTCTCTTGCGTGGCCCTAATACTCTTCCGTAAAATACAAACACAAAAACAAAAAAAAACAGGATTAAGAGAGGGTGCTCTAGCCTTTGGACGTGACGGGATGTTGCTCCCTCCTTGCCTCGATTTCACCTTCACTGGATGAGAAAACCGTTTTGGACTTTGTCACTTCAGAAGTGAGGAATGTTTGCCGGCTGCAGTTGCTCAGTCGCCGCTCTTACTGATAATAGCAAAATAATGTGCTGTTTGAACCCAGCCTCAGGAGCAGCAGTTATCCAACTTCCACCCTGCACACACATGCGCACACAGGCGCACACACAAAGCTGAGCTGAGGCGCAAGAGGTCAAAGTCTATTGATAGACCATGAGTGCTGGAATGCCAGGTGTAAGAAAGACAAATCAAACAGGGCACGCCCTGGCAGGCGCTGTGATTTGTTGTCCACGTGTTTATGCTCTTCTTTTCTCCTCTTGTCAGCTGCCATCTTTGCTATTATGTACCTTAAAAAGTGCATGTGTAGAGGGTGTACTAAGTGCGAATGTGATGGGTTGAGGAGCCGTGGGGAGGGGGGTTGGGGAGCGGGGCTGTGTGCTTCCCTTTAGGGTTACAAGGTCAAAGAGTAGGCTTGGAGGAAAAAAGACAGCTCCCTCCCCCCCAAGATCTCCCTCCTTTTCTTCTCTTTTCACTCTGCTTTTCTTTCTCTCCATCCCTGAACCCAGTCTGAAGTTCAAATTCATTGTCAAAGCCAGAATGAATGAATGAATGGATGAATGAATGAATGGATGGATGGATGAGAGGTGGGAGAGTCAGGGAGGGAGCACAGCACCATTTGGCATGTCTAAGTGCTGATTAAGGAGTGAACATTTTTCACAGTTTTCTGTAAATAACTTCACTTCAGATGCTGTATTTGCTTCTCAAGGCTCAGTCAGAGTAGTTTAGTAGTTTAAGTAGTTTAGGCATTGTGTCTTTACTATTACACTTATTCCATAAATTATCAAATGTTTCAAATCATCATATTTTTATGGTTTCCTACTCCATTTATTGCTATTATTACTACTTCAAGGGTAGTTGGATCCGTCGCTTTTGTGTGATTTTAGTTTTTGCTTTGTTACAAAAACGGCTGAATGATGGAAGAGGAAAAAAAGTGCTTAGTTAGTGTATAATTTGATGTTCTGCGTTACATCATGCGGTGGGTTTGAACAGTCCTGACCTCGCAGAGTCAGAGCAGCGGAGGGTGTTGCCGTGAAGCGCAACACCAGGCCAGGATCCTCCAGGGTCACGGAGGGCCTCTCTCTGATCTCTGACCCCAGAAAGAGGCCTCTCGGCCTGGCCGGGCCACCGGAGGATCCCTGGGGCCCGGGTCGGATAAAAGGACGTCCAGGGAAGACACGGATTATCAGTGCGCATGTGTGAGGGTATGTGAGTGTGTGTGATGATATACCCCGGAGACTCAGGTCTGTCTTGTGTAACTGAGTTCAGGACACACAATCTCTAACACATACGTGCACACAAGGGTTATGGAGGTTAATTGCAGCTGCACAGATGAGGGGGTTGGGTCACCTTTGTCGGAAAAAAGAGTGTGTGTATGTGTGTGTGACAGAGAGAAAGAGAGAGAGAGATGGGACACTGTGAACTCAAGATGTGTGGGAAGGAGATATCGACACACATGCACACGTACACACACACACACACACACACACACACACACACACACACACACACACACACGGATGAAAAGACATTGTGTTAGGATATTATGTCTGGAAATAGTGTGTGTGTATATGTTCAAGTGTCTCTCCTGGACATCTTTAAGCCTGTTACAATACACACCGTACACACACACACACACACACACACACACACACACACACACACACACACACACACACACACACACACCCACACACACACACACACACACATTCCCATCCTGTCTGATAATCTCTTCCACCTCTTCCTCGGGTCCGTTCAGATGTCTGTGTGTGAAAGGCCAAAGTTCAACCTGCGGGTTTGAGGCTCGAGTTTCACATGACTAAACACCTTTGTCGCTGGCTGCAGGGGGAAGACTAAATGTTTGTGTGTGTGTGTGTGTGCAGTGAAGTGGAGGGGCTGCATCTGGTATGTTGTGTCTAGCTGAAGGTGCACCCTCCAGGCCTTCCCCTCCCTCGCTCGGGCCGGAGGTTTGAAGTCTATGAAAGCCACGAAACTTGTGAGCACCACGTGCTTGCACCATTCACCGCTTTCACACTCAGGTCGGGGTATTAAAACACGCACTTGAGATCCCCTCTTCATTCCTCCTTTGCTCCCCAGAGTCTGCACAATATCCCCTCCCCATTCTCACAACATTACAGTGCTCTGCAATCTGAAGATGGTCCCTTTCTTCTAATTGTCGGTCACACAGTCAAGCAACAAGTCCTGAACGATGCTGCTTGGTGAGTGCTGAATAGAGGGAATGGGCATGACGTCACAGATGCGACTTCACAGCGGGTTACGCCCACTGAGTGTCAGAAAGACTGAGTGGCAGAAAGACTGAGTGGCAGCGTAGACTTTCAGTTTGAGCAACTGGAAAACATCTAATATGGGAAAGAGCTGTTGTGCGATCGACTGTACTCATAGATTTAGCAAGAAATCGGAGTTATCGTTTTACAGACTGCCGAAAAATAAACTTAAGAGAGACAAATGGATCGCTGCAATTCGCAGAAACAACTGGATTTCAGGCACCGAAACGTGGATTTGCGGTTCCCATTTTGTATCAGGTAATGTTGGATTTTTGGGTGGCTAACGTTAAACGGTCAAATCATAAAGTTCAGTGTTCTCATCACTTTAATTTCTCCAACAAATCCTGCCTTGAAGTCGGACCAAGCGTCAGGACTTTTGTATGCCTTCAAGCTTTGCTTCGTGTATTTCCCCGGCGTAGAAATTAAGTACATATAAATATCAGGAAACTGGATTCGTGGCCAAATATTAATGTCCATGGACCACTGGTTCTTGGTAACTGTACCAAATATGAATGTCCATGGACCACTGGTTCTTGGTAACTGTACCAAATATTAATGTCCATGGACCACTGGTTCTTGGTAACTGTACCAAATATTAATGTCCATGGACCACTGGTTCTTGGGGTAACTGTACCAAATATTAATGTCCATGGACCACTGGTTCTTGGGGTAACTGTACCAAATATTAATGCCCATGGACCACTGGTTCTTGGGGTAACTGTACCAAATATTAATGTCCATGGACCACTGGTTCTTGGTAACTGTACCAAATATTAATGTCCATGGACCACTGGTTCTTGGGGTAACTGTACCAAATATTAATGCCCATGGACCACTGGTTCTTGGGGTAACTGTAAGGGTCACTGTCAAGTCCAACTGCCTTTAATTTAAGCCGATAATCAGCTGTTAACCCGTCTTCTCCACTAGTTTCATCCATTTTTGCTGATGTTTTGCCACTCAGTGTGAGTAAGGGGGCTGGTCCAGTGGGGAAGTGACGTCAATGCGTACCCTCTATAGGTATTTGTCCAGTCTGCTCCCATGGGACACACACAGTAGTGCTGGCCACAGTTTCCCGACCGCCGCTGGTGTTCGGGGTGCTACTGCAGACGCAGGTGGGCTTCACCAGGAAGGAGACGGCGGCTCGCTTCAGCTCACGGAGCTTCCCCCGGTTTACTAAGCATTGGACCAGCAAAGTTCATAATACAGCCTGTCTCCTCCCCTCTGACCACTGGGGTTGTAAACCCTGTGGCAGCTTTTTCGCTCCCTTTCACTTCTCCAGCTTTTCCTACAGTGGGCCTTGATGCGTCACAGAACTGGACATATGGGTTTGTTTGTTTGTTTGTTTGTTTCATTTATGATCACCATTAGCATTAGCAACAGCATTAGCTATTCTTCCTGGGGTCCGACATACACACAACACACTAATTAACACTTAACCCTTGTACTGTCTTCGGGTCAAAATGACCTAATTCTCCTGTCCTTCTTTCCTCCTGCTCTCTCCTTCCTTCTCCCTTCCTCTCTCCTCCCTTCCTTCCTTCTTTCCTTCTTTCCTTGTTTCCTTCCTTCCTTCCTTCCTTCCTTCCTTCCTTCCTTCCTTCTTTTTTCCCTTCCTTCCTTCCTTCCTTCCTTCTTTTTTCCCTTCCTTCTTTCCTCCTGCTCTCTCCCTCCTTCTCCCCTTCCTCTTTTCTCCCTGCCTTCCTTCCTTCCTTCCTTCCTTCCTTCCTTCCTTCCTTCCTTCCTTCCTTCCTTCCTTCCTTCCTTCCTTCCTTCCTTCCTTCCTTCCTTCTTTTCTCCCTCCCTTCCTTCCTTCCTTCCTTCCTTCCTTCTTTTCTCCCTTCCTTCCTTCCTTCCTTCCTTCCTTCCTTCCTTCCTTCCTTCCTTCCTTCCTTCCTTCCTTCCTTCCTTCCTTCCTTCTTTTTTCCATTCCTCCCTTCCTTCCTTCTTTTTTCCCTTCCTTCTTTCCTCCTGCTCTCTCCCTCCTTCTCCCCTTCCTCTTTTCTCCCTTCCTTCCTTCCTTCCTTCCTTCCTTCCTTCCTTCCTTCCTTCCTTCCTTCCTTCCTTCCTTCCTTCCTTCCTTCCTTCCTTCCTTCCTTCCTTCCTTCCTTCCTTCCTTCCTTCCTTCCTTCCTTCTTTTTTCCCTTCCTTCCTTCCTTCCTTCCTTCTTTTTTCCCTTCCTTCTTTCCTCCTGCTCTCTCCCTCCTTCTCCCCTTCCTCTTTTCTTCCTTCCTTCCTTCCTTCCTTCCTTCCTTCCTTCCTTCCTTCCTTCCTTCCTTCCTTCCTTCCTTCCTTCCTTCCTTCCTTCCTTCCTTCCTTCCTTCCTTCTTTTCTCCCTTCCTTCCTTCCTTCCTTCCTTCCTTCCTTCCTTCCTTCCTTCCTTCCTTTCTCCCTCCCTTCCTTCCTTCCTTCCTTCCTTCCTTCCTTCCTTCCTTCCTTCCTCCTTTTCTCCCTTCCTTCCTTCCTTCCTTCCTTCCTTCCTTCCTTCCTTCCTTCCTTCCTTCCTTCCTTCCTTCCTTCCTTCCTTCCTTCCTTCCTTCTTTTCTCCCTTCCTTCCTTCCTTCCTTCCTTCCTTCCTTCCTTCCTTCTTTTCTCCCTTCCTTCCTTCCTTCCTTCCTTCCTTCCTTCCTTCCTTCCTTTCCTTCTTTTCATTCTTCCTTCCTTCCTTCTTCTCTTCCTCCTTCCTTGACACGAAGACAGCACAAGGGTTAATGCATAACAGACATACATTATACATGACAAACAAAACAATAATAGACAACTCCCATAGTCACAAACAACACAGAGGATAAAACTAAATCACCATCATTCTCAGACATAAATACATAGAAATTCAATCAAATAAAACACCTTCATAAACAATACCTGCCTGAAATGACCTTATCATAGAATTCTTGATCACTTTTCACCTTTATTGTGATAGGGTTTACACTACCTGTGATTCTATTCAAACTTAATTCTATTTCTTTCCAAATGTCAAATCATAATTCATTAAATTTTAAAAGATATTGTTTCAACTGAATCTTAAACCAATCTTTGCTACCTACATGAGAAATATGAACTGGTATAGAGTTCCAGCAAACCATGGCTCTGTAAAAAAAAGTTATCTGTATCAAACCTGTTCTCACTCTTGGTATGAACCTCCTTTCTGATGACATTCTTGTACTGTAACCATGGTGAGCAAAATGGGTGGAATGGAATTGCCTGGGAAATTGGGAAATGATGAGTTCAATTACCACAAGCTAGTTACTTTAGCTCACCTTAACGAAATAACAATACCCTACATTTATTTTGATCAAATCTGCTGCTTCATCTGAAACCAGAACCGCTGCCTCCCCCCGACGCTGCAGCGAGTGCTCCGGCTCCTTCAACCCCGGGGCCCTTCTAGACCCACTGAGAGCAGCAATCTGTGAGTGCAATTTAGTGCACAACAAAACAAATGATGTTCTTATATAATAAACATAATGTTGTCTTAAGTCTTTATTCACAACTTAGAGGTCAAGTTCACCAGAATCTACAAAGTGATTCTTTCGGTTTCACACCACAGACTGCAAAGCAATACAGATATGAAGCCACGTCCTAATCATGCATGAATATGTGGGTTAGTGTACTTTTAATTGATGAGATAGATAACTGTCATAATGGTGAACCCTAGCTATGAGCAAAAAAACAACTACTGTTTTCTGTACCTGGATATAAATGTTTATTTCTGCTGTAAAGTTGAACATTTGGACATGAAGGTTTGTGGAAATTGACTCAAATTTCGAACCGGCCCAGGGTGGACTCTTCTTCTTCAATGTTAGGAAAACAAAACAGTTGAAAGTGAAAATCGGTGGTATTAGTGGTATTTACTCCATTCTGTTCACACAGCTCAGACATGCAGCCAAACTGGCCTTTAAACCCTTTAAATCCGCCAACTCTGTCCCTCACTAAAGTTATTTACGCTTCCTTTTTTTCTCTCATTGTAGCCGCACGCCTATTTGTCCTCTCGAGCAGCTCTATTCTTGACATACAGGTGGCGGGCAAACCTGATGAGATGGCTTTTTCTCTTTCTGGGTCACAGACCAGGACCAAAAAAAAGAGGAGAGGGCGTGTGAGTGGCACAGAGATACACTCTGTAAAAAAAAAAGGTCAATCTCATTAAATCATTTAGACGTTCAGAGCCACGTTCTATTCTCAGTACCCGAACATACAAAGCTTTGATGCTGAGGGGAAATGCAACCTCATATATTATACAGCATATATTATGGAAACATCTTTGTAGGGACAGCCCCTTGTTAGCCCCAACCCCCCTCGCAGCCTCTACTCCTTAATGGAAGTGTTGTTGGTTGTTGTTTTAAATCTGAGAATAGAGGGAATAGAGGGAATGACCTCACAGATGCGACTTCACAACGGGTTTCGCCCAGTGAGTGGCAGAAAGACTGAGTGTCAGCATAAACTTTCAGTTTGAGCAACTGGAAAACATCTAAAATGGGAAAGAGCTGTTGTGCGATCGACTGTACTCATAGATTTAGCAAGAAATCGGAATTATCGTTTTACAGACAGAAAAATAAGCTTAAGAGAGACAAATGGATCGCTGCAATTTGCAGAAACAACTGGATTCCAGGCACCGAAACGTGGATTTGCGGTTCATATTTTGTATCGGGTAATGTTGGATTTTTGGGTAGCTAACGTTAAACGGTCAAATCATAAAGTTCGGCGTCCTCATCACTTTAATTTCACCAACAAATCCTGCCTTGAAGTCGGACCAAGCGTCAAGACTTTTGTATGCCTTCAAGCTTTGCTTCGTGTATTTCCCCGGCGTAGAAATTAAGTACATATAAATATCAGGAAACTGGATTTGTGGCCAAATATTAATGTCCATGGACCACTGGTTCTTGGTAACTGTACCAAATATTAATGTCCATGGACCACTGGTTCTTGGTAACTGTATCAAATATTAATGTCCATGGACCACTGGTTCTTGGTAACTGTACCAAATATTAATGTCCATGGACCACTGGTTCTTGGGGTAACTGTACCAAATATTAATGTCCATGGACCACTGGTTCTTGGTAACTGTACCAAATATTAATGTCCATGGACCACTGGTTCTTGGGGTAACTGTACCAAATATTAATGTCCATGGACCACTGGTTCTTGGGGTAACTGTACGGGTCACTTTCAAGTCCAACTGCCTTTAATTTATTTTTTTTTTTATTTATTTTTTCGTTTATTTCGGCATGTTTATATAGACACATTTCATCTCCAGAACATTATACATTGCATACTCAGCACATGACGAAAAGGGTACGGGAGAAGCTGACGCTTATCAAAGTCCCGCCCCGTTCTATGTAAGATTCATGATCACATCAACAACAGAATTCAGTAAGATACATAGTTTACCACATAGCAATTTGTCTAATTTCATCCTTCACAGTCCAGATAGCATGTATGTTTGTACACGTGTCCAATTTAAGCCCATAATCGGCTGTTATCCCGTCTTTCCCACTAGTTGCAGTCATTTTTGCTGATGTTTTGCCACTCAGTGCAGTAAGGGGGTGTGGTCTAGTGGGGAGGTGATGATGCATACCCTCTATTCGATGAGTAAAGTTTTTGTAACTGGCACAACGTTTAGTTTTTAATTTAAACCAAACTATGTAAATTGACTCTAATCCATCGGGTCTTGTTGAATTAGAGTCAATTTACATAGTTTGGTTTAAATTACAACAGGACCCGATGGAAAGAAGTGACATCTAGGATATCGACGACAGTCGAAGGATGATGATGATGATGACTCTAATCCCAACCAATTACCGTAATCTCCTGAATGAAGCTAAGTGGACAACCTTTGTCGTTATCTCCGCCTTCATCCTCATGCACTTTGTGGCCAACTAAACCCTGCAAGACGTGGAAAGTGACCCGGATGGCTTCAGTTGTGCAAAGCTGTAAGACAGAAATATGGAAAGGCACACCTTGCAGACAAGCATCTCACTCCACCCCCTAAATCCAGCTGCAGAGGACGCAGCTGCAAGGACATGATTGAGAAGGGTGCTTTTGGACACCTCAAGAGCCCAAGGAAATTTGTCAGCTTTGAAAAAAAGGGCATAATATGTTTCTTTTAAGCATCTGTGCAGGGAACAGAGTAATGGAAAATGTAGTAACTGAGCCTTTATTGTGAGACTGCTGTGTACCAACGTAATAATTTCACATTCTGTCATGAGGCTGCGCTGTCCATGGAGGTGCTTTCCAGATAAAACAAATCCCTTCGCTGACTGGTCGGAAGCCAGTGAGGGTTCTCATAAATGACATTTTAGGAAATGGACTTGTGGGGTTTTTGGCTGAGTGTTAAGTAAATGACTCGACCAGATACTGCAAGAGGAAAGCTGTTACCCTCCTCCTCCTCCTGGTCTTTAGTCTTATTCAAAATCAGTATGCTGGTCACAGCTTTGTATTTATTACACTTACAAGACAGTGAAATTGATGTCGAAGCCACTATCAACTATTCTCCCACGAGGAAACAGAACACTGACTGAAACCTTAGTGCCTTCTCACTCCTCATGTTATCTCATCTGCTCTGAATGAATGAAAAAGCCATCCAGAAAAAAGGAGCACACCTACCAAAAAGAAGAAAGAAGAAGAAAATGTGTGAACTATACTAAAGACCCCCTTATTGCTTCCATAGGATTTAAGTTGGTACATTTGCAGCCAGGTTGCTGGTAATCATCAACCCTTGATGAACTGATCATCAGCAGATGTGCAGAGCTCTGTGAAAACAGATGTTTTGAAAGTTTTCTGGTCTGGAGCCTTCAGGTTTGTGGTAACACAGTGCACGGAGGGAAGAACAGAAGCATTAATCCTAGAGAACAACTGTTGCTGCGATATCGCCAACATGCTTCTTTCCCTCTTTCTGGCTTTATTTTTTATAAATAAACAGTGACACAGTGAACAAAGTGACATTGTTGTTTGTCTAAGATTGTTTTTGCCTACTCAGATTAGTTTTAGATTATTATGGGCATGCCAAGTAGTTGCATGACCATATTACAATCGTCCAAAACGGCTCAAAGGGCAATGTTGCTAGCATTTTGCTAACAAGCTAAAGTCGCAAAAATCCCCCTGCGCACCAGCAGGTGTACAGCATGACCCCGCTCTGATATGGAAGAAAAAAATCCCCAAAAAATAAAACACGCCCGGCCGCTCGGTGGCGCAGTGGGTTAAGCAGCGGGCCATTTACTGAGGCTACAGTCCTCCTCCTGCAGCGGTCGCGTGTTCGAATCCAGCCCGCGCACCTTTGCTGCGTGTCTTCCCCGTTCGCCCAAACCTCAACGTGCATCCATGCATGGCATACATCTTTAGATGCGTCTCTATCGTGCCTCAATGGGCTTTACTTTTCTCAGTCAAAAGTGTTACCGTGGCAACGCTAGCGGCTAGTAAGCAGAAAAAAGGGCAAAATTTCCGTACCTTTTTACTCGGCCATACTTTATCGTAGCGACATCATTCAAACGTTCAAACACTCGGCCCGATTGGCACTAAAGTACTGTACACCCTCATTATGCCAATTACAGTTTTTGCGATATTTAACTTTCAATTTAAAAAAAAAAAATCAATCCATTTGACTTTGGACGCTTGTTGCTAGGGAACAGGTTATCATAGGGACATGATTCAAATATTTCAAAACTCGCCTCGCTGTGGACTTCAACATATTCAAATTTCATGAAGCTGTTATTTACATACATTTTAAGTCAAAATGCCTGCCTAATGACCCCATCTCCAAAGGTTTATCAACAACATTTAACGGTTTATTAACAACCCTAAACTACTTCTTGGCCATTATAAATCACCCTAAACCACACAACCCCGAAGCAGGGGGTGTGGTTTATTAACAACCCTAAACCACACCCCCTGTGGGTAGCACAGGAATGACATAAAACCACCCCGAACACAAACACTACAGCCCCAAACCAAAGCAGTGAGAGGGGACGAATGGGCAGTAGGGCATGCCCATATCAAAATTTACTGACATTTTTTTTTGTTCTTCCTATTATTTTTATTAAAAGATGAGCTACTAACTTTTTCACGTGACTCTCAGCTCAATTCAACTGCAAAAGTAGCGGCACTTGACAGTGGCATTGACAGATGGACATATAAAAGATGTACACGTGCAGTATGCTACCTGTCCCATCCCCTCAGGTTGTTTTAGTTCAAAAAGCTCGTACAGACACACACACCCACGCATAAAAATACTTGGCACACATACTTGGGACACACGTGGCAGTGTGCCACGTGTGTCCCTTATGTTCCCAGGAGTTATTACAAAGACACTGAAACGCACACACACATCATGCCCTCGAGCAGCGGTCATATGATTGACCTGTTCTACTGGCCCGTCCACACCTTTGTACACACACAAGATCGCACACACACACACACACACACACACACACACACCTGTTATCGACCACACCCACAAATGAGAGAGGTGTTGAGTGAAGCTCCCGGCCGCTGTGAGACAGTCCACCAAAGAAAACACCGAACACACACACACACGTTAGTACAAACTGGAACCTGACAAACGCGGCTTCAGCTTCATTGAACCGAGCAGAGAAGCAATTAAAAATGTCTTGAAATTCAGCGACACACAGTCACTTAAGAGCATCTGTGCATTGTTGTCATTCCCAGACCTGTTTGTGTGTGTTAAAGGTTATTGTCACCAACAGCTGCGTTCAGTGTTTAGATGATTGATGGCTTTAACCCAAATCTATTATGCTGAAAAAGGCCCACATGTTAGAACTTGTTAGGGTTATTAAACTGCACACAGACATGTTCAAAGTCTCATATTCACAGAAAATATGTGACGCTTCACAGCTTTCATGTCTTCTTTTCATTCAGTCATTCAGCTGATGGTTATTCTGTCAGGTTAATGCTCAGACGTGACATCACACGGACATGCACCGTTCGTCTTTATCTGCCTCACATCACTTTGTCTTTATCCAGCGACGGCAGAGGAGGCGTCGTTTTACCAGTGTGGAAGACAAAGTTTCAGAGTGATTAGAGAAATCAAACACGTCTTCGTGCTTTCAAGATACTCTTCCCATTGTCCGGCTCTACACGATTCCCCCTCCCTGTTCAGCTCGGTTCTTTATCCAGGTGTAGATACACAGGCAAACATTAGCTTTACCTGGTCCTTATCTGTAAAGGAAACGGCAGCTTTTGTCAGCGCGGCGTCCAAACAGCGCCCGTGGTAATCATCCTGCTATTAATGACCTGCTCCAAGAGCCGTTTCTATTTCAGCTCGTACTTTTCATTAGTCTTAATTGCCTGTTCCTTATTGTTTTATATACTTTACTAAAAATAACAAACCTATAAAGTACAAAGCACTTTCACAAAGAGCTTCCCATAGGAACGTTCTGCTAAAACAGCTCACAGTAACACAGTAAATCATATAAAATCAGGCCACTGTCAACAAACACAAACGCGTTACAGAATGTGTTCTTTTAATATGAGCTTAAAACTATGTAAAGTATTTGAATTGTTTTCATATCTGGCCTCTGGGAAACACATTTAATCATTTATTTGGATTTCTTGAAACATAACTTGAAATATAACTTAGTTCCAGCGTACTGTTTCCGTGCAAAATTCGCATCCAGTTAGCTACGGTCAAAATCCCTGGATGAACTCTCGCTCCATCCGTTACATCAAGAATGCGACCAGTGAAGGGCCGACCCCCGTGTCACCCTTGGGTTATTGAGGACTGCTTTGAAAGCCCTTTTTACTCGTATTAAAAGAAGGTTGAGGCAGGATTTTGTGAAAAAAATGTGTATACTGTACGTTTTAAGTTTTCTAGTAATAATGTCAGATGAAGCGTTCCAAACCAAAAAGAATGAGTCCTCTAGTGTATCTCTCCGTTGCCTTGAACAGGCTGTGTGCTGCAAAATGTGCTGCAATTCCGGGCCGGAATTTCCCGCGCTGTCCTGCGGATGTGACGTCAAATGACGCTGCATGTGCGTTCTCCCCGTTCTCCCGTGCCGGCTTCACTGTTGGCTGCAGTACCCCCGACGGCCGTCGTGGTGAAGGGTGGCGCTAGATAGTCTCATTTCTTAAAAGGAGCCTCATGCTCCTTTAAATGACTGCTCAGCTAGATCCAGCTGCATGCCCTTAGCTAAGCTTCATCTCAGACCTTTCCAGGCCGACCCACAATCAGTCACAGCCCTCTGCTAGAACCAGGACAACAAAACATCTTGTTTTGTGAACTATGACTGACTATCCTCTGTTGTGTCTTTATTAACAACTCAGAAGCTAGCCTTTGAGGTCAATGCAGTGCTGAACACAAAGTAAATTCAATCAAATTCAATTCATGTATTTGTTGTGTATTTATTTGATGACAGGGACTGTACATGTTGATGAACACATGTGTAAACATGTATGGTTATAGCCATATGCTAATTTCCACCATTCGTCCCTGTGGCAAATCTATGCCAAACATAAAACATAAAATCGGACACCAGCAAACAAGGAAGACAAGATATAGCAACGAAAGAAAACATTTAAAAACACGACTAAGCTAGATAAAATCAATAAGAAATAAAAACATGTTACAATTGATACCAGTAAGTGACCGCCATGTTTCAAGTGCTAAATGCTTAAGTGCAAGAGATTTAAAGTGTTAATGCAGATTACACATCGTCCCATTATTGACAACATATTGACAACTAGCCTTTGAGTAGACTGGTTATATTACTGTTTCCTGTTGGTCGCTGTGATATTTTTTTACAAAAAAATACAGCAAGCCATTGAACAAAACTCTTTTTGAACCTATGATGAGATCTGTGGGTTAAATTCATCGGTGCAGCTGCTTGGATAAAACCACAGGAAAGCATGCCATGGGCACTTTAATGAATACATTTTCTGTAGCTGTAGCTGAACGTGTTTGTGAACTGAAATACAAATCTCCACTTTTGGAAATGAAAACAAAAGACTTCACCTGTAGTAAAAGACTAGTCCTTCTTGAAATAACAGCAGAGCAAACTGGATATTTGCAGTATGTGTATGTGCAGTTTACTCCACTTTGGTTTCAATACAGGTTCTGCAGTTCTGACAAGGTGGTGTTGGAGTTCTTCACGGTTCATGTCCACTTAACACTTGTTGGTTTGGCATGGCACTTAATCTCGCGGGCCGCCCATGAAAACAGAGTCAGAGTGGGTGGGGAGAGGATGCGTTACAGAAGTGAAAGCTGAACTTGGCAACTACCAGCAGCAGACGGAAGGATTTCCGGCATGGATACTATTCCTCTGCAGGTTTACACCATGTGGCGCAGCACTTAATTGCATGTCCCATCCAGCTCTGATCTTTAAACCCTTGCTACTGATGTTGTCACGGTTTTGTCACTTCCTGTTTTATTTTGAAGCCCATAGCTGCGTCCGAAATCCCATACTTACACCTTAATGAGTAGCAAAAACAGTATGAGATTTTTTAGTGCGTCCAAAACATTAGTACGTACACAATAGTATGCGCTATCCATACCATAATTTATTAGTATGGATTGATTAAAAGTGTCGGTGAAGCATACCGGTGCATACTTGAAGCACTATCCCCGGATGAATTTTGTGGGACAATATGGTGACATGTTCAGACCAATATAAAAGTAGACTTCATGCATACCTTGTTTCCGCTCTCAGAGGATACATCCAGAAGTCGATACACTTAAGTGGGCAATTTTGTGATCTGGCATAACTTTTGTTTCTCTGTGCTAGCTAGTGCTCGAAAACCGACTAGCTAGCACGCTATTTCTGTGGAAAAAGCAACTTCCCTCAGTTTTTACTATGTAGCTCAGTGCACCACTCTGTGTGCAGACCACAAACAGCTTGTTGTTTATGCTTCTTTAACCTGGAAGATTCTTGAAGGTGTTTTAGTTTCCATCCAGACGGTATCTTCAGCTCAAACAATTCTTTTGCAGTTATCGGCAGAAGTCTTTGGTTCACTGTCATTTGTTTACCTGGTTTTGATCATATAAAGCAAGGTGGGAATGGTTGTGAAACCAGCTGGTTAGGAGTTTCAAAGCTGCATTGTAAGTGTTGAAGAGGTGAAACCGAGGCCTCCGTCTCTGTTTAATGTTGGTCTTTCCCGTTTGAAAGGAGACAGCTTCTTTTATTCTTTTAACCACAGGATGACAACATTTATGCTCCTCTTTTTTCTTTTCCTCACTGTTTATGTGACGTGCTGGAGTATTCTTTTTCTCCACATTTCTTGGCTGATTTGAAAAAGGCCCAGTTTAGATATCTGCAGGTTTCAAGTGAAGGAAAAGCACCTAGAGACAACTTCTGTTGTAATAGACGCTATATAAATAAAATTGAATTGAATTGAAAGTGCTGTCTTGATTTTCTTGTGTTCTTTTTCTTTTTCCTCTGCGTTAGTGGGAATATTCTTCCCCCCGATGGTGTAAAGTTCTGATGACATTTTGTGTTGCAGTGGGTGGTGAGAATGAAAAAGCAGATATTGTTTTGTACGAGAAGGTTCCCACTAGGGATGCCCTGATACCATTTTTTTCACACCGAGTACGAGTACGAGTATTTTAATTTGTGTACTCGCCGATACCGAGTACCGATCCGATACTTCTACCACAAAAATAACTAGGCTAAAGATGCAATGAAAAATGCAATGAATTGGAAGACGGGTTTTATTTGCAACAGAAATTCAATTTTAAACAAAACTCAGCCGGCGGAGCTTTCCTCCGCGCTTTAGTCTCATCGCAGGTACATCAACTGCGCATGTGCGGCGCCCCACCCGAAGCCATCCGTGTGAAACAACACAAACAATCAAATAGAATTAAAAAAAACGGCTAAATTAAATGATGTTACACACTCTTGTACAGTAGGTGGCAGTATGTACCTTAAAGTTGGTTGCGATCCGCCAATAAAACAGAGAAGAAGAATCCCATTGCTTCATTCTGGTTAGCTGCTAGTCGGCTAAGCTTAGCGCGGTGATGAGAAGAGAGCGACACCCGCGAGTGAGACCGGTAGCGCCGCCCCAGGCAAGATAACGACAACCAATGCAAGCGGGATGTCAGCAGTGTGGACACACCTCAAAACAACGGACGACGACAGAAGCAAGGCAGACCATGAGCTGTCGGTGCGGCGCATGGCCCGGGAGGGGGGGGGGGACGCGTGGACGTGCCGACAGCTCGCAGTCTGCCCTGCCTCCGTTGTCGTCCGCCACTCCGAAACATGTCCACACTGCTGACATCCCGCCCGAAACGGCGCCGCCAGTCCCACCCACAGGCACCACTCTCCTCCCACCACCACGCTAAGCTTAGCTGACCAGCGGCTAACCGGAATGCAACAATGGGATTGTTTATGTTGTTTCACACGGACGGCTTCAAGCATCGCACATGCGCAGTCGATGTACCTG
This sequence comes from Cololabis saira, assembly GCF_033807715.1. Lineage (NCBI taxonomy): Eukaryota > Metazoa > Chordata > Actinopteri > Beloniformes > Belonidae > Cololabis > Cololabis saira. The sequence continues at coordinate 36,989,057 of NC_084603.1, forward strand.
CGATGAGACTACGTTGTACTGTGAGTTACGTGGAGTGTTTAATAAAGTTCCCTGTGAGTAAGGGTAATACTCAACCGTCCAGTTCCGGCAGCTGGCTGAGCAGCGGCGGCTCGGCGGCTGCTCCTAGAGTCACTAACCAGTAACTACAACAACAATGAAGTATTGGTGCGTGGTATCGGAGAATTTTTGCGAGTACGAGTATATGAGGGCAGTATCGGCCCGATACCGATACCAGTATCGGTATCTCAAAACAACGGCTCGCGGTCATCCCTTGTTCTCCAGTATACTTCAGTCTTCAGACTTACCTCCTCCTCCATATGTCTCAGGTTTTGTCTTTGTATTACTACAGGTAGCTATTCCGATGACTGGACTGCTGAAGAATGCTCTGCAACAAGTTGGTGTTACTGTACTTCGTTGTGTTGGACGCCGAAGGTTTATTTCAAATTTCATTCAGATTCACAGAGGGCATATATGTTTGTGTGTGTGTGTGTGTGTGTGTGTGTGTGTGTGTGTGTGTGTGTGTGTGTGTGTGTGTGTGTGTGTGTGTGTGTGTGTGTGTGTGTGTGTGTGTGTGTGTGTGTGTAAGGGGGGCTGCAAGGGTGGCGGTTCAGGTTTGGTCTCAACGTCCTGAGGGCTAGGGAGGTTTGAATGTCAGTTTCTCTAATAACGGGAATCGGTGAAAAGGTCAGCCCCAGTCGCCTGACCACACCAACGGGACCCTACATGAGTGTGTGTGTTTGTGTGTGTCTGTGTGAGAGACAGAGTTTGTGTGATTCATATTCTTATTTGCCTTGTGTAAAAGTGTGTGTATAAGTGAATAACCAGTCTGTGCGCTTGTGTGTGTGTGGCAGCAAAAGGGGGGCGTGGACTGTGCCCAGGGCAGAAATTGATTCTCTGGCGAAGCGGAGGAAATGAGGAGAAAAACAAAAATGGCAGAAGGTCGCATTGTGTGAGAAGAGCAAGAAGAAGGAAAAGACGGAAGAAAAGAGGACTACGTGAGGGAAGGAGAAGAAGAGAAGAAACTGGAGACGTGGACGTACAATGAAGAAATTTCAGAGGCAGATGGAGAGAAAGAAACAAGGATTGTGGGCAAATCAGAAAGAAAGGGAGTGTTAGAATGAAGAAGGAGGGAGCAGAAAGGAAAGAAGAGAATAAAGGAAAGAGAGGAAAGAAGAGCAAGCATAAAAGAAAAGGATGAAATGGGTGGAAAGACTAAGGAAGAATGGGAATAACAGTATGCCAGGAAGAAAGTAGTGCTCTCAGGGAAAAATAAATATCATTCAAGCTTTCATGTAAAAATGAGAAAATCGTTATCAAGAGGGTTGAGTTACTGAAATGAAAGTGCTGCCTGATGAAGAGTGTGTGCATATTAATAGCCAATACTCATTACAAGCCAATACTCAACGTCAAACTGAAGCTTCTTATAAAAAACAAAAAGCAGTTGAGTATGAAGTTAAAGATTCATTGTAGTTTAGAGAGACACAGCCATCACTTCAAATCTGGATTTTTATTCTCTACGGGATTCCAGGAAGTTCTGTTTTTAGTTCAGTACTTTAATACACTGCCTGGCCAAAAAAAAGTCATGCTCTAATATTTTGTTGGTAAAGGATCAGCTTTATCATTGATTACAGCATTTTCTGTAGCATCAAATGTCTCACACTATAAAAGAGTGTGTAGGATTCATACTAAAAGTGTACCTGTGCTCAAAAGCCAAAAATGGTGTGCGCACAAAAGAATCCTGATTTATAAAACCGTGTGCACGCACATCTGCACGCAATGTTCTCTTTATAAATCACAGTCCACCTGGAAGGTTGCGCACGTGAATTCACCTCCTACCCCGCCCTCTACACGCCCACTTTATACCATGAATGGTCAATGCAAACTACTTCATTACTGTATTTTCATATGAATGAGCCTGCTGAGCCTGCTGAGCATGCGCAGCGGCTTCCTGCAGTCTGTTTCTGCTGTGTGTCAGGATGAATGAGACGGGTCGAGCCAGGCAACCGTGCCACTAAATTTAACGGACACTGAGATGGAGATGTTGTGGATGAGGTGGTGGCAGGAAAACCACATTATTTGGTGGTCACAGTAGTGGCCTCACTAACAAAAAGAAAGCGAGTGAGTGGCACGGACAGATCTGTGGCAGAAGTGGTGCGATCTGAAGGTGGAGGCCAAGAGGAGAGTGGCCCGGCACTTATTGTTATGTCCTCAGTCACTCTCCAGTTGGAAGCGGAGGGTGACGAGGAGGTTCCCGGCACGGCGTGTCCTGCACCGCGGCTGCAGCACCAGCAGCACCAGAGCGATCCAAGCGCATGGCGCAGCTGGAAGTGGCCGACTGACTGACGCTGTGCTTCAAACACAGAGGGAGACGATCAGCGCTATTATATTATAAGTCTGATATATGCTGTGATATGTGATGACATTAAAAGTATGACATGAATCTGGCTTCATTTCACCACCTCACCGTCTGCGTCGCCAGTTCCCCATATTTTCAAAAGGTTAGTGCGCTGGGATCAAAGTTTTTAAATCCCAACGTTTGCGTAGAAGGAGAAGGTGGCGTGCGCATCTTTCAAGCCCTGTTTTGTGCGCACGTTAGCTTTATAAATGAGGCCCCTGGTGGTTAAGTATATTCAGGTATTTTTAGGTCAGGTAGTCAGCTGACCTCATTCTTTCGTTTCTTTTCGTTTATTTTGAACATGTTAAAAAAACAAGAAAAAAGACAAGAAAACAAATACAGGTGGGCATTCCACCACATAAAGAAAAAAAAACAACATCAAAACACATATTTCAAGTTACATGTTGGAAAAGGAGTGGGAGGAAGTATACACATATTTAACCCCACCCCCTTTCCACAACTAAACATAAATTATATGTCTGTATTTATTTTTTTATACTATACACTAATTTGTATAAATATATATAATTTTTACAAAAATAACCTGTTTAATACAAGATTTTACACCTGCAGTTTTCTCAGGCCCACATTTGGCCTTGAATGGGTGTATTAACTTAGAATGAGTGTTGCTGCCTGAGCGTAGCCACATTCCTAACAGATGTGCATTTTTTTGGCCTTTTCGGGACTTACCTGGTCTTCACAACTCTAGCTTTAGCTCATGTCATTAAAGCTTATATTATTTGGACTGGGGTATTAAATGTGCTTAGGTGTCAGGCCTGGCTTAAGACCTGTGGGCCATGTCTAGCAAACATAACACTTTTCAGAACCATTACTAAGTCAAAGATGCCAAATGTTGCAGAGATTAAGCCAAAAAAAAAAGCCAGAACATTTTTGGTATCTGGGTGGAAACCTACAACATAGATTTGCAAATGCTGCATAGCAGATAACCTAAATGAATGGGCAATCATATGATATCCCAGTGTAAATGACTCAAATACAAACCCCACAAACAGTTGCACACTGTAGATGGCCTACTTTTTGTCCTTCCTACACCAGGTCAGCAATGACACTGGCTTGATCTATAATTTGCAGGAGACTCAAAGGGGGGAAATTGCATTAATATTTGAAATAATGAAGCCACATGGTCATTAGACTGGTCTCCTCTGCTTCCATAGCAATACATTAAGCCAAGACAAGCGGCATGTATTTTACATGGTCCTGTCAATGGAAAAGATGGATCCAGAACGTAATGATGTCTTCTTAGAAGGCCTTAAAGGGTTTAAAGAAAGAGAGGGAAAAAAAGAAAAGCAGAAGGTGTGCATGTGTTTGCCTTCAGACACCAGATTCTTGCCTGTCCCCTGGCCACATAGCTGACCTGATTTGGCCAGTTAAAGTCTCAGAGTCATCAGTCTGTGTGTGTTAGGTGATCCTGACTCACCTTTTACCTTTAAAGAGATCTTAGCCGAAATCCCCAAGTGACATTGTCTGAGATCATGAACTGTGTGTGAGTCACAGCAGATCCTTGACCTGCGTACACACTGTGTCAGTTGACCGTTAGCCTGTTTGCGTGTGTGTGGATGACATAAAGGGTAAAAAATGGACAAGGATATCTGGGTTTACATCAGTGCTGGTCTTAGAGTTTGATGCTTAGCAGCTTCATTGGCCCAATGGGTTTTTGAGGCAGACCGCACAAATGCCTTTGTCACATTAGATATTTTGTGCGCTCTATGTGCATATCTGAGGAAATCTGTTACATATTTCACAGTCCAATCACAGGAAAAAAAACCTAAAGCGCAGAGTATTTTGGTTATAGCAGATGGTAGAAAGATAAAGGGATCATTATGACGGGATAGCATGGATTCTTTTCGCAACAGAAACCTCCAGGGTTTGAGGCTAATGCAGTCTTTCATGGGGAGATATTTGCCCTAACACTGGTTGTTTTATTATCTACATCAAAAGAGGAAACTGTATTTTTATTTACAATTAAAAATGCAGTCTACTTTCCTTTCTTAGTGTCCTAGAGCACCCTTGCCCTTCACCGACAAGGTTAAGTTAGGCATGTTCTCAGAGGACTTATTGATTTCCCCTTCAACGTCTCAGTTGTCCTGCTTCTTTGCAACATGGACACAGACACACAATCAAAACCTTTTATTTGGTTGCAACTTTCTTCTCAGACAGGATTCCAGTTGCTAGTCTCCAACAATGAACATATTTTTTATTTTTATTTTTAATTCTATATGACATGACCAAATTGTTTTGTCCAGCAATTCTACAAAAGAGATGAGCAGGAGTCTCATTAAGCTATGTTGACACTAGTACTTTTGAAATGAAATGTGAGCAACACAAAGATATTGGCAAAAGTACTGCTATCCGCAGGCACTAACTAAAAACATCAGCACCAGTCTTTTGAAACCCAACTGCTCAAACAATATATTTATTCTTTGGTGATTTAACACTCCCCCTAAATTTCCCCCCTGCCCCACAAACTTGGCCTGTTTCCATAAGAAAGGGCTTTGCTAATGTGATTGCTGTGGTCATGGGCTTGCACTCATCTTCCTTTTATGAAGGAAAATGAGGTCTGATTTTGGGGGCGCATCTTGTGAGGAGGTCCCACAGCTAGATAGACAGACGTACAGACCGGCAGACAGTGGAGAATGAGTGGCGGTGTGCCAAAGCCAATAAGAGGCACCGGTGGGAGCTGGGGGGAAGGGAGACATTCATGTATTATTCATTATTATTCAAATAATCCCCAGACAGTGAAGTGTGATGGTCTTGTGAGTACTTATTTGTATATGAAAAAAGAAAAACAGGTAAGAAGTTATTGGGGTTTTTTTTTCTTTGGGCTTTTACTGAATTGAATATGTCTGTGATAGCAGACAGACTTCCACTACTATGTTTCATAACCTGCTCCATACTGTAACACCAGTTGTAGCTAATCATTTGAGAAGTTGGAAGCTGTTTTTATTGTTTTCTGTTTTGGTTGTAAATCAAGTAAACTTACGTCATAATACCTCACTTCGAAAGACTGTCTGACTCTCTACATCACCTTCTGTAAGGGAAAATATTTGAAAATGTTACCAACAAACTAAACAGCTTCATAGGTTTGCATTGCTGAAATCCATTACACAACTATTACAACTACTATTGTCCAACAGGTGGTCAATGAAATCCTTGCAACGGAGAATGTGTATCTCATCTTTAACTACTGGCAAACGTTCAAAAGTGGGGGGTGCAGATTAGTTTTATGGGTCTTTGATCATTGGCATGTCTCCATCATCAGGAACGACCACACAATAAGAATTTTCAGGACCTTATACAACGCCAAAAGAAGTCGCTGCCGTAGGTTAGATACTTCAGTGTGGCCCCAAAAAAACTGCTGGATGGGGAGCAGCTGACACATACAGTCTCTCCAGTGTGTCCTGGGTCTGGCTTGGGGCCTCCTCCCAGTTGGACAGGCATGGTATAGACATGGTATATGTGCTGCTTGGACTGTGATAAGAAGCCGCCATCAGGCTCGCTCTTTTGCTGATGTCCACATCCTGACTCACACGTCTGACTTGCAAACCCCCCGACCAATCGGTGGCATGTAGTGTGATGACGTCAGATACAGCCTGACTTAGCCGCTTAGAACCTCAGCAGAGTAGTTACAGAAAAAGTATCTACTCGGTATGGTTAGACCCCTGGCGGGAAAGCGCCAAACCGAGTGGAGGTGAGCTGAGTAGGTACTAGTAGAAAAGTGCCATTAATGTCCCTCTGGACATGGCTGGAGCTACACCAGAGATGGAAGTTGAAGACTGCCAGATGTTCCCAGCAGACACTCTCACTACGTCTGACTGAGTTCCTTCCCCACCATCGGAGCTAACTCACAACGATGATGACCCCAAGTGTCCAAGGCATGTAGCCACAAGTCTGATGACACAACATTAAAGTCGACCATTGATCTGTGACCTAGTGTGGCCTGGTGGGAAGAGTGCATTATGGACACCCTTATACAATAATTATGCCCAACCCTGCGTGGTGCCTCTCACCCTGGGTAACCCATCTCAAGAAGACTGACTCCAGAGTCTGTGCCATGGGTTGAGGTGAGCCCAAATACATCTAGCTAGAACTTCTCAGCCTCATGCACCAGCTGAGCATCCCTTCTGCAGGGACCCCTGGGTCCCTACCTTTGGCCACAACCCACATCTCATTGCACCCTACCTTTATGGCCCCTTCCATGGTGATGAGCCCATGGGAAGGGGCAAGTTTGAATAGGAATAAATTAATTTTCTCCTCATCAGGACCCTTTTGTGAGCCATGCATTGTCTAGCACCATACCTAGGATACCTGTTTACCTAAGGTGACCTTACCAAGGGCATAAAGCCCAGGACAACTGAACTCTTAGGATCATTAGAACACACAAACTAGTCAACTACGATAAGGTTGTGGCTCAAGGAGGAGATGTTCTTTTTGTCTTTTCAAGTAAATTTGAAATTGTGTTGGTGCTTAATTGACATATGGTACAATGTAACTAATTTTCATTTTAAAAGCAATTCCCTGAATCTGCTGTGAACCTCATCAACTTGTTTAAATGAGTGAAAACTGGTGTAGGTAGTGTCTATATGTGGCTCTAAGTGTCTGCTTTCAATACAAGTGACCTTTAAAGCGACACTACGTAACTTTTCCACCTTAATATCATATTTCCAGAGTCATTGTGATGGTACATCAACTTCCAACAGGTTTAATGACACCTCTGTCATGATCTGAGGGAGTCTGTATCGCCTTCACTGGCACTATGTAACTTTGAGGAGCATGGTAGGAACCCTGCCACACTAAAAAACTACAAATCGTTACGACTTTGACTGCTTTACGGCATACGTCACTTCCCCCTCCTTCCCGATTCGTAGTCGAGACGAAAATGGGCGGGGCTTGGAGCTCAGAGCTCCGCAGAAGCTGTTGCTGCGTTGTGGCTGCAGCAGCTCCACACAACAGACGTGGGGAAAAGACCCTAATGGTTTAACTTTTCAACGGTTTCCTGCTCGGAGGCAGAACCACGCAGGCCAAGTATCTGATATAACAAAGTAAAAGAGTGAAAGAGCCGTCGGCTCGCTTTGGATCGCGGCTGTAACGACCAAACACACAGTAAAGCATGATTTATGGTTCTGCGTTAAATCGACGCAGACCCACGGCGTAGGGTAGGTGGCGACGCGCAACGTACGGCGCGCGTCGCCGCGTACCCTACGCCGTAGGTTCTGCGTCGATTTAACGCAGAACCATAAACAGCCTTAAACCACAAACACTCACGCAGACGGGTCGGATCAAAACACGGGTTTTATTCCCCACTTCGCCAGCTAAACGCAGTTGCTGGCCAGCTCTCTGCGGTGCAATTAACCCCAATCTTCAGATAAAACTAGTTTGTTGAGGAAAAAATATTAACTCTTATTTGTAGCTGCAGAGGAAAAAAATAATCTCACGAGGAAAACAAAAATATTGCTCACGCCTCTTCAACATAATATAGCAGTCAAAAAAAAGAAAAGAAAAAGAGGGATACAAAACATGTACTGTATGTTGTACTATTATACAAATTTATTGAAACACATGGCTCTTCAGGGATTCAGGGATCCAGACCGTTAATAATCATTATTTTCTCCATATACTGCTCCCTGGCTTCCTTGTTTAAGATATCCCGGTAAATTCCAGTTCCTTTCCAGCAGTTTAACATATTTTTTTGCGTTCCTTCTGTTCACTTGGTGAAACAGAAAAGCGTCCCGTCTCCTCTCATCAAAACAAATGCAGCGACGGGACAGGAGTTTTCCGGCAGTACGCGCTGGTGCTCATGGGAAACGTAGTGTTCTTTCTGGTAAAACACTACCGCTTTTGTCCACAAGATGCCGCCAAACTCAGAAAAGCTGAAAGTTACGTTGTGCTGCTTTAATGACTTAAGGGGATCCCAGTGCGGGTTTCCCAGACACACTGACCTTTCAGTCCAGACAGGGCAGAGGGATGTGCGTGTGTGTGTGTGTGTGTGTGTGTGTGTGTGTGTGTGTGTGTGTGTGTGTGTGTGTGTGTGTGTGTGTGTGTGTGTGTGTGTGTGTGTGTGTGTGTGTGTGTGTGTGTGTGTGCGCGTGCGTGTGTGTGTGTGTGTGTGTGTGTGCGCGTGTGTGCATGTGAGGGTTGGTGGGTGAGAGGGAAAAAAACTGTTCTTGAATATGTTTACAAATAATTAATTCTTAATTATGATAAACATGGAAACAAAAAGTGGTAAAATAGTCAAATTCATTCACAACACACTTCAACCTACTCCAAGATATCAACACTGAAATTTCTTCATCAGCTCCTCCTAATTAAGAAAGACAGCAATTTTGGGGATAGCTCAAATACTGAATAACAATTACAGATTTTCAACAACAACAGCATAAATTTTCATAACACTGTCTTGATTACTTTGGATAATCTGCAAATGTCAATGTAGACAATTTTCTGTGAGACATACTATCAACCAACCACAGACCAGAAAAGGTCTGCAGACAGCCAGTCTTAGGAATGGATTATAACTGTGCACAAAGTAACAGAGATGACAAAATTAATAAAATTTTTAATCATCTTGTAAGATTATTGCCGAGCATGCTATTTATGAGGATACAGTTTGTGACACTAGCAGGACGACCATATGTTAATGTCACACATACATGAAACATTTGTCTACATTACTGATTACCGTACATCATTTTACTGCAAAATTCTTTTTTTTTTCCCACTGTGTGATCAATACTCGTTTGTCAGGTAAAGGAAGTACTGGCGAACTCAGAGAATGATGAGACTTTTTCTAATTATTAGGGCCCGAGCACTTACAGTGCAAAGGCCCTATTGTATCTGTAGGAATTTTCCTTGTTTTTTTTTTCCTTCTTCCAACGAAATGAGGGCCTTTTTGCCCCCCTAAACGTGCCCCAAAAGTCACCAAATTTAGCACTCAAGCCAGGCCTGGCGAAAAAATTGATATTTAATGGTTTGCATTAATGGGCGTGGCAAAATGGCTCGACAGCGCCCCCTAGAAAACTTTGTGCCTCAAGCCCCACAATACGGTTTGACGTACATGCACGAAAATCGGTACACACCTGTATCATGTCGCAACTTAAAGAAAAGTCTCTTGGAGCCATGACCGAAACCGAACAGGAAGTCGGCCATTTTGAATTAATCGTGTAATTTTGGCGAAATGTATGTCATTCCTTCAGCCGTTAATACGGCCCGAACCGTAACGTGCACCCAGGTGTGTTATACATCAAAATGTTCGTCTCTATCCTGCGACGACACATTACTTTTTCTCAGTCAAAAGTGTTACCGTGGCGACGATAGACGCCAAAAAGCGCGCGCCCCCTTCATCTGATTGGTTCATATTTGATAGTTCCTACTTTCTGCAATAACTTTTGAATGGTTTGACATAAAGACTAGTGGGTGGTGTCATCAGACTCCGTTTTTAGTCCTTGAACATAATTGGTGCAAATTAGCCCCGCCCCTTGATCTGATTGGTCGATATATGATAGTTCCTACTTTCTGCCATAACTTTTGAATGAGTCTTGGCTGGTGTCATCCACTAAATGTCCAGGCCTGAAGAATCTACATGAAGTCATACAAGCTTCCACTGCAGCCTGAGCGTGCACAAGGGTGCAAGGGCCCGTTCATCGCTGCTTGCAGCTTTAATTCAGATTTTTTATCTAACTAATGTTTTTAACATATGGAGTTTCTCAATTCACCATATTTTAAATGTGCACTTTTTTAAGCACATGAATGTGTTTTTATGAGGACGGGCTTTCCAGTGATTGTTCCTTTCTTGGAAAGAGTTCCATTCCTTAGCATATGATGTCTGTTCAGTTCACATGAAATTGGAGATCATTGAATTCACAATTAATTTGAGGGTTTTAAGGACTAATTGTTCATATTTCCTCTCTTTCAAAGGTTCAAAATGTACCTAAACTGTAACTTACGCAGTTTCCAGGCCAACTATCTGTTATGTTGAGCTCTGCATTAATGACTTGGCAAGGCAAAGCAAGTTTATTTGTAAAGCGTAATTCAACAACAAAGTGATTCCAAGTGCTTTAAAGATAAAACATATATAAAAGGCATGATTTAAAATGTAAACCAAGGAAAGAAAGAAAAAAGAACAATAGTTAAAATCAGTAGTTAAAATGTAATCAAGTCTTGAAACTCTGACTTAAAAGTAAATGTGCAGATTTGGAGCTTTATTCAAATGCAGCTGAGAACAGGTTAATCTTTAACCTGGACTTAAATACACTGAGTGTTTCAGCTGATCTGAGGCTTTCTGGTAGTTTTTTTTTCCAGTTTTTTTTTTAAAGCTGTGCATAAAGCAGTGCATAATGTTTTGAAAGAGCAGACATGCATGGATCTTTCTTTTTTCTTTAAATGACCTTCTGCTCATGCAAGCAGAATGTTTGCATGAGCATCCTGACCCTCTAAACTCCAAGCATATATCAACCAAGTCCATGCATCTATCCCCATGTGTTGTCAGCCGTACCCCCCATAGAGGAGATTCAGTTCAAAAAGAAACATTCCTCAATTGTCTCTGTGGCACGTGACTGGTTTGAACATGTATAATTGGTTTGGGAAAGTAGCCAATAACACCGGAGCAAAGAGGAAGAGAAGGGCTGAGGAGCCCAGACATGGTTTTCATGGAGCACCCAGAACATAGAAGATGTAGGCTGCATGGTCTACAAGACCTAGGTAGTCAAAGTAACCTAGGTCTTGACATCAAAGTAAAATGTCGCCACTGTGGTGTTTGATCAATATCAAAAGACACAAAAAAAGGCATAATGTGGCACCTTAGGTGCAGCAGGTGACCATTTCGGTGCGCCCATTGAGGAATAGAAACAAACCACAAAGTTGTAGGCAATGTTTTCATGAACTGTGGTGAATTATGGTGAAAAGGCTTCTTTATACGTTATAAGTGCACGCTCACGTCTTCGAGTGGTGTGATTCTAGAGATGTGGTTTATGAGGGAGGTTAGAAGGAAGAATCTGAATCTGAAATGTTTTGGTTGCATCCGCTCAACATTTCACTCTCTTGTAAATTTTATAACTATCACCAGAAGATAAAGAAACAGGAAAGCCTTGGAAGTGGTGTAAACAATGACATGGAAATGGTTCACCAGCTCCTACTGACTTGGCATCAGATGCAACTGCACACATGCACAAAAGGCTAACCACTGAGCCATTTGCAGGCATAGATCATTTCCAGCATTGTGTGGAGTCCATTTTATTCAGTGCAATTCAATTTTAATGCAATTCATTCCAAATGAGCACATTCAAAGGAAAACTCCTTGGAGTCAACCAGCTGGAGGTCTGACAGGACGGAGAGGGACTTGTCCAGAGATATTTGCCTACGACACACAAAAGAGACCAATCGTAATTGTGATATTAACAGACATATACATGACAAAAGTAAAGAGAACAGTGCATAACGAGCCCAGAGTATCATAGGAGATCAATATTTCCGAGAGGGGATTGTCAGAAAATGTCGAAGGTGGACTATTTTTGTTTTAAGGTGGTATTTTAAGACTAAATCACAATAGTGGGGTTGTAGCCTAACACTGAACCTTGCAAATGGCAGCTGACAGAACACAATGAAGATAACGTCCATTAAGCTGCTGTTCTGTGTCTTTCATACTACTTCAGAAATTGAATTGAAGTGTAACATTAGCCTGTTGTGGAAACTGCAGGAAATACTCCACAAAATTCCCCAACTTTTGAAGGAAATGATGCTGCCACCTCAACAAAACTGAGTTTGGCAAGAGTTAACGTAACCTCAATTCCATTAAATGGACAGCAGTGTTTTGGTAGGCAAACTTGTTTCTCATTAATGAAGAATAGATCAAGGATATTTTTCATCCTAACACTGCTGTCATTACGACATCCATCCATTCACCGTGTCACCAGTCCATCACAGGTCACTCTGACATGTCACATCAAAAGTGGTATTGATTCAAATTGAGTTAAAACAACAGACATTACAATACTGCCTACTACTATGCATTTACTTTGCAGATCTAAGTGCTGTTGGCCTCAGCCCTCCTTGCCTGAAAAATGAGCTGGGGGAGGGCCAACTTCAGCAATCAACCTCCCTGTCACCCTCCCTCCTCTGTCTCTCCTTTTCTTCCTCTGTGTGAAACGCCTAAAGCATCCACGGTGCTGAACTGTCTCTAATCGATTTGTCTGTGAAGGCGAAGCGTCACCCTCTGAGTACCACAATGCAATTCTCTCTCTCTTTAGTGACATCACACCCCCACCCTTAACACCAAAGGAAGCCTGAATGATGCTCAGAGACTTTTCTTCTGGGATAAAGACGGTGAAGATGCTTCAATTCACCACCAACCAACAACAATGTAACACTACCGCTGTCACTAGTATAATGAAAAAAACACAACAGTCACTGGGACACTAATGTCAGGTTCGGTATTGCTACTTTAATTCAATTTAAGGGGTACATGACTCAAAATACATGGTGCAGAGTATTCAAAACACAAGGTCTTAGACCTCTTTTTTCAAAAATTCATTTTCATGAAATGAAGATAGCTTGCTGAAAGCACTTCAAACATCCAACAACCCTAGCATCTGACCAGCTTCTTTGAAACTGGAACTTGACAGAAGACAGCCCATCCATTGAAGAACGCAATAGACTGTATACTGTACAGCAATGTGTTAGAGGAAGTGGGTTTTGGGGGGTAGTGGGGGGGTGGGGTGGGTTTGAGGGCATTGTTCTCATTTTCAAAAGTAGATTTACATTTCAATTCAGAGAATGTAACATCATATAGGCAAAACAAGGCAAGTTTATTTGTGTAGCACATTTCAGCAAGAAGGTTGTTCGAGGTACTTTACATAATAAATAAATAAAGAGTGAGGAGCAGGAGAAAAAAGGTAACAGTGCAGTGGCAGAGTAAAGAAAAGTTGAACTTAAACCAGAGTTACAATTAAGTACTAAAATGAGCATTGTTTAATGTTAAATTCAGAATAGTTTAAATAATTCAAGAGATGAGTTTTAACCTTGATTTACAGGAACTGAGGGTTTCAGCGTTCATGCAGTTTTCTGGAAGTTTGTTCCAGATCTGTGGGGTTTGGTTCTGATTCTGGGGACCCAAACCAGAAGACCTGACAGGTCTGGATGGTTGCTATGGCAACAACAAGTCCCTGATGTATTATGGTCCTAAACCAGTCAGTGATTATAAACTAACAGAAGTATTGTAAAGGAAGCCCGTGTGAAGATCTCAGAATTGGAATGATGTGATCCACTTTCTTAGTTCTGGTGAAAACCCGGGCAGCAGCATTCTGGATCAGCTGTCTGACTGACTTTTTAGGCAGTGAAGACACTGTTGCAGTAATCAAGTCGTCTAAAGATAAACGCCTGGATGAGTTTTTCAAGATCCTGCTGAGACATTAGTCCTTTGATTCTGCAGATGTTCTTCAGGTGATAGAAAGGCGGACTTTGTAATTGTTTTAATGTCTCTCTGAGGTTCAGCTCTAAGTCCATGACTACACCCAGAGTTCGGGTCTAATCAGTGGTTTGTAGCTGTAATACCTGAAGCTGTGAGGCGTCTCTTAACCCTTGTGCTGTCTTTGGGTCAAAATGACCCAATTCTTCTATCCTTCTTTCCTCCTGCTCTCTCCTTCCTTCTTCCTTTCCTCTTTTCCTCCTTTTTTACCTCCTTTACTCCTTTTTCTTCCTACCTCCCTTCCATCATTCATTCCTTTATTACCTTTTTTGCTTTTCCTTCCTTCTTTTATCCATTCCTTCCTTCTTCCCTCCCTTCTTTCTTTCCTTTTCTCCATTCCTTCCTCCCTCCCTTCTTTCCTTTTTTCCCTTCGTTCCTTTCTTTCTCCCTTCCTTCCACCTTTCTTTTCCTTCCTTACTCCCTTTCCTACTTCCTTCCTTCTTTTCTCCTTCCTTCCTCCCTCCCATCTTTTCTCCCTTCCTTACTCCCTTCCTTCCTTTCTTCCTTCCTTCCTTCCTTCCTTCCTTCCTTCCTTCCTTCCTTCCTTCCTTCCTTCCTTCCTCCCTCCCTTCCTTCCTTCCTTCCTTCCTTCCTTCCTTCCTTCCTTCCTTCCTTCCTTCCTTCCTTCCTTCTTTTCTCCTTTCTTCCTTACTTCCTTCTTTCCTCCCTCCATCTTTTCTCCTTTCCTTACTCCCTTTCCTACTTCCTTCCTTCTTTTCTCCTTTGTTCCTTACTTCCTTCTTTCCTTCCTTCCACCCTTTCTCCCTTCCTCCCTTCCATATTTTCTCCCTTCCTTACTCCCTTTCCTCCTTCCTTCCTTCCTTCCTTCCTTCCTTCCTTCCTTCCTTCCTTCCTTCCTTCCTTCCTTCCTTCCTTCCTTCCTTCCTTCCTTCCTTCCTTCCTTCCTTCCTTCCTTCCTTCCTTCCTTCCTTCCTTCTTTTCTTTTTTCTTCCTTACCTCCTTCTTTCCTTCATTCCTTCTTTTCTCCCCCTGGTTCCCTCCCTTGAACCAAAGACAGCACAAGGGTTAAACGCCCATCTTTTGGTCTAAAAACAACAACTTCAGTTTGGTTTCTGTTCAACTAAAGGTGAAAAACATTTAGCTACATCTGCTTAATATGAAGGAATCACTGGGTTTCAGGTGGTGTGAGGTGGTGTAAGGTTGTGCTTTGCTGCGACCTCCCAAATGTTGTTACAATTAACTTTCTCTGCCATAATGAACATTGTTGGACATTTATCCCATGTGCATCTTTCCAATGTGAATATATTGTGAAGTTAGCAAAAGTCCTATGAATCAAATATTAAATCATTCAATAGATCACACTATTAGCATGTCATTTGTCCATAAATTGTATTTACCATTCAGAAGAATCCTATAACTGATGTTCTTGCTGAGGCTCTGTAAGCTGTCCACCATCACTTTCCAAATCAGAGTCTGGGTCTCAAACTTTAACAGACCCGACATTGCCCAACCACAAATTATACTGTCCTTACACTGATCTGAACACAAGGCAACTTGTGATAACTGTGCATTACCTAAAGGCAGCAGTCATTTCTGATGTCACTACTGGAATGACGTTTGTAATGGGAGATCCTGCTGCAAACGTTCACTGGCAGCTCATTCGCTCCTCCATACAAATGTGTCGCTTTATTTGATTTTACCTGCTGTGGTGCACACAAATCCAGCCTCTGCGCACTTGTCATTGATGCAAAATCTAGCTATGGAGATCGAAAACATTTTTGGTAACAAGGCTGCTGCAAAGATGGACATTTTAAAATGGGTGTCCATAAAGACCCAAAAAGGCCATAAAAAGCCCAATCTCTAGATGACATGTACACAAAATAAAACCACACGATGTCTATAAGCCAAAGTCAGTATTGGGTGTGACGTCCCTCAGAACCAGAATGAACCAGAACAGATCAGAAATCAGAAATAAGTTTAATGCCAAGTTTGTTAAAGACACACAAGGAATTTTTGTGATGATTGGTGCAATACAAAGAGAAAATATATAATGAAAAGTGAAAATGTACAACATGAGAGGAAATGTACAACATGAGGTTTTAAAGTGCCGGATATGAGTCTGTGCAAAGTTGACCTAGGATGTGCGTGAATGTAAGGCATAAGGTCAGAAGTGGGGTCTTTACGTTAATGTAACGTAGAGTGGGATGGGGGGGCAGTCCTTGGTAGACGGGGGAGAGGGGGGACCGGGGCCTTGTTGACGAGGACAGCAGACGGGAAAAAACTGTTTTTATGGCGTGAGGTTTTGGTCCTGATGGACCGCAGCCTCCTGCCAGAGGTCTGGAACAGTTTGTGTCCGGGGTGGGAGGGGTCTGCTGCAATCTTTCCTGCACGCTTCAGGGTCCTGGAGGCTGCAGGTCCTGGAGAGATGGAAGATTGCAGCCAATCACCTTCTCTGCAGAGCGGATGATACGCTGCAGCTGCTCCTGTCCTTTATAGTGGCAGCAGCGTACCAGATGGTGATGGAGGAGGTGAGGATGGACTCAATGATGGCCGTGTAAAACTGCACCATCATTGTCTTTGGCAGGTTGAACTTCTTACATCCTCTGCTGTGCTTTTTTGGTGAGGGAGGTGATGTTCAGCTCCCACTTGAGGTCCTGGGTTATGGTGGTCCCCAGGAAGCGGTAGGACTCCACCGTGTCTGCTGGGGAACAGAGGTGTCTTCAGTATTCACATTCATTACTCAGGTAGAAGTATAGATACTAGAGTTTAAAAATACTCCTGTAGAAGTTGAAGTATCAACTCAAGTTTTTTACTCAAGTAAAAGTATAAAAGTACTGGTTTCAAAACTACTTAAAGTATAAAAGTAAAAGTAATGTAAGGGGGAAAAAAGCCATTAAGGACAAAAGCCATTGAAAATGAATGTATCTTAGTATAATGTAAATATATTAAAGAAGCATATATGTGTACTATTGAGCATTAACATGTGTTTCAGAGAGCAGGAGATATGATGACTAGTTGCCTATAAGTATTGTAATGGTGCAAAAAGTCAAACTTCAGAGGCATGTTATCATTTATCCTAACCTTTATTGGAATGTACATCCAAGTTTAGTTGCAGGAATCTGAGGGAACGGATGTAAGAACAAAACTGGACAAGAACATCTGAAACAACCACAACCAAATTCACTCTATCCGGATGGAGCAATTTAACTGGATAGTTTTTTTTAAAGGCCGAAATGAAATAGAGTAACAAGGCTGTTTTTAAAATGTAAGGAGTAAAAAGTACAGATAATTGTGTGAAAATGTAAGGAGTAAAAGTAAAAAGTCGTCTGAAAAATAATTACTCCAGTGAAGTATAGATAACCAAAATTTCTACTAAGTAAGGTAACAAAGTATTTGTACCTCGTCACTTGACACCTCTGCTGGTGAGTCACACAGGGTGAGGGGGCAGGTGGGGCTACGTTCCTCCTGTAGTCCACTATCAACTCCACTGTCTTTAGAGCGTTGATTTGACTCTTTTTGAAGTGACTGTCCTGTTCAGACAATGCAACGATCAGAAGTCAATTCTACTGAGGATTAACTGAGCCAGGGTCCTGGATTTTGTGATTATATTCTAAAGAGACTGGAGAATAAATATGGATGTTATTCAAACTTTGAGACACGCTGAGACTTTTGCACAGTACTGTATAACAAGATAGTGACTGGATTGTTTCAATGAAAGAAACAATTATTATACCACTAGGAAGCTTCACAAATGCTCAGACTGAATGTTATTTTTTTTAAATAAATATGTAGTTTTGAAGTAAATGGACTGTGTTTATGGTGCTTTTCTATTTTTGTTTATCACTCAAAGTGCTTTTACAGAAAAAAGCCACATCAACATGCAGCGCTCTCAGTTTAGAAAGAACGTTGCAGATCTTTTTTTTTTGTTCAGTCTAGATATGGATTTTTTCACTATCGTAAACACAATCACACACCAGTGGATGCTCTGCAAACCTTCTTGAAACTTTGGGACAGATCCATGTCCTGTTTGACAAAGAAAAAGCTAATTGTTTCATGAGAAAGAAAGATTTACGGACATTTAATATTGTCTAACCCGAAAGAGGAATTGTTGCTAATTTCAGCCTCATATGGATTTCATTAATTTGGTGACAGTGGAAGAGTTCAGAGAAGAGTTTCATGAAAATACTCAGTGGGAATGCCTTCATATTGAGAAGACTGCCACAACAAAACCATGCCAACAAAGGAAACAAAATGAGGTTTGTATTTCTTACTTAGTCTGACAGTACAGTCCCAATCTATAAGGCTTTTCGGCTTTTACAGCCACATGAAAACAGATATCACTCTTCCAGTACCATATATCTTTCTGTAACACCATGAGTTGTGAGTTTTGGTGATGCAATTTCCTCTGGTTTAAATTAGGGGTTAACTACTTGCAAATTTCACTGTAATAGATTACATGAACCCATAAAATAGACCTAGGAAAAATGTTCTCTGGTATTATGCAGGTACAGTATTACTGCTGTACAACCACTAAACCCAGCCCTCAGAAATTAACTGCAGATTGAAAGCTGCTTCATACCGAAAAAAAAAACACCACTCAAAGTATTCTTTTATCCAAAAAAAAAGGAATAAATGAATAAAAATGTATGTATCTCTACGAAGGTCTTTTGGCGTCAGCGTGTATGTGAGTGCGTGCTAAGGTCAAAGACTGATTACAATACCCATGTGCCAGCTATTTAACAGAGTGTTACCTCAACATACTGCAGCTAATCTATGTTGGTACCATGCTGGGTTACACAAAGCCAGCCCTGACCTGCTGCGTACAGCCTGACCCGGCTTCTGTATGACTGTGTTTGTGGCCACCTGCTGTGCGTGCATGTGTGCGTGCATGTGCGTGCATGTGGGGGGAGGGCATATGGGTTTCTGTGTCAAAATGTGTGTCTCAAAAACAACCTGATGGGCAGTAGCTCCTGTTTCACAGCAAGGTCACATATGGAACAGGTTTATAAGCACATGTTCACGCGCACGCACCTACACAAGGCAGGATATTATGATGTCATTTGTAGGGTTGAGGCCGAAACATACTTAAGCAAAGCTTAAAAATGATTAAACAAAAAGCAGCTGATCAAAAAACAACAACAGTCAGGTGTATGTGGCGTTTCGAGGCTCCTGCTCAAAGATGGTACAACCAAATTGAAATGAAAGCTGCAAGCAGAGATGAACGGGCCCTCGCACCCTTGTGCACATTCAGGCTGCAGTGGAAGCTTGTATGACTTGATGTAGATTCTTCAGGCCTGGACATTTAGCGGATGAAACCACCCACGACTCTCTATATCAAACCATTCAAAAGTTATGGCAGAAAATAGGAACTATCAAATATCGACCAATCAGAAGAAGTGGTGGGGCTAATTTGCACCAATTATGTTCAAGGACTCAAAACCGAGTCCGATGACACCACCCACGAGTCTTTATGTGAAACCATTCAAATATTTTTGCAGAAAATAGAAACTATCACATATCAACCAATCAGAAGAAGGGGCGTGGCTAATTTGTATCAATTAAGGTGAAGGAGTCAAAACCGAGTCCGATGACACCATCCACGTCTTTATGTCATACCATTTAAAAGTTATGGCAGAAAATAGGGACTATCAAATATCGACCAATCAGAAGAAGGGCTGGGGCTAATTTGCACCAATTATGTTCAAGGACTCAAAACCGAGTCCGATGACACCACCCACGAGTCTTTACTTGAAACCATTCAAAAGTTTTTACAGAAAATAGAAACTATCACATATTGACCAATCAGAAGAAGGGGCGGGGCTAATTAGACTGTACTGTAGTGAGAACCCTAGTGTTTGGTGGTATTATCACTAACAAAAAAACAAGCAACAGAGGACAAGCCAATGACAGAGATACATAGGCTACGCGTGTAGCTGCTATGTAAGGAGATATAAAGAGATCAAGATTCTTTTCAATACTTGTTCTATTAAGAGCATGGGGCTTGCACTCTTGCAGCATGAGCCAAAATGTGAGGAAACGTTTGTTTATTGCCAAAACATGTGCACCGTTCACGTGCAGTTTAAAATAATGTGTGGTTATGTGTGTTTTATGGCATTTTTGTGGACCGCTTAAGGGCTGAAGACAAGGAAGATTTGAACAGAACCTGTTGGAAAATATCAAAGACAAGCTGGACAGAAAGAAAGAAAGAAAGAAAGAAAGAAAGAAAGAAAGAAAGAAAGAAAGAAAGAAAGAAAGAAGAGGCAGAGAGCCTTTAATTGCTTGGAGAGAGCATGACAATTGAGAGGGGAGTAGAGGGAGGAAAATCTCCAGCAGTATTGATCAGTCCAGCTCTTCCATTTCAGTCGCCTCCAGCCCCCTCCTGCGACTCCCCCACCTTCACCCAATTTGCACCTGTAATTTAGACGGGAATGTGTTTGTGTGTGCACTGAGGTCGTTTTGCAGAGCGTTTGTCCTTCACTGTGTGCCTACATCTCTTTTGTATTCATTTACCTGCTAATGTGCCTGTCTGTCACGTGTCAACATGGACGAACCAGAAAGAGTGAAAGAAACTCAGTGTGTGCGTGTGTGTGCGTATGTATGTTTAAGACAAAGATGAGATGGACTGCTTCAAAAGTATGTGTGCATACGAAGATGTTTGTGAACGTGTCAGAATGATGAAGAGTATCTTTTCACGCTTGTGTAGCAGGTGACGGGTGGGGTGGTGGCGGTTAGGGGTATCTTTGCTGATCGATCTCTTCCTTCCCTTCTGAGTGACCCTTCCAATCCTCCTGCACCTCCTCCTGGACCTAATGCGACACACACCTCATGGGAACAAGACCAACACAGATAAAAATGCCGCACTTAAGACGAAAAAGAAAGAACAGGTTTCGGTCATTTCCCTAACCCTTTACGTCCAAGAATGTGTGTGAAGAAAAAAGGGGTCTTTTATTACAGCAACTGAATCTAAATGATAGGAAAGAAGAAGACAAAAAACAAAAGACACGCAGACAAGTTCACGTACACACTGACTGCCTCAGCTGGGGCATCACCGTCAAGGCTACGACCTTCCACCCCTGTCTCAGTCCCAGACTGAATCAATTCCTAACCAGACAGACTCCCACCCCACCACCACCGCTCTCTCTCCTCCAGCACAATGACCAGAGCCCTGCTGGTTCTGCAAACAATAGGAGGGACCGCCAGAACCTGAAAAGACTGAGTGTGTGTCCGTCTGCGTGTGACAGGGCCAACTATAAAGGTGAAAGGAGGCATGTCTGTCAGCGAGACACTTGCACCCAACCGACCAGTAGTGGAACGGCGCTGTAGTTTCGCAGTACGTCCTTTATTATGTTATGAACTGGAAAGGGAGCTCAAAAGCTCTGACATTAAGTTAAGTTCAACTCAACTTCCTTTTCAAACTCTTTTGCCATGTTCTGGTAATGAAATATCTGTGGATGCAACAGACGTCCAGTCTAAACATGTGAATTTCTATCATCAATGAGCAGAGCTGAAAGTCGGCCTAAAACTTCCCCCAATAAATCTACTTTTTAAGACTGCCTTGGATATTATTGGAATCATATGGAGGCTGAAGGTTTTAAAACGAGTTTGGGAATAGCTGCTCCAGGTTTGCTCCTCAGCCAAAATATAATACTAATTTATATCGCTATGTCAGAACATATTTTTACAAGATGTTCTTTGGCAATAAGAATCACTTCAGTTTATGTCATGAAAATATCTGTTGTCCTGTCTCCAGGTCCAGAGTAGGTCCATTCAAATAAAAAAACTAAAACAAACAAGGAAAAGAGCTCAATGGAAGCTGACCCATGCTAATGCTAGGGCATCTGACAGAGAATATCATCTTTAACAAACTCATGGAAGCACAGGCACTTTCTTTTAGTGGAAGTATCACCAGACAAATCAATCAACTTGGTGTGGGAGGTTATTGCATAACTGAGTCTAAAGACGAAGGAAAGGCTGTATCATTCAGACAAGAAGCTGCTGATGTGTAACTATTTCATGTGTCCTGCAGATTCCACAAGACTTTAAAAGCGTGAACCGAGACATCATTCTGGGGTGTTATAGATAATGTTTCTCTGTGAGGTTGAGGTCTGGACTCTGTGGTGTGAAAATAATGTCTCGTCTTCCCTGAATTCCACAGTTTCACCCTGATATATCCTGTCATTGCCACCTATGCGCATTCTCATTCGTATTATTTGTTTTTTCAGGTAGATATCTGACATAGTTTTTCGCGGAGAGCATACAACATCGCTGAATTTAAGGATGTCACCAACCAGTGTTGTGCTAGTTACTGAAAAATAGTAACTAGTTACCGTTACTAGTTACTTCATTAAAAAAGTAACTCAGTTAGTAACTCAGTTACTTAGACCAAAAAGTAATGCGTTACTATGACAAGTAACTATTTAGAAGAATCTTTTTGCCCAGAAGAAAAAAGCGCGACAAAACGACCCATAACTATGTTCTTCTCTGGAAAAAACACACCTACACTGCGGCTTTAGGAGAAAAAGACGCTACAGAGTCGGGATGCAGCGGCTCAGAAGAGCAGTGGAATACGTGAGAGGTGGTGCTGATCTCTGCAATTTGAAGCCTTCTTTAATAATTGTAAAAAGAATTTCACTTACCACAGGTTCTTTTTGGAACGTAACCGCTGCGAAAAACGAGGGATTACTGTAATGACAATATCTCCATGTTGCGAAACTCTCCTTCTCTTGGCTCATGACCGTCATGTTTTTGAACACACGGCCACTACGTTTCCTCCGGCCTCCGCGTGTGGGGAAAAAAAGCTTCACTGTAGCCAGAAATAACGGAGTAACGCACCGTTTGGTAACAGTAACTGTGTTACTGAATTTTAAAAGTAATGCGTTAGAGTGTTAGTTACTGCAAAACTAACGGCGTTACTGTAACGCGTTACTAAATAACGCGTTAGTCCCAACACTGGCAGCTGCTGAGGCAACCCCAGATCATAATAGATCAGACCCCACATGCCTGAAGGCCGAATGCATGATGTGTGGATGATCAATCTGGAGCAAAGTAAATCTGGACTCGTCAGATGATATGAGCTTTGTCCGTTCCTGCCGAAGTCAAGATGCGCTTGTAGACGTAGACAAGGTTCTGATTGTGAGTGAGTTGTTTCGGAAGGTGGACCCGGGGTTGAGCCGTTGCAGCTGGGATCCTTGTTGCTAATGTTCACTTAAAAAAGGGAAAACCTTCCTGGTTTTGGTGAAAACCAAAAAGGCCAAACTTGAGTTTTCAACACGACAAATCATAAATAAATGAGAAACGTCACATAAGCTTAATTTTATTATACATCTGTAATTTTGACAACAAACAATGAAAGCATCAACATCATAATTCTTTTTAAACTGTACTGTATTTTATCCTTTTATTGCCTTTGTGTACATAATCTGTTTTCTTTCTTTTTATTTTAGGACTTTCGAGACCGTGCTTACCCGCTTGAACTCATTTTGCGAGGCTTCCCTCTGGAAATAAAACCTGATATTCCTATAATTTATGGTTTAAAGCAATCTCTTGTTGAGTGATCTTATGAATCAATACAGTCCTGTCTGCAGTGGCTCTGGTCCTAATACATTACAGAAGAGCTTGGTTGAATAAAAAGGATCAAATTTGAGTGTGATACATGTTGAGGTCAGAAAAAAATATATAGTCTGAAAAGTTAAATACATTTGGAACAAATGTCTAAATTTGGATGCAATGGTATAAAATAACGAAATGTGTGAACAACGAAGCAGTGGCTCGTTCAGTGGTTCATTTTTTTCATACTCGTCTGGCGTTGCTTTTATCGCGGTGGTTTTGTGAGCTAATGACTACAAGGATTGATTTATTCTAGAAGGGGGGGAAAAGCCCCGTCTATATTGAGCACCTTTCAGCAGACTCCTTAAAACACTTTGGCCCTGTTAAACCATGCAGTGCCTAACTACCCTGCTCAAACTGTTTATTTGACTTACCTCTGAGAGCGCTGCTGTGTGTGTGTGTGTGTGTGTGTGTGTGTGTGTGTGTGTGTGTGTGTGTGCTCGTACGTATGCGAACGCCCACTTATTTTTCTGTGTGCGAGGGGTTTGATGAGTTTATACATGTGCATTCAAGCTTGTGAAGTCATTCTGGTGTGTTTGTGTGTGTGCTCACAGTGGCGTTAGGGCTTGCTTCCTTCCTTCCTGTTCAAGGGTCCCTTTACCCGCTAACGCTCGGCTCCTCTGGGATGGCAGTTTTGGTGTGTGCGCTTGTTTTCGTGTGTGTCTGCGTGTGTGCGTTTGACACTTGGCTGAGCAGGGTGGTCCTAAAGGACTAGTCTATCAGTCTAGTTCCTGATTCTCAGAAACACACACACACACACCTGCACCACTGTGCCTGCCAAACACCCCAAATATAACCTAAAGCATGTTATACACACTGGCTGACCCTCTCTTTCGTTCACGTCGGTTCTTCCCTCCTTCCTCTCTGGTCTTGTTGTTTTTCTCCTGCTTTGTTCCTTTTACCAGCAGCATTTCTCTAACCTTTTCTAAATTATTAAATGATGACGATTCTTCCATCTCTCATGTGTGTGCGATTGGAAAACAATGAACACACCTCATCTCCCTCCCTGCCTCTCCGTCCATCTTTCCCAGTCAGGCACTCATACTTGTGAATTGGGTTTGCGCATGAGCACAGGGGACATTTCAATATTGCATCATTGGGATGCGGAGCCTCAGTGTTTGGGGTCAGAGTGCTATCATGTTGCCAATCACCAAGGCAGCTCCGAGCCCTCATCAGCTTTTGATTGCATTTAGAATGGCTAATTAAATAAAATATGACATTATGTAAATGTCTGTGTCTCTGCCATATGGCCCAAGGCGCACCAGGGGCGACCAAATGGGCTCCATGTGTATGCGTTTGTGTCAAAGAGTGTGCATCCATGCTGTGAGTGAAAGGAAGGGAGACTAAACAAGACAGGAGGGGGCCACTGACCAGACATGGACGGAATTTTCCAAAGCTTTTTCACTGAAATGGCTTAAAGGCACGCTATGTAACAACACCAATCCAGAACAAACGTAAGCAGCATGTCACAGCTTTCCCACAATGCTATTCCTGCAGACATACCCGTGGTCACAATCGAATGTCTTGACACCGCTATAATTATATGTACTGCATAAGGTGTGTTGGGTATTGTTGAACGTTTGCAGCATCTTCCCTGACTTGACAGACTTCCCTTCCTCCTGGTCAGATCAGCCCATGCCTTGCGCTTTCATTGGCTGTTGCTTGAGGGGAAATTCCTCCCATGGCTCCGCTAGTTTTGCAGGCTAGATATCCATGAGCGGTCAGAGATGTCTTCCGCTAACGACTTATCTCTGATGCATCTTTGAGTTGTTCGCACATAAAGATCGAGTGGTGGTGGGTAACCGTCAACAGCTCACTGATTTGCTGATCGTTCCAAGTCTGTGAGGTCGCTGTCGATGGTTTTATCTAGCTGGCTCTGTCAACATGACTGACATGGCTGGAATAATAAGTGCAAGTCAGAAGTTGACAATGATGAATACCAGCAGGAAAGAAATCTTTGTTTGGCCCGTCTTTGGACAGCAGAAGAGGAGCTGACGGACCGTGATGGAGGAGGAAGAGCTTATGAGGAAAGTAAATATCTGCTGATGTTGGAACTTATGATCGACAAAGCCCCGTTGTCATTTTGGTCGGTACTTCAAGCAACATTTGAAGACTGAGCATTGGTTGCTGTGACATCAGCTCACAGGACTGCTAAGGTGTTGACCGAGTGTATGAGCCAAAGTCGTGAAAGCAGTGGCTGATGTTCTCTAGATCCAGTTCTGAGTACAATCGAACACAGCAGCCAGCATGAAATCCTCCTCCTGATGAAGGCGGAACAAACGCTGTAGTAGTTTCTATCACGTCGAGCGGCTCAAAGTCAAAGTCAGTACAGTTTTTTCAGTGGCTTTTTGTGTTTAACAAGATGTCATCCTTTTTAAATATTTACATCAAAGTGTTTTTAAAGTGTAATTTTTACATTGAGCAGCTTTAACTGTCCTACTTTTAGTCATATGATCCTGATGGTCACAAGTAAATTGAATACTGTTGACTTGGAGTTCTGTCGACCAAACCGTCCACCCATAGCTTTTTGAGGAGCAGATTTTGTGGCTCTAAAAAAAGGTCAGTTCATTGCTGCTACAAACCAGCAGAGCCAAAATATGCTGGTAACATCCTGGGAGCTGGAAGAGGAGCTGCTTTACTTTTCTGTTTGACTGGAAACAGTCAAAAGGAGAAGTTCGGTTTCAGTCCAGGCGCCATGGCAAACGTGTTGTACAAATATCCCAGCGAGGGTCCTGTTAAACTTGTGTGTGAAGTTATCTTAACCTCCGTCCAAACTATGAGTTGTACATCCCAAATGACTTGAGCTTGAGCTATGGAGGGAATGCGCATGACGTCACAGATGCGACTTCACAGCGGGTTATGGCCACTGAGTGGCAGAAAGACTGAGTGGCAGCGTAAACTTTCAGTTTGACTAACTGGAAAACATCTAAAATGGGAAAGAGCTGTTGTGCGATCGACTGTACTCATAGATTTAGAAAGAAATTGGAGTTATCGTTTTACAGACTGCCGAAAAATAAGCTTAAGAGAGACAAATGGATCGCTGCAATTCGCAAAAACAACTGGATTCCAGGCACCGAAACGTGGATTTGCGGTTCCCATTTTGTATCAGGTAATGTTGGATTTTTAGTTAGCTAACGTTAAACGGTCAAATCATAAAGTTTGGTGTCCTCATCACTTTAATTTCACCAACTATTCCTGCCTTGAAGTCGGACCAAGCGTCAAGACTTTTGTATGCCTTCAAGCTTTGCTTCGTGTATTAAGAAATTAAGTACATATAAATATCAGGAAACTGGATTCGTGGCCAAATATTAATGTCCATGGACCACTGGTTCTTGGGGTAACTGTCCAACTGCCTTTAATTTAAGCCGATAATCGGCTGTTATCCCGTCTTCTCCACAGTTTCCCCTGGTAGTTGCAGTCATTTTCGCCACTCAGTGCAAGTAAGGGGGCGTGGTCCAGTGGGGAAGTGACGTTAATGCATACCCTCTATTGAGAACAATGTCCCTCAGTGGTGTCACAAACCTTTGTGGACTACACCGCCTGTCTGCCCCCTCACATGTCCAAGCGCCTCTCTGAGATGAAGCAACACACAAAAAAGACCAGGAGGATTAAGCTGCACAGTGAAATGTTTCATCTCCCCACTCACCCACCACAACCTCCTTGGGACGTGGACTTACTGGATCTGTTATCTCCTCAACTCCTCCTTCCTCCCCCACATCATTATGAAAAGTCACAAGATGGCATTATTTTGGGAAAGACGGTTACATAGGAACGGAAAAGAACAGTTGATCGTAACAAGCTGCTTCGGCCCGAGATCTTTTTTTAAATTGAAGAGTAATGTGTTGTTTAACATCATCCACTGACCTCACCGCGGACAGTCTCTAAGTGTCTCCTAGCAATGAGCTCAAGTGGGGGTTCATCCACGAGCAGCCACATCATCCAAAACTGTTAACATCTGCTGCGAATGACCGCACTTGAAGATGGTACAAAGAAGGAAAAAGAGCAGCTGTCACAGAGAGGGGGTTGATGCGATAATCATTAAAATATGGTGGTGATGCACCCTTTTCCAGAGTCGTGCACCATGGAAATTTGTAGCGGTGCAACTCAGCTACACACATAAAATGACAAGGAAAAAAAAGTAGATAAAGATATGGAGAAGTTTCCGACAGTCTGACCAACTTATTGAGTGCGTTTACATGGGAAGTTTAATTCCTCTTTAATTCAGAATTAAAATTGAATCTGATTTAAAATGATTAAAAATTACTATGTAAACACCTAATTCCGAATGAAAATGGCCATTCCAAATTAAACTTAATTCCGAAGTAAGTGGGTGGTTTATTCCGATTTTAAATCTGAATAGAATAATTCCGTGATCATGTATACACTCATTCCGCTTTAAATTAATTCCGGTCTTTCTGCGCTGCTCGTTCCCTCGCCCGTCTGTCTCAGCCCCCGAATCTCGCACTCAGAAGGCACGCCGATTTCTCCCAGTGTCCAGCCGCGGTACTGCAACAAAAAATCCCATGGGGTCCAGAAAGCTTTTTTCCCATAGACCGCAATAGTAAAAGAGAAGCCTCTAAAACTGTTCACAGGAACCTATAGCTGTAATCACCGGCAATTACTAATCTTTGTATTTTATATTTTTAAGTCATGGACTTTATATCTGTCAAAAATGTTTTATTACGGCCAGAAAAGTAAAAGAAAAGTCTCTTTCTGGGCGTGACGTCACGGCTGACGTCACAGCCATGTCCGTGCATTCCACGGATGTATTATATTAATATATATTATGTAATTATATATTATTAATACATTAATAATATATGTAATACTATACATGTAATAATATACATTAATTAATATATTATATTAATACATATTATATTAATATTCGCGTCATTGCCCCGGGGCATGATGGGAGACCCCAGAGCATCATGGGAGGTGACTCAACTGCGCATGCTCTATGGGCCGCACAACGCGGAAGTAAACCCGGAAGTCAGGAACTTTTTCAGCGTATGCGCTGAGTTAGCAAATTGCATTGAAATGAATGGGCGGCCATTTTCCTATCTCCTATCTAGTTATTTAATACATCCATGGTCTGTCTCCATGACGCTTATATTCCGCGCTGGGCTTGTTTTCCAAACAAAGTTTCAAGATGGCAGCACGCAGTAAACAGTGATCAAGAGCAGAGACCATTTATTTAATAAATAGCTTGGAGGACCTGGAAATAATTAAAAGAACAGATGGCAGGAAACATAAAAATTGTGAGCTTTTCAAAGTTGTAGTGGCTAAGCGGCTAAGTTTGTTTTCTTCCGGTAGACGTAATTTCCGGTAGACGTAACTTCCGGTAGACGTCTTTACGTAATACGTAAAGACGTCCGCCCCCCTATCTAGTCAGAACCCTTCCAAACCCCCAGACCTTAAGCGGAATTGGATAAAGCCGATCAAACGTGTTTTCCATGTAAACCTCAATTCGGAATTACTATTTCCATGTAAACTTGAAGGAAAATAGTTTAATTCTAAATTATTTTGATTCATTTTTATTTTGTATTTATTTATTTTTTGTGAATGTAAAAAAAAAAACTTCATGAGAAGTTTAAGAAAACAAAACAACAAAACAATGAATTTCATCCTTTAACACTTGCTATCTTGATTTACATGTGCCAAAAAAGGAGTAAGAAGAAGTGTAAACTTATTTAGTCCTACCCCCATTCACTGATTATTTAACCTGCATTTATAAAGACTCACACACTGCACTTACACTGCTAAATAACTTTAATTCGGAATAATTAATTCCGAATTAAAAAACATCATGTAACCATGGCCAATGTGTTTTTACTGCAAGCAAGGAACCTCAGCTCTCCTTTTCAGACACACACCTTCATGGGAGCTTCGCCGTCCGACGCGTGAACTCAAGCCGGTCGTCTTTGATGGGTCGCAGGTTTCCCACCAGGGACTGGCTACATGCGGTGTGTGCTCAGAAATGTGTGTGTTTGGAGTGGATTGTGGGGGGGTGGTGGGGGGTTACTGCCTTCCCCGGTGATAAGGCGTGTGGAGGCGACCCAGTGTTACCAGGCCAGTCACACACGCAGATAAGAGCAGATAACATTCACAGGAAGAGCTGCTGCAGGCTCAACACCACTCTGCTGCACCACAACGCAGGAGACGCTCACAGTGCGTGTGCGTGTGGACATAGAGATGTGTAAACTGTGTACGTGTGCCTGTCTGGGAGCAATCTTTTGCACATGTGTCTGTGAGCGTGCCTCCGTGCTGCAGATTATCAGGGTTATTATACTATAAAGGGGAAAAAAAAGGCAACAAAATGTTTGTTTTTTGAAGTTCAGCCCGCACTCCGAATACATTCAAATAACCATTATGCTTAACAAACAGTGACTTTTCTCTACAGTGTTGTCCTCTTAGTCCTGTTTAAAGTGCACTGCTATGCAGTTAAGCAGCAACTTAGCACCGTTGGAGGTTTTATTTGTTGCTGATTTACAACAAATGAGAGTTTGAGGAAAAGGCTGACATCAGCGGAGGAGAAGGCAGATCAAGAGAGCGCTCGCTCCACTTTGATGCGAGAGGCAGGTGGAAGCACTTAGCCGCAAGATGAGATTCAATTCAGCGAGAGTTCATTGATATTAGGTCAAACGAGAACAACGTGTATCATCGGAAGCCCAACAGTTGATCCGTGATGTGTTTCTCAGCTGTCTGCATGGCCACGGGAGTCCTGAATGAGTTTCAGTCTGGCCAGTTTAGGTTCTGTGAAATCCTTTCTCTTTAACTTAGAAAGGCATGTTTTCTGCTTTACATTCTTGTTAAAAGCATACGTTTTACAGACTCACATCTGTTAGCCTTTACGCAACTTTCACCTCAGGTTTTGGGGTGGATGATGTAACATGTAACACTAAACTCAACTCAAATGACTTCTGTGTGTGGTTAAAATGATCAGTTTTATCTTACAAATACAACTATCAGTTAATAACAGTCTCTGTAATGTTTGCTCTTACATACATTCGGGACCAAAGTCCCCCGACATCCTTAACAGCTGCTTAATGTAAATATAACAGTGAAACCATCATATCTTTTTATTGAAGCTAATAAAACCAAATTTGCCAAATTATCACTTAATATTTGTGAAATTGAAACACGGCGTGTGGATGTGACGGCTTTGAGAGGAATGAACAGAGGTGTCTTCAGTATTCACATTCATTACTCAGGTAGAAGTTTAGATACTAGAGTTTAAAAATACTCCTGTAGAAGTTGAAGTATCAACTCAAGTTTTTTACTCAAGTAAAAGTATAAAAGTACTGGTTTCAAAACTACTTAAAGTATAAAAGTAAAAGTAATGTAAGGGGGAAAAAAGCCATTGAAAATGAATGAATCTTAGTATAATGCAGATATATTAAAGAACCATATATGTGTACTATTGAGCATTAACATGTGTTTCAGAGAGCAGCAGATATGATGACTAGTTGCCTATAAGTATTATAATGGTGCAAAAAGTCAAACTTCAGAGGCATGTTATCATTTATCCTAACCTTTATTGGAATGTACATCCAAGTTTAGTTGCAGGAATCTGAGGGAACGGATGTAAGAACAAAACTGGACAAGAACATCTGAAACAACCACAACCAAATTCACTCTATCCAGATGGAGCAATTTAACTGGATAGTTTTTATTTAAAGGCCGAAATGAAATAGAGTAACGAGGCTGTTTTTAAAATGTAAGGAGTAAAAAGTACAGATAATTGTGTGAAAATGTAAGGAGTAAAAGTAAAAGTCGTCTGAAAAATAATTACTCCAGTGAAGTATAGATAACCAAAATTTCTACTTAAAGGAGCTTGAGGCTCCTTTTAAGAAATGAGACTCTCTAGCGCCACCCTTCACCACGACGGCCGTCGGGGGTACTGCAGCCAACAGTGAAGCCGGCACGGGAGAACGGGGAGAACGCACATGCAGCGTCATGTGACGTCACATCCGCAGCCCAGCGCGGGAAATTCGGGACCGAATTGCAGCACATTTTGCAGCACACAGCCTGTTCAAGGCAAAGGAGAGATAAACTAGAGGGCTCATTCTTTTTGGTTTGGAACGCTTCATCTGACATTATTACTAGAAAACTTAAAATGTATACGGATTTTTTTCATAAATCCTGCCACAATCCGGCCTCAAGCTCCTTTAACTGGATAGTTTTTTTTTAAAGGCCGAAATGAAATAGAGTAATGAGGCTGTTTTTAAAATGTAAGGAGTAAAAAGTACAGATAATTGCGTGAAAATGTAAGGAGTAAAAGTAAAAAGTTGTCTGAAAAATAATTAGTCCAGTCCAGTGAAGTATAGATAACCAAAATTTCTACTTAAGTAAGGTAACAAAGTATTTGTACTTTGTTACTTGACACCTCTGGGAATGAAGCGCTGTAATGTCATCAGCTCCTCTGGACTTTACACACTCTTTCATTTCTGCATCTTACAGCTACAAATGTCAGCCCGGCTGTTGGGAAGCTTCTGCTCTCGAGCTGCCTTTTCAATACTTGTTCCTTTTTTTTTTGTGTTTTTTTTTAAACCTCACTTGTGTTTTTCTCGTTTTTCATAACCCAGAAGTCTCTGCCGCTTTTCCCCTTCTCTGTCCATACACCCTACCCAGACCACAGAAGGGGCTACTGCAGAGCGAGAGGGGTTGTGGTTGGCATACGTACGCCCAGAGGGGCCCAGGCCTGTCAGCTCGGTAGCCTCACATCTGGAGCCTCCCGCTGGGCCGGCAGCCTCCCTCCAGCGCTCCTCCTCCTCCTCCACCATCGCCGCCTCTCCCCGGAGAGCAGTGAGCATGCATACCACACCGATGGGAAAAAACACACATGCACATATAAATTTACACAGTTGGACACCTCATTTACACACATGAACACACTACTACAAACACACGCGTGTGTAGCGACACACACACACATATATACATCCCAATGTGAACACCTACTCACACAAGACTAAGAGGAACACACATTAAAGCCTAAAACATTATGCTAATCCACTGCCAGAAGCGGAGGATAGCACTCTGCTCAGACTCATGCCAAAGTCCTTTTCATTTTTTAGAAGATTAACTGCAGGGATGAACCGTCAGTAACATGCTGCCGTTTGAGAAGTTGGACAGGAACACCTACTCGCTCACTCTGATGCCTCATAACTAATCGAAAACATCCCCTAATACAATTACCGATGACAACGGCATTAAACAGCTCAGTTAAACAACCAGGTCACACTTTACGTCCAGTTTCTGGAGGTTCTTCAGAGTTCAGTGAGCAGTCATGAAAAAAGAGCTGCATTTAGCTTTCTGTTGGGTTTCATTGATTTTTGAAGGCCAATGAATCAGGGCAGTTTCTTTAAAAACCCAGAATGATAATTTGTCTTTCTAGCCTTCTGTGCTCAAAAGCTGTAAGTGTTTTTAGAGCAACATATGCTCCCATCCAGACATTTGATAAGAGAAAGCATTGCGGCTTTCAGCAAGACCAGGCAGCGGCACCTTCGTGCCTTAACTGTCCTGCCTGCAATCCAGACCTTTGAACTGCTGAAATAATTTACTGATTGCATGAAATGGAATGATACAACATATGGCGCTTTTACACTAGTACCTACTCAGCCCGACTTGACCCCCCTCGCCTCTGTTTTGCGCTTATCCACTAGGGGTGGAAGCGGGTGGAGGCGTGCCGAGTAGACACTTTTTCTGTAGCTACTCTGCCGAGGTTCTAATGGCCCTTTTCCACTAGTATCTACTCAGCACGCTTCTACTCGCCACGTCCCCGTCTTGCGCTTTTCCACTCCGGGCCGAGGCGGGTGGAGCCGTGCCAAGCAGATACTTTTTCTATACCGAGGCTGCCGAGGTTCTGAGCGGCTGAGTCGGCCCTGGATCTGACGTCATCACACTACAGGCCACCGATTGGTCGGGGGGCGGGGCCGTCAGACGTTTGAATCAGGAAGCCGGAGTCAGCGCGAGAACGACTCGCGACTCGCGGCGATTTTATTATACAGTGCAAACGTCTGTTTCATGATCCAACTCTGAGGTGCAGATGTTCATAAACCTGGTGCTGAGGAGAGAATTAAAAAAGGGATGTAGACGGGCGATAAGGAACGATTAGATCTACCAGGAGCTCTGTTTTACTCTCAGCCGCTCGCGGCTCCAGCTGACTTCTGATCAGCGCCGACATGAACAAAGCGGTTGCACAATCGAGTACGTCACAGCAGCTTCACCCCAACCTGCCTACTTCTCACCTGGCTGTGGAAAAACAAACGAGGACAAAGTGGGTAAAGGCGGTACGAGACGTGACGAGCCGACCCGAGCCGGGGCACGCTGAGTAGGTACTAGTGGAAAAGCGCCATAAGCGGCTGAGTCGGCTGCATCTGAGGGGTCTTCACCAGCCAAGAATGGGACAACATTCCCAGATTTATATGAAGGATTGTTAAAAGAAGAGGAGATGCTGCAGAGTGGTTTTAAAGATGGCAGATTGTGTGACATGTTCTCCGTGTTCTATCGTGAATAAAATATGGATCAACCAGCTTTCCATACGACTCCATTTGCTCTGTATTTGTATTTCCCCCAGTGTCCCAGCTCCCATCGCGATCGTGGATGTACATTTTTAACGTAAATCATTTCATCAATGGCACATGACGCTAAGAAGAAAGGAGGCGGTTGTGCAGCCAGTGTAAGCTAAGAAAAGCCAAACCTGCAAACCCTCCGTTCTCCCTGGTATTCCAGGAGCAGAGAGAGCCAGCCAGGGGCCAGAGCACACTAACTCATTGTCAGTCAGTGTGGCGTTGTGTGATGATAATAAGGATAACTTCCTCCAGGATAATGGAGCCCAAGCATATTCAGCCCTCCGTGTGCGCTGTCCCCGAGGATGGCCCTGTCTGCTGTGAATATTCTGCATTTAAATGGTCCATTAGAAGCCAAACAAACACAGACAGGCCTCCATACTAATGACCACCGGGGTCCAGGGGTGAAGCAGGGCACCCGCCATGTCTCGCTGTGTGTGCGTGCGTGTGTGTGTGTGTGTAAATGCGTGGGAGAGACGGAGACAGTGTGTGTCAGCGGTTGATGTGGTGGAGCTGCAAACAGACAGGGAGAGTTTAAGTGTGCGTGTGTTGGACTGGGAGGCTGATTTTGTGTGACATGGGTCAGGCGGGTGGAGTGGGGGGGGGGAGGTGTTGGAGACTCTGGGCTCTGTGGCCAGAGGGGAATCCTTCTCTCAATCCCAATGGGTCCATTTGCATGTCTGTCCCATTTGTGTGAGTGGGTGGGAGGGGGGGGTGCATGTGCGTGTGTCCTCTCACATGACCCATCCTTTGAATAATCTGTCTTTGTAGGCTTGGATGCATTTGTGTGTGCATCTATGTGCACGGTTGCTTCCCATAATGTCATGTGGAGAAGTTCCAGTAGTGTGACACCAAGTTGCCGGGGTTATTCTAATAAGGGGCTGGTGTTGGCGGGCCCCGGGCCCCCGGTCAGCCCTCTGCCCATCATTATTATTAATATTTGAGGAGTCGCCTGTGCAGGGCGGACCGATGACCCCCCCACCCCCCCCGTTTCAGCGCACAGCTTTTTATGAACAGTGACAGAGCACGTCCACTCCCTACTTAGCTCCTTATCAAAATATGAAGGCTGAAGTATGTAAACCCAGGAAAGTGATGTTCTACTAAATTCTGCGTAAATGGAAACAGACAAGCCCGTAACCACGGGGACTACACAGCTGAGGTCTGGTAACGATGCTGCGACGCGTCCAGAGGAATGCTGGTGCAACACAAGTCGTGACTGTCTGACTGTGTACGAGTGACCGGTACCACGGCATCAGGACCACATCATTCCACGCATGTTTTGTACTTTTACATAGTTTATATTTTAATCTGGTCCTATGCCTTCTATGCTTTTTTTTTGGGTGCTAAAAATCAAATGTTAGCAGCTCGTTGAAATGAGTGCCCTCATCTTCTAACAAACTAATGGCACTTCCACTAGTACCTACTCAGCCCAACTCAACTCGCCTTGGTTTTGTGCTTTTACACCAGGGCTCTACCCGTGCCGAGTAGATACTTTTTCTGTAAAAACTCTGCCGAGATTGTAAGCGGCTGAGTCGTCTGTATCTGACATCATCACACTACAGGCCACCGATTGGTCGGGGGGTTGGAGTCAGACGTCTGAGTCAGGAGGTGGAAATCAGAGAAAGAGTGACTCGCGGCTTCTTGTTCATTTTATTCAACAGGCAATGGCAGCACAAAAGTCTGTTTCATGATCCAACTCTGAGGTGCAGATGTTCATAAACCTGGTGCTGAGGAGAAAATTAAAAAGGGATCTAGACGGAGATAAGGAACGACCAGATCTACCAGGAGCTCTGTCACTTCAGCAGCGCAGAGACAAACAAAGCAAAAAACATTGCCGCTTGAAGCTTCTCTCCCTCTCATTTTTTAACTCGGTATCGAACACAAACCACAGACCCAGCAGCACATCTATCATCTCCTCCAGGTGCTGAATTATTATTGAAAAGAAACTTGGCCGAGTCGAGCCGAGCCGAGTTGAATAGAGCCGATTAGGTACTGGTGGAAAAGCACCATAACACACTGCAGATGACCCGACAGATATCACCTCACGTGGGGCTTTGGCAGGCAGGAACTTACTTGAAATCTACCCAAGTCATTATTCTTTGGAATGATGGACAAGTGTCCCAAACAGACGTCCCAGACGGACAGGCAGCAACATTCCCCTCTGAGATCACTGGTGAAGTCTTTTCCTCCCTGGTACTGAGTTAGGCCACACCTGCTGCTCCTGTCACAGCCAGGAGGTTCCTGGTTGAAATCCTGCATGGGTTTTTTCACCTGAAACTTCGGCTCCCTTCAACAGTTCAAAAAACATGCACATTGGATTCGATTGTGATTGGAAATCATCTAGAGGTCTAAGCATGCGCCACTTTTGCCTCTGTATGGTCCTGTTGTAGACCGGTGACCGGTCCAGGGCGTGTCCAGCAGCCCAGCGATCCTGAGAAAGAAGAAGCGGACGGATGAATGCTTCGGAAAAGCAATGTGCCAAAAAGTATACTTTTATAGAACTCTTCATAATTGCTGATGATAAAATCAAGTGGTCCTTCGGAATATTGACCTTGTACACACACACAGACACACACATGCACGCACACACACACACACGCACGCACGCACGCACGCACGCACGCACGCACGCACGCACGCACGCACGCACGCACGCACGCACGCACGCACGCACGCACGCACGCACGCACGCACGCACGCACGCACGCACGCACGCACGCACGCACGCACGCACACACACACACACACACACACACAGTTCAAGTGTGGCCTCTCATCTTTTGATTACGGTGCTCATATGTGTCGTATTACTATTTAACAAATCTATATTCGTACAACAAGCGAGTACAAAAGACTCACCTATATATACACGCACACTGCAACTCTGCAACTACAGAACACACACACACACACACACACACACACACACACACACACACACACACACACACACACACACACACACACACACACACACACACACACACACACACACACACACACACTACAGAACAGAGGGAAAGTAAGACAGCAA
The DNA here is from genome assembly GCF_033807715.1 of Cololabis saira. NCBI lineage: Eukaryota > Metazoa > Chordata > Actinopteri > Beloniformes > Belonidae > Cololabis > Cololabis saira. The sequence goes on from NC_084603.1 coordinate 37,026,103, forward strand.
AGTAACAAAACGCAGCAGCAGCAGAAACACGCGAGCACCAAAGCAAAGACGTGTTATTAATGGAGCATTGTCAAGCGCGGTGTTTATTTTCAACACGTGTGCTAGTTAACGGCAACAAATACCCTCCATGTTGTACACGGGGCCAAAACAACACGCTCAGGGACCGCACCGGGCCCAACAAATGATGTCTTTTTTTAGTTAATTGTATATTTATAATGAAAGAGGGGGAGAAAAATGCAGGAGGGAAGCAGGAAATTAGGTAACAGGGGATAATGTGAACAGAGATGTATTGGGAGGAAATACAGGCGAGCGCAAATGTTAGTACCCCCTCTTTTAACCTTTTTTTTATTGCATGGAAAACACGGTAAAATATCTGACTGTGTTGAGGAAAACCGTAGATGCTCTGCACTTCTAGGTTCTGTTTACCCTTCGCCAGGATCTGCAAAGTGCTTTACACCGTGTTTCTTATTCAGACAGTCCCACACTGCAACGCTTTAATTAAACAGTCACTCTATGTACAGCAGCGTTTCTGAGTGTAACAGTCATACCCTGATGAGCATATCATCAGGGTATGACTGGGGAGGGTCAGTGTCAGGCCCACGGTTGGGGATTGATTATTATGCAAACGCGACCTCAGATGAATAAAAACATGCGACTTTCCTCACTTTGCCATTATTCATTTAGCAAAGATGAAGCCATTAATGAAAATTCCTGGAGGTAACACTTAGTATCCCCTTACTGCCATCATAGGGGTTAGCTAATAAAACAGCTGATCTCCATTGACCTTCACTTTAAAATGTCCAACTTTGCAGCAGAGATACACACATTTATATCTATGACAGCTGTATGGGGGTGAATTTTGATGTACTACATGGGGTCAGTTTACATAAAGCCACAAATGTATGTGTAATCAGGGGTGTGGTCATTTTGGAAGCCGGGTAAAGCAGCCTGTAGGAGCTATCGTCGCTCCCTTTTGAAGGATGTTCTCCAGCCCGAACCAGCACTGTGAAACTAAGGGCGCTTTCACACCTGTCCCGTTTGGAGCAGTTTTCAGAAACAGGGAGCGTTTTCCCCTAAAGGTCGGTTCGTTTGGTACATGTGAACACAGCAATCGCGCTAGGATTCGAGACAAAACAAGTGAGCCGAGATCTCCTAGGAGAGTTGGTCTCGGTTCGCTTCCATTCCAGACCTGGAGCGGTTCGTTTGCAGTGAGAACATAATTGACACAGAAACACACAGAAACAAACTAGCCACACTCGCTTACGATGCTCCATAGTTGTTCTTTTTCCCGGGGTACAGAAGAGGAAACTCCTTCCACGTCCATTTCTGACCAATGAGAGAACAGTTGGTTCTTATGGCATTTATGGCACAGCTTTAAACCGCTACAGGCGGTTGCCTTGTGAACACAAACGCCACAAACTAAACAATTGTCGGCAGCACGGCCGCCAATTGCTTAGTGGTTAGCACTGTTGCCTCACAGTAAGAAGGTCCCCGGTTCGACTCCCAGGCCCAGCAGGACCTTTCTGTGTGGAGTTTGCATGTTCTCCCCGTGCTTGCGTGGGTTTTCTCCGGGTACTCCGGTTTCCTCCCACAGTCCAAAAACATGCATATTAGGTTAATTGGTGATTCTAAATTGCCCGTAGGTGTGAGTGTGAGTGTGTCTGGTTGTTTGTGGGGACTGCGGGTGGAAACTAACATTACTGCTAAACCCGGTGTATTCATACTGCTTAATGTAGTGTGCATTAATATGCATTGTCCCGTCTAAATAAACTTTGAAACTTTGTATCGATTTAGCCCCTGAATCGGAAAACAAAACAGGTCACAGGTCTGAAAGCACCCTTAGATAAACAAATTCCATGATTGATTGAACGAAGGTGGGCATGTTTCAGACGGTTTCTCATTCCTGCAACATGTGATGTGGCGTCCTGCAGTGAGAGGAAAAAGAGGCTTCAAAAGCACTCTTCAGGAAACATCCGTGTGATCTCACAGTCTTCTGCTATGGACTATGGCTCAGACTTGGACATTGACAGTATGTTAACCTGCAGAGGCTTCGTGGAAACTGTTCAGAGGGTTTTATACGAGGAGAGGCTCCGTTTAGAAGTCAAAACTCACTTTTTATTCAACATCACTTTTTATATGTATGACTCTGGAAACCACAATGCAAACTGAAATATTATTTGTCTTTAAATGAGCAGGCTGCTATATGATCCTCCAGCAGGAGGGTCCCTCCTTATGATCCAGGTCCTGCTCAAGGTTTCTTCCCTCCTAAAGTGGAGTTTTTCTTGCCACTGTTTGGCTTAAGGTTTTTCTCCCACTAGGGGAGTTTTTACCTGCCATTGTTTATGTAATAATTGCTCCGGGTCATGCTCTGGTCTCTGGAAAGATCCTAGAGACAACTTCTGTTGTAATAGACACTATATGAATAAAATTGAATTGAAAAAATGATCCTCACATCTCCTCAAAAGCTTCAACTAAAATTGCATTCTTAGTCCAGCAAGCCCTCTCCTCCCACTGGGGCCGAGGGGTCACACGTTATCCAGTTTCTCTCATATCAACAGCTTCAGTTGACCCTAGAAGCTAGCCGTCTCTGGTCTGCAGCCCTGTCCCAGTGAGGGGCTATCTTGTGTTGCACCGCTGAAAATAGCTCAGCCATCACTCTGGATTTATAATAAACCTTCTTTTAGTTCTGTTATTTTTATAGTGATTAAAGGTTTTGTGGCAAATAAAAGAAGTGCAAGCAACTGTGTTCTTGTTTGATTAACGCAATGAATAACTTGGAGTGCATTTATCCTCTATAACAGTTAATGCAAGGCACGGCACCAATGCGACAAGAGCCTAGCGAGATCTGTCAGAAAAAAAAAGTTGTCACTAGCAGCAGTTTTGCAGACGTCAGTGAGAGAGAATATTTTCCAAATGAGTTGGTGAGGGCTGAGAGAAAGGCTACGGTAACTCAGATAACTAGTTGTCACTGTGCTGAGCAGAAAAGCCTGTCAGAGTGTCGGACCTTGAGGCAGATGGGCTTTAACAGCAGAGGACTGCACTGGCTTCTGCTCCTGTCAGCCAGGAAAAGAAATTTAAGGCTGCCATGAGAATAGACGCGCCAAAACCGGGCAGTTACAGAACAGGGGAAAAAAAACAAACACGCGTTGATTAATCTCCATTTCTGCACCTTCACACGCATAGTAAACAGTCAACGAAGTCATGTCGTAATGGCGTGCGGAATGTTTTTACGGCAGTCTGTCACAGTTTGAATGTCACAACCTGTCTTGACTGTTGCTGACCTTGTGCACCTTTTTTTTCCGGCTGTAATTTAACACAGTCAGGAGGCCTCTTCCAGCAAGACGTTCCACCATGTCACCAATCAAGACTAAGGGTGCTTTCAGACTGTGGCCCGTTTGTTTTGTTCCGATTCAGGGGCTAAATCGATACAGTTGTTTAATTTTTTGTTTGTGGCATTTGTGTTCACAAGGCAACCGTCTGTAGTGGTTCAAAGCTGTTAACAAATGCCATGAACCAACTGTTCTCTCATTGGTCAGAAATGAACGCGGAAGGAGTTTCCTCTTCCGTACCCCGGGAAAAACAACAATGTTTATAACCCCTTTCACAAAGCGCAGACCGCCGCTGGCGATCCCCTTCATTGTGTACGTGCTACTGCGGCGCAAGGGCGGCGCACAAGAGGGCGCCTGCCGCGCCTTTGCGCCTGCTGCGCCTTTGCGCCATGCCTGTCTGCCCGAATTGAACATTTTTTAATTTCACCATGCTGCGTTGTGACGACATCTCAGCCCGTCCAATAGGAGAGAAGGGAGAAGAGAGAGAAGGGAGAAGAGAGAAAGTTGTATCCAATAGGAGAGAAGGTGGTGGAGGCTCTGCGCCGGCTCTGCGCCCGGCAGTGGGCGTGGCGCAAACCGCGCTCTATGTTAAAGCAGCTTATGAGTGAGTTGCGTTGGTTGCTGTGTCCATTATGTTCTCACTGCAAACGAACCGCTCCAGGTCTGGAATGGCAGCGAGCCGAGACCACCTCTCCTAGGAGATCTCGGCTCACTTGTTTTGTCCTGCATCCGAGTGCGATTGCTGTGTTCACATACTGTATACCAAACAAACCGATCTTTAGGGGGAAACGTTCCCTGTTTCGGAACAACTGCTCCAAACGGGACAGGTGTGAAAGCACCCTGACTCAGTGAGCTTCACTCTGAGCTCAACAGGCCCCCGTGGTCTTCCCAGTCATCGATGCCCCTGCTCATAGGTCTAAGGTATACCGTTTATTTGAGTGTATATATAACCCAACTGGAATGGGGTTCTGGCCTTATCGTTGTATATTCCCTGATCCTCACACTGAAGACCTAAAGCTTCTGCCGTTCAAACAGGGAAACCCCCCTGTGGTTGTGAGATCCTGCCTCCCAACCTGTCAATCTCTGCTCTGCCCCAAGGCCATACCCAAGCTGTCCGGGGGTGGGGCTCACATTAGATGTATCGCCAAACCTTTTTCCAGCCCTAAGTTGTTTATTTTCATTTTTAAGCTGACATTTTAATACACCGCTGAGCTGCTTGTCTGATCATTTGCCAAAAATGAAAGAAAAAAAAAATCCCTTCATGCAGTTGTCAGCTGGAGGCAAGAGAGCTCCAGGTTTCTGAGGTCTGAACAGATATAAGGCCATAATGATCATAGTATCGGTGTTTCTGCGTGATTATATGCTCAGATGGGTTTGTATATTGATTTAAGCAAGCAGAAAGGCATGCGGGTACAAGTTCCTCTTCTGAGTCATTTTGATGATTTAAACTAACCAGGTAACTCTACAGTTGTCGCTGGCTAATGTGTTCGTTTGGACCCTAGTGGAAATATCATTGGGTTGCAGCTGACATTTTGTCCTGCACCATAATCTTTATAGTTAACAGACAGTGTAGAGGCTAAGCCAACGCTTTAAGCCACTGAGGTGTATCTCGACGGAAAACCTTTTGACGCGCTTACTTTTTGCAGGCCAGATGCATGATGAATGAATATCCACTTAAACTGTCTTTGCGATGCACAATATACATTTATTTGTCACTCACGTAGTCCAATTCTTACATGTTAAAGACATACACCAGCCCGGTACGGCATGACATTCCTAACGTGCGTGCGGTCAAAAAACTGTTTCCTCCTGCCAGTCGGAAACACACCTGGTGAACCAACAAAGGTCCCTAGACTAAATAGATTTCAGCGTCACACTGAAACCAATCAACACCCATTACCTTGTAATCTGCTCTTACAGACAGTTTTCATTACAAGCCATCCAGTAAGGAGCTGGTTTTGTATAGCTATTGTAGGTCTGGAAGTATTGTGAAGGAGTTTTCATGATTTGTACACCACCACAGTTGATTTGAAATAAACTGATCAAAGATGTCTTTAAGTGTCGACTTTCATTTACTATTTAGGAATAATTTTTTGCAAAGGAAACAAGTTTCCTCTGCAAGGTGTCCGAGCGCTCCCTTATAGGTAGGGTGAGAACCTCGGTCATCAAGGGGGGACTTGCTGCTTCTCCACTTCGACAGGACTCAGATCAGGTGGCTCAGACGTCAGGTTAGGGTGCTTCCTGGACACTTCCTTGGTGAGGGATTGCGTGCACATCCAACCAGGATTGGCCCCAGAAAAGACCAAATCCCAAGCGGTTCCATTTGTCCATCTTTTGTTTCATTTTTTTTTGTCTGCATATATATTAATAATAATAATAACTAGAAAATTTCAGAAAATTTTGATATGGGCATGCCCTACTGCCCATTCGTTCCCTCTTGCTGCTTTGGTTTGGGGCTGTACTGGTTGTGTTTAAGGTTGTTTTCGGTTGTGTCGGAGGTGGTTCTTGCCATGTTTGGGGTTATTAATAATGGCCAATAAACCAAACCAAGGTCTGGATGCACGTTGCGGTTCAGGCCACATTTACGGAGGATTTATTCACATTCTCCCCCGTAAAAATGCATAGGTTTTGTTGCCATGGTAACAAGCCCCATAGGATAGAATGGGAAAATTTGGCTTCAATATCTAAAAGGTTGAAAACAACAGCCTAATGAAACCTCAGTATGTTGTAGTCCACATCGTCCCGAGTCTTTTAACGTTGTATCGATGTCTCTGCGATATCGTGTTGCTGCGCAACAAGCGTCCAAATTTTTGTTAGCTTGAAAATTAGAATAGTTAATTATCTCAAAAAGCGTAATAGCCAGCATGATGAGTCTAAAATATGTTGTAGTACAACGCCACTACTTGGCATGCCCATAATAATATTAATATTATTGGTTAATACCATGTTGGTAAAAACCTATATATATATATATATATATATATATATATATATATATATATATATATGCATTTTTAGTATATAATATATATGATATATATTTTAATATATCATATATATTTATTTTATTAATATATATATATATATATATATTTTTATTTTTATTTTATTTTAACTTTTATAAGTTTTTTTTTTCTTTCTTTTTTGTGATTTAGGCTCAATTGAATATCTGGAAAGGGGTTGCTTCGGACCGGTTTCACTGAAGTTGTTAATCCTTTACGTCTGGACGGTGAAGGGGGGCCAGCCCCGTTACGAAAGGCTGATACACATTTTGAGGCCTTCGGGAAGAGTGTACCATTTCAAACCATATCTGACTTTACTGTACGTCTCTGCTTACAGTGTCTGCTGTTTGGGTGTAATATGAGCCACTAAACTCTGATCCACCCATCTTCCCCATGGGGTGGGCTTCTTTTGAGATCTGTCCTTCAGCTTTGCATCTCCATTCCAATGTATTTACTGAAGCGTATCACTATCGTATGAGAAGGCCTACCATACCTAGCATGCCATGCCACATCATGCCACTTGGCTACACTTGGATCCACTTTTAGGTATAATCTTCTGCAAGTTGTGTTAAACGGGCTCACCTTGGTGAAACAATACACTTAATTTCCAATAAAATTATCCCAGTGAGGTGTAAATCATGGAATACCTTACATGTAAAAAAAATGTATTTGTAGATGATATTTCCATTAAACATTTGCGCTTCCTACATCACCCGATCATCACTAGAATATGTCCAAACTCCACCTGCTCACCTTCTATTTCTGCCTTTAACCCTGAATTCATTGTCCTTTAAGTCCGAGAACCAGACAAAACTTGAATATGTCAATTTCTTTTCAATATTTATGCCTAAATTCCTGAAAAACTGCACATACAGTATATGCATGCATAAATACATCTGCACATGCATATATACATACAAACATCCATGAATATATACATAAATATAATGAGGTACTGAGGGGCGTTTTATTGTTGTAGTATGATACATGCTAAGATTTCTCTTTTAAAGATTATTTCTAAAAACTCTTTTCAAGTTTATTATATTTTGTATAATGTCGTAATAACAATAAAATACAAGTTATCAGCATGTGAGCAAATAGCCGTCGCCCCAATGAAAAATTGGAAAAGCCTGATTACTGACAAACAACCTTTTTTTTAAATCAAATAAAAGTGATGCAATAGTCGTGCAGTATTTAACACTTTTTTAATACTGAAGTATTTCTCACATTGGTGCTGAAAATTCAGCCATTTTGGACCATTTTTCCGCTTTTTCCCCTGCTCCATACATATACATGCACTTCTTTCACAATAAAAGCCCTGCTATGAACCAAAAGACATGTATCAAATAAATTCAGATGACATTTTAATGTGATATATGAAATAAAATGTTAAGTTTTGAATGAATAGCATCACATTAAGGTGGTAACTTTCCATCTATGATTCCTTTTGATAAGCAGAGTATAATGTTCAACATGGAGAAAAGCGTTTCTTTTTCCAGATGGATGACCCCTGAACAGGAGCAATGGGAAAGGCTCATTTAAATGTTTTTTTTTTTCCTGTCCAGTCCTGGCAATATGTAAATGCCTTTTCCCTTGTAAAATATTTAAAAGCACCTTCTGGAAGCACAAACATGGAAGCACGGCCGAGTTTCACAAAATGGGATCAGAGCAAACCTCTGCACTCCTGGAACCAGGTCCCCTGGACAGATGAAACCAGGTTGTTTGGCACTAATGCCCAGAACCATGTTCTCTGGAAACCCAACATTCATGGCCGCTATGAAGCAGGGCAGACACACAGGATGTAACTTCTCCATGTTATTGCTGCTAAAGGTGCTAAGAAGTTACCGAACCATGAGGGTACTTAGTGTTGCCCTCATTAATTCTTCTCTTTTTGACTTAATTTATATTCAATAAACAATAAAATCAGGAAATTAACCATACTAATCATAGGGTGGTGATCCCTTGAGGTTGTATTTGCCTAATCCTTGTGCTGTCTTCGGGTCAAGGAAGGAGGAAGAGAAGAAGGGAGGGAAGAAGGAAGGAGAGAGCAGGAGGAAAGAAGGAAGGAAGGGAAAAAAGAAGGAAGGAAGGAAGGACGAAGGAAGGAAGGAAGGAAGGAAGGAAGGAAGGAAGGAAGGAAGGAAGGAAGGAAGGAAGGAAGGAAGGAAGGAAGGAAGGAAGAAAAGAGGAAGGAGGGAAGGAAGGGAGAAAAGAGGAAGGAAGGAAGGAAGGAAGGAAGGAAGGAAGGAAGGAAGGAAGGAAGGAAGGAAGGAAGGAAGGAAGGAAGGAAGGAAGGAAGGAAGGAAGGAAGGAAGGGAGAAAAGAGGAAGGGAGAAGGAAGGAGAGAGCAGGAGGAAAGAAGGAACAGGAGAATGAGGTCATTTTGACCCAAAGACAGTACAATAATGATAAGTCCCATATATTTTTTTTTTGGGGGGGGGGGTTACACAAAAATACAAAAACATATGATTAAAAGACAGGTAATGTTTCACAACTTGAGGTACAGGAGGAACACAAAGTTAAGGCCAAGCAAGTTTATTTGTATAGCACAATTCAACACAAGGTAATTCAAAGTGCTTTACATTAAAATTACGCAATTAAACAGTAATTAACAAATAAAATGAAATAAAATGATAAGAAAAGAGGTAAAATAATAAAAAGCACAAGTTGTTAAAAGTAAGGGCAGTAGAGTCCAGCAGGTACATCTCATTCTTACAATGGCAAGAATTACGTTTCTATACGGTCAAAAACGTACAAAGACCGGTAGTAAGGTCATCTTATGGGATATTTGGCAAATCTGGGAACTAAATCGTTACCAAGAAATCTCTTCACCAATGTGTTTCTAAAGGTGTCTAATAACATGTCCTAAAAAGTTGAAATTCAACTCCTGGGGGAAACTTTGTAAAAAACTGCACAAAGTTGGGGTACCAATAACCAATTTTCGAAAATTTGAAAATGCTTAATTTGGCCTTAAATAACTTGCGAGGGATCAAACTAGGGGTTTTTCAATATTCTGAGTTCATTGCAAGTATTTATTTTTCACTACAACCATTCCTTAGTGGACAAACGGCAACGCCCACTTTCCCAGGTCATCGTTCATCCCGCCAATGCCCCCCACTCACACATAGCATATGTAAAAAAAGAAAAAAAGATAATAGTTTATTCTTTATTGTTTGACATGATGAATAGGCCAAGTCAGTGTTTGGTGATGGTTGCTGTAGTTGTTTTTGCATTCAACGTGAGGACGTTTTGAGTTAACATTAGGACCAAACATGCTGGATCCATTTGCATCCCTTTTCTTTATTGATCATGGATGGACATAATATACTGCTTTTACCTGGATGCTGGAGATCTTTGCAGCTGCAGGCCATCATCCGTATGCCAAAGGTGCACAGCTGTACTGTCAACTGATGAAGGAACTGGAAACTTTGCCTGGTTACAAAGAGACCATTGAACGTTTACACTGGGAGACTCTGAGCCGAGGACGACACGTGGGAAGTGGACACGGGGACTGGAAGCAGAGTGCGCGCATGGGACAGAGGGGGGCGTGGGCGGGACTTAAAGAGCATATTGCAGGTTGGAGACCCCTGTGAATCAATGTGTAGGAAAATAATGTAGGAACTGAATTTTCATTGAAATACGCATAAATATATACTACAGTGACCTCCAGAGTTGTTTTTGTGAGAGTATTTTACTTCCGCATCTGAAAAAGCTGAACCGGAAGAGACGTAGCACCAGGGAGTGCGGTGAATTTCAACAATAGGAAAAATAATGGATCTTAATGTTAGTTGTGACACTGAAGAGGTTGTGAATGTGTATTCACACCAATATGACGGGCCATATTTTTCAAAAATCTTCACTTTGCCAAGAGTTTTTTTAAACATTCGTTTATTTGCGTTTTCATGTGGATGACAGGTCCAAACGTAGGAAAATATCTACGTGTGTACGGGGTCTGCACAGTCAGATGGGGCAGCTGTGGAGACGTCTCCCTCCTGCTGCTACGTCATATGACGCAGTGTTCGAAAAAAAAAAGCGTTTGTAGGAGCTTTGCTAAAATCAGCCACTTTTTCCTCTGAATACGTGCCCTTATGTCTTGTAAAACATATGAAATCCTACATTAACTTCTCGCATAGTCATTTTCATATAAGGTCAGGTATCATTTTTGAAAAAACCTTAACCTGCAATATGCTCTTTAAAATGAAGGCATCTGATTGGTTCTTTCCCCCCTGCCAAGCCTCTGGTCCTCTGACCAATCCGTGCCATTCGGACCGCAAAAAACAGATTGGTCAGAGTTTTTACAGGATTAAAGCTGTCAGAGAGGTCGGATTTTTTTCTTTCCTTTTTCTGAACACATTATTCACTGCCCTCCAATGGTTTGAGGAGAACAACCCATTTGACCACGGACGTGACAAAGAGATGCTTGTATCTTTCTCTACAGGATTCACAAGAACAGCAGATGACCCAGTCAATGCTGAGAGAGCAGCTGAAGTAGGGAGAGAGATGCAGAAGAAGCTGGATGGACAGTCAGCGACATCAACAATGGAGGTGAAGTCAAAGGTGCAAGCCCTCTCTTCTCTGAGAAATATCCCTAAGAAGATAAACCTTGACTCACTGAAGTTGTTTAACCGACTAATCATTTTTGCCCAACGGGATATGACGGTTGAGACAAGCTTGAAGTATGAGCTGACTCCTGTCCCATTGTCCCTTTTCAGCAACAGAGATCATAAAATGAACAAGGCAAACAAAGCAGGCTTTTCCAAGTCTAGCCTGAAGGAGTTGACTGATCCACTTGACCTCACTAAACAACCCTGCTCCACTTTGGTGGTTGATGGTGGGTGGCTTCTTTACATGGTCAAGTGGGAACAAGGTCAGACTTGGCAGGAGATTGCCAACAGTTACCTAAGCTACCTGCAGCATCTTGGCCGTAACTGTCAAAAGATCATTGTGGTCTTTGATGGCTATAACAGATCGCCAAAAGATCATGACCACATCCGACGTACCAAGAAAACATGCTGTGATCTCCAGATTCGACCGGATCTGATAGACTGGACACCAAGAGCAAAGTTCTTGGACAACAGCCATAATAAGAGTGAGCTCATTCACCTCCTCTCTTCAACATTCCGGGAGCTTAGCATCACCGTTGTGCAGAGTGACAATGATGCTGACACTTTAATTGTGAGAGAGGCATTGGCTACTGCTACAGATGGCTCGATTTAGGTCAGTAACATTTGTGTGTACATGCAAAGTATATTACTTTCATTAGCTATGACTATGAGTTATGCAGCGTCCGCAGTTATGCGGTCGATGTACCCGACCTTCGTGGTAGGAGCTGAGTCGAAAGGCGAAGCTCTCGATTTACCGGTCAATCTACGCACCTACCCTCACCTATCTGCTAACTGCTCGGGGGTCATGTTCTGGGTATGGGTCTCTGTAAAGCGTCTAGAGACAACTCTGTTGTATTAGACGCTATATAAATAAAATTGAATTGAATTGAATTGAACCTATGGTGATGAACTTTGGGTAGTGACCGAAAGGACGAGATTGCGGATACAAGCGGCCGAGATGAGTTTCCTCCGCAGGGTGGCTGGACGCTCCCTTAGAGATGAGTTTCCTCCCTTAGAGATGAGTTTCCTCCCTTAGAGATGAGTTTCCTCCGCAGGGTGGCTGGACGCTCCCTAAGAGATAGGGTGAGGAGTTCGGTCACCCGGGAGGAGCTCGGAGTCGAGCCGCTGCTCCTTCACATTGAGAGGAGTCAGCTGAGGTGGCTTGGACATCTGTATCGGATCCTCCTGGATCCTCCCTAGGGAGGTGTTCCAGGCATGTCCCTCCTCCCTAGGGAGATGTTCCAGGCATGTCCCTCCTCCCTAGGGAGGTGTTCCAGGCATGTCCCTCCTCCCTAGGGAGGTGTTCCAGGCATGTCCCTCCGGGAGGAGACCCCGGGGAAGACCCAGGACACGCTGGAGAGACTATGTCTCTCGGCTGGCCTGGGAACGCCTCGGACTCCCCCCGGAAGAGATGGAGGAAGACATGGAGGAAGAGCTGGAGGAAGAGCTGGAGGAAGAGATGGAGGAAGAGATGGAGGAAGAGATGGAGGAAGAGATGGAGGAAGAGATGGAGGAAGAGATGGAGGAAGAGATGGAGGAAGTGTCTGGGGTGAAGGAAGTCTGGGCATCTCTGTTGAGACTGCTGCCCCCGCGACCTGGGAACGGATAAGCGGCGAACGATGGATGGATGGATGGATAGCTATGATTACTTTAAAAGTGATGGCATTGATGAGGAATACTCAGACATTGACTCATAAAGCATTCCACAAGGGGGATCACTGTTTGCTCTGACTAATGTGAAATGAATTGTAATAAATGCAATCTTATGTCAATGCAAAAAATGGTGTGGCAGTTTTTCCACTAAGGAATGGTTGTAGTGAAAAACAAATGCTATAAATGAACTCAGAATCATAAAAAACCCCTAGTTTGACCCCTCACAAGTTAATTAAGGCCAAATTAAGCATTTTCGATTTTTCAAAAATAAGTTATTGGTACCCCAACTTTGTGCAATCTTTTACGAGGTTTCCCCCAGGAGTTGAATTTCAACTTTTTAGGACATGTTATTAGACACCTTTAGAAACACATTGGTGAAGAGATTTCTTGGTAACGATTTAGTTCCCAGATTTTCAGACGCTTCCCTTACTACGGGTCAAATACAGTATTACAAAAGTAATCTGTAACAATTCATATGGTGAATTAAACCAATTTGACAATTCTATGCCACAATGCCTGTTTCCAGGTCTTATTTCACACAACTGACGAGAATTACATTTCTCTACGGTCAAAACGTACAAAGACCGGGTCAATGGCAAGAATTACGTTTGTATACGGCGTAGCGGCGTGACGGGCGTCCCTGTGACCTCCCGGGCCTTGGCGCAGCTTCTGTAGCATTTTAGTTTTTCTTCAAAGGGTGGCTAATGCTTTTCTTGTCTCTCCTTCACCATATCTTTCTCCGTGTGTCCGTTCTCCTCATCCTCAGTTCATGAGGCGGCCTCGCCCCTTGCCCATTCCCAAATCTCTTTTCCCCAGTTTCTCGCTGCCCACAAATATCTAGCATGTTTTTCCCTTTGTCCCTCTTATTCCCTGTTCTATTTGCCACCCCCCGCCCCTACTCCCACTCCCATCATCTTCCTGCCTCTACTTTTTTGGATGGTGTTCAGCGGGGGAGCCATGGGGCAGAGAAATAATTCAACGTCTTTGCATATTGCAGGCGCTTTGGTCAGTGGCAGAGCCCCGTTGCACTGACACATTAGTTTATCTGGTACTGACCTAGCAAACAGCCTACCCCATGACAAATAGCCTGGGCGGTGCATCACGTGAACACACACACACACACACACACTCACACACACACACAAACACACACACACACAAAGTCGGGCATATGCAGAGCACACACTCTGCCGCTGTCTGGGGGGGGGTGGGCATGCATGCCTGTAGAGCCGACAGCTTTAAAGAAATCTCCAACCCCCCAAAAAAGAAAAAGAAAAAAAAAACAAATGAAAGCGGCCAGGGAGAGAGGGAGTAAAGATAAAGATAAAAAAACTAGAGATGTACTGTAGCATCCCTTTAGGTAACAGAGTGATTTTCTGCATTGTTTAATTTTTAATCAGTTTGCCTTCCCCAGCATTCCTCCGCTCTTTTTTGCATATTCTATATATAAATATATAATTTATGTCTGAGAGGCAGATAAAAGAAAAAAAATAAAATCCTCACCAGAGTCTGAGAATCTTTTGTTGTTCTCAAGAACAAATTAATGCCCAGGATAAAAAAAAAAAGAAAAAGAAAAGTGGACTTGCTGAGGCCACGCTTTTCTTACCCCCTACGTCTTTTTTGTACAACTTTCTGCACATCTGACGTCTCTTTGTTGCAGCAGGCGAAGCTTTGTTGGTCATTTTGCTGTGTTTCTGGAGTAAAGCGTCTCCCGGAGGCAGGTGAGCTGCAAAGTGGCAGAAAAATGAAATGCACTGTGGGAAATGGAGATGAGTAGCAGAGATGTGAGCCACGTCTAAAGCTCCTGTGTTACACATGTGCACGTTGGACATACAAATATATTTATATAAATACATGTAGGGGAATGAATGGGTGGAACTTATTAAAACTGTCATTGCTCGACACATTTCTGATATTTACCTAAAAAAAATTTTTAGAAATTGCATGAAATTTTCAGTTCAATCCCCATTTCTTACCATGTGCAAGTGATCTCCTATCAAATAGAAAGGAACTTCCAACAGACTGGTTTAGTTTGGGAGGCCTGGACAGCAATGTTAAGAAACATGATTGATTGAATCGAGTTGCATTACAGTGTGAATGCCATTTCGACTTTTTTCTCGAAATTGTATTTCAACATTAATCTCGACATTTTGACTTTTTTCTCGATATTTCGCCTTTTTTCTCGAAGTGCACAATAAAAAAACATCTTCCCCTCTCAAATATCTTTTCTCCTGCATGGCACTAATACTCTTCCGTAGTTTTCGGCTTCATTTTTGTTAGTTAACTCTTGTGCTGTCTTCGGGTCAAGGAAGGAGGAAGAGAAGAAGGAAGGAAGGAAGGAAGGAAGGAAGGAAGGAAGGAAGGAAGGAAGGAAGGAAGGAAGGAAGGAAGGAAGGAAGGAAGGAAGGAAGGAAGGAAGGAAGGAAGGAAGGAAGGAAGGAGGGAAGGAAGGAAGGAAGGAAGGAAGGAAGGGAGAAAAGAAGGAAGGAAGGAAGGAAGGAAGGAAGGAAGGAAGGAAGGAAGGAAGGAAGGAAGGAAGGAAGGAAGGAAGGAAGGAAGGAAGGAAGGAAGGAAGGAAGGAAGGAAAAAAGAAGGAAGGAAGGGAGAAAAGAAGGAAGGAAGGAAGGAAGGAAGGAAGGAAGGAAGGAAGGAAGGAAGGAAGGGAGAAAAGAAGGAAGGAAGGAAGGAAGGAAGGAAGGAAGGAAGGAAGGAAGGAAGGAAGGAAGGAAGGAAGGAAGGAAGGAAGGAAGGAAGGAAGGAAGGAAGGAAGGAAGGAAGGAAGGAAGGAAAAAAGAAGGAAGGATGGGAGAAAACAAGGAAGGAAGGAAGGAAGGAAGGGAGAAAAGAGGAAGGAAGAAGGAAGGAGAGAGCAGGAGGAAGGAAGGAAGGGAAGGAAGGAAGGAAGGAAGGAAGGAAGGAAGGGAAGGAAGGAAGGAAGGAAAAAAAGAAGGAAGGAAGGGAGAAAACAAGGAAGGAAGAAGGAAGGAGAGAGCAGGAGGAAGGAAGGAAGGAAGGAAGGAAGGAAGGAAGGAAGGAAGGAAGGAAGGAAGGAAGGAAGGAAGGAAGGAAGGAAGGAAGGAAGGAAAGAAAGAAAGAAAGAAAGAAAGAAAGAAAGAAAGAAAGAAAGAAAGAAAGAAAGAAAGAAAGAAAGAAAGAAAGAAAGAAAGAAAGAAAGAAGGGAAAAAAGAGGAAGGGAAGAAGGAGAGAGCAGGAGGAAAGAAGGACAGGAGAATGAGGTCATTTTGACACAAAGACAGTATGAGGGTTAAATAAGTGCAGGTTGAAAGAAGCCGTCCTTCTCTGCAGACGTACTTGCTGAATACTAAGACCTAGTACAATCAGATGAGTTTCATTACAACTCTCCTTAAAAATAAGACAAATACAAAATAAAGGACTATAAGAGAGGGTGCAACCCCGTATTCCCACAGTGCCTAAACGCCACCTCTAAGTGACCAACTGATGTTTCACATATGCATGTGCTGAATATCTAGCATGTACCCTTACCCTTTCCATTCCTCTCTTTTCTTCCTCTCCCTCTTTGAACTGTTGGAGCAGCGAGGCTCAGGGTGTTAGCAGGGAATTTGTCCGGCTTTGACAGGGCCGAGCCGTTTTTCCTCAGCACTCTTTGAAGAGCGGCCTCTTATCGACACCAGGGCTAAGCGCCCGCCTTCTGAGCTCGGGCTCGGGCTCCACCGGGAGCGTGCTGAAGGCTGGCCTGCATCACGATCCGGTTACACACACACAAACGGACCGCACTCACACATTAAAGTTGTAAGAAAAGTCATTACACACGTGCACACATACAAACACAGATAATTCAAACCAGGTGCTTGCCTACACTTGTGAAGAAGAACCCTGTGCATTCACAAATCACAAAAGCTGAAAGACATTTGCAAGAAAGATGTAGTGACATTTGGATATGTGCTGAAGGAGATAATGGGGATGATGGAGATGGGCGCAAGCACATGCACTCACACACACATACACATGCTAACCTTTTCCCTTTGCCATACAAGGGAAGAAAACAGTAATGCTTGCAAGGGGAAGATCAGTGGAGCTTTGCGGCCTCATGGTGTGAAAGAGGGCTGCTGAGAAACGTAACATTTCTCATTGGGATCTAACGTCCATTGTGGAGATTTTGACCACATCTTCAGTCTGCAACTCGGAATCAACAGACGGAGAAAACATTTCTGTCCAGCAGCTGTGAAACCTCAAAGAGCAGATTCGCCTTCAAACCGTAGGAACGTTTAGTTTGACCGTTAAGCAGTAATACGACACTGGTCGTGATCTCAACCGTGGCTGTTTTTCAGTGAAAACGTCACCTTCTCTGGAAAAGAATAACCTGCTCACTTATGTCAAATTCATTCTGATTTTGTCTGTATCTGACAAAAAACACAAGCTTTTGTTCACCAGTCCTGCTTGAGGGGGAAAATTTGGTAAGAGCTCCTGTAATCTCAAATGGTTAAATAAAGCGAGAACAGATGGAGGATACAGCTCGTACTTGTGCTTGTGAAGGTCGCAACGCAGAGAAAGTTCCGCAGGGAAGAGGGACGCAAAATTAACTTGGCATTAAAGCAATCACAGAACTAAAGTAAAGGAAATAGATATCAGGAGTAATCACTTTTATTCTCATTCTTTTATTCTTGTAATTATTTTAGTATATTTGAATGCAGGGTAAAGGAAGAATCTTAGTTGAAGACACAGACACAGTCTTCCGAAAGGATCATTGTCCGTTCCGGACATATCCTGTAAATATTTTCAGATTTTGCATAGCTGGGTGCAGAGTAAAAGCCACTGATGTCACCATTAGTCAAGGGACTACAAATAACTTCCAAATTGACCAATAGGCCATCATTATTTCAGGCAAATCATCAGGCAAATCTGACTGATTTTCAGCTGTTTTATTTCAATCTCTGGTGCCTTTACATTTACCTCGTACAACTCTCAAAGTCTGTAACAGTCTCAAGACACCAGCAAGTGACATTCACAATGAGATGCTGTTCCTTGGCTCAAGTGATTTTTGATTGGTTGATCTCCTGGAGGCTTGCTGATGGCTGAAGCTAACAGCTCATGATCATACACAGCTCCTGTCGCTGGTCAGACACAAAGATTTCAACATATTCACGCTTTATCTTCATTCATTATTGATGTAATTGTGTAATATTACAGCTAATGTAATGCTTTACATTAGCTGTAAAGCATTACATTAGCTGCTTTACAGCTAATGTAATGCTTAGCTGTAAAGCATTACAGCTAAGCATTGTAATATATATGTGGTTCAGTCATGCACCACATATATCATTTATACATATATATCTCAACAGGTGGAGAAGTAAGAAGATAAAATATCAACTCAATCCTATCTTGTTCACTACCATGCAATAGAAAATTAGATTGAGACATCTGAAGCTTTATTTTCGACTTTACTTTACTTTACTTTTGATCTTTACTTTCCCGTGTCTGCAGTTGTTTAAATGTACGGACCTCACATAAGCATGGACTGTGTGCTCGCAACTCGTAGCTGTTCACCTGTTCATAAGATGAGCTTCATCATCGTCAGCTGATATTTACAACTCATTTAACTTGCTTATATGAGACGGAGTTCTCAAAGTCCCGTCTCAAGCCCGGACAAATGTCAAATAAATATGGACACTGGTCCTCTGTGGTGACCCCTGTAAGGGAAAAGATGGAAGAAGTTGTTTTCTTGCTTGATACCAATCGTGATACGTTCCTTATGATAGGATCGGGAGCATATCAGGAAAGGGTTGTCACAAGAAAAGGAAAAAAAAAATCCAGCAACACAAGCAGGCAAAGTTCATCTGTCATCAATACCTGCTTATTCTTATTGTGGGTCACGAGGATCTGCTGGATCCTATCCTAGCTCTCTTCTGGCAAAAGGCAGGGGTGCTGGATAAGTCACCAGTCCATCAAAGGCCACCTCTAGACAAACAACTGCACCTTCTCACCCCTATGGACAATTTATGGCTCTTTTCCACTAGTACCTACTCAGCCTGACTCGCCTCGACTCACCTCAGATCTGCTCTTTCCCACCAGGGGTCTAACGTGCTGAATAGATACTTTTTCTGTATCTATTCTGCTGAGGTTCTAAGCTGCTGAGTCGGCTGTATCTGACATCATCACACTACAGACCACCGATTGGTCGGGGTTGGAGTCAGACATCTGAGTCAGGAGGTGGAAATCAGAGAAGGATTCTGGTTCATCTTATTCAACCAGCAATGGCAGTGCAAAAGTCTGTTTGGTGATCCAACTCTGAGGTGCAGATGTTCATAATACGGAAGTAGTAGTAGAGTATTAGGGCCAGGCAGGATAAAAATAAAAATAATATTTTAGAGGAGGAAGATTTTTTTTTCATTATGCACTTCGAGAAAAAAGTCGAAATGTCAAGAAAAAAGTAAAAAAGTCGAGATTAATGTTGAAGTAGAATTTCGAGAAAAAAGTTGAAATGTTGAGAAAAAAGTTGAAATGTTGAGAAAAAAGTCAAAGATTTCGTGAATAAAGTCGAAATGTTGAGAAAAAAGGCGAAATTTCGACTTTTTTCTCGAAATTTTATTTCAACATTAATCTCGACATTTCGACTTTTTTCTCAAAGTGAACAATAAAAAAAAATCTTCCACACTCAAATTTTTTTTCTCTTGCATGGCTTTAATACTCCTCCGTATCATAAACCTGGTGCTGAGGAGAGAATTAAAAAGGGATCTAGACGGCGATAAGGAACGACCAGATCTACCAGGAACTCTGTCACTTCATAGCTGCTCACGGCTCCAGCTGACTTTTCAGCAGCACCGAGGCAAACAAACCAAAAAAAAAAAAGCGTTGCCGCTTGAATCTTCTTTCACTCTCATTTTTTAACTTGATATCAAACACAAGCCACAGACCCAGCAGCACATCTATCATCTCCTCCAGGTTCTACATCTTTAGTGTTGTTGTCTTCTTCGTTTAGATACGCAATCAAATAAGTCACAGCAGCTTCACTCCAACCTCCTACTTCTCCAGGTGGTGGATTGTTATGGAAAAGAAACCAGGCCAAGTTGAGTCGAGCCGAGCTGAGATGAGAAGAGCCGAGTAGGTGCTGGTGGAAAAGCGCCATTATCATCATTTAGCCTAACGTGTATGTAGGAAAACAAAGAAACCCCACACATGCAAACTCCACAGAGAACTGCACTAACCACCAAAAACCATCTTTTTTAGGAGTATACTTTAGTTCCGATTAAATTTCAGGCATGATAGCTACTCTGTAGTGTATTTTATTTTTTTTTAAGTAGGGTCTTTAGAAAAGAGAAATAACAGAAATCTTACATTGTAAAGATGTTCTGAGAAGAGTTTATAATGGACAGGTAAACTAACCTGAGAATCTCAGTGCAAAAGTAAATGCTTTGCAGTGGCCTTGAATCTAAACAAGGCACATCATATCTTTGCAACGAGGCCTAAGAAGAAATTTAGTCTGTGTCAAGATGAACAAGCTGGCCTTGGCTGTAAAATGTTAATAATGGAGTGGCTTAGTCTATTGCCTGGAAGAAGATTAGAGACCAAGGCTAAAGCCAGGAGAAAGGCCAGTAACATTTGATAAAGACGAAGTGGAGAAAGGCAAGGTAACTTAAAGAGAAGAAGGTAAAAGAGGGATATCTCAGGATTGCAAGGAATGATAAAAAGCCAGGGATTGTTCGAGTAGTAAGACTAAACTACTCTTATCACTGTGGAGGAATTTGAGGCTTTTAAAGGATCCTCACCACAGCCACAGCGGAAATATTTTCGAAGGCTATTGACGGACAACTTTAAAAATTAACTTTCACCTTCTAATTGGAGCTTGTCTGATTGGAATGATACTTTGAAGATAGTGAGAGCCCAAAATGAATTTCTCTTTCATTATCTATAATCTTGTTCCCATGCCTGAGATGCCAGTTCAATTTGAGCTAAATCTGGCTATCAGAGAAATAAAAAAAAAATAATAAAAAAAAAAAAGCTAAAAGTGCAAATGAGAGAGATGGAAAATACAAAAAAAGATTAAAATGTCCATGCGTCTCAGAGGCCAACTGTGTTTCCCTCTCACCGCTTCTCACAGTTTGCATCTGCGTCTCTTTCCCTCTCTGGTTCCGGCACTGACCCTGCTCATTAAAGCTGATTAAAACTTTTCCAGCGAGTGCTGTTTGCCCTCAGAAGACGATAACCTCTACAAGGCTGCTACATGAAAGAATAATAGCCGACTACAAAAGAGGGTTGGACAAAGAAACACCCCCTTCGCCCAGGCCCTGCAAAGCCCCAATTGGAACATTTTAGAAAATTAATGAAATTTTAGATCAAATGAATTATAAATTAAGGAGCTGGAGAGAGAGGGAAAAAAAAGATGAATAAGTCATAAGAAAATGTACTCTTGCTATCAAACTGTAGGAACATGTTATCCTCCACAAGGCTTGCAGAAACAGGGTCAGGTTCAAGCCATGCGGATTGGGAAGAAAACAAAGGTTCCCGCTCGGCTCAGCTTTGAAGATAAGTGTAGGAACTGTACTTGAAAGGAGACTCTGGTCCCGGCCCCGGCTCAGAGATCTCCACTTTGACTCGTTGCTTGTTTTATGTTGTTTTGTTGTTTTGCCACTGTGTTTTTAGGCTGAGTTGCAGTTGGGGATTTGCGACATGTGGGAATGCTCCTTTTAACAAAAGTCAGATCAAATGCAGAAACGCTAGCTGAATATGCCACCCCTTTGGCTCCTTCTCTCTGATTAACGCAAAATCTATTTTTAAATGCATTTAAATATAAATAACAAGGGGAAGCAGTGGTGAAGGGGGTACATTAACTGGCTTGTGCAGAGCTGGAAGTGGTGAAGGAGTTGTGGTTAGCTACCTTTTGTTTCCGCTCTGAATGCGAGGTGGTGGCTGCCGCGAGAATTTGACAGACGCGACGTTATCAAACATTGCCTGCGAGTCCCTTCTACGTTTGTCACATTCAACCATTGTCAAATCTGACTGAAAAATTCATCAAACGCAGAGCCTGTTGAGGCGATGGTTGGACCTCGTAAAAGTGTTGGTGGGAGTGTTTAACAACAGCATGCTCTATATCACACACACGCACAAAGGCTTGCCACACACTAACACAGCTGAAGGGTGTTAAATGGGTCATTAGCACTGAGCTGAGGAGGCACTCGACCCCGCTCTGGCAGGGGTCAGAGGTCGCCGGCTTGAGGAAACAAACCGATCCGTGATCAAAGGGCGGTCGGGACTGGTCAACCCCGCTGAGTTCATTCACTTTTACAAGCTAACCGAGTGTGGGTGTTTGTGTTGGTCAGGACTTACCACAATCATCTTTAAAAGGCCGTAAAACTCCCTCCAGGGTTCATTTTCTTTATATCTTGTCCTTGTTGAAATCCTTTCAAACTCTCATTCTCCATTCTTACTACAAGTGTTCTTTTTGGCAACCTGTTTCAATTTTAGTTTTAGTCTAGTCTTTGGGTCAAGCTATCGTTTTAGTTTTTTCTCCTGGATCTGATTCCCCGCGGGCCACGACTGGGATTGAGGACGTGCCGTCACTCAGCAGCAGTAACTAAACCAGAGGAAACTACTTCAAAATGTATATTAAGGATCTTTGTTATAACATTTCGTCTCGTCTCCTTTTGGTCAACAAAAATGTAGACACATTTTAGCAGAGTTTTTATTTTGTAATATGCATTTTAGTTTTTATTCATCTACGATATTGTATTATACAGGACTGTCTCAGAAAATTAGAATATTGTGATAAAGTTCTTTATTTTCTGTAATGCAATTAAAAAAACAAAAATGTCATACATTCTGGATTCATTACAAATCAACTGAAATATTACAAGCCTTTTATTATTTTAATATTGCTGATTATGGTTTACAGTTTAAGATTAAGATTCCCAGAATATTCAAATTTTTTGAGATAGGATATTTGAGTTTTCTTAAGCTGTAAGCCATGATCAGCAATATTAAAATAATAAAAGGCTTGTAATATTTCAGTTGATTTGGAATTAATCCAGAATGTATGACATTTTTGCATTACAGAAAATAAAGGACTTTATCACAATATTTTAATTTTCTGAGACAGTCTTGTATATTAAGGATCACTGTTATAACATTTCGTCTCGTCTCCTTTTGGTCAACGAAAATGAAGACACATTTTAGCAGAGTTTTTATTTTGTAATCTACATTTTAGTCTCGTTTTTATTCATCTACGATATTGCATTATACATTCAATTATCGTTATCGTCACATGACCAGCATTTTCGTTTCGTCTCGTCTGGTTTTCCTCAGGTGATAAAGTTTCGTTGGCGACGATATTTAGTCATAATTTTCGTTGATGAAAGCAACTTTACTTACTTCACCTCTTCACCTAATAATAGTTAATTACAGTTAATCATCAATATCAGAAGAATATCAGCTTTTGCAGTTCTGATCCCCTCCTCACTTCACTGCATCTCAGTGTCATTTTTATTGAGCCAAAGATAATAAAAAAGGAGGAACCAAAGAGAGAATATATAATCATTTACAGTGGCATTTCCTAGATCTGCTAGGGCACTAGTGGTAGAAAAGAGATTATTCTGACACTTAATATCAATAATTTATATCCAAGCAACGATTGTTTGTATGTATGTTTCCCACAAACTAGACTTCAGTCTCAACTATACACAAATACCATCCCACTCTATTAGGCACACCTGGTATACCTACCATATTTTGCGGACCATTAGGTCGCATTATACCGCATTATTACACCGTATTATAAGGCGCAATATCAATGAAAGGCTCTATTTTCATACATAACGTGCACCAAGTTATAAGGCGAATGATAAAATATATACAAAGCAAAAACTTTATTCAACTAAATCACAATAACTCAGAATATCGTTCAGTTGTAACAAATACACAAAAATACACTCACATTTGAAATCATTCTTCTTCCACGACTCCACAAATAAAAAGTGGCAGAGGTAACTGTCCTACTACATACTGTTCTCCGATTGGTTCATCGTTGCCGGTGATAGCAGAAGCCAGAATTTAGTGTTAGGTTGTAACAACATTGTATTCCAACATTTGACTATAACTGGATTATAGATTTGAAAATCGGGTTTACGCTAAAAATCTAATATTGGCTTCATGTCTAATTATTAGTATCATCATCATGGACTAGTTGTTGGAGGATGGTTGCTTGCCAGCACGACATAATTAGTTATCTCACGTTGTCTGACCTTGCAACCCTTTAACACGTCCCTGCGTCACCTGAATGGTCCGACAGTCAGTCAAGCGGAGCGACTTCTCACTTACCAAAGTTGCACTTTGACAGATTTTTGACTGCAGTGTACCACCTAAAATTGGTTTGACGTCAGTCGACAGGGGGGAGCTTCTCTGGCCGGACGTAACGCGTGGAAGAATCACGTTATTCTGGCCAAATCCTCCCCATCCCATCTGGCGCCCCGGCTGGCCAGAGGGGGCAGTGTAGAGCCCAGGACTGCTGCATGGTTTTGTGAGGGTAGCTCAGAACATGCAAGCTCCACACTGAAAGGCAATTTCGCCAATTCCACGAGGGTGTGGGTGGTGAAGTCATGGGGGAATTTACCACGCCATCGGCACCCACAGCGTCCTCGGCCAGAATTGAACCCAGGACCTTCTAGCTGTGAGACGGCTGCGTATGGTGCGTATGAGTGCTTATCAAGATCTCTGTTCCACTGTATTTACATCTTTATCTCTGGGAATCTTGTCATTTCTGAGATTAACTAAAGATCTGTAATTGTCTTGACATTAGGCAGGTTTCCGTTAGGGATCGTCCAGAGTAGTTTTATGGGACCTGGATCGTCGGCGCATGTCCATTATCAGGAACAGCCCAGCAAAATTATAGTTTTCAGTGGCCTCTACAGGGCCAAAAGACGTCCCTGCTGTGGGTTTGCCGGCTGTCTCAATATCCTCTTTGAGTTTGTTTAATCTCCAGGCATTCATTATGTCTACAGTGTGTCTTCAACGTTGATCAAGTTGTGAGACATGATATTTTTAAATATTAAAATACAGTATTTAATTGTAGTCAATTGGGTTCAGTCAACAGCTTCAAAGTCATTTTCTATCACTTCTTTAAATGTAGCTGCAAAAAAAAGTGGAAAAAAGCATTTTTTATGGAAATGAAAACGTTGCGCTCATTGTCCCAACTGTGGTTGACATACATTTGGATCCAAGTGATCAAACAGCACTTGGCTTCTGAAACACTCCTGTTGTGACCTCATGTCATAACAAATGATGTGGCAAAATGTGACATGGCACGACCATGGCACATCGGGCACAGTGGGACTCAGATATGAATGTAAAAAAAGATGTTCACTGTTTGAACTACACACCAGCTTGCTTAGCCAGCTTGGCTATCTGGACAGCTGAAGGACCGTAGCCTCTTTTGGGGCAGCCCAGTGCAATCAAACCCTGTTACTAAGAGAGTGCTTGTATATTACATAAGACATAAGACTATTTGCAGACAAAACAATGAACTGAAGGTCAAAATAAAGGCCAAAAAAAATCAGAGTTGTAGATTCAGAGAGGTCACTACCACCATTACATTTCACATTGTAGCACACAAGGTAAACTAGGTTGTCCACTAACCACATGTTTGTTGGTTTGATAAACGCATCCCCTGGTCCACTCTAAACATTACAGTGCCTGCCAGAAACACCCAAGAGAGACAAAACCAATACAGTTGTTTGATTATCCATGTGCGGTCTCTCCTTCAGATTCTCAGTGAGGGTAGTGGACAGCAGCCAGGCTGGCTTTTCAAACATGTTAAAGTGAAGTACAGAGTGGTAGCAGACGACCTTTTTGGACCTGCAGGTACCTATGTCTTAACCCCCTGAGGCTGAGATGTTATTCCACTGTTTGGGCCAATAACATGGCCTTTAAACCATCCAACTGTGTCTGTGAGACAGAGTTTGTTGGACGTTGACTTTGTATTTCACTATTAACGAATGCCAACGAAAACAGTCTTCCCCACTTCAAACCTTGACGTATGCGCTTCTGCATGCACTTAGAGAAAGAGAGTAATGACAGCTCTATATTTCTTAAGCAGTGAGATTATTGGGACGAGAAAGAGAGAGAAAGAAAAAAACTAGGTTAACTATGGATAACACATCATGGGGTGCTGGTCTTCCTTACAATAGGCCGTCGCTGGCGCTCACAGCTTGTTACCGTATGCTCCTCAATAATTAATGTACTTCTCCCTGGCTGCTCTGCTACATGCCAGGCTTTGATATGAGGTTACTGTGCTTAGGGTCCCACCACAGGAGGGACACCTGCTCTAACAGCAGTGTTTCATGTCTGACTGTTTTAAATGCCCACACAGGCTCCTATTGTGGCCCTGGGTTACCCTGCAGGGGGCAGGTTCGGAACACGGTAAACACCACTGTTCTTTTTCAATTAAGAAGCAGCATTTCAGCTCTTTTATGGTTTTCTTGGGGCAAAATCAAATGCTTTGAACATTTTCAGACTTGTAGCTGATGATCAGCAATCATGAATGGACATGAGAGGAGTTTATTGCTCATAATGTTTTTTAAAATACACAAATAGATTCCATGTTTGAGAAGATGATTCCTTGGAAATATTCTTTATTTTTCAACCAAAACAGTGTTATAGTTTGTTACTCAAATTGTTTTTGGAGTCATAAACCAGAGTTAAATCAACCCTAGGTCTATTACCAGATGGTAATGAGTGTAAAGAGTCATTAAGGACCAAAATGATGCAAATTGAAACAGTTTCGAGTTACAATGGCATGATGGTTATTAATGCTAGCCCAGAGGGCAAATACCAATGTCATAGTTTATTCCCAGTTTACAGTCCTGACAAGAGTCAGAAATGTCATTCCACTGAAGTCATAGCATGGATCCTACGATGAACCAGGTCATCACTTTTTGTGTGTACAAAAAGTGCATACAAAGAAATCTTTGTATGCAGGAATGTTCTTCCTGGTAGCAGCAATGTTGTCATAAATTTAATTTTAGTTTCAAGTTGTCGTAATTTTGACTTGAAAAACAAACAAATAAAAAATACACAAAGCATGAGGAGAACTCCACATGCTGTCACATGGTGACTTTGTCCGCTTTTCAATACTGCGGGGGATGATTCCTTCGCCCAGTTATATGAGAAATATTGAAGGCCTGAAGGCCTGATTCTACTCAATACTGAGTAAAGGGTCCCAATAGTTTTTCTTTTTTAATAAATTTGCAAAAATTTCGACATTTCTGTTTTTTTCTGTCAAGACGGGGTGCTGAGTGTCCATTAATTAGAGTTAAATGAACTTTTTTGATTTTAACAAATGGCTATAATGAAACAAAGAGGGAAAAATGTAAAGGGGTCTGAATACAGGGTTCACATAAGTTTTTCACATATAGACATGACGTGCAATAGAGACTTTCGGTGACTTTGGGAGAACAGTCTGCCATTTTAATGACTGAGATCCACAACCTTCTGTTCCTGGCAAAAATATGTGATTCCCACAGAATAATGAACATTTATTATCCATCTTTTTGACTGTTGGGGAAGTTTGCTGCTCACCAGTTTCCTTATCATTTTTGCTTAAGAGCCAGGCTCTGCCAGACAGTTAGGGAGAAGCACTGCTCTTTGGCCCACAGCTTGTGCACCAGGAACTCTGTAGATACGGCCTACCATATGAGAAGTAAAAATGGATATATTAACCCTTGTGCTGTCTCCGGGTCAAGGAAGGAAGGAAGGAAGGAAGGAAGGAAGGAAGGAAGGAAGGAAGGAAGGAAGGAAGGAAGGAAGGAAGGAAGGAAGGAAGGAAGGAAGGAAGGAAGGAAGGAAGGAAGTGTTGGGCCACACCCAGTGATCATGTGGACTGTTATAAAGGTTTATGAACATTTTGTGAATGTATACCGTATTCAAACGTTGAAACCCTGGTCAACCCCCCCCGGCCTGAAACTGGCTTTAATGTGCCTCATAAAATGGCGACTGTGCCATGAACTACAATCCCAGCATGCCTTGCGGGATGGGGCGGCGCCTGAGAGCGACGCGCACCCAATCCCGAGCGAGGCACTGATGACGTCATCGCAGCGCGCGGAGATACAAAACTCCGTGCTGCACGAGACTTTCCCTCTTCGCTTCTCTTCAGCCAACGATCCTGGACGCGCGTTGCTGTCCAGCAGCTTTTAAGAGCTGTGGGGGGGGGTTTCAAGGAGCCCTCGAGGCCCGCACTGACCGGGCGCAAGGTCCGATCCCAGAGCGCTGCGCTGGACTCTGTCTCCCTGCCTTAACTCCTTTCTTTTTCCCCGAGCCCTGTCTTTCACCCAGGACGACCGCTCCGGGAGACAAAACCCGCCCGGAGCTCCAGCTTTTGGACCGCGAGGCCCTCGCGCAGCCCGGCGACACAACACGGGAGGAGTCGACGTTCTGAAGGGAGGAACCGCCCCCCGTGCGCAGCGAGGCGGTGTGCTGAGGACCCGGTCAGGACCAGAGAGCCGGTGTGAGGTTTCTCCAGCCACTGTTCACTTTTTCTGTGGAGTTAGGAAAGGAGAGAGACCGAGCGGCCGCAGAAACTGAGGATCCCCGTCAGGAAACCCCTTGCAGGACCGAGCCGCAGGACCGAGCCTGCAGCCTCAGGTCCGGACTCCCGAGGACGCGTGAGCTGCGGTCTGGGCGATCAGTCACTGGTGTAGACCTGAATTTATGTTTAATGAAATTACTGTGTGCATATTACGGTTATTTGTTCATTTGGTGGCGCCGTTTCGCCAGTAGTCACGTTTAAAACACCAGGAGTAACACCCGGAGACCCGAGGAGGCGTGAGGTTTTGAGACCTGGGTGTATGAGTTTAACTGGGAGTGTTACAGAGCTAAATCTGTGTTCAGAGCTGAGATTACATCAGCATCATTATCAGGACTGTTGTCATCAATTTGTTGTCACTACTTTCTGCCAGTCATTCATGTTTTAAAGCGCCGTTTCGCCAGTTGATCACGGTTTAAACACCGGGCTCACCATCCGTT
Organism: Cololabis saira; assembly: GCF_033807715.1. NCBI lineage: Eukaryota > Metazoa > Chordata > Actinopteri > Beloniformes > Belonidae > Cololabis > Cololabis saira. The sequence goes on from NC_084603.1 coordinate 37,054,681, forward strand.
CTAATTGCACGTGGCGTGGTTACAGTTCCGCCATCTTTAAAAAACGCAGCCATCTTTATGCAGCCACAATATTTTAAACCTTACATGTTCGTGATATCATTTTTATTATTGCTTTGATTTATTTTTTTTTCCATTCCATGCATTTAACTTTCATGTCATATTTTTCTATTGATGTTTTTCTAGTTAATTAATTGTTTTATAATACTTAAGTTCTGCCATCGGGATTTATTGGGTATCCATTTACATCTTCTTTGATACCCGTATGTAAATAAATTCTGATTGATTTTTAATGAGTGGTTGTTGTTATTTCATGCAAGATTTGGTCACAAATTGATTTGTCTAAGCAGAGCCTAGTGTTCGGATATCACGCCTTCATTGTTATTCTGTAAGATATAGTAAGATTTGCTGTTCTGCAGGATAATCCTAAAATCATATGAGACTGATTTTCTGCTGTTTAGTTATCAAATTTCCCCCGGAGTAAGGCATCGGGGGTGGTGCCCCTACGAGAATTATCATTTTGATAATACAATTTGATAAATAGTCAACTTTATTAATTATTAATAATTATTAATAATATTCATTAATAGCCTTCGATAACTGGACAGCCAAGCTACCCGAGTTGCACAACAGAAGGAAGGAAGGAAGGAAAGAAGGATGTAAGGAAGGAAGATGGAGGAAGCAAGGAAGGAAGGAAGGAAGGAAGGAAGGAAGGAAGGAAGGAAGGAAGGAAGGAAGGAAGGAAGGAAGGAAGGAAGGAAGGAAGGAAGGAAGGAAGGGAGTAAACAAGGAAAGAAGGAAGGAAGGGAGAAAAGAGGAAGGGAAGAAGGAAGGAGAGAGCAGGAGGAAAGAAGGAAGGGAAAAAAGAAGGAAGGAAGGAAGGAAGGAAGGAAGGAAGGAAGGAAGGAAGGAAGGAAGGAAGGAAGGAAGGAAGGAAGGAAGAGAGTAGGAAGGAAGAAAACAAGGAAAGAGGGAAGGAAGGGAGAAAAGAGGGAAGGAAGGAAGGAAGGAAGGAAGGAAGGAAGGAAGGAAGGAAGGAGGAAGGAAGGAAGGAAGGAAGGAAGGAAGGAAGGAAGGAAGGAAGGAAGGAAGGAAGGAAGGAAGGAAGGAAGGAAGGAGAAGGAAGGGAGGAAACAAGGAAAGAAGGAAGGAAGGGAGAAAAGAGGAAGGGAATTAGGTCATTTTGACTTGAAGACAGCACAAGGGTTAATAGAGAGGAGTAGTGTTCTCTCTAATGATCATGCATTGCAATAGTACTCTTCTACTTTTCAAGTCCGTTGTAATCTCAGAAGGCGTTCTGACAGTATCTGGCGCAGGTCACAACTGTTGGGTGGTTCCGCTAGGTCCTGGGGTACTGGGGGGCATCGTAACAGTCCAGTAGGTGGGACATTGTCTGTACTGCTCCACAACTGCATTTGTCTTCTGTCTGTCTGTTTGCAATAGTACTGACATGTATGTGAACAAGTCTTGGAGATTCCGATTGCACTTCTTAATACATAAAACCAGAAGTTTCTTTTGTACAGTAGCCCATGTCTAATGAATGTGCAACAATTAGAAGCAGAACATTTAAAAAAGTGTCTTACAAGTACAACAATCAGAAAACACCTGATTATAGTTATTGGGTTTGGATTTACTCAGGACATATGAAAGAACAAAGGGGAGACAGAAAGAGAAAAAAGTTTCTCTTGCAACATCCATATTTTGGAGTGGAGTCCAATGGTAAGAAGCGTGACAGTTCCTTGACTGATCACTGGGGGCATGCTCCAAGAGCAGGTCATTCCCAATTAACCCCATGTTAAAATGTCCAAATTTGCAGCAGAAATAACAAGATTTTCGTCTTAGTTTTGGTCTCCATAGCGAGGTTTGAGGTATGGCAACTGCACAAGGGGCACATTTTATATTCTTAGCTTTTGCTCCACATCAGCGGAAATTATATGAGGCATTAAATCAATGTATCATTTGGTTTCTTGTTTTCTTGAATCTGTTCCTCTCTTCCTCTGACATGGCTCTCTTTGGTGTCTTTGGCACCTCTGACGCATGTGCCGTCGATGGGGAGTGGGTTTTTTTCTGTAGCCTGGCAGCGGTTTTGATATTGGTGTGTGATGTTGTGCCGGAAAATGATAGCTTCAGTTTCATAGTTCAACTTCAAGCTTGTTGTGTGCTCTGCAATAGTAGGGGTTGCCAGGTTCATACTCATATAAGGAAATGTTAAGTTCAACATCTCCAGAAAACAAGGGCCAGGGCAGCCTCAGTTAGACCTGTTAGGTACTGGAGAGGAAACCGGGAGAGCAACTGGCCTGACTCGGCATTGAAAGGCTTGCTTTGGCTCGATAGTGGTCCGATAGTGGGAAAGCAGCTAATGTTATTATATTTAGCTTAAAGCAGCACAATGTAACTTTTCCACCTTAATATTTCCAGAGTCATTGTGATGGTACAACAACTTACAACAGGTTTAATTAACCTCTGTCATGGTCTGAGGGGTCTGTATCGTCTTCACTGGCACTATGTAACTTGTGGCGCTTTTCCACTAGTACCTACAGTACTCAGCCCGACTCGCCTCGGGACGGCTCGTCACGCATCGTCCCGGCTCCACCTGCTTTATCCCCATTTGTCTCGGCCCGTAGTGGAAAAGCGTAAGACGGGGGCGTGGCGGGTAGAAGCGCGCTGAGTAGTGGAAAAGGGCCTTTGGAGGTGCATGGTAGGAACCCTTCCACACTACTGGTAAAGCACTATCGCTTTTGTCCAAAGGAGCCGCCGAACTCAACAAAAGCTGAAAGTTACATTGTGCTGCTTTAAATACAAATACTTCATTGCCAAATATACCTCTGCAGGATGTCAATGTCTGGCTGTTTCAATACTTGAACCAGACAACATCTTACGTTAATAAAATATCAGTTATATTGTATAAACATTAATGGTTCATACAGCAGTGACCACATCTGCTGGTGATGTCTTATCAGTGGAAACGCCCACTCAGAGACAAAACTGCGGTTCTGTTTCCCCAAATATCCCTACAAATTCTTTTTCCTCTTGGATGGCCATTATGAAAATACTGAAGACGAACAGCACGTCGTATCCTTGTTGCTCGTACCTTAAACTAAACTGTAAGATCGTCTTAGCATTCATCTTTGAAGATTCAGGCTTTATTATGGTACATCCCTAAAAAAAAAGAAGATTCACAAATATCCTGCACTTAACTGACCTTTTTTGGCCAGGGCAGGTGTATCGCAGCATTTTCATTACCGAAACAGAAACTCTGAGGTTTTCTGTTGTATAAAAAGCAAAAAACCAGTAACAGGAAGTTGACAGACACCCCTCACTGTTCTGCAATATGCAGAAACCCTCATATCCATGGGGATATGTCAGTGAGTTTCATGGGCACAGCTGCAGTAGGACATGGGGAGAATTAGCCCCCTGCTGTGACCCCTTCTCTAAACCCCACCCAATCTCACCCACCAGTCACCAGTCTGCCCTACCTCCACCATTCATTCTTCTACTCACACCTCCCACCTACCCAGGCAGCATCTTCTCCTTTGGCCCTAATCCTGAATCTTTTCCAAATAATGGGGTTTATTTTGGTACCAGGGAAGGTAGGAGTAGAGCTTGTCAAAACTGCTCCTTTCTTCAACTTTAATTCTGACTGTATGTGCTCCTGTGAAATGATGTGACAAGAAAATACATAGCTCTAATGATACCGCAGCAAAGCACTGCCATTTCTACTAATGTCAGGTCAAGTGCCTCTCTTCTCAGCTTTTCTTTGATTTATCTGATTCCGTTCCTGTTTAGGATGTTCAAAGCATCTCTTGACTCCTCTCCACTATATATTGAGAAAGTGAATGGGCAATAAATTAAGGAGTGACTGACAACCACATAAAAATAGAGGATGGGGGGAAAATAGATGAAATATGTTTGGTAAGAAATGCAGCAGTGGTTCTCTACGAACAGCAACGGGAGTGAGGGAATGAGTGGCCATCTCTCTGTGCCAGAGATTATGTCGATCTGCTTTTGTGTGCGGAAGGATTTAGGGGTTCATACCAGATTAAGGACTTGAGGATTAAATTAGGGGACTTCAAGAAAATCCCTCAGACTTTGCACTGTTTATCCCTGTGTAGGCAAACAGCAGTTTAACTTCGCCATAAATGCCGTCATCTATACCAGTGGTTAAACTACATTAAGTACTTATGTACTTTGGATTACCAGGGAGAGAATCAAATGCTGTTTTTTTTTTCCTTTTCTTATAAAATATTACTTCAAAAGTAAGCATTAAGCAAGCATTTCTGATATTTTTTTGAAACTACAGTGGGGAGAACAAGTATTTGATACACTGCCGATTTTGCAGGTTTTCCCACTTGCAAAGCATGTAGAAGACTGTAATTTTTATCATAGGTACTCTTCAACTGTGAGTGATGGAATCTAAAAAAATAAATCCAGAAAATCACATTGTATGATTTTTAAGTAATTAATTTGCATTTTATTGCATGACATAAGTATTTGATACATCAGAAAAACAGAACTTAATATTTGGTACAGAAACCTTTGTTTGCAATTACAGAGATCAGACGTTTCCTTTAGTTCTTGACCAGGTTTGCACACACTGCAGCAGGGATTTTGGCCCACTCCTCCATACAGATCTTCTCCATGCTTTGCATGCAGGATGTTAAAGCTTTTTTCTCATTGGTTTCAAAAGTTGAGGTGAAAAATAGAAGATGAACGGAAATTAAAAATCATTTTTTAACATTTAGAGAAGGAAACGCTGGAAAACAGTCAAAGAAAAGGTATTAAAAAAAATGGCAAAGTTGCCAAGGCTGTTCATTGTAGTTTGTTAAGAGGAGCATCATCTCACAACCACAGCAGGACGATTCATGTCATATCTGCGCTTCACTCTCTTGGTGTGTCACACTTTCACAGCATGAAAGCGTTTGTTCCATCCATTCAAAGGGGTTGTAGGCACCCCTGCATTCAAATCCAGCATTTTCTTTCATGTATGGCCCTGCATCACATGGCCGACCACAAACCAGCCTCAGAGAAATCTCTAAAATAAACATCTGCGCTCTCTTTGAGCACATACAGCATCCATATGTGGCACTTAGGACCATTTTTCTCTAACAATTCTGGGACATTTAATAACCTTGACATGTTTAGGCATAGCAGATTAAACCAACTTCTTTTTTTCTTTTTTTTTTTTTTAAAGAAGGCATCCGCTTACCAAATCAGTGGGCGAACGCTTGCAAAACCCAAATGCCTGACCACATAATGACAGCCAAGGCCTCTGGGAAAGAGGCCACAGAGATTGTAAAATAATGTGGGGAGAGAGGGAATGGAGGATGACCGGTGCGTAAATACGGGTTTCCTTCTTTGTTATACACTCTTTATGTGTGTGCAGGCCTTGTGATCAGTGAGCCCCAGAGTGGAACGGTGGCTTCAAATAGAGAACGACAAGAGGCTTCATAAGTCAAAAGTCTGAGAAAAACGCGTGACAGTCGGGGGGGAAAGGCGGTCGTAGCAGATCAGCGTTAGGGAGCTCGCAGGAATCCTCTGAATCTCTAAACCATCCCACGTAACCGAATAAATCACAAATTACTAGCACCTTGTCCCGCTGTGACAAACATGCACTAAGTTTGTTCGACAATCTTTTAACTGACATTGACACGCTGGGGTTTGGTCGTTTGTTACTCAAATCTGCAGTGGGAGTTTAGACGATCCCGTGGGACACCAGATGATATTTACAAACCACATATTCATTCTATTGAAGACAATGCAGTCAATAACCCTTTTAAAACCCGAATATTAGCAATAACCCGAATTTGCACGGCCATGTAAACACCAATAACCCCTTTGAATAACCAACATTTGCTCATATTCCGATTTTTAAAAACCCCAATATGAGCCCTGGGTTACTCCTTTTAAAACCTGAATATTGGGTCATGTAAACGCCTAACAGAATATCCTTATCAAACGGAACATGAATTTGTTTTCTGCACATGATCTCTTCACAAGGAATCCTGGTCTTTTGAGTCCAGGAAGTTCTTATAGACACGGAGAAACGCAAGACCACGCCACACTTTTAATCACTTCATAAATGTAATGAAGGATATGAACATTTCTGCATTTGTAGACGGTAGAAAGTACCGGGATAGAAGATTTACAAGAAGGTGAGAGAAAAGTTGCACGAAGCAGCATTTGTTTTGAATTTGGATACAGGAAGAAGAAGTGGAAATGACGGGAATTGCGTCATGATGTTCTCCGTGCGTCGCTGGTTTGATCCAGATATCCCCAATTACCATGTAAACGGAATATTCCGAATGTTTCAATAACCGGAATATTAGCAATAACCCGAATTTTGACTGCATGTAAACGTAGTCAATCACTTCCATTCGTATCAAATTGGAGTAAATCCAGAACCAGAAAAAATCCAATGTGTTCTTTTGAAAAGACAACAAAAGGCAAATACATAACATGCATTGATGAGGATTACATGCATTGATACCAAATCGATATTTTAATTTTAAATCAATGCTATTAGATTGCTATCGATGCGGCTCGATGGAGCAAATGTTTGACGTCGGACACACTGGCCAACACCACGCTGGCCCTGATGATCCTGACGGCAACATTCAGTGTTTGCAGATTTGTATTTCTGCAGCGTTAGTTAACAGAAGTTGTTTGCTTTAAAGGTTATTCTCTAGCTCAGGGGTCGGCAACCTGCGGCTCCAGAGCCGCATGTGGCTCTTTAGCGCCGCCCTAGTGGCTCCCTGGAGCTTTTTAAAAAATGTTTGACCTTTTTTTTCCTTTTTTTTTTTCTTTATTTTCCTTTTTTCTTCTTTTTTTCCTTTTCGATTTTTTTCTCGAAATTTTGACTTTTTTCTCGACATTTCGACTTTTTTCTCGACATTTTGAATTTTTTCTCAACATTTTGACTTTTTCCGCAAAATTTGGACTATTTCCTCATTTCGACTTTTTTGTCAACACTTCGACTTTTCTCTCGAAGTTTTGACTTTTTTCTCGACATTTCGACTTTCTTCTCAAAATTTTGATTTTTTTCTCAACATTTCAACTTTTTTCTCAACATTTCAACTTTTTTCTTGACATTTTTACTTTTTCTCGACATTTCAACTTTTTTCTTGACATTTTTACTTTTTCTCGACATTTCAACTTTTTTCTAGACATTTCGACTTTTGTCTTGAAGTGCATAATGAAAAAAAATCATTCCCCAGTTATAACTAATATAGAAACATGCAGCATGTGTTGTCTTCATTCTAAGGCTGATATAAGACTTTTCATTTTTTGCGTCTCCAGACATATTTGTTTTTTGTGTTTTTGGTCCAATACTCTTTCAACATTTTGGGTTGCCGACCCCTGGTTTAGCTAAATGAGGTTTATGTACAATAGTGTGCAAAATTTAAAGGCATCCCTAATCTTGTTTTTATCAGACTTTTAAATGATCTAGAAGTCAGCAAATATGTGTGTTTTCTATGACCTGTTCTGATTATTCAAAACATGTCTTCTTCACTGTATTTTCTGTTTGTAGTAACAGAAATAGAGGGAAAAATAAACATGAATTTTTAATATGAATCTTTAATAAGGCAGCAGGACTGGTGGGGTGTAAAAGCTGAATAGAACTGCAACTGTCACACGTCTGCGCGTGAGGTCGTAAACCGCTGCGGCGTCGGCCATGACTGCCCGCTCATAAAAACAATCCCGCTAAAACAGGGATTCCTCTGCAAGACCGTCAAGCACAGAAACAGTTATTTATAAAGCGTTTAATAGAGAGCAATGTTGAGGTGCTGCTCTCATAAAAGCTCAACTAAATCAACTGCTCGTAGAGAAAACATCTAACAGCAGTTTCACATTGCGTCAAATGTTACAGTCTTATAAGAGGAATATGACATAAGACGAAACATTCTGGACGCAGGATAACTCAATCGGCTTAGTAGGAACGCCGTGCATGGAGGCTTTAATCCCAGCGTAGCCGTTCCAGGTTGGGATCCTGACCTGACGCCCTCTGCGGCTCCTTTCTTTTTTCTTTTCTTTTCAAAATAATACTTGGGTGAGAGCTAAATACCTGATGTTTTCTAAGTTCAATAGTGTTCTTAAATTTGCTTTCACACTTTCAACGCAAACTGAAAATCATCAGCATTTAAAGCCTTTTAGTACGACGGAGTATTAGGGCCAAACTAAGACAAAAATAAAAAATGGAAATTACGAGAAACCGATGTGTGAAACCGATACCAAAATATAACTTGGCAAGATGCTCAATATTCCTCATTTTAACACAGAGAGAAGACTGCTCTTCCTGTTAGAGTTCTCATAAATTATGACTTTATTCTCGTAATATTATGACTTTATTCTCGTAATATTATGACTTTATTCTCATAATATTACGACTTTATTCTTGTAATATTACGACTTTATTCTCATAATATTATGATTTTATTCTCGTAATATTACGACTTTATTCTTGTAATATTATGACTTTATTCTCGTAATATTATGACTTTATTCTCGTAATATTATGACTTTATTCTCATAATATTATGATTTTATTCTCGTAATATTACGACTTTATTCTAATAATATTACGACTTTATTCTGGCAACATTACGACTTTATTCTCGTAATTTTACGACTTTATTCTCATAATATTACGACTTTATTCTCATAATATTATGACTTTATTCTCGTAATTTCCCCAAAAAAATTTTGTCTTAGTTTGGCCCTAATATGCAGTCTGGAGAAAGGATCATGATCCTGGATCAATAAGGGACTAATTAATCAGATGTGTTTTGGAGCAGGATCCAGGATTGCATCTTCTGAAAATCTGCCAAAGAGGGACTGCCCAAGAGTTGCACAAAACAGAAAATAAAACAAACATTTATCGGGTTTGTAACTTATGAAACTAAACTGTCAAAGTTTTTTTTTGTAGCTCGGCGGGTCCCGCTCAAGATGTAGAGTTTAAGTCGCCTTTACAACACCGTCCAACTCTTGCTCAGCCTCTTAGCCGGGATGTTCACTGCAGGTCTGCGAGCTGTCGCCGCTGCCCATGTCTGACACAGCGCGGTAAAAACGTGTGTAATTGCTACTCTGGCTGGTTTCTGCTGATAGTCGGGACAGGGTGCCCTGGGAACTTGATCCCGCTTCCTAAAAATAATTACGTATGCCTTCAGATGAAATTGAAAGCAATGTTTTAATCCAAAAAAAAAAAAAAATCATTTGTGCTGCTTTAAATATTAAAAACAGTTAAACGAGTTGGCAGGAATTGATCAAAATATAGATTTGGTTTTATTCAAATTCAAATACAGCCTTCTGTTCTTAATGGAGAGGTCAGTTGATTAGTGCTGCAACGGTGAGCTGCATAAAGACTTCACCTTCCATGCAAAAAGATATCCAGACGTAGAGATTAAGAAAACAAAAATACAAGGTACTCCTCTGCTCTCCCAAAAAAGTAATTGGGCTTCTGAGGTCTCCTTAAGGGATGTTTATTATTTCTGGAGAGCTATTTAATCTATGCATTAAGGTCTGTGCACAATGCTTGCAGTGGACATCTATGTTATGCAAATGCGGGTGCATCATGTCTAAATGAAGAAAACCTTCAATGTGCCTTCTGTTCCAAAGCCACTCAATAACCACAAAACCCCCAGAGTGGCAAACCAAGGACAGATTGCGCCAAAACCAATTATTGTGCCTTTGTTTTTAGCGGTTGTTAAGTCCACAGATCTCCTAAGAGTCGGAGCGCTGTTTTGATGTCTTTGAGTCAGGGTTGTTGGTGGCTGGCATTAGCCCATCTTAGGCTACAAAGAGCTGGGCTGCGACGGGGCCCGAGCACCGGTCCAGATGGCACGCTGCCACGGCGACCTTGTCAGCACCTGCTCCCCAGGCGCTCCGTCCGGGCATCGCCGGCGGGAGCTGAGACGGGCACATCATGTCAACCCATCACCATGGCAGCTAATGAGCCCCTTGCCCGCTTAATTAAGAAAACCAGATTACTGCAAGAAAGAGGGGAGCTGTTGGGGGGGAGTGGGGGTTGGGGGCATCATATAAAAGAAAAAAAGACACAACATATGCTGGGCCACAAGCATAACAACAAAAATCAATAATTAGCCCCAAAACAGGGGGTGATCATTAGAATCAAAATATCATTAAAATTTGAAATGGAATTCTCTTTATCGGCCTTCCAATGTCACGAATTAGCACTGCAGCTCCGCACTTTAAATCACAGTGAGAAAATATTCAATTAATAAACAAATGAGTGGTGACGATTTTTTTTGTTTGTTTTTGGGCTGGTGTCCAAGTCTACCTTATCAGCGAATGTCACCTTGGACCGAGCCTCGCTGATCCAGAGCATCTTCTCTACCGCCCTGTTTCTTTCTTTTCTGCCATCATGGATCCTTTCCACGGGGTGGGGGTGGGGGTGGGTTACGTCCGTGTTTATACCTGGTTTAGCTGAGGAATCACAACATACACTTGTTTTAGCTCCAGCACAAGAAAAAGGCAATAAATCATCTAGATTGTATTATACTCAAATTAAAAGGGTTTGCATGTGGCGGAAAAAAAAAACAAAAAAAAAAAACGCTGTTTAAAATGTTACACGTCAGCCCCATCCTTCCAAGTTTCTCCACTTTCCCTGGCCTCTTCAAGCACACACACTTCTTCCACTTCTCTACCCTTATTATGCAAGACAAAAATGTCTCTTTAAGAAGTGCAGCTAATTCTAAGAAAAAGAAGGGGGGTGGGGGGGTTATGGAAAAGAAAATATCCCAATGTCCCTCTGCATCTGAGGGCCCAGAGAGCAATGGAGGGAAGAGGAAGGAGAAAGGAAGGGGAGTGGAGGGTGGCTAATGTGCAAACTTGTTTCCGTCCTCTACGGCTTGCCCATCATTTATTCAGCAGCTCGGCGCTCGAGACGGGCCACTCGCATTTGCTTGATACTCAATTATACATTAGTGTACATCACTTGGCAATCTGTTCATATCAATTTAATTGGATTTTAATATTGCCTCTGATCTTGTTGTCCAATTAACAGTGCTGGCTGGCAATAAAGCAGAACCACACACTATGTGACACCTTTGATCCCCGCCATATGGAGCCCTTCCATTGATTACCGGCACCGCCACTGAATTTCACTCCCTCAATATGGCCTGTGATGAATGGAGGTGGAGGGTATGTGTTGGGTGGGGTGGGGTGTGAGGTATGTGTGGTGGCATCATCATAATCATACGCCTCCTTCTTCCCCACACACACACACACACACACACACACAGACACGTCCAACCACCACTGATGTGATAAAAATTTCACTCCACTGCGCAACTTCATTTATTCTGTTGACATTCGCCTCTGATTAAAAACAATAAAAAAAGAGAGAGAGAGAGACGGAGAGGGAGAGAGACGGAGAGAGAGAGAGATGCCCTGAATAGCATATGCAAATCCAACCCTGGGCATCTATCATGTGGAAGCCAAAGGGGCTGGCTGACTTACTGCCTGCTGCCCGCCTGGCACACTTGCACTGCCTTGACAATGACAGCATGCATTTGAGCAACGCCTTTTTTCTTTGCTATTTTTAGTCTCCGTCTTTCTATCCTTTGTTTTGGTTCTCCCAATCCTTTTTCTCCTCTACCGTCTCTTAATGTTGGACATCCTGCCTTGGGCTTGACCTTTTGTCCTCATACCTGTAAAAGATAAACAAGACAGTGGGTAGTGCAAAAAAGACAGAAAGGATGTGAAAGATGAAAATGGGGGGCCTGAAGGAAATACATACCCGCCACCCCTTTATTTTTAATTAAGCATCTTAATAACTACAATGGAGAAGGAGGATGTCATGAAAAGTAATTATTTCCTTAGCTAACTACAACCTCATGATGGCATATTACACAAAGCTATTCCAAATAGTCAAACAAATAAACAAAACAGTGTATGAAAAGCTAAGCTAACTCTTATCCCATCTAGTCCCATCCATCCATCCATCCATTATCTATACCCGCTTTATCCTTTGCAGGGTCACGGGGGTCTGCTGGAGCCTATCCCAGCTATTTTCAGGGGCAGGGGTTACACCCTGGACAGGTCACCAGTTCATCGCAGGGCCACATATACAGACAAACAACCAGACACACTCACACTCACAGGCAATTTAGAATCATCAATTAACCTAGCATGCATGTTTTTGGACTGTGGGAGGAAACCGGAGTAACCGGAGGAAACCCACGCAAGCACGAGGAGAACATGCAAACTCCACACAGAAAGACCCTGTTGGGTCTGGGAGTCGAACCAGGGACCTTCTTGCTGTGAGGCAACAGTGCTAACCACTAAGCCACCGAGTCCCAATGCAAGTGAAAGTGTTGCAGTCCGGCCCAGTACGCCAGCCGTTGTGGGTCGCAAACACTTCACTCATGGACCATGGTCTCAACAGGAACGCTGCGGCGTGTTTCAGAAGCATCACAGAAGTGACGACAAACTGTATATACCCACATCATCTGTTTTCAAAGCGAAGATGTGGCTGAATCTCATCAGTTTACGCAAAAGATATCTACCTGACAACAAATCAGACACAGTTATAGCATAGGGAATCCAAGTTATCAAAATAAAACAGCTCGAGCCGATTCCAACTCGCACGTTGGCAATATGTTAAACCCATGGAGGACACATGTGAACAAGTGGTCACAAGTGTCTGGAGAGGAGGGTATTACCTTATAAAAACATCTTTAGAAGAGCAGATTACCGTATGTTTCTCATGTGATCTTGAAACTTTTTTGTAATCTGTCATAAGGGAAAAGGCCGGGCTTGGACGCGCTCTGTTTGAGCCACAGCCTCAAGTCACACGAGCATGGAGTAAAACCGTCCATGCCTCCGTTCTTGGTGGGACCCGCTCGTTGCTGCTTCCATTTAGATCTGAAGGTGAAGTAGCAGCCATGAGCCACGTATTAAAGGCGCTTGATTAATTGACCAAAGGGAAGTGTGTCTGCCGCTGTAAAAGCAGATATTTGTCAGTTTTTTTCAAGTCTGGAATTTTCCGGTGTTTGTTAACTCAATGCCAATGAGGGAAGATTTCAGTAGGCAAATGTTCCTCCCCATCACCTGAGAGAAATTATATGACCATTTTTCTCAATAACAATCAAACTTTCACCACTGTGAGAAAGACCATTCGCAAGTGGATCGATAGTTAATATACAGTTTTTTCCCCTTTGAATACATCCATCCATCCAACCATTTTCTATACCCGCTTTATCCTTTGCAGGGTCACGGGGGTCTGCTGGAGCCTATCCCAGCTCATCACAGGCAGGGGAGGCAGGGGATACACCCTGGGCGTGGACTTCCCTTGCTCAAAGCTGCATGTGTGCATCACACTCACCTGGTCATGGATGTCAGTAGCTGAGCGAGAACCGCCTTGGCAACCTGGGCGTAAGCTGTACGGCTTCCATGTGTCATCACTGGTATGTTGCCAGTACTGCTAGAAACCAGTAGTCATATGGCAGTTCCTTTGAGGGTGGTCTTGTGAGATATACCACAGCTACAAATGTTTTAAGGGATCGTCTGCAGACGATGATACATTACATATTTCAGAGATGATGAAAGGGGCTTTTTCCGAGTTGCTCCAGTTTGTGTGGTAACCTGCCTGTGCCCGGGTACGTTGTGTGGGAGGCCTGAAGAGAAGAGAAGAGATGTCTGGGCGAGTGGTCAAGGCTTCTGCAGAGACGTATATGCTTGTGGCTACTGAATGATAAGGCCTCATCTATCTATCTATCTATCTATCTATCTATCTATCTATCTATCTATCTATCTATCTATCTATCTATCTATCTATCTATCTATCTATCTATCTATCTATCTATCTATCTATCTATCTATCTATCTATCTATCTATCTATCTCAGCTGTATCTCACAAACTCTTGATGATTATATGACTTATCTGTATCTGTAGCTGTTTCTCTGTCTCTGTTTGAAGCACCACTCACCACTCAGCGCTGGTCTATCATTACAATAATTAATTGTTCAACCAAGTGGCATATTCAGAGGGAGCCACTCGGGCAGAAGCAACAAGACAACGCTTAGTGAAGAGGAGGAGCAGGGTGAAGCCAAGCGTGAGGCTACAAAAGAAACAAGGATTTTCTGTTATAAGCAGGCAAGAAAGATAGGAAATGAAAGACATTTCCACTTCTCTTGTGTGGCATGTGTGTGCAATGGGAGGTGGATAAATTAACGAAATTCATAGTCTGATCTGATGATTATCCAAAAATGAAAATAAATACTGCAAAAAATGTCATGTACAGGATTTTCTCTTTTTCAGAATCCATTTCTTTAATAACTGATCATAACAGTACCTGATAGGTGTGAAATATTTGCCCACAGAAACTGTGGGCAAAGTAAGTGGGGCAGAAGCTAAAACAAGACATAGTTGAAATGTACAATTTAAAATGAACATGCAGAATACACAAATATACTGCATTCATATCAGCTCAGGTCTAATTCCAGGGCTAATTGGACAAATATGGACATGATAGGAAGGATCTCCTGTAGCGGTCTGAAGAATCTCCTGTAGCGTAACACATGCAGATCAGTGGTTCTCAAAGACCAGAGTTGAGTTTATAACTAAAACAGACACATCTTACAGAAGATATAAAACACAGGAAAGTCAACAGTTAGTGTGAACTGAACACTCCTCCAACTCATGCATTTGCAGTTTTTCTTTTTAAAATAAATCCCAGTGCTGCCAGTGTATCGTTCCCTCTCTCAATGATTTGCTCTTTGAGCTTCACATTTAACTCTTGGAATTAACTCTAACAACGATTTTCTCTGTGACTCGGTAGTCAGTCTGTTTCCAACTTGCTCTGGCATTAATCCAACACATGCTCTGTCTTTTCTTCCTGTAAACGCATCACTCTCCCTTTTGCCCTGATTGTACACATAGTAACTTACAGCTTCACTTAAGCTTCAAAAAAATTTACAGAACATAAATAAACTCCTCAATGTTTAAAGACACTTCCAGATTTTCACTATTACTGAGTATATTTTTTGCCAACATGACCAACACACTGCACCTCTGATTTTCAGGTCGTCAAATGTTAGCAGCCGACCATTACTTGACTTCTGAGCCATGAATAAAGATCTAGCAGAGCATAATTATTCATATTTTGAATAGTAAACATTTTGCTGTGTTGTTGATTGTACCAAGAGACCTCTGTGGATTGGCGTGGAAAGGTCCAAGGACAAACCACAAGGCTGCAACATTTAGTATAAACATGTCAAATGTGAAGTATTTGGACTGGGTGAGTAAGTCTATTGATGATACTCTGGTCAGAGAGTATGGTGGAGGTCTAAATACCACTGTTGTGTGGTACAGACTCAAATCTAGGACTTGAATGTAGTCAGCATCCTTTATTGACGGTGGTAGTGTTACAAATGGTCTGCAATTGACCCTTTGTCAAGCCCCGCCCCCGTTGCTACTGTAGGTCGGACAAAACTGTCATCTCTCCCATCCACTTCCATTGTAAAAACGGGGTTTTACATCACTTTATTTCTTATTATTGGACCAAAGAAAATGAACAGCAACTAGATATAAATAAAAAGGAACACTTCACGTACCGCGTAGTGAGTTTAAAAAACAGAGGTTTTCGGCGGAAACAAGATATTTTGATTAGTTTAGCTCAGGGGTCGGCAACCCAAAATATTGAAAGAGCCATATTGGACCAAAAACACAAAAAACAAATATGTCTGCTGCAAAAAATGAAAAGTCTTGTATAAGCCTTAGAATGAAGACAACACATGCTGCATGTTTCTATATTAGTTATAACTGGGGGAAGATTTTTTTTTTTCATTATGCACTTCGAAAAAAAGTCGAAATGTCGCGAAAAGTCGAAATGTCGAGCAAAAAGTTGAAATTTCGAGATTAATGTTGAAGTATAATCTTGAGAAAAAAGTTGAAATGTTGAGAGAAAAGTCGAAATGTCGAGAAAAAAGTCAAAATGTCGAGAAAAAAGTCGAAATGTCGAGATTAAAAAGGAAAGGAAAAAGGAAGAAAAAAAGAGAAAAAAAAGAAAAAAAGGAAAAAAAGAAGAAAAAAAAGGAAAAAAAGGAAAAAAAGAAGACAAAAGAAAAAAAAGAGAGAGAAAAGGAAAAAAAGAAGAAAATGAGGGAAAAACTTTTTCAAACATTTTTGAAAAAGCTCCAGGAGCTACTAGGGCGGCGCTAAAGAGCCACATGCGGCTCTAGAGCCGCGGGTTGCTGATCCCTGGTTTAGCTGATAGCACGGTGGAAGGGTTGAACTGCGAGTGCGGCCATCCACATTGCTTTATCCAAAGCAGATATTTTTCCTAATTTACCGCTGGTTTTGGGATAAAATATATCCCTGTTATTCTCTCCGGGTAGCGGACGTCACTTTTACCAGTGCCCCAAGTACACCACTTAACCATGTTAAGATAAATAAATAAAACACTTTCGCGGTGGTAGCCCGCTGCCGAGCCAACTTTGTTTTGGAAGTACGGATTGGATTTCTGCCAGCACGCTGCACCCTCACTACACTGTGTGCATTGTGTTCCAAAGTGTTACTTTTACTAATACGAAGTTTAAAAAAAATAATCCAGTGATTTTAATTTCGATACAAGGTAAATAAAAACTACGAGAGAGATGGCTGTTTTGTCCAACAGGATTATTCTGCCCGGAAGTAGCAACGGAGAATGCTCATTACACCCATCTGCAACAGTCAAAGACAACCCCTCAGGAAATCTGAGTTTTACTCCACCAAGGCAGTGGAGAAAATGTGTTGCTGACAGCATCAGGCCTAGTGTGAAACTTTTTCACTTTTTATCATAACAAAATGAAAATTTCAGAGAAATTAAGTTTCAGAGAAAATAAGACACAAAAGATAAAGCTTGGAAAAGACTGTTGACACAATGACAGATAAAGGGCGTGGAAAGTTAAAACTGGGATTGAGCAGAAGCATAGCGTAGGGTCCCTCTTAGTTTCCATTGGAGGTAAGAGTGAACGCCGCAGCCAATTACTGCTAATCAAATTCACTTGATCAGCAGGTGTGAGCACCTCTATAAAAATAGAACTTGTGGCAGTTTTCTGGGTATCTTGTTATTCAGTTTAGTCTGACACAAGCTTAACGAGAGCGAACATGTCACAGTCTGACTAACACACCCAGGCAATGTCGTGAAGATGAGTTACAGATGCATGTAAACACTTAACTGGACTGAAACTGGCCTACATATGTTGCACATATACCCCACAGTTCCCACTGCATAGTCTGACCCAGAGAAGATGAAACAAATAAGAACAAAAAATCTCTATCATGTACAGCATGTAGAAAATGTGCTGAGTCTTTCCAGTTCACTATTTACCATTGGTGCAATTTGCTGCAGTCAGCGGAAGTAAAGATTTATATGTTTCTTGGGTTTAGGGCATTATAAGTCAACTAGAAAAAAACGGAGTGGACCAGTCAAAGTCCAGACGTCCAATTAAATTAAGTGCACTGGTGAGACTGAAAATTGTTCCACAAATTATTGAATCATGGGGTGTACTTAGTTTTCCAGTCAATGTTTTTGGAAAACATGACATAGTAAACTATGTGTCAGATGTTGTTGATATGTCATCAGGGTTAACTAATTTTAAGATTTGTTACAGACTAGATTTATGAAATAGATCTTGATATGTAAAACATGCATTAAAAATAAGACTTAAATATTTATTTAACATTCAAAAGTGAATGCAATGGGCCCTTAATATTAAAGAATTACTTACTAAGTTACTTTTTATAACTACTGCAGTCAGTCAGTATTTTTGGGAATGTTCCATATTTCTTTGGGTTGCCAGTACTTTTGATCTTAACAGTTACTCCACAAATTTATTCATAAATTTATAAACTTATTCAAATACAAAATCCATCCTTCCATTAACTTCCAGTTATCCAAAGTTGGGTGATGGGGGCAGCACCCTAGGCAGAGTCCCTACCAGATGACTGAGCTTCTCACCCTATCATCCTACTCATCCAGAGGAAACTCATTGCAGCCAGTTCTATTCACAATCTCATTCTTACTACCAACAGTTTACGACCATAGGTGAGCGTAGGAACATAGATCAAGCGGTAAAAAGAAAGTCTTGACTTTTGGCTCAGCTCCATTTTCACCACAGCAGACTGGTACCGCATTACACCTCGACGATCTGCCTGTTAATCTCCTGCTCCTTTCTCCCCTCACTCATGAACAAGACTCTGAGATACTTAAACTCCTCCAACTGAGGCAGCACCCTGTTCCCTACCCAAAGAGGGGACCCCACCCTTTTCTGACTGATAACCGGTCTGTACGTTTACATGCATTAAGAGAAAGTCGAATTATTGCCCCATTTGCGAGTGATATTGAAATGTTAAAAACCATGTATAGACCTTAGTCGGGCTGTAGTCGAACTAAACTGGAGTTCTTTACAGTTAAATCCTTTGCTTGATTATTGGTTAAAGCTAAATTTAAATGTGCATGTTACCATACTGATTGTCTCAGGTTTGGAGGTGCTGATTCTCAAT
Source organism: Cololabis saira (assembly GCF_033807715.1). Classification (NCBI taxonomy): domain Eukaryota; kingdom Metazoa; phylum Chordata; class Actinopteri; order Beloniformes; family Belonidae; genus Cololabis; species Cololabis saira. The sequence continues at coordinate 37,073,184 of NC_084603.1, forward strand.
CCCACCGTTTCACACTCACCTGTGAACTGTTGCACGGAAAGATGAAGATCCTGGCTTGACGCCAAAAGGGCTGCGTCATCTGCAAAAAGAGGAAATTGACTCCTTTGACCACCAAACCAGACCCCGTCCATCTCCTGACTGCACCTACAAATTCTCTATACCATGTCCTTCCAATGGGTGCAGGCGAGTGCAGCGGCGTTGGATTCGGCCAGGTCATCTCCAGTGCATTGTGGGGCAGATATGCATCTCATGATGTGGTCCATTGTTTGTGGTTCCCCACACACGCATGCATCAGAGCATGTTAATTTCCATTTTTTCATGGATGCCTTGCAGCGTCCTTCGCCGACCCGCAAACGGTTTAGGGTTTTCCAGATAGCCCATGGTTGCTCATGGCCAGTTGCAAGACATTCATCTGGGACGATGCCTCTCTCTGTCCATTGAGTTGTCTGGCTGCCCAGGCTGTTCCACTGGTTTTGCCACTCCTTGGTCCTGGCGACAGATGGTGTGGTCCCCAGTTATACCAGGACATGGTATAGAGGACGGCCAGACACGAAGAAGAACCTACAAATTCTGTCCATAAAGGTTATGAACAGAAACGAAGGGCAGCCCAGTAGTAGATTCGTTCCAGTTAAGAGTTGGACTCCAAATGTAAAATGCCTGTCTTTTTGGAAATGACTTTGGTGTGATGTAGACAGGTTCCAGTTAAGTGTTTTAAATCATGTCATCTGTATCACATGGAGCAAGGGGAGGAGGGCTGCTGGTTGGGATGGCAAGATATGTGGATGAGGCGCTGGGGTTGGGGGGGAGGCTGCGGATGAGTGGGAAGGGGTACTCATCTTTTTCTTATCTCCCATGTAGCCCAATCGATAACTAGGACATCTAGATAAGGCCTCGCAAGCGGAGTGTACACACAGTTATCCCACTGTAATAGTGAAGGACGCATACACACAGACACACACAGCTTAATGGAAGCAGAGGAACACCGCACATCCAAATTTAAATTCACTCCCTCCTCTTTCCTCTATCCTGGCATCTTTTGCCTCCTAAATCACCCTCACGGCAGCCTGCAGGTCTACATACACATTTGTTACAGGTCTCAGGTCTCATCATTTCGCCACGAAACTCGTCACTAAATTGTGGCATTTTACACTTGATTGGCCAGCAACTATTTCCTCTGGTGGAAGGCACATCTGCTTTCTCCATCCGCTCTCCAGCCGTTAGGGCCCCAGAAGGCAGCGTTAAATTAGGGAACACTGCAGCTTTATACAAGACTGCAAACCAGCTATAATCTGGCTCTGACGTGACCTACAGACCCCAAAGAGAAAGAAAGCAAGAACGGGGGCTGGGTAAAGTCTTTCTTTATTACTGTTTATAGGAGAGAATATCGACTATATTCCACTCGCATACTGTAGATTGGGCTAACTTGACATTTTTAATCTCATTTTGATGGTGCTAAGGCCAGCTCTCACAGGAGACCTTTTTGATCTTATTGTGAAATTCAGACAGGCTCTTAGTCTTTCTTTTCACCACGTCCTTGTCTCTGTTAGTGCTCCTCCCTTCTTTCTTTATATTATCAGTGCAGCTTGTGTGCATTTCTAGGCAGATCTATGCGACTGTGAGCCTGGGTTTGAGAGTGTAACGGCGGGTGTGTGAGTGCAGCTGGATGACTGGCCGAGGTCTTTGAACACTAAGACCTGGATGAAGGACTGAAAGGCCCCTTGAAGCCCCCTGGAAGCCCTTTCAGCAGGCACTGACACCCTCCGGGGGCACAGGAGCTGGGGAAGGGAGATCAAAACTGGAGAGAAAAGGCCAAGAGGTCGACATGAAGCAAAAGATCCGGGGAGCATCTACAGTCCAAATAAGTATATGTGGTCTCTGCAGAATTTGTAAAAGGGTTAGTGCGGCAATAGAAAAAAAAAACAAGGCATTAAATCTGGCAAGAGTGTGCTGCTGTGAAATGTTGACTGCTTCAGAAGAGGGGTGGGCAGAAATGTAGCCCTGAAGGTTTATGCCAGGCTGAATGGCACCCAGTTCCAAATATCATGTAAAAAACGCCTTCAGACGATTGTCGGACTTTTGAATTCTTATCTTTGGATCTTCATGACCACCAGTGAAAACCCAACTTTAGACAGGACTCTCATTTTGGCCCCGTTCATTCAAGCTTGCGATGGATTCTGTGGAAAGAGGAACAATGAAGTGCAGATTAGGTAAAGACTCTGTCGTTCTCATTTCACTTGGCCTCTTCTTAAAGTATCTTGTTATAGCGCAACAGTTTAAAAGCCTCTTCCAATTGCCACCCACTCACTACTTTACAATTCAACGAGAAACAATTAAAGAAGAGAGTAGCCATAGCCGTGGCACCGAAACAATGAAGAGCTGGGATGGCAATCAATAACGTGTCTGAGATTCACCACTTGAGGTCAGCGAACTTAGCAACACGTTACGCCGGCTAATGGTCATTGAATGCTGGTCTGAATGGATCCTGTGGTAATAATCTTTAATTCCTTTCCTCAATTAGTCTGCCCTCTCCTCATCCATCATAGACCAAATACGAGGCACCTGGGGCAGACAGGAATAAAAACAAGTGAGCCAAAAGAGCATCTCTCACATAATTATTCACCCATTATTTCAGCAAAGAGATGTACATTTTTATGAATATTTTGCCTGTAATCAGCTGGACTCTCGTAGAGTCTTTGGATTTTTTGCTCATCTGTCTTTCTTTCTCTCTTCTAACCTTCATCAGTCCAGTGTAGAGCAGCTGAAGACACATATGGGCATTGATTTTTGCCCAGAGCCATGTGGGCTGAACTCAAAGAGAGGTTGTCAGAAGAGTCGGCGAGAGGGGCGAGCGAGAGAGAAAGAAAGAAAGAAAGACAGAAGGGAGGACGGAAACCTCCCCAAACGAGCATCTGACAAAAACAAGACGCTGCTCTGACCCTCACCACCTTAAACATGTGGGATCTCTGAGAGGAAAAAGATGCTAAGGCAAAAACAGCGAAAACAACAGGAAAGAGACAAACATAACGCAAAATAAAAAGTTACTTTCATTTCCTCATTTTTACTAAGCTTTTTTACATTTTCAACAAAGAAATTAATGCCCACTTCGAGTATGTCCGTTGGGCCACAATCTGTTGGCGTGCTTTGATGTGCTCATTGTAGCCGCCTCTGAAGTCCTGTACGCCGAGTTCCTCTAACAAAGAGAATAAAATAGAAGGATAAAGGAAGACGAGAGAGAGGCCTGTTTTTGTATTTGGCAACGCACTGCTTGTATTCCTAGTGGACATTCTGCCCTCAGCTCTGCTTCCTCTCGCTCTCATTCCTCTCTACATCTTCCTCCTCACCAACACTGGTCCTTGTTGGAAGGTAAGTACTTGAAGAAAGTTAATGATCAAACAGGTAAATCTCATTTTTGTTTGATGTTTATTTATGTCTTTGCTGGATCCCTTGCTGCATTCTTTTCCAAAACCCCACACAGGTTTGTATTTTTCTCCTACTTTGAGTGCCAAATGGTAGCGTTTGTCAAACTTTCTAACAGGTATGAAGACTGATACACCGACAGCGAAGTGCAAATTATGCCAGGAGCAAACAAACAAGAGAAGGCTCCCCAAAAAACAGCTTAAAGGTACACTGATAAATATGTAGTTCCAGTCGGCAGCAATAAAAGTCAAAATCCTGAAAAAGCAGCGATAAGATATCTCTATTATATGGCTTTTCTCAAATGGCTCGCTTATGACTGAAAACGGCTCTTCTCGCCTTTGTTTCCCACTTCAGACAGTGTCATCTCATCATGGTAAGTTATCAGTTGTTTCTCACTGAAGTACATTCATAAAAGCGACATATTCATTAAAGCTTGGGAACATATGCAGTTATTATCTCTTTTAATTTTGTGTTTGTCTCTCCCTGTGTGTATAAACATGATAAAATTCATATTACGAAAGTGGACCCTAATATTTCCTGCCTGTTTACTGGTCTGGAGCGTTCAGTTGTGTTGACGCAGTGCCGGGAGGGAAAGACACAAGCAATATTCTTTGAGAAGCAACCTCTGCCGCACGTCAGCCTGGAAACATTATAAAAACAATTTTCAAACAATATGGAGGACAATGCACTACAGAAAGAAAATTATTAACAAGCAAAACGCACATCTAGAAAGAGGCCAACCTTTCCAGGAGTAAAATCCCAGGAAGTTTGTTTGGACAAATTATCAGGGGAAACTCTCTTATTTAAAAAAGACCACGGAAGAACAAGAAGTCTCCAAGACTGCATTTGACCTTCTGTGGCAATGTCTGATGGATAGATAAGAACAAAGTGGAATTGTTTGTCCAGCAACATGTTTTGAATATAACAAACACAGCATTTCAGCAGAACTAACACATACTGCATAAGCGAAACGACCTAAAACCTCAGTGAACTGAAGCAACGTTAGATCGAAGGATGGAGAAAAACTCTCCATAACCATGTGAGAAACTGACAAGAATCTTAAAGATTATTACAGGTTATTGAATCATGGGGTTATTTAGTAATGCCAACCTTATTTTTAATTGTATTTTTTTGAGTAAGTAATAGCACAGTGACTGCATGGCTCCGTTAAGCTACAGTGAGACGGAGACAGGACACACCCTGTGTGTCTGTAATGTGGTAATTGCGCTGAGTGAATTTGCAACAGGCTTTTAGTACAGAGAGGTTTCAGTATCTTTTGGGAATGATCATACTGCACCACAAAGCCCAGGTCAGTGAAAAACTAAATTCATTTGTAAATGTGTATTCTCTTAATACATGCATCTTTTTGCAGACAATGCACATGGAATTTTTACATTTCTGCATGCATTATGAAACAATATCAGAGAACAAGACGTTGTTATGTGCACAGGTAAGGATTGTGTCTTTGTCAGTCTCATCATCTTTACACATGTAGAATCAGCTCACCTTGTTTCAAGATTCAACTGAGGTAGTTCTGAAGTTTCAGTTAATATTATTGCTTTTTTTCTACTGAAAGAAAAGAGATAAAAGTACATTCATTAAATAAAAAAGTGTGTACTTTACTTTTGTAAAGGATGCACAACCAGTGTAGTCGCCAGTGAGACAAATGAGTTCTCACATTTTGAACTACAAGCAAACATCTTGAGATAATTCAGCTTCAGGGACTTTTATGACATTATTTAATTTAATTTGTTGTCTAACAGGAATTATTTTTTTATTAAAGCTCCTAAAATGACCAATATGGGCTGTCTTCAAAAATGAGTTAATCTCCATTGTCCAAAGAGTTTGAACTCTCTTCACTCTCTTTAAAGGTGCCATTTGTTAGTCTTTACACAAGTGGTGTGGGACTGTAATAAATCATTACCGTTTTTTACTGCCTTTTTTAGCGCCCTTACTTCGGCAACACCAACTACAGTACCCATAATCCCCCTGACTACAGTAACAGAATTACCGTAATGATCCTATATAAGGCACCCCGCATTATAAGGCGCACTGCCAGTTTTTGAGAAAGTTAAAGGCTTTTAGGTGCAACTTAAAGTGTAGAAAATATGGTAATTGGTGAGAAATTGGACCTGCTTGTGTGGCTATCAAGGTGGTTGACGATCCTCCGCTTTAAGTCCTTCTTGGCCTTCCTGATGCCTCTCTTCAGGTTGGCACAGGCTATGCTGTAGAGAGCCCCATCACAGGGTTGGAAGGCGGTGTTCCTCTCTCTCAGCAGCCGGGTCATCCAGGGTTTCTGACTGGGGTAGACCTGTATGTGTTTCCTCACTGTGACCACTGTAATGGAAGAGGCTATTTCGCATTTACAAGTCTTTGTCAGTTTGTCAGATTAACACTTTTCAATGGAAAAATTGACCCCAAAGCCATACCTTTATCACAAATTCAGAATTCCATTTCTTTTCTTTTGCACAAACGTGTTATGGAAACGCGACCAGTGTCTTATAATGCATCAAAGTGCTAACAGGCTTGTTTTTGTAGAATGCCCACAAAACAGAGATGTTCATTTAATTTTATTTTATTCAATAAAATTGTATTTAATTCAATTCAATTTTATTTATCTAGCATCTATTACAACACAAGTTGTCTCTAGGCGCTTTCCAGAGACCCAGAACGTGACCGGCACCCAATGCATGTAGCTGCTTGGAAGTAACATTGTGGCGTGTAAAGGTATAAATCATTTTAATATGCTTAAATCTAAGCTTTTCACCAGTCCATTCATGTGACGTGTGTGTGTATATTATAATTTGCTTTGTGTGATTAAAAGTGGCTTCAGTGTGTCATCTGCAGTGCTTATCAAGTAAATCAAGTCTAATTTTCTTAACCTGTTCTTAATGAGCTCCGTGTTCTTGATTTCGATAGATAATGCTCTGATTCAGATGATCAATGCAAAATTAATTCATGTGTTCTAGTTTCGCTGAGTGCGATTAAAAACTGAAACTTTATTTTTTTATACATCACTGTATCTGAGTTTATCAGGCCTGCACTGAGTCCCCCAGAAGAGAGGTTGTCTGAAATCTCTGTTGTCTGAAATCAATCACTGCCCTCAAACCGAGCTAAGCACACACATCCCTCCTTTCACATCAAAGGTGTGTCTGTGTTTTCTCTGTTGTGTAAGCCTGTTCTTATTCTGTACACTTGACCTTCTGGCACCAAGGCCCAGTTATGGCTGACAGAGACAACAAACAGGAGTGATCTCTATCTCCCAGATCATTATGCAACCGACACCGCGGATGGCATGGTACAGAAATAGCCAAAGGGCAAGGTGGACGGCCTGTCGTCAGAGCTCATCTTTCATACAGTGTATACACCTGCATGCTGACAAACACACTCCCGCATAATGCATCATACACAGGCTTGCCAGTCCTCATGGGACTGTACATTTACAACTACTTCGTGGTTACATGGACGTTCAGTAACAAGAGAAGCTGATGCCATGTGTAAAAAGTTCCTGGACAAGGTTCGATATAATTGGAAGAGACCAGGTGGAGAGGACCATGGGATCCTTGAAGCTCATGCAGATTAAAAAGTGCATAGAATAAAGTTTCAACCAGAGCTGTTTCTGTCAGACCTGACCTGGTTGAGAGTTTTCTTTAGTAACATGGTGTTACATGCAGTGTACAGTATAAGTCATGTTTCACAACATCCAGAATAAACCAGTGTGCAACTGGACATTATCTTTAAAGCATATGAGGTTTGTTACCTTTGGAATGGTGTAAAACTTTGTTGCTTGAACTGAAGTGAAAATGCTGCACTTTCCAATGATGGCAATATTCCTGTAAAGAACAGCCAGCTAGTTAAATCCAAATCTCCACATGAGATGTAAAATTATCACCTACGGTATATTGCATGGTGTCAGACTGCCACAGCCACATGTGATTGTGGAACATGGTAACAGAGGGTGGGAACTATATAAAATAGATAAAAGCACCCATTTTCTTCCTTTGTTCCACCGACTGCAAACCATCACAAACCACTCAATAACATTCATAAGTTAGCAGGTAGGCCATCTAAAGGAGGGATGAAGCACCAACTGACTTAGCCAGGACTGGTGAGACAACCAACTGAACAGCATTTTACTTTTCAACAACAACCAATTACCAAGAAACTCTGGAGTAAATATTGTCACTTGTTGTCGTTCTATTTTCAGTCCAAATGTTGTACTGATTCTCTCAAGAGGTATCGATGATATTTGTGAAGTGTTTTTAAGAAGTGGCTGTTCCAGTATGGGTTTAATCCTCACCGAGGGCAGACTAATGCATTGGTACCACAGGAAGTGGAAGCACCACGGTGTGGTTTTGCAGGGGTTGTTCTCAGTCATCACGTCTAACTGGGAGGCATTTCAAAGGTAGAGCACGTTCAAGTTCTACCTGCTGGCTGGATTGGTGAGATTAGGGGTTTACGCAAAGGTTCTGAGTTCACGTGAGAACTGTGATCGACTGCTTGTTTAAATATGTATATCTCGCTATGTCTTGTTAGGGCCCGAGCACTGACATTGCGAAGGCACTATTGTATCTGTAGGAATTTTCCTCCTTTATTTTCCCGACGAAATGAGGGCCTTTTTGCCCCCCAAATTTTGCACGCAAGCCAGGCCTGGCGAAAAATTTGATATTTAATGGTTTGCATTTATGGGCGTAGCCTAATGGCTCAACAGCGCCCCCTAGAAAACTTCATGCCTCAAGCCTCACAATACGGTTTGACGTACATGCACAAAAATCAGTACACACCTGTATCCTGTCGCAACTTAAAGAAAAGTCTCTTGGCGACATAGCCGAAACGAACAGGAAGTCGGCCATTTTGAATTAATTTTGGCGCAATTTATGCCATTCCTTCCGCAGTTAATGAACCGTAAGGTTTCATCCACTAAATGTCCAGGCCTGAAGAATCTACAGTATATACAAGTCATACAAGCGCTTCCACTGCAGCACGCCTGAACGTGTACAAGGGTTTGAGAGCCCGTTCATCATTGCTTGCAGCTTTAATTTTGATTTGTCCTGGTCAGATACAACTCTCCCATGTGCTAATTTCTGGATTACGCAAGCAACTTTCCGCTCATCTTGCAGCACATGTGGGAACCCCAGAAATACTTATTTTTTTTGTATTTTTTCATGATATATGGACAAATATTATTGTTTCAAATTTGAAAATCATGGAATGATGCGAAGTGAAGTTGAGAAAACATGTTAAGATTTAAATTAAACTCTCCATAACACATTCATTGAGATTTTTAGTGTTTATCAACCAAATAAAAATGTGGACCCAAATACCAGTCCAAATGAAAGAGATAAGGGTTTTGATGGTTTGCTCACATGTTCAGGTAAATGGAACTTGTTGCAGGAGGCTTGTAGGGGTTTGAGGCTCGGGTGGGTGGTGTTTGACAGGAGAGCCACGACCCGCAGGATGAATGGTGTGGCTTCCTCTACTGGAGGAAAGAGGTTATGTGGTGAGGACGAAGTAGTGGAGCTTGTTAGTGGAAAGCACTGGAGATATCAAGTCCTGGAGTTCTGGACAGGAACAAGACCAAAAACGTTTACCAATACTACTGAGGAATGGAAGCAGTCTGGAAATGTGCAGGCTAAGAACATTTATTGATTATCCTCAGATCTGCAGGTGAGAGAATGAGGAGAACTTGAGCATCCATAACATTCCCATTATCTGCATAATTAAAGGGAGAACCCACACCAGCACCACACCACTCCAGAGACACAGACAGGCATCCAAACCACCAGGGAAACAATCTCTTTAATGAATACACATTTTAAAGAAAATTTTAATTTAACGTTTCCATAGCATTAAATTAAAATGTTTCAAAGTGTACAGTTTTAGTCAAAATTCTTTATAAAGGAGTTTGATGTTTATGTTTCTTTCTGATTTTAATGGACTGGTGATGTGTCCAGGGTGACCCCTCTTCCTCTGCTTCTATCCCATTTTGGTGTCAGAGCTCAGGCAACTGATTTTGCACAGTGTTATCCAAATTAAGAAAACAAATGGCCAGTTTAAATAAATGTAGTCCAAACTTCAGACTTTACTGCACGTCTGCACAGACGCCAGTAAGTAACACCAGTTATTCATTTGTTTATTAGACACTGCCAATGGCTGGCTAGTAACCAGCCATCAAAGGCTTTGCCCCAATACCACAGAGCCATCACTAAAATAAAGCTGAGTTTCTCTTTTCTCCCTCCCTCTCACACTGCCATCTCTCATTCCTCCCCTCGGGGTTCGTCTATGAAATTAAAATAAAAAGAACGAAGCTCCCTTTGAAGAATGGACAGATAGAGAGAGGGCTAAAACGACAGAATGAAAAAGAGACAAGGGGGAGGAGTGAGCAGTTGGGGGCCTTGTGAAGAAAGGGTGAGCAAGGGCCAGAACGTGAGAAGGGGAGAGAGAAATTTGAGGGGCTGGGGGCCAAGCAATGCGAGCGCAATTAAAAGTGCACACACCGGCAAAAATCTGGGTGCTTTCAAGGCAGAGTAGCCGCAGACATCTTCAGGGAACTCATCACACTGCGGCAGTGTGTTTGAAGATGTGGTAGGCTTTGCTAACTGACGGTTTATAACAGTCCAGGAGGTGCCGCAGCTCTCTATTAGGCCTCTCTGAACCGTCTACTTTAGTTTTTTTCTTTCTTTCTTCTTTGCTTGATTCATTACTTACCAGTTGGCACCGTGGCCAAATGTTGAGAGTAGTGGGTCAATTTGGACCACATTTGAATTGATCTTTGACTTCTTCAGGGCCATCCGTCTTCAGTGACAAGACAGGCAAAGAGTTGTAAAAATGATGGCATAGCCTCCACTGAGCTTTGATCAGATCACTGTGGAGTCAAGCTGGCATTGCAGAAAGAGACTTTGAGACTTTGAGACAAACTGAATCCACAAAAGGTCAGCTCGAGAGTCCAATACTGATGTCTTATTCAAATAAACAAGTCCTTATTTTCAGAGACTCCCTAAAACAATCCTGCAAGATTATCCACATTGTTGTGTTTTCCTGGGCAGCTCGGTGGTGCAGTGGGTTAACCCTTGTGCTGTCTTCGGGTCAAAATTACCTTTCTCCTATCCTTCTTTCCTCCTGCTCTCTCCTTCCTTCCTTCCTTCCTTCCTTCCTTCCTTCCTTCCTTCCTTCCTTCCTTCCTTCCTTCCTTCCTTCCTTCCTTCCTTCCTTCCTTCCTTCCTTCCTTCCTTCCTTTCTCCCTTCTTTCCTTCCTTCCTTCCTTCTTTTCTCCCTTCTTTCCTTCCTTCCTTGTTTTCTCCCTTCCTTCCTTCCTTCCTTCCTTCCGTCCTTCCTTTCTTCCTTCCTTCCTTCCTTCCTTCCTTCCTTCCTTCCTTCCTTCCTTCCTTTCTTCTCCCTTCCTTCATTCCTTCCTTTCTTCCTTCCTTTCTTCCTTTTTTCCCTTCCTTACTTCTTTCCCCCCTGCTCTCTCCTTCCTTCTTCCCTTCCTCTTTTTTCCCTTCCTTCCTTCCTTCCTTCCTTCCTTCCTTCCTTCCTTCCTTCCTTCCTTCCTTCCTTCCTTCCTTCCTTCCTTCCTTCCTTCCTTCCTTCCTTCCTTCCTTCCTTCCTTCCTTCCTTCCTTCTTTTCTCCCTTCCTTCCTTCTTTCTTTCCTTCTTTTCATTCTTCCTTCATTCCTTCCTTCTTTCATCCCTTCTTCTCTTCCTCCTTCCTTGACCTGAAGACAGCACAAGGGTTAAGCAGCGGCTCATATACTGAGGCTACAGTCCTCCTGCAGTGGTTGCAGGTTTGAATCCCAGCCTGTGCACCTTTACTGCATGTCATCCCCATTCTCTCTTTCTACCCCCTTCCTGTCTGCAACTTGAATAAAGGGCCACTAGAGCCCCAAAAAATCTTTAAAAAAAAATTATTGTGTTTTCCACCCAAACATAATGTCTGTTACAGTCAATATTTAATCAAATAACTGCCTACATATTCACCATTATTATGGCTCTTTGTTGGAAGAACATTTCTGCACAGAAGTAGTAAAACGATGAATGGCCGCAACAAACGAAGGAATTTAATACAAATGAGAGGTTTAAGTTGTTACTGAGAGACCTAATGCTTTTTTCTCATTGTCTGCAAAAGTGACTCCAATCAAACTTTTTTAAAGGAAATATTGTAAATAATTAGACCATAGTGACATGTTGAAGTGACGTAATTCCTGCAATAATATCAATAGCAATAGCAATCATATTTCTCTTGACAATCTTTCAGTCTGATTACAATATTACAATATTTACATTAAACTGATGAGAGAAGTCAACCACAAATTGCTGTCAGCTGTCTACAAGAATGACTGTTTTCTAAGTGGCTTTTGCTAGACTTCATGTTTTACAAAGAACTTCATGAAGACTGCTTATTACTGTGGTGGCCTTGAAGGTCATTTTTAGAGGAAGGTAGATGTCTTCAACCCCCAAAAAATGAACATGGAAGTGGAAGCCTAAGGCTTTGGAGTTGTTTGGCTTCCTTAGGAACAGGGTGCCCAAGAAATCTTTTGCTTCTGGTTTGGCAAACAAGACAATGACCCAAAACGACTAAATTAGTCGAAAATGCTTTGAATGACCCAATGCAATTAACTCAATTAAAAAGTACTTTATTGATCCCCATAAAGAAATAAAGTAACACTGCTATTTAACCCCCCTGATACCCTTTAGTTCAGAGAGTCCCCGTATATGTGCGGAGGTCAGGTTGCTTTTACGACACTGTCCAAGATTTAGCCTTGTTTGGTCTGTTGCTCAGTCATTTTAGTTTTGATCTGTAATTACTTTCTTGAGTCTTTTTCACCTCTGTCATGATTTAGGGTGGCACTTTTGTTCAACCCAGACCTGTGGAGTCTAGTGAATGAAGTGGCAGAAAAGGCCAGTCATCCTCAACAAAAAGTGAAGCGCTTGAAAGGCGGGTTTAAAGAATCGATAAAGTGGTCGTGACTGATCACTCGCCCATGTTTGACTGAGCATGGTGGATAAACCCAGCTGTGACTTCTCACAGCAGCTTGATAACTGTGTGGATATCAGCAAACTCTGGTTTTTGATGGGAAGAAAGGTAAGAGAAGCTGGCAGGTGTCATTTAGAGTGACGGCTTGTCCGTTTCGATGAATTTTCTCTCATTAATGTTACACTGTACCCGACACAACATCCATGCAGTCCCGTGGCTTGTAAGTACCGCTGTGGCACTTCAAATTTGGATTTTTGTCTCTTTTTCTTCTCTTTGTTGTTCTTATTAGGATTTGCTCACAAACTTCACACTTACACTGCATATGTCTCATAAAATGCAAAATTTCTAAGATGAACTGATAAACAAACGAATAAGAAGATGTGACCAAAAAAACAACAACATGAAACCGAGCTTTAACTACGGAAGAGTATTAGGGCCATGCAGAGAATAAATATTTGAGAGGGGAAGATTTTTTTTTTATTGTGCACTTCGAGAAAAAAGTCGAAATGTCGAGATTAATGTTGAAATACAATTTCGAGAAATAAGTCGAAATGATGAGAAAAAAGTTGAAATGATGAGAAAAAAGTCGAAATGTTGAGATTAAGGTTGAAGCACAATTTCGATAAAAAAGTCGAAATGTTGAGGAGAAAAAAGTCAAAATGACGAGAATTTGTTGAAGTACAATTTCGAGAAAAAAGTCGAAATGTTGAGAAAAAATTCAAAATTTCGTGAATAAAGTTGAAATGTTGAGAAAAAAGGGGAAATTTTGACTTTATTCTTGAAATTGTATTTCAACATTATTCTCGACATTTCGATTTTTTTCTTGAAGTGCACAATAAAAAAAAATCTTCCACTCTCAAATATTTTTTCTCCTGCCTGGCCCTAATACTCTTTCGTATTTAACACCTGCAGTTCAAGTACAGATTCAAATACATCGCAAAAAAAGAAGACAAAAAAACTGCAGTCTCGACCGAACTCTGGCCATCAGGTCCATGTGGCTACAGAGTGTCCAGTTTAAAAAAAATCTCAGGAACTTCACAGCAGAGTCAATGAGACTCTGAAATGTGATCGGTCACAAGGCTGAACCCGGCCCTCTAAATCTCGCTGGCTGCCATAATTCAACACCTTTTTGAGAGAGGCTGCTCCTCACTGCTGATGTTCCCCAATTGCACCATTTGCTTTATATTTCCCCTAGCAACCAAATGTTTCCAGCGCTCTTGAGAAAATCACTCCTTTGCTGGCGCCATATTGACTAGTTCAAATGTTACACTTGCCAAAGGAAGGAAGGATAGTTGGACAGTGATGCTGAGTATGAGCGGACTTGATTACTTGTTTTCCTCCTCATGGGCACATCTGTGTTTTCATCTTTGGTCAGAAAGCTGTAGCACAAACAGGCCCAGTAGTGTGTGTGTGTGTGTGTGTGTGTGTGTGTGTGTGTGTGTGTGTGTGTGTGTGTGTGTGTGTGTGTGTGTGTGTGTTCTTGCGTGGTCTGTGGGCCACTCTCTCCTTTCCTCACCTTGTGGAAGCTATAATAGCCAGTGATGGATTGCAGAGCTGACACGTCTAATTACATCCCTGCATTCTCCGTACCGTAATGACAGCTGCTATAAGGACAAACTTTACCTGCCACCACACTTCACTGTACTCCAGAAACATATACACATTTACGTTAAAAGGTACCATATTTTCCGCATTATAAGGCGCACCTTCAATGAATGACATTTTAAAACTGTTTCCATATATAAGGCGCAGCACATTATAAGGCGCACTATATAGATATTTTAAAATACCGTACTATAGTGGCTGGGGTTGAGTTACGTATCTACCTGATGGAGCTGCGCTACAGGAAATGCTACAAAATCCTACAGCAAATGCAAAAAAAAAAAAAAGACAGAAGAAAAGTACCATATGTCAAACTTTATTAACAAAATAAAAACCAGCTTTGCTCCGTCTCGTCAAAGTCTCCATTATGCAAGTCAGCGTCGCTGCTGTTGTCTTGAACGTCTGTGATGATTCCTGACGTTTTTAGCGCCATTACTTCAGCGACACCAACTACATTACCCACAATCCCCCTGACTACAGTAACAGAAATTACCGTAATGATCATATATAAGGCGCACTGCATTATAAGGCGCACTGCTGGTTTTTGAGAAAATGAAAGGCTTTTGGGTGCGCCTTATAGTGCGGAAAATACGGTACATGTACGTGTAATGCACTATGACGGCAAGACAAATTCTATGTGAATCCTGTGAAATAACCAGGTTTTCTGTGTTAATTTGCCATAAAACATGATCTGATCTTCATCTGTGTCATGGTGATGGACAAGCAGTTTCATGTGAATCTTGCATGAAGGAGATCTCTGAAGGCAGCCAATCAAGAGTATTTATTTGCTTGAAAGGGTTAAAAAATTTTCTCTGAGACTTTTTACTTGACAGTTAGATTAATGGAAAGTTTATCTCTCCAGCTACTCGTTCTAGAAGTGAGCGTTCAGGAAAGATGACTCCAGAGAAACAACGCAGAGTCCTTATGGAGGTAAAGAAAAACTCTCAAGGACCTGCTAAAGGTTTGAAATCAGTGGAATTTTCTATGGCAGAAGATCAGGAAGGAAACCGCTTACTGCTATTCCAAAGGATATATTAAATTGAAGAGGTAAAATTGTTCAGGGAGAATATTCTGCACCGAAAAGGGCCCAACTTCACCCAGTGGTGAGGTACGGTGGAGGGAGATTCATGATGCGGGCCTCACTACATTTAGTTTGTAACTTGGGTGAAGATCAGTTCACATTTGATGGCACATTAATGCAGCAAATAATTTATTTTCAAGTGGTTTACTTACCTTTCTTCTTGCCACTGTATCAGCTTTGTAAAAACTTAAAATAGGTTGTTTAATAAATAAGACTACAAATCAACCTGCAGTGAATGAAGATACTTTTCTTGACAAGCTTTCCTTTTGCTGCGGCCAGAGAGAGTGCAATTAGTCTTAGTAAGTAAGAATAAAAAGCTGAGGATGGGGAGAGGAGAAAGGAACAAGAATGGGAAAGAAAAAGTTTAATGAGGAGAGGAAATCAGACATTTTTGGGAGGAATGAATGTGATCAGAAAGAAGGCAACAACACAAAGGAAGACCCACACTAAACTTGTAACCTTCATCCTGGAGTAACAGGAAGTAATGTCTTTGACCTCTGCATAATATAACATGTATTCATTTAGTTAATATTATATCATTTTTTTATCCAAAATAACTTATAAATCATGATACAATACACTCAAGCCAGAGTAATATAGGAGACCGTGTAGCATGAATGAAGTACAAAGTCATCAGAAAGAAGTTGTGAAGGACAGAATAAAACAGTGTAGATGAGTGCAATAAAATAAAGTCCCTTCTTATGTTTGGACTGATGTGTTTTTTTGTGAAACTTCCTGCTATAGCATATCAGATAACTTTAACTTGGTTTTAGCTTCTCTAAATGTAATGCATTGACTAGCTCTGGGGTTGTAGAAGTGTCCTTGTTAGTCAGATGTGGTTTGTTGTTTAATTTCAGCTTTTAAAATGCTGGTATAGTTTGCACACTTTCACTAGACCTGGCAAAAAGAAGGGAAAAAGAAGAAGAAGAGAATAAATGTTTACTTGTAGAGACATATAGGCTACATTACAGCTATCAGCGTTACCCCATTGAAAGCTGGCCACTTGTTTCTGTTGTAAACTAAATTCCTCCTCCTTCAGTAGTGTCTGGTGGTTCTGTAGCTTTGACTTTCTTTGCTGGTTTTACTGTTTTTTAGGCCAAAGAACAATCTTCACGTACAGTACGTCTGTGGGTAGGACTCGTACACGAGCGATTTCATGAGTAGTCTCATCTCTTCCCGTGTTTGATCACATGGGGGCGTGTACTTTAATATTTAAGCTGGATTCCAATTATGCTAGTATGATGTAATGCAGTGTCTCCCAACCTGGGGTCCAGAGATCTCTGGGGGGGCGCGAAACTTTGTCTGCTTTGAGGATATGCAGTTGTAAAAATGATATTTGCACATGTTAAATAAATAAAAAAATCACAATAACACACCTAATGGAATACAGTAATCCAAGTCTGAATAAACCCACTTAGAAATATATTTTGGTCATTTTAAAATACTAAGTTATTTATCAGGATAAAAACTTAAAAACGTATTATTATATCATTATTCAACATTTAATCATACTACTACTCCGACAGGTTGTTAAAGGGAAAATGTTAAAAAATGTTGCTCTCATATTAAAGGAGCATGAGGCTCTCTAGAAGAAATGAGACTCTCTAGCGCCACCCTTCACCACAACGGCCGTTGAGGGTACTGCAGCCAACAGTGAAGCCGGCACGGGAGAACGGGGAGAACGTGCATGCAGCGTCATGTGACGTCACATCTGCAGGACAGCGCGGGAAATTTGGGCCCGAATTGCAGCACATTTTGCAGCACACAGCCTGTTCAAGGCAAAGGAGAGATAAACTAGAGGGCTCATTCTTTTGGGTTTGGAACGCTTTATCTGACATTATTACTAGAAAACATAAAACGTATACAGATTTTTTTCATAAATCCTGCCTCAATCCTGCCTCATGCTCCTTTAAAAGAGACATTTTTCAGAAATATTTTTTGTCCTTGCAATTATTTTTTGTGCGTATTTTATACATTGGTGACAAAAAATGAAGGTGAGAAAAACAAAGTACAGGGTAAACCAAAGAGAAATGTATCAAAAAACATAATTAATTTTTTCAATTAAAGGTTTGTAACAAATAACTTTACTCTTTTGCTGCTAGTATGTACGGGTCGGGGGGCCCGGCTGGTCTTAGACACAAGTAGGGGGGGAACAAAGAAAAAAGGTTGGGAACCACTGATGTAATGGATCGATCCCAAAAAATTAAATGCTGGAAAAAAAGAGAAAAGAATGAACTTCTAATCTCTGAAATATGTAACCTGAGATACGTCAACGAATACGTGATGGCTTTGCCCCAATTTGCCCCAGTTTGTCCCAATAGCTGGGAACTGATAGGTTATGTGTGCCATGACTGTGACCAAACACAGAAAATCCCGCTTGGATTTATAGTTTTGAAGGGACCACAACCTTCCTCCAAGCTGCATTCATCCCATCACTGAACAGAGGGAAACCTGATACATCCACGAGTATTCACACCCCGATACTCTGATACGAGAGCAGCGGACCTGAACCTTCCTGAATGCAACGACGCAGACAGCAATGTCAACTTTGATTGGATAACTGCTTTGCAATGAATCCCCTCGTTTGTCGTGTGCAATGGACAGACACCATCAGTTCACGACCCGATCCCCACGAGAACCGCAGACCAGGTTTTTATGTTGCTTTACCAAAAAGAGAACGGAAAAGAACGTACAGGACTGTCTCAGAAAATTAGAATATTGTGATAAAGTTCTTTATTTTCTGCAATGCAATTAAAAAAACAAAAATGTCATACATTCTGGATTCATTACAAATCAACTGAAATATTGCAAGCCTTTTATTATTTTAATATTTTTGGTCACATCTTCTTACTCGTTAGTTTATCAGTTCATCTTAGAAATCTTGCATTTTATGAGACAACCAGGACTGTCTCAGAAAATTTGAATATTGTGATAAAGCCATTTATTTTTCTGTAATGCAAAAATGTCGTACATTCTGGATTCATTACAAATCAACTGAAATATTGCAAGCCTTTTATTATTTTAATATTGCTGATCATGGCTTACAGTTTAAGAAAACTCAAATATCCTATCTCAAAAAATTAGGATATTCTGGGAATCTTAATCTTAAACTGTAAACCATAATCAGCAATATTAAAATAATGTAATAATTGTAATGAATCCAGATTGTATGACATTTTTGTTTTTTTAATTGCATTACAGAAAATAAAGAATTTTATCACAATATTCTAATTTTCTGAGACAGTCCTGTAGATGTGAGAGGAAAAGAAAATGAAGGACAGAAGGAGGGAGGGAAGGTGAAGACAAAAGAGAGTCTAAGGTAAATAGACTTGAGATAAAAGTGGAAAAAAAGTGGTGAAGAGGGTGGAAAGAGGAGGACAGTCAAAAACAAATTACATTTGCTGTCAGTATAGGAAGAGATGTGAAAAAAATGGCAAAACAAGCTGCAACAAAGAGAAAAAAAACGTGATGAGATGTGCAATGCAGAAGAGAGGGATAAAGTAGAAATGACAAGGAGCGGCAGATTGCTGAAAAAGAGGGAAGAGTAGAGGGGATGGGAGGAGAGCTGGTGTTATTTCATGTCATAGTTAGCGTTTCCGCCACGGAGATGGCACATAAAAGATGACTAGGCTCAGCTGCGGCCGATCGCAAGCGCCGGCGCGAGCGAGGTCTGAGAGGACGACTCAACAGGCTATTAGTGTTCCATAAATGAAAATTTATGCACCCATGTTGAAATCCAGCCATAGGAGCTTCATCACGGGCTCCTTCAGAGTGTCTTCTGCCACTAATTACGAGGTCAAAAAAGCAATTTGTACCATCGGAGAACAGTCTCGGTCTCTTTCTCACATTCTCCTCTCCGTGTCACTCTGACACTAACACACATGCAGCCAAGGATGGAAAACTGCACGCAAACACCTCGCATGTTATGCAAAGTCACCAGCTGCTGGTAACACCTCCCCGACGGTCCGGCAAGGGGGGGGGCGAGGACAGAAACCGGTGGTGGTGGTGATCATGGATGGATCGGTGAGAAGAGGAGACGAAAGATTTGGAGAGGACAGCGTTGATGACGAGTTCTGCAGTCGTAACCTCGTACACTCACTAATGCCACTCCTTTTATACAGTTTTTATTGACTACGTGACTTAAAAACAAAGAAAAGTGAGGCCGAGGGGAGAAAGCCATGCAGGGTTGCCCCCCTCGCTTCTGCAGGAACTGAGGTCACTACACATATTTGTGCTGGATGCACGCTGTGGCGAGGAAAAGTGGATAACATGCACTTTCAGAGTCATGCACAAAATTTGTGTTTGCGTGCTCTCAACAGCCTTGCACATGGTGTAAGGGACAGGCCAGTGCTTTCAAAGACATGTCAACTGGACACATTAACTCATAAAATACCCCCTTGCCATGAAATATGCAGCACCGGGCCACGAGGATGGAAGTCGACTATCCATAATTGATGTAAATGAGGAGCTCTCCCATGGCAAACACTGTGCAAATCTGTCCCTCCTTTTGTGTGTGTGTGTGTGTGTGTGTGTGTGTGTGTGTGTGTGTGTGTGTGTGTGTGTGTGTGTGTGTGTGTGTGTGTGTGTGTGTGTGTGTTCGTGTGTGTGTGTCGCAGAGGAACCAGACTCGGGGCTGAATTTTAAGTTGCCAGAGATAAGGTCATTCCTCGTGCCATCATGTACTCGTGCTTTAGAAGATTTGAAGTGTAGCTAAGAACCAAATCAAGACAAAGCAAGACACTGCCGGGCACAAAGTTGTGATTAGCCTCCGGTACGAGAAGAGACGCGGAGGATGGCGGAGAGGAAAGGAAGACAGAGTGGCCCAACAAGGTGACACATGCACAAATTGAAATCTTCTCTACTGACCTTGCATGAATTGATAACATCCTGACACTTCAATAATGAATCAAACCCCCCAACACAGCCACCAACCGTCTTTTTTTTTTCTGTTTCAATGTCTGCCAGCTGGTTGTTTCAGTTCGCTGGCCTGCAAGCAGAATTAATATTTTAGGAAGCATAACCGCTTTCTCTCTCTCCGTCAGCGTCTCTGACATGCAAATGACTATGATGATCGTGGTCACACAGGATAAGTGATGCAAGGGTGATAACGCGTCCTCCCGACAAGCTGATGCCTCTTTCTGTTTTTTCCTTCTGCGTACCTTCAGCAGTAAAGATTTAAATCACCAGACAAAGAAATCATGGTTATTCTTTACAGTCGGATGTATTTCTTTACTATTAGCAGTTGAAATGGATGGTGGAGTCTAGGGGTGTAACAATATATCGTGCCACGAAATTTCCCGATACAAAAACGTCACAATACGTGTCGTGGAGGTGACAAACTGTATCACGATATTGGGTTATTAATATTAACGTGCAGCGTATTGATGACGACCGCACCCCGACCCGCGGACCAAAATCTTCGTCCGCTCAGAAGAAACTAGTCCCGTTTTGGTCCCGATCACGGGACTCTTGCAGGGTTTTGAGCTCTGAACTTTTACTTATGTAAGGCTGGTGTAGAGTTAAGCCTTACCTTATTAAATTAAACCTTTTTGGGGTCGTGAGTAGGATAAACACGGGGAAACTTCTGCTGAGTTCTAGTGTACTTTAATGTCCCTCAACAGTGTAGGATTTTAGAACATCAACACAGCACCTAGTGCCGTACTGTGGCGTATCACTCCGCCCAATCTAAAACAGACTAATCACTACAGATAAACTGACTAGTGTCATTATAGTCCCTGATTTACATCAGAACATAAAGAATATATTTATAAAATAATGAACCCTGAATTACCAAAATAACCTTCTTAACAAAAATAAATCTCTTCTTACACTTATAAGGTGAGCATGAATACAATCTTTTTTATGATGTAAAATTGTATGTATTTATTTACTTTTATTTATTTATTTAATTGTAGTTGTTAAATTTCTGGAAAATAAAAAAGTCAAATCATACATGAGAGAAACTATTCAGTTTGTGTCTAAATATTTGTACTTGTCTGAAACTGAAGATCATAATGCAAACCTGACATTTACTTTTAGTTCAGTTTGTGGAAAATGGTTGGCCTGGCTTTCTCTTTAAAACTTAAACAGTTATAAAGCATTACAAACTGTAACAATAGGGCAAAGGCACAGTATTGTTTTGTATTTTGTGTCTTTCAAATAAAATAGCTTTTTTTCCAGTCATGTGTTCCTCATTCAAGGTTGTTAAAAAAATACTGCTATAATATCGTATCGTATCGTTATCTCAATATCGTGTATCGTACCGTATATGAGATTAGTGTATCGTTACACCCCTAGTGGAGTCGCAGGGATGACCAGGACACCTAAATATGTCTATAGTACTATACTTAATACTTTAATATTTAGTTTTTTTAAGATTTAGACATTAAAACCACCGTGATCCAGGTAAGGAAAGCATTCAAACAAACACTTCCATCAGTATGGAACACAGATTTCTTCCGGCTCCTTCTAGCACCAAAGACACAAAAGCGTAGTGAGACACAAGCAAACCTCCTTTTGAGAGACAATCATTTGAAACTCAGACTGGATGTCAATAAACTGCCAAAATTGTGCAAAAATTCAATGATTTTTATTTCATGATCTTCTGCATCAAGGCCACGTCAAATAAGACGACCAGTAGATGTTAGCATTAAAAATGTTTTAAACTGTAAATGTAACTCTTGAGAAGAAGTTAACTATGAAATTATCCAAAAGCAAAGCTAAACACTTAGCTGCTGTATGATCTGACACTGCAGGCCTAGAATTCTGGATAGCCAGTGTAAAAGCTTAATCTTTAAAGCCTTTTTCCTTTAAAAATCATTAAACGTAAAAAAATATACCTGTGTAAGGCTGGACCTGGCCTGCAGATTTAAGACAGAGTGCTCTGATGGTCGATCTTGCTCGTGAGGTTTCTTAGGACACCTAAAAACATCCAACGCACAGGCTGATGAAGACAAAATCTTGACTTTTGAGGATACACGAGTGGGTCTTAACACTGATACAAAGGAACTTTCCCTGTTTTTAGTTCAGACGGTTCCTCTGTATGCGGGGCGGTTAAAGTTACTTTTATAACTTTGTCTGAGGTTTGCTCTTGCCCAGTCTCTTCGCTTGTTCTCGCTTTCTTCCCTCTTCCATCGGGACCTTTCCAGGTCACTTCTGCCACGGTTTCTTCTAATAGCCATGTGAAACTGCACCATGAACCCAGACACACTTGCTGCAACAGCTGAGCGATGGGAGTCCAGAGGCTTTTGCTTTTAACAGAAGACTGCAAGGGACACTTCTTAAAAGCAATACATTTCTTGAAATGACATAAAAAACGGATATTTTAACATGAAAAACTAATCGGTGTGGCTTCAAAGCTACAGTGACAATGAGTGTGGAGGTCCTCCAAGGTTTTCTTATCTGAGTTACAAATATGTAAAAAAAAAATAACACGCCGGACCTCTTTGATATTAGACTCACACAAAAACCACACAATTTCATTATTGAGCCATGGCCATTTTGAAAGCATTGTTACTGCTGAGGTGTGTCTTTTAAGAGCGTAATGTGACAATCAACTGGGCCTTTTCTTCCCGCCTCTTCAGGGCCAAATCAATGGCGATTGTTTCCCTCCGCTACCCTTGTGAATCAGCCAGAGGACGGAGCTTGGATGTAGTTACCGCCGTATCTCCCCTGCAAAGACTTCAAGGTCACTATCTGATTTATGCCAAGGCAGAGGAAGGAACACATTGCCTCTGGATTTTCCTTTCTTCTCGGCTAACCTTCTCCGTTCCCATTCTTTCTCTTGCCATCCGTTCTGCTGAGCGGCCACGCCTAATCAAGCCTCGACTGGAGTCTTGATTTTAATCACCCTTCCACGCTCCTTTGCCAAATTCCTACAGGCAAATAGCCATGTAAAATGTACCAGCAATCCCTCACCTTGTGTTGTGCAGCTATTTGTTGTTGGACTTTAAACTGTGTAAAATAATATATTATCGAATTCCGGGGGAGGAGAGTAGAGGGGAGACAGGCGAGGGGAGGGCAAGGCACAGAGGGATACCAAGGTCGGCTTGTTTTGCCTGAGGAGCTGTCGATCAATATCATTTGGTCAATAACTTCTTTATTACTACCACTATCACTCGGAGCTAAATAATTTTAGAGTTAAAACACTTTTTTTTCTTTCTGACTCTCTGGCTGTAAATGCTGTTCAAATATTGAACTGTGTGCCAACTAAAATGCAGGACGCCATCACATAAAAGCCAAGTGGATGCTTTGCCATCCCAGTTTTGCTACTCAAAGACATTAATTTAACTCGGGAAAAAAAGAACAACAAAATGTATTCCATCTCCGTGTTATCATTTGTCCTCACTCTATATTTCACATATTGATTAGCCCCTGCGTTTTGCATATTTATCGATCGAGGGCACGACTTGCCAATGTCTGATGAGTCTTTAATATAAGTATGAACTCGTAATGAGAAAGTGGGCAGCTTTAGAGAGAACTTTGCACATCACCCCTGACGGCTCGGGGCAAAGTCGCCCAGAGCCAGATGAGATGATACGCAAGCAGCTGCATTGAAGTTTGCAACAAAAAAAGACAGAAAGACATCAAAGATTTGGGATTTCTTGGAATTATTCTCACCAGCGATTCATGCTAATTCACATGAACAATTCTTGGTTTCCAAGAAGACACAATAAAGGTCAGAGTTGGCCGAGGGTGGTGGCTGAGTGAGTGATACTCTGAAGAGCGGCTTCTTCAGCTGGGACTTTTAAATCAGACTTTATTTCAGAATATTAAATGTCAGCGTAAACTTAGTTTAGTTTATTAGTTTATTTTTTTGCACAGTTTTAAAAATATACAGGAAATATCAAATATAAATACTATAGGTGCAGGAAGAGGCAAAAAACCCAATGGGCTTATTTGAAGCCTCCACCGAAGTTATTAAAATTTAATGTGTTATAAAGAACACAAGATTTACATACAAAAACAAAAAGTATAACTACACAAAAGTGATGGCAAACTAATAATGCAATATTTAAATAATAAAGAATAAAGACAAAAAAATAAGTGTGTGTGAGTTTGCATGGGATATTGTTTTTACAACTTATATTACTTATATTGACTCCTGAGCAAATAAGACATTACATGTTACTATGAGTGAAACACACACACAAAAAAAAAAAAAGAACATGGATACATGCAGGCCAGCTGACAGTCTTGCCTGGGCCCCGGACAAAATATTCTAAGATGGGCCCCCCTGCGCACGGATCTCTCCTTCTCCCTCTTCCTCTCCTCTCCCTCTGCTCTTCAGGTTTTTATACAAGCTAATGGACGTTGACATTAGAGATAGCCAGTTAGGTTAAGTTACAAGGTTGGTAAACGTTGGCTGCGCTGTTTCTTACCTTGCTTTACACTGACTTTATTAATTCCAGCTTCACCGACACCACCCTTTTTAAAATATTTCTGTAGAGAATCTATGAGGCCTCTATTTTCTTCTTCTCTTCTTTTCTGAGCACCGGACTTGTGCTGACCGGACATTTTGACCATTCTAATGGTTGAATTAAATGATAACATCAAATTTTGATCAGCGGCCAAACCATTTTTGTGTTGGGGGTTCTTGACCACAAGGACAAATTATTCCATAATTTAATGAGAATTAAAAAAAAAAAAAAAAAAATTCCAGTTCTGGGCCCCACCCCTACCCTGGGCCCGGGACATCGGCGGGCGTGGATACATGTACAACATTACATTGGGAAAACAGTTCCAAAACAGCAGTCAAGCGGTCCTTCAAACGTCTTTTGTAACATTTCAAAGAGGAAGAACTCTTTGCCAAGTGGGAAAAATCATTCCACAATTTAGTGCCCCTAAATCTCACCGAAAATTGACCTCTGCAAACTGGAAGCTCGGTACAAGCTTTTGCTGTTTGAACAGGGATGTGTGCGACGGCCATCCCTTCAGTCATCAACATGAGCTGGGTCCAGTCGTCCCAGTTCATCCATCCAGTATTGGTTTCTTCCTATTTAGGGTAATGGGAGTCTGGTGAGGCTCAGATGCCTTGAGATCAACGACGGGACGCACACCAGTACCCCACTGGTGGCCATACCTGGAGAAAACCCACACAAGCACAGTGAGATCGCACAAACGCCACATGGAAAAAAAGGCCAGCTGAGATTTGAACCAGTAAACTCTTAGATCTGAGACAACACAGCTAACGCTTCAATTTGGTGGCGTCAGCTGGAAATGGGGTAAGAGAGGATTTCCAGTTTAAAGTTTTTCTTTATCATTTTATTGTTTGAAATGGTTTTTAATATTCCAATCACTGTTAATTACATAAAAGTTATGAGACTGATATGAAAAACATCATTATTATTTCACTGCTGCTTGTTTCCATGGTAATCACATCTATTCGTTTCACACACGTGTGCATGTGACCAACAACGTAGACAAGCAGGTACAGGTGGAAATATCATTTGCCGTCTCCACTTCCACTCCAGATCTCGGTGGCCAATTCCCATTTATATCCGATGTTTTTATACGTTGCTTACTTCGTCTTTCACCAGCAACTCGTAGCAGATATGTGCATTTGCTGGTTAACTGCTGGGAAACAACGACGCCGGGTAGATGAACTTGGCCTCTGTTCTGGAAACAGTCAGGCAGCAAGGAGGGAAAAATCACTCGGTTTTCAGTGGAGGCAGACCTGTGAAAGAGAAGATAGAAGTAGATGGACCTGTGCTACACAAGAAGTTCTTCTTGAAGTTCTGGACGACACAATAAAACCTATTATCTGTTCCCTTCTGAAGCATTCTTGGTGGTCAGCAAATCATTAGTTATGTTTCCAAGCAGAGAAGACAGAGGGGATACTGTCCTCCTGGGATTTCATCTACTACTCATTGATTGTTCCTATTTGTCTTACTGTGTTGAATTGTGGGGATCCACCTTTAAAACCACCTTAAATTCAATAATAAAACTTCAAAAACGAGCCATACGTATCATCAATAAAGCTGATTACTACGCTCACACAGATCCACTTTTTCTAAATTCTCATGTTATTAAATTTTGTGATTTGTTTTATTTTAAAATCATGCAAATTATGTTCGGAGCAAAATCAAAAATGCTCCCTGACACAATACAGAGGGTCTTTTCAATTCAGGAAACTCCCTATAATCTTAGAGGTGTCTGCAATTTCACAGTACAAATGGCTAAAAAAGGTATGAAAAGGAGATGCGTCTCCATTACTGGAGTTAAATTCTGGGATGACGCCAACATAAATTTAAAAACATGTCATTCTCTTTTGGTTTTTAAGAAAATGGTTTGTAAAGCTATTTTTGAAGCTTATAAGTGCAATTGACTATCTGTAAATGTTTCTTTGCTTTTCTGTTGTTTCTTTGCCTTTTGCTGTTTCTTTGCTTTTCTTGTGTTTCTTTGCTTTTCTATTCTCTTTTTGGTTTTCTGGAGGTCAGTAGCCACAAAAAGAAAGTTGGTAATATAGGATAGGCTTTTATAAGCAGTTTGCTTCAGCCTATGCCCTTTCAGTCATTGTTCAACACATGATAATTGGTTTTGTATGAAATGTTAATGCTGTGCACAATGTTTTTTTTTTTTTGGTGTTTTGTGTTGTCATGACTGAATAAACTTCATTCATTCATTCATTCATTCATTCATTCATTCATTCATTCATTCATTCATTCATTCATTCATTCATTCATTCATTCATTCATTCATTCATTCATTCATCTACCATGGGGAAAATGCTCTACGTTCTCTTAGACAGCAGAGGTAAATGCAATCCACGTGTGAATGAGGCCTGAAATAGATCTTAAAATGCCCTGATCCTTGCTCTTATTTGATTGGTTACTGATCCACTGTTCATATTCCTCGTGAAGTCTAATATTGGCGAAAGAGTGATGCCCCTGTGGCTGCTGAATCGCTTAGACGAGTAATTATCCTTCCTTTTCACATATTACATGTGGTTCAGGTGTGAACCAGTGATGCTCAGTCCTTCCTCACTCAGAAGAAACAGAAAGGAAACCCTGTCCATCCCTGGCCATCATTTAGTCTATCTGCCTACGCTTTACACAAACATGGCCGTTTGCAATCACACCTGTCACCGGCCGCGGCCGGCTTGGAGCCACTTTGGAACATTTGCATATTTCTTGCGAGGACCATTACATAAATAATTGAGCTTCCCTTACAGATAAGGAGCAGACGGAAATCAGAAAGCTATAGGCTATGCTGTCATGAACTGTGGGGAAATATGGTGCAATCAAATCTGTGAGAAAGATGTAATAAACTACGTAATCCATGTAGGGCGAGGACGTTAACTGGAGTAGGTCATGTTCTCGTGTTCCTGTCTCCTGCAGGTGTGGTTCTTGATGGCGAGTTCAAGGAGGAGGATGAGCATTTTGGTTATGTACCTTCAAAATTCCTTTTGTTTCTGCAGATATTCCAAGCATTACCTACTGCAGGCTTCACAAGAAAATGTATCTTTACACGGAAAGCAAATACTTTCACAGCAATGAAATACAGGTGCAATTAATCAAACAGTTCAGTTCAGATTTTGAACATGTGGTCGAGCCTATACTTTTCAAAGCTATTTAGGAGAGCAAGGAGGCTGGACCTGCAGACCAGGGGCCTCATTTATAAAGCTTGCTTGTGCACAAAACAGGGCTTGAAAGATGTGCACGCTACCTTCTACGCAAAGGTTGGGATTTAAAAAAAAAAAACGAACCGAAAAATGTGTGTATCTCTAGGCCAACCCTGACCCTCGCGCACGAACATTTTGAAGATATGGGGAACTGGCGACGCAGGCGGTGAGGTGGTGAAATGAAGCCAGATTCATGTCATACTTTTAATGTCATCACATATCAGACTTATAATATAATAGCGCTGATCGTGTCCCTCTGTGTTTGAAGCTCAGCGTCAGTCAGGACTCTGGTGCTGCTGGTGCAGCCGCGGTGCAGGACACGCCGGGAACCTCCTCTTCCCCCACCGCGACAACTGGAGAGTGACTGAGGACAGAACAAATGAGTAAAACTCATTACATATATAAAAAAAATCTGTGTCCCTTTAGGGGCTCCGTACCTCTTGGCCTCCACCTTCAAGTCACACCACTTCTTTTTTTTTCTGCAAGAGATCTGTCCGTGGTGTTTAGCGCAGCAACGGCGTGCTGCCACTCACTCGCTTTATTTTATACTATTTATATACTTTTTCTACTTTTACTGTGACCACCAAATAATGTAGTTTTCCTGGCCTCCACCTCATCCACAACATCCCGATCTCAGTCTCCGTGAAACTTAGTGGCACGGTGGCTCGACACGTCTCATCATGCGTCTCATTCATCCTGACGCGCAAACAGGCTGCAGGAAGCCGCTGCGCATGCTCAGCAGGCTCATTTATATGCAAATACAGTCATGAACTACTTTGCATTGCCCATTTATGGTAGAAAGTGGGCGTGTAGAGGGCGGGATATGAGGCGAATTCACCTGGGCAACCTTCCAGCTGGACTGTGATTTATAAAGAATACATTGCGTGCAAGTGTGCGTGCACACGATTTTATAAATCCGGATTTTTTTGTGCGCACGCCATTTTCGGCTTTTGGGCGCACGTGCACTTTTAGTATGGATCCTACACACTCTTTTATAAATGAGCCCCCTGGTCTTCCCCTGCCACCATGACAGTCATAATATACAGAGTTGGTACTAACTCCCCAGAGCCTCCACAAGTCAATGATTCCCACAAGTCAGCCTCTTAGTGCTATCTGTTGTCTCATCCTTGTCCTCCCACGCCACCTCACAAAGTCAAATCATGCTGAATAGACATCAATAAATACTGCATTAGTATTTTTCACATCGAATGGAAATTGTTGAAGCTTTTCCGAACCCTGTGAACAGGTAAGAACTTCATTATATCCATGTACTCAACAGGTTTACAGCCCGCTGTTTTAAAGAAAGAGAGTGGAAGAATGGTCTGTCCTCCCGGAATACGACAAGCATGGGAAGTCAAGGTTTTTACATTATTTCATAGATAGCCAGGTATTCTTTGAATGTATATCCATCCTTTTTACACGTTGTATTATTATGACATTCATACATGGATAAGGGAGGGTAATGCACTTCGCAAGGGCACACAGAAGGAACGGAGGTTGTAACAAGACTACTTTTGGAGGTTCCAGATTAATGAACTTGTGCTTATCCTAAGGTCATTACCTGTGTCGTTCCCTCTTGGCATTGTATTATCACATCTGGGGCTCAATTTGCCCCAATAATAGCACAGTTAAAAAGCTTTTACGTTGCTTGTCTGGTGTTGTTTTCACCTTTTGAAAAGCTCCTCTTCAATCGTCTATATTCGTTATATTGGTCTTCGTCTCGATCTTCAATGTGCAGAACGAGTTACACTTAGAGTTTTACACCAGAACACTTATCAGCTGCAAAAGGACCTTGAATTTAAATGAAAAACAATGACCTACAGCCATACAACTAAGAACACCAAGTGTTCTTACAGGAAATTAGGGAGAGACGGGACTGGAATCTTTGCATCAACAAAATGATGTATCTTTGAATAAATACATTTGTGAACCTCTGCTAACTACTCAAAATGTTGGGTAATTAAAATGAGAGTGATGTTTTACACAGAATGAAGTAGTTTGCCTTCAAGCATCCCAACCTCAAAGGTAGCGACATCGCTTTAGGGGCTGAGGAGTGATTAGTGTAAGAGGAAGCAGGGAGGTGAATAAAGTTCTAATGTAGAAACCTGGGTTCGTTTTGCAACTTACTTTGGAGTGTTTATCCTCTTGGGTTCCTAAAGAATCCTGTAATTGAAACCTTGTGAAATGGCTGGGAGAAAACCATCTTTCTGCCTGATAATTTTAGGCAATGAACCCCAACCAGACAGAAGTCAAAAGCTGGTATTTTTGTGATTTATATGTCTGGAGAGGGGAAGTCTTTGCAAACATGCAAGTAAATTCTAAACAAAAACACACAATAGTGGAGTAAAAAGCGCAATAACTCAATTACATGTTGTCAGGTGGGAGGAAGAGAAGAAATCACACCTTATTGCCTGACAACAGGCTGCACATTGTGGCTTATGAAAGGACTGAAGGAAGTGAGGAACATATGGGGGGGAAAGACACACAGAGGAAGCAACGGCTAATTTCAGTTTCAACTTACTAACGGTAGTGTTGTTCTGTAGTTGTTTCCTTCCTCCCACCTCATCATAATCCTGGCCAGAATGAAGCGTCAACAAAAGAGGAATGGAGGAGGAACATTGAAAAGACAAGACGGATGATGATCTGGGTGGTGTCTGCAGCACGAGTACGTGAAGGTTGTACAACTGCTGCAACACATATTTTACTGCAATTATTTAGACATAAGCAAATATAGCATCAGCCTAAAGTAACGTAAATGAAACATGCAACTTACAATTTATGGATCAAGAGATATATGTTCAATTAAAAAAGAAGAAAAACAACCACTCTCCCTCTCCCACACACACACACACACACACACACACACTCAAATCCACACCTGCCTCTTCTCACATCCTCCGGGGGACGCGAGGTCTCGACCTTGAAACTCTAACTCAGTGCAGAGCAAAACGCTTCCACATTTTCCAAATATGCAAAGAGGAGCTTGTATGTTTTCATAAAGGACCTAAGAGGACACAGAGAGGGGCCCCCGACCGCCAAGTCTGTTTTAATCTGTTTTAATCACACTTCCTGGAATCATGCGCTTACACTTAAGTGCAGAATGTGTGGGCAGCGTGTTTGATGGCGAAAACTGTCACCTCGTACTGCACAAACGTTATACGTCTGGATCCAAGCTGGGCCTTCACCTCAGTAACCCATAGAGACCATAACCAGCTTGGCAATGGTTACCATCATGACCTGATACAGTTCAATGACACATATGTAGGTTGGGTTATATAACATTACATAGCATCGTGTAACACAAGCCCAGGCTGCTTTCTATATTAGCTTTCAACCATGAAGTGAGAAATCCAAGTTTTCTGGAGTGCTTTAAAAAGCTGAGTCGAAAGGGAAAGCTCTCGATTTACCGGTCAATCTACGCACCTACCCTCACCTATGGTCAGGAACTTGACCGAAAGGACAAGATCGCGGATACAAGCGGCCGAGATGAGTTTCCTCCGCAGGGTGGCTGGACGCTCCCTTAGAGATAGGGTGAGGAGTTCGGTCACCCGGGAGGAGCTCGGAGTCGAGCCGCTGCTCCTTCACATTGAGAGGAGTCAGCTGAGGTGGCTTGGACATCTGTACCGGATCCTCCTGGACGCCTCCCTAGGGAGGTGTTCCAGGCATGTCCCTCCTCCCTAGGGAGGTGTTCCAGGCATGTCCCTCCTCCCTAGGGAGGTGTTCCAGGCATGTCCCTCCTCCCTAGGGAGGTGTTCCAGGCATGTCCCTCCTCCCTAGGGAGGTGTTCCAGGCATGTCCCTCCGGTAGGAGACCCCGGGGAAGATCCAGGACACGCTGGAGAGACTATGTCTCTCGGCTGGCCTCGGCGCTGCTGAAAAGTCAGCTGGAGCTGTGAGCAGCTATGAAGAGACAGAGCTCCTGATGGATCTTGTCGTTCCTTATCGCCCTCTAGATCCCTTTTTAATTCTCTCCTCAGCACCAGGTTTATGAACATCTGCACCTCAGAGTTGGATCATGAAACAGACTTTTGCTGCCATTGCCTGTCGAATAAAATGAACAAGAACCTGTCGTCAGTCACTCTTCAGCTGATTTCCTCCTCCTGACTCAGACGTCTGACTCCAACCCCCCGACCAATCGGTGGCCTGTAGTGTGATGATGTCAGATACAGCCGACTCAGCTGCTTAGAACCTCGGCAGAGTAGTTACAGAAAAGTATCTACTCGGCACGTTAGACCCCTGGTGGGAAAGAACCAAACCGAGGCGAGTCGAGTTGGGCTGAGTAGATACTAGTGGAAAAGTGCCATAACAAGCTGGACGTGGTCCGTTGGTGCTGCTGTGTAAGTGGTGACCAAGTAGGAGAAATGCTGCAGTGTGAGAGTGTGAATGGCCAAATGGGAATCATGGAGTAAAGCACTTCTTAGAGGCTGGATAAAATTAAAATGCTGTTATAGCTGCGGGACCATTCACAACATTAAATAAACCATGTTGGGCTACCAATTGTGCTTCTGAGTTGCTCCCAGGCCAGTTGACAGTCCTGCCGGGGCCCCAGACAAAATAATCTAAGATGGGCCCCCCTGCGCCCGGATCTCTCCTTCTTCCTCTTCCTCTCTTCTCCCTCTGCTCTTCAGGTTTTTATACAAGCTAATGGACGTTAACATTAGAGCTAGCCAGTTAGGTTAAGTTACAAGGTTGGTAAACGTTGGCTGCTCTGTTTCTTACCTAGCTCTACGCTGACTTTAATAATTCCAGCTTCACCGTCACCACCTTTTTAAAATATTTGTGTAGAGAATCTATGAGGCCTCTATTTTCTTCTTCTCTTCTTCTCTTTTCTCTTCTTTTCTGAGCACCGGACTTGTGCTGACCGGACATTTTGACCATTCTAATGGTTGAATTAAATGATAAAATCAAATTTTGATCAGCGGCCAAACCATTTTTGTGTTGGGGGTTCTTGAACACAAGGACAGTTAGGAAGAAAACAAATAACAAGCTTATGTAACTCAAATACTACATATTCTTTCCACAAATAGGCATATTTAGAAACATTTTGAAAAATGATTCCATAATTTAATGAGAATTAAATTTGTTCCCCCCTATCGGCGGGCGTGGTTGCTCCAACTATCTCAGCATAACCAATCAGCATTCCTTGTGTCTATCTGATCAAACCAAATCAAACAGACGCCCAAATTTTATTCTCTCAAGAAAAAAGAGGCAGGGAAACCGAGGAACAATGCTTTTACCAGTGGTGGTGCCGTGGTTAACACTGTGGCCCACATCTGGAAAGTCACTGTTTAAATCAGGCCAAAAACATACATTTTAGCTTAATTAGTGGCTCTAAACTGAATTGTTATTCTAAAGAAAAGGTTTTAAGTTTGTTTGTTTTTGTTTTACAGGGAATGTCAGATCATTGGCAAAGCAAACACACAGCAGAAACACTGGGAATGCCCAATGCCTTCCTGAGACTTGGCCGCAGGAACGGATTTCCAGCTCCAGTGTCTCGCTAGCCGGCTGGCAGAGAAAAGCAATGGCCTGTGCTTCCTTGTCCTCCCACTATTATATTTACCAGCTAAGTAGATTGTTATTGAGAATAACGGCCGTATAGCAAGAACCATCTTCCACAGTCAGTTCTCCCAACGCTGGGTATTTTAAAGTTTAGGTTGGACTCTGATCTTTACGCTTCAGGAATTATTAAGTAGATCCGAGGAAGGATGAGGAAGATGTTTTTGTCAATGACTATGGCTCATATTTGTCATTTTCAACTGTAGTGATTCTTATTTTCATGCTCAGCTTGCATCCTCTACATTACTAATTTAAAATGTAGCCACAGTCATGGTAATCCCTCCCTGACAGGGATAAAGATGCCAATTTCCATGTAAAAAGGCCTTCATTACAACATTAGGTCTCTGGTGGTGTAAATGTGAAGTTCCACATGGCTAATAACAGCCCGAATCTCCTCAGGACCCTGATCTTTTATTCAAGTCAGCCCTCGTGCAGTCCAACAAACTTCATTTATATTGCATGTCGTAGTCAGCAGAATGGAGAGATGAATTAGCATACAGAGTCGCGGACACAGTGATTACAGGCTGACAGGCGACTTACACGCCCCCTGCAAAGGGCCGAACATGTCTTCATTTTATTCTTTTTTTCTCCCTCTGTCCTTTTATAGCCCCAAGCAGCTGATACAAGGCTTTCTCACGGAGCAGAACACAGGAGAGACGAGGCGAGGAGTGCTTTAATAATGAACGGATGACATTGGTGACGGTGGAACGGAGTGCAGAGCGAAGGAAAGCTGGGAAGGAAGAAAAGCTGTGATTAAAGGAGCTACGTGGAGTATTTCAGCATCAATTAACCAATACCAAATGCCTGTTGAGACGTCAACGCCGCTAATGTGGTGGGACCTTCACGTCTTGCTGACGACTGGGTCTGATTTTTCTGTGAAATGTGATTGCTGCCGCTGTTTGGATTACTTTCTCCCACATGAGCATGCATGGGACAGAGAAATAAATACGACCGCCTGAGAAATGAGTTCATGTTGCACATGTGGTTAAACTAGCCTAAGAGGCGGAGGGTTTTTGCTAACTGACCTATCCGCAGAGGAGGATCTAGGGAGTGGCTACTTGGGCTCAAGCCCCGAATGTTTTTGCAAAAGCCCCGGATCTGGAAAAAAAAAAAAAAATCGTCTGGTCTAAATTTTCAATTCAATTCAATTTTATTTATATAGCGTCTAATACAACAGAGTTGTCTCTAGACGCTTTACAGAGACCCATACCCAGAACGTGACCCCCGAGCAGTTATTACATAAACAATGGCAGGTAAAAACTCCCCTAGTGGGAGAAAAACCTTAAGCCAAACAGTGGCAAGGAAAAACTCCCCTTTAGGAGGGAAGAAACCTGGACCAGGACCAGGCTCATCAGGGGGGACCCTCCTGCCGAGGGCCAGACTAAATGTTCAATTCGGGCGCAGGCGCGGCGCAAACACCGCGGCAGGTGCCGTCTCGCGGTGGAGAAGCGGTCTGCTCTGGGTGCAAAACGCAGACCGAGCCGCTGTTCTGTCAATTTCTGCTGCTTTGTCGAAAAATGCTACCACCACATAAACCGATAGCGCCTATCTGTCGATTTTTACTACCCTACCAAAAGATGCTACCTAATGGTTTTCTACCTTTTTGTAAACCACCTCCTTGTCTCTTGCCAGGCCGTCATTGTAAATAAGAATGTTCTTAATGACCTGCCTGGTTAAATAAAGGCGAATGACTGAATGAATACCAAATAAAGCGATAGAATTGTTTTTTTTCCCTCTTTATCGTATAATGTTCACAAAG
This sequence comes from Cololabis saira, assembly GCF_033807715.1. NCBI lineage: Eukaryota > Metazoa > Chordata > Actinopteri > Beloniformes > Belonidae > Cololabis > Cololabis saira. Next base: position 37,108,194 of record NC_084603.1, read on the forward strand.
TGTAATGCAATTCATGTCATGGGTGGTGTATTTTGAAGGATCAAATACTCAACATCCCATATTATCAATTTTAAATCAATATTTCAGGGGTAGCATTATTTGATAGTCCAGTAACATCCTATCAAATAATTTTCCCGTCACTTAATGCATTCAGGGCACGGGAAGCATCTAAAATGATCTCTGCTGGCCTGATACTGTGCCACAAAATATCTAAAATGATCTAAATATCTTAAAATATCTTAGGGATTTTGAGGATGTTTCTCGCCGTCAGCCGCAGCGTGGACTGAAGGGATGCCAAAAATGATAGGCGTGGCAATCGACTGTGCGCAGAACCACAAAGTAGCAGACCTCGACGGGTAGCATGGATCGACAGAACACCAGCTTTCCCATTCATTGTGTATGTGCTAATCCCCCCCACCTGGGAGCTAAGCCCCGGATCTCCTGACATCCTAGATCCGCCCCTGCCTATCCGCCTTTACATTTATGACTCAAATGATCAGCACAGATGATTGCTTCATAGATTTAAAAATGTTAAGGACCTTACAGGTCAAGTTATTACTTATTAGACCTTACTTCAACCTCAAGATGGCTTAAAGCAAAATCTGCATTTGACACACTGCACTGTCCAAGGATGTACATGCAAACGCACAATCTGTGCAGTTCCACAGCTGCGGTTGAGGAGGAAGAGGGTACGTGTGCTGGAGTGAATGTGTGCAGAGTTGCTGGCAGCAGAGAGGAGATGTGGCTGTTTTCAACCCTTTTAACCCTTTTAACCCTGTGTCCCGAGGTTAAGTGTCTTTTACAACGCTTGGTTTCTTGCTCTGTGATTCTCCCACGTTCTCTTCCACCATTACTTACGGGTAGAGCTCTAAACGGACAAGTACCAGTTTGTAAAGGACCTTTTGCAGCCTCACGTCCTCAGCAGGTCCCTGAGGTCAAGTGAGCAGGGTCTGCTTGTTGCAGGGCCGTGCGGTCGGGGGGGGAAAGGGGAGGCAGAGTAAAAAAATAAATAATTATAACATCAAATATATATTAATATTTGTCCACTGATCTTTATGTATGTAATTTCAAACATTTTTTATAGTCAAAATCGCTGAATTTGCCTATTTCCTGTTCAAATACGGGGCTGAAACGTGAGGTGAGGCAGCAGCGAGCCGAGCCTCTGATTGATCAATCCATCACAAACTGGGTTGATACGTGTGATTGGCGCGGCTGGTTGCCGTATCTCTGCATGTCGCCAATATAAAGTTTGCAGATACGTTTAGTTGACCTGATTTTCCACAGTCTGGCTAATGTCTTTAACCATTAAAGGAGTATGAGGCTCCTTTTAAGAAATTACACTCATCAGCGCCACCTTTCGCCACTACGCCAGTCGGGGGTACTGCAGCCAACAGTGAAGCCGGCACAGGAGAACGGGGAGAACGTGCATGCAGCGTCATGTGACGTCACATCCGCAGAACAGTGCGGGAAATTCCGGTCACCATTGCAGCACATTTTGCAGCACACAGTCTGTTCAAGGCAAAGGAGAGATACACTAGAGGGCTCATTCTTTTTGGTTTGGAACGCTTCATCTGACATTATTACTAGAAAACTTAAAATGTATACAAATTATTTTCATAAATCCTGCTTCAATCCTGCCTCATGCTCCTTTAAAGTTTAATGTTTGTTAGTGACATATTTAGTTTTGCTGATGGGAAATAAAACCGCAGTGAAAAAGGCCCAGGGTGAGGCAGACAATACTCTGCCTCACCTGAAGGGGGCGAACGTGAGTCAACGGGTACAAAAACACTTTTAATTTCAATCTTATAAAAAAGAGATTAGACTAAGAAAAATACAATAGAATATTTAAAAACAAAATTTTGGCCTCAAATAAAATATTATTTATTTTTCTTTTCATGCTTTTTGTTGAGCAATCTGTAAATTGATTAAAGTATCAGAATTAAACGTTTTAAAAACAACTGAATATTTCACTAAAGGTCAAAATTTAAATCTGTGGTTTTGTACACCAGTCTATACTCTCATTTATGTTGTATGAATTATAGAAATGCGACGGCCAACACATGGAGGGTGTAGAGCAAATGCACATTTTTCTTACCTTTACGTATCTGTAATATGTACCGTGTGTTAGGGATGGGCGGTATGGACTAAAAAATGTATCACGATAATTTCTGGCATTTATCCCGATAACGATAAAAATGACGATAAAAAAAATACCAATTCAACTCCACCTTTTTCTTTCTTTCTTTCTTTCTTTCTTTCTTTCTTTCTTTCTTTCTTTCTTTCTTTCTTTCTTTCTTTCTTTCTTTCTTTCTTTCTTTCTTTCTTTCTTTCTTTCTTTCTTTCTTGCTTATATCTTTCTTTCTTTCTTTCTTTCTCATATCTTTCTTCCTTCCTTCCTTCCTCCCTTCCTTCCTTCCTTCCTTCCTTCCTTCCTTCCTTCCTTCCTTCCTTCCTTCCTTCCTTCCTTCCTTCCTTCCTTCCTTCCTTCCTTCCTTCCTTCCTTCCATAAATCAGCTTTACACAAAAACGTCATCAACGGGAATTTATCGTTTTTACCGTGAGATACAAATTCTTACCGTGGGGAATTTTTTTGACGGTTTATCGTGAACGGTAAAATATCGCCCATTCCTACCGTGTGTGCCCGAGTGTTTTTTTGTGAAGAATGCTGATGAGATATGAAATAACCAGTAGCTAATTGAATAAGCTACCCTTTTTGGTTTATATATTTGTAAATGTGACACTAAAGGAGTCAGTGCCTCACCAACCATGAACCTCACTGGCTTGTTGTGAAGGAAACGTGACTGAAAACTAAACCCCTTCCTCTCAGCCTGAGCTCTGCTGACTCGGTGAACTCTTCTAAAAATCAGCCAAAAACGTGTCTTTTTCAACTTCTTTTCACTTAGTTTCATTTGTTTTTATGTATCCTGTGTTTCTCTGTGTTTTACTGTGAAGCACTTTGTGATTTTGATCTTGAAAGCTGCTATATGAATCAAAGTTTACTTGACGTACTTCCAGAAGTCTCTTGCTCTCTGTGATGAAGTCCACAGAAACTCTGAGAGCGGCTGTCGTCGGTGTCGGTGCATCAGGTTCCTGTGAAAGCCATGACCCGGCAGTCACAAGCGAGCTCAGGACGGGAGTCCAAAGGGACTTTGAGCGGTTTCGTGACATAAACCAGGCACGAAACAGACAGAATGCACAAAGAAGAAGAAAGAAGAAACTTCAAAATGAAAAGGGATATACAGGACTGTCTCAGAAAATTAGAATATTGTGATAAAGTTCTTTATTTTCTGTAATGCAATTACAAAAACAAAAATGTCATACATTCTGGATTCATTACAAATTAACTGAAATATTGCAAGCCTTTTATTATTTTAATATTGCTGATTATGGCTTACTGTTGAGATAGAATATTTGAGTTTTCTTAAGCTATAAACCATGATCAGAAATATTAAAATAATAAAAGGCTTGCAATATTTCAGTTGATTTGCAATGAATCCAGAATGTATGACATTTTTGCATTACAGAAAATAAAGGACTTTATCAAAATATTCTAATTTTCTGAGACAGTCCTGTAAAGCTAAGACAGAAAATGTTTAAACAAAAAAGGGGTCAATAAACAAAAATGATAAAGAAAGCAGCAAGATTCATGCAAAACCGAAAGACGTGGTCAGATCTAAACCAAGGGAATGGCATCCTCGTTGTAATCCACCCTACTTTCTAAGTTTTCTTTTCTTTTTCTGCATGTGTCCACATCTGGATCACTGAGGAGAAAAACTTGTGGATGAAAAATTAAGGGATTTGGTAGAAGAATTTGACAGTGTGTGTGTGTGTGTGTGTGTCGCTTCAATTCCAGGGAAATGCGCATGTGTGTGTGTATTTGTGTGAGTGTGTGTGTGTGTGTCTGTGTGTGGAGACGGAGCGGGGGGTTGTAATATATTCAGGACAGGCCTGGCCAACCACTGCTATCAAAGGGACCTGCCTGACGAACTGTAATAACTGGAAAATTATTTTGATAGCCTGAAACAATCTTGGATATCACAGAACTTTATTAAAATAATATCAAATCAAATTAGCCTGTATCCCCATAATGAATTAAGTAACAGGTTACGCCGATATTAATCTCCTGGCTGGCTCGCAGGCATGACGGCTCCAGCATTTAATCAGGCTGCCGCTCTCTCTCTCTCTCCCCCCGTCTCCACGGGAGGGTCTTTTAACACACACACATCCAGGAGAAATCCTCGACAGGCCAGCAGCCCCGTAGCTAAGCAGTGGTTAAGCGAGGAAGGCTTCAAAAGGCGCCCTCGCTCTCTCTCTTCCCTTCTAAATAAGGATGATGATTTTGCCCCATTTCCCCCCTCTCCCTCCCTCCACCCGGACTTCGTCACTCACCCCCCGGTGAGGTTGTTCAAGAGCAGAGGAATCAGTGTTTCTAATGTGCGTATGCCTATGTGTGTGTTGGTTGAGGGCAAATTCGGCTGGGGATGTGAGGGAGCCGGGTCTCGGGAGAGTTGTGATTAGCAGCTGACCCACAGGGAGAGAAATTTGAACCTTTCCCTCACACCTCCTCTTCCTTTCCCCTTTCCCTATCTCTGTCTCTCTGTCTCTCTGTCTCTCTGTCTCTCTCTTACACACACACACACACACACACACACACACACACACACACACACACACACACACACACACACACACACACACACACACACACACACACACACAGCATCACAACCATCATGCCAGACTAATATACATCTAGAGCCACATCCTAACCTTCATGTTTGATGTGACACAAAAGACAGTCCTCTTTTCCGCCATCATTGACCCTTAAGACTTAATGCAAGTAAAACAACAACCTGCGGATCACAATGGTTGACGGTTTCTGTAGCCACAAAACTGGACAAGTTACCGTCAGTCTGTGACGCACGTCGGTGCTGAGGTGGGACAGAGAAGCTCTCATCATCACGCAGCCGTCGTCTCGCATCTCTGTAGGTGGTACTTCCTCGTCGCGGCACGTGCTCCTCCTCTAGTTCAGAACCAACGTTAAAAAGTTAAATCCATTATTTTAGTTTGCCATTACTTGGGTCAGAAGTCAAAAAGGTGACAAGATCTGTCTGATCTCTGTGCTGAAAACATCACAAATGTGTGATGTTGTCTTCTCTTGGCACAAATTTGACCTGCTAAGCCCAAACACTTTAAGCATACTATTATCATAAAAGAATTCAAATTGTTAGTAAAGAAACATCTCTTGAATAGATACATATAAAGCTTATTTAATTTATATATATATATATATATATATATATATATATATATATATATATATATATATATATATATATATATATATATATATATATATATATATATATATATATATATATATATATATATATATATACCCCTCCTTGAACCGCCACCTTACTGTGGTGGAGGGGTTTGTGTGCCCGAGTGATCCTAGGAGCTATGTTGTCGGGGGCACTTATGCCCCTGGTAGGGTCTCCCATGGCAAACAGGTCCTGGGTGACGGGCCAGACTAAGAGCGGTTCACAAAGCCTATCATGAGGAGGAAGAAATCGAGGACCATCCCGTCGCCCGGATCAGCATCACCGGGGTCCCTCCCTGGAGCCAGGCCTGGGGTTGGGGCTCGCTGGCGAGCGCCTGGTGGCCGGGTCTTTGCCCGTGGGACCCGGCCGGGCTCAGCCCGAAATGGGCCCGCCTTTCCGTAGGCCCACCACCCACAGGAAGGACCGTGAGAGGCTGGTGCAATGTGGGCTGGGTAGCAGTCGTGGCGGGGTGCCTCAACGACCCAATCCCTGGACTAAAACCCTCGCAGTGGGGACATGGAATGTCACCTCGCTGGGGGGGAAGGAGCCGGAGCTTGTGCGTGAGGTTGAGAGATACCGGCTAGAGATAGTCGGGCTCACCTCCACACATAGCTTGGGCTCTGGAACCCAGCTCCTTGAAGGGGGCTGGACCCTCCACTACTCTGGAGTTGCCCAGGGTGAGAGGCGGCGGGCTGGTGGGGGCTTGTTTATAGCCCCCCAGCTCAGTCGCCATGTGTTGGAGTTCACCCCGGTGAACAAGAGGGTCGCTTCCCTGCGCCTTCGGGTCGGGAAAAGGTCTCTCACTGTTGTTTGTGCCTACGGGCCGAACGGCAGTGTGGAATACCCGGCCTTCTTGGAGTCCCTGGGAGGAGTACTTGATAGTGCTCCAACTGGGGACTCCATTGTTCTACTGGGGGACTTCAACGCTCACGTGGGCAACGACAGTGATACCTGGAGAGGCGTGATTGGGAGGAACGGCCTCCCCGATCTGAACCCGAGCGGTGATTTGTTGTTGGACTTCTGGGCTAGTCACGGTTTGTCCATAACGAAGACCATGTTCAGGCATAAGGGTGTCCATCGGTGCACGTGGCACCAGGACACCCTAGGCCGGAGGTCAATGATCGACTTTGTTGTCGTTTCATCTGACCTTCGGCCGCATGTCTTGGACACTCGGGTGAAGAGAGGGGCTGAGCTGTCAACTGATCACCACCTGGTGGTGAGTTGGATGCGCTGGCGGAGGAGGAAGTTAGTCATACCGGGCAGACCCAAACGGATTGTGAGGGTCTGTTGGGAACGTCTGGCCGAGCCCTCTGTCAGGGACGTCTTCAACTCCCACCTCCGAGAGAATTTCTCTCAGATCCCGGGGGAGGCGGGGGACATTGAGTCAGAGTGGACCATGTTCTCTGCCTCCATTGTCAACGCGGCGGCTCGAAGTTGTGGTCGCAGGGTCTCCGGTGCCTGTCGTGGCGGCAATCCTAGAACCAGGTGGTGGACACCGGAAGTACAGGATGCCGTCAGACTGAAGAAGGAGTCCTACCGGGCTATGTTGGCCAGTGGGACTCCTGACGCAGTAGATGGGTACCGGCAGGCCAAGCGAGCCGCGGCTCGGGCAGTCTTGGAGGCAAAAACCCGGGTCTGGGAGGAGTTCGGGGAGGCCATGGAGGAAGACTTTCGGTCGGCCTTGAGGAAATTCTTGCGGACTGTTTAGCGCTTCAGAAGGGGGAAGCAGTACTCTGCTGGCACCATTTATGGTGCGGGTGGGGAGCTGTTGACCTCGACTGGGGACATCGTCGGACGGTGGAAGGAATACTTCGAGGATCTCCTTAACCCGACTGACATGCCTTCCACTGAGGAAGCAGAGAGTGTGGAATCGGGGATGTGCTCATCCTGCTTGGGTCTTCTCCACTCATGAACAAGACTCCTCCCCCACCCCTCTCTTTTTATTGTTTTTTTTTTTTTTTACATTTTTATTAGGGCTGGGACTTTATCGCGTTAATTACGATTAAATAATAACGGGAAAAATAACTCGACAAAAAAAAATAATGCATTTATTGGCAATTTACTTTTGCACTCCAAACAGTGCGGAAAGTTTGTCATTGCACGAGTTCCCGGTATAAGTTATCCGTAATACTGATGCACAGTACTCAACACGAGAAACACCAATGGAAACCGATGGGAAGTCGTTGCTGGGTTTGATGGGCAAGAAAGAATTTGCCTCTATCACCGGAGCTCTTCCAGCCTCCGCTAGCACCTCAATGCCTCGGCAAAATGCCAGGGTCTCGAAAAAGCATGAATATAGCTACCTTGAATTTAAGTTTGTGCCTTGTGGAAAATGCAATCATATTCATATTGCACTTTATGTTAACACTCAGTTAACAAAATAAACACAATTTTGTTGTTTAAGCTCATTTATGTGTCAATTCAATGATTCAGTCATATACCAAAATCCATTTCAATTGAAAAATGTTGCTTCTCGTGTCAAATATTGATATGCGATTAATTGCGATTAATTAATTACAAACCCTCTAATTAATTAGATAAATTTTTTTAATCGAGCCCCACCACTAATTTTTATACTTTTATATTTGTTTTGGATGTGGGGAGAATGAGCAGGTGTGATGACCTGCAAAGTGGTGAGAGAAACCGTCCACCAGCACCTCTGAAGCCCTTCAAAGGTTTTCCCCATCAAAAGTGAGTTTTTGCTGTCAATGTACAAAAAAAAAAAAACATGAACCAGCAAATGCTGGAACAAGTCTGATCCACGGCAACTCCAGTTCCCAACCTACAGGACTAAAAAGATAGTCTGCTTATGCCTCGGTTCCAAGCAGGGAGGACGTCGGCAGAGCTCTCATAGATCCGGAACCCGGCTGGATTCGTGTAGTGGCTCAGCAGTAGAGTAAATCGGGAGTGGTTTCAGGTAGTCTTAACTCAAGCGTTGGGTTTACAAATGCTTAACAGGCGTTAAATAACATGAAAGAGGTTATGATATCCTTTTAAGTGACTAAAAAACACACAGACACACAAAGTGCAAACTAAGTCAACAGAAAAAGGCTCATGCTGGTTTCTTGAATAAACATCAGCTCTGAAGGCACAGTGGCAAAGAAGTTTGTCCCCTCATTAGGAACGAGCTAAAATTCATCAACTTGCTCCTCTCAGAGTCACCACAACTACATTTCAGCCTCTGGAGTCAATCGTTCATGTATTTATATCAATTCATCGATGCTGCACACAGAAACGTCAGGTTGAAATGTAAAGCATGCTTCGGTTTGCCTTAATTCTCTTCTTACTTTTTCGTGTTACTATTTTTTTCTTTAACCATGCCATTACTTAATTAACAAAAATGAAGCCATAAAAAAACTCACAAAAAAACAACCTTGATCTGGGCAATACAAAGAACCCCCTTACTGCACCCAAGGATTTAGGAGCGAATGAATAACTCCTGATGAAGTGATCAGCAGCTGCTGTCAGACCTCTATTAAAGCTGACTTTTTGGCTGTCTGATGGTCTGGAGTGAGTGAACACAATGCCAAGAGGGAAAGATACAAGCAGTAGTTTTGAAGAAGTAATCACTGCTGCACATTAAGGTTATAAAATCATTCCCAAATAATTTAAATTACAGTTTTCCACAGTGAGAAAGATTTTTTAGAAGTGGAAAACATTCAAAACAACTCCAAACACTCCCAGGAGTGGATGTCCACCAGATTTACTCAAAACTCAGACTGTACAATTTTCAGGGAAATGCCAAAATAGTGAAAGTCCATGACAGCACAATTAGAAATAGATTGTTTGGAAGAGTTGCCAGGAGAAAACCTTTCCTCTCTGAGTTGTATGGCTTTAATGCAGCAGAAATACCTTATACCACCTGTCAAGCAAACCAGCAAAGTGCTGATGATTAGGGCTTGCTTTCTCAGCAGCTTTCCACTAGTACCTACTCAGCCCGACTCGACTCGCCTCGCCTCGGTTTTGCGCTTTTCCACTAGGGGTCTAACCGTGCAGAGTAAATACTTTTCTGTAACTATTCTACCGAGGGTCTAAGCTGCTGAGTCAGCTGTATCTGACGTCATCACACTACAAGCCACCGATTGGTCGGGGGGTTGGAGTCAGACGTCTGAGTCAGGAGGAGGAAATCAGAGAAAGAGCGATTCGCGGCTTCTTGTTCATTTTATTCAACCAGCAATGGCAGCAAAAGTCTGTTTCATGATCCAACTCTGAGGTGCAGATGTTCATAAACCTGGTGCTGAGGAGAGAATTAAAAAGGGATCTAGACGGGCGATAAGGAACGACCAGTTCTACCAAGAGCTCTGTCTCTTCATAGCTGCTCACGGCTCCAGCTGACTTTTCAGCTGCGCAGAGGCAAACAAAATTTAAAAAAAAAGCGTCAACGCTTGAATCTTCTCTCACTCTCATTTTTTAACTTGATATCAAACACAAGCCACAGACCCAGCAGCACATCTATCATCTCCTCCAGGTTCTACATTTTTAGTATTGTTGTCTTCTTCGTTTAGATACACAATCAAATACGTCACAGCAGCTTCACTCCAACCTCCTACTTCTCATCTGGGTATTGAAAAGAAACGAGGGCACGGCGAGTCGAGTCGGGCTGAGTAGGTACTAGTGTAAAAGCGCCAATGGAAACAACCCTGAACTCCTCTGTGAGGACATCTGTCTGAGGGGTGAAGCTCGGTCCAAACCGGGTCAATACAGGACGATGATCTGAAGCACAGCAGCAAATCTACAGCCTGCAAACCTCATGAGAGCCCAAACCTCCATCCAGCAGAGATACCGTGGTGGGACTTTGAGAGAGCTGCGTGTATGTGAACGCCCAAAACAACGAACTGAAAAAAATGCAGGATTAAAACTTCTGCACATGACTGAGTAGTCTGCAGGTCTTCGTGATGAAGATCAGTCCTCTTTTTTATTTTATTTATCTGACGCAGTATCCATAATTCTCATCTATTCTTCTGAACGTTTTCCAGGACTGTTCGTGAGGAGGTGAAAGGGAGAGCCACAGTGCTTTCTTCTCCCCCGCTTGGCTGATATTACTACGGCTTCTCACTTATCTGTCCCCCGCCTGCTGCCTTTCTTCTGAACCCCCCCCCGCCTCCTCCTTCTTGTTGTGTGGCCCAGTGGACTGCGCCACACAGCCCACCTCAGGGTGAGAGGGATGGCGAGGGACACTAAATCTTTTGATGCAGCCGTTTGTGGCGATAGCATCTGAACTCGCTGCGCCTTTGCCAGGCAGCGCTGACAGATGTAGCAGGACCCTTCCATAGCTTCCAGCTATTGGATATCTGTTACCGCTTACCCTCCTTGTGTACGTGTCTGTGTGTGTGTTCGTGTGTGTGTGTGCTCATATGTCAACGGCAGGTCCCCACAAATATAGAAAAAGCAAAGAAACTTGCATGTGTGTAACTGTAGCTGTGTGAAGATTTGTTCACGAAGACATTTGTGTGGTACCTTTGCATGAATAGATGGACTAGACGCACACACACACACACACACACACACACACACACACACACACACACACACACACACACACACACACACACACACACACACACACACACACACACACACACACACACACACACACACACACACACACACACAAAGAAAAGAAAAACAAAGCCAAGTCACCCAAATTGTGATATTTATATCTCATGAACTCATCTTCCTATTAGAGTCCTAGCACTTACAGAAGCAGCAGTGAAACATGAAGCGCTTTATCTTGCCATCCAGCTCCATTCATTCCTGCACATTAGAGCTTGTTTGTCCTTGAACTCCTGCACTTTGCAAACACACACATACACACAGAACTCAAATTGAAGCAGATTCATTTTTTTATTGTCTCGGAGAGTGACACGTTTAGTCTGGAACGAGTGCTAAAGCAAGCAACAACAATGTCGTAGCACCATGATTCTCTGCACCTGACAAGTGACAAGGTGACGAGTCTCAACAAGGGCCCAGGGCCCCTCATATCAGCCAATACGTAATGAAACACAGACAGACACTATATGTTAAGAAAACAATGCAGATGATTAGGAGCAAAGCAGGTGGATGACCGTTTATTAGCATGGCTTTGTTTTTGAAAGGGTTTGTGCACGTGCGTGCAACTGACAATAACAGTCTTCAAATATGTGTGTGTGTGTGTGTGTGTGTGTGTGTGTGTGTGTGTGTGTGTGTGTGTGTGTGTGTGTGTGTGTTTATGTGTCTGCTTCCTCCACTGGGAGCTTGAGTCTGTGCCATCTGGTAGTTCAGGAGGATGAGGAGGATGAAGAGTCTGGAGATAGTTCCTCTGGCCTCTTTGTTCTCTCTCCTCCGTCCCTCTCGGCGGCCCAGAAAGCCTCATGTAGAAGTTGTTCAGTATCCCCCAAAAGGGCCTTTGTTCATCCATGTCCTGTCCGACTCCACTTTCACACATTTGACCTTCAGTAGTGTAGGGAATATTTGTGTTTTGTACTCATTCAGAGCTTTGACTTTAGTAATGAGCAACTCCCAAAACACCAGTGACTGAGTCCTGAGTCCAGTTCACCAACCTGGACAAATCGTAGCTCCCGGTTTTGATCCATGAAGATCAAGTAGAAATCACAGGAGGACCTCTTCTGATCTGGAGTCTGATTAACATGGAGCATATGTAATTGGTTTACTGCCAGACACAGGGCTGGATCTTACATGGGTTAGGGCAAACTTCAGCAGAGACAAACATCACCTGTACAAGAACTGGATAAACCCTTCTGTGATGCCACTCGAAGGTTTCGGAAGAGTGGTTCTGAAGCCTGATGGTGATACTTGTAGCTGCTGACATCTTGGTGGGAGCTGATCTTCCTCAATCCCTGGATGATCCCGGCAGACCTTCATTGCCAAAAACCCTATTATTCTGACGTCTCTAGATGGACAGACGTTGTTGTGGTACTGACATCTAATCACCCCTCGCTCTGTGTGTTGCCAAGATGGACCAAACCGACATCATTGAAGATCCCTAGGAGCTTTTAGGTGGGCATTTCACTTCACTGGTGGAATAGTGTGGTTCTGGCAGACTGAAGATGGTAACCAGTCAACAGTCACACTAGTGGCAACGCGGCTTCGCCCTTCCCCGGGGAGGGCGCTGCAAGCGCTGTTTGTGGGTTGATCTGGATAGGCCAAAGGACGAAGCTCATGTTGGAGCAGGCAGCCGGCACTAACTGTGTTTCAACTTAATGCAGCAGTCATTTGTGCTGTCGTTGTCTGATTACCAGGTGTAACCTGGGCCGGCAAAGGGATGGCTGGTCCAAGTGGAGCTCTCCAAGACCTTGTTTCAGCTCTGGCAGCACTCGTTTCGGTTTGCCGTTTTGGTGACCACATTTGAAATGAGGATTATTGGACAGATTTGATGAAGTAATATCAATTTGTATCATAGGTTAACATAACCTGAGCAAGTTGAGCTAAAATAGCTAGCCTATGTTGACTGATCTACAGCAGACATGTTCCAGGTGACTTCCCAGACCTGCTCGCTCAGAACGCCGCACAATAAAAACTATTGGTGACATCACACGGGGTTTGTCTAATTCTTATACAGTCTATGGGTCTGGGCAGGGGGACGCTTTTTGTTTCGATGGTTTTGCTTTCCACTGTCGTCACTTACCTCAAAGTCTCAGTTATATACTGTATGTGTGTGTATTTAGGAACCCACCTACCTACTTGCTGACTCTAATGGCGCTTTTACACTAGTACCTACTCGAATTTCCTCACCTCGGTTTTGCACTTTTCCACTAGGGGTGGAGGCGTGCTGAGTAGATACTTTTTCTGTAACTATTCTGCCAAGGTTCTAAGTGGACTGAGTCGGGCTGCATCTGACGTCATCACATTACACGCCACCGATTGGTCAGGCGGTTGGCCAATCAGATGTCTGAGTCAGGATGTGATATCATTTCAAGAGTGACTTGCGGCTTCTTGTTCATTTTTGGCAGCGCAGAAATCTGTTCCGTGGTCAAATTTTAGGTGGAGACCTTCTTAAAACCTGGTGGCTGAGGAGAATATCCAGACAGAGCTAGATGGGGCCACGAGGAATACAAAAATATACCAGGAGCTTTCTCAGTCCATGTCTGCTCAAGGCTACAAACGGCCTTTCAGCAGTGCCGAGACAAACTGAAAAAATTAAAAAGCGATTATTGTGCGGTGAAGGACCACAATAGCCGGAGTGGGTCTTCTTTGTTTGTGTTGCACAATCGAGTACGTCACAGCAGCTTTGCTACAACCTTCCTACTTCTGATCTTGGTATTGAAAAGAAACAAGGACAAGGCAAGTTGAGGCGTGGCGAGTCGAGTCGGGCTAAGTAGGTACTAGTGTAAAAGCGCCATCACAGAACATCTCAGGACTCTCCTGCCGTAGACATGGAGGTCACAGTTTATTTCTCCCTTTGGAGTATTATGTGGGCTCCAGCAACTTGAGCTCGCTTTGAATTGCAAAGGCAAGATCTTGATACTTTAACCATGAGCACCAGTATTTTTACACTGAGACTTAATTTTTCCATCAGTTATTCTGTCAGTGCTGTGGGGGGTTAGAAATGCTATTTAGACTTTGGTAAAATTTTCAATATTTTTAATTTATTATTTTTTGATCATTTACCTAACTACTCATTGAAGAGGATGTATAATCTGTTGAATTGTTGAAGAAAAGGCAGTGAGATATATCTATGGACAAGTGTTGCCGCACTGCAACGACAATATTCAGGACAAACCATATCCGTTCTCACTGTAAGGTAGAATCACAGAAAAGAAAAATACTCTTCCGTTATTACCCGTGTTAGGGGTGTTATTTGTGAGGTGTGAGGAGTGCCAAATCATTGTTGGCCAGGAAAAAAAATCATCACAGTTTTGGTTTTGGTTATTTTTGTCCTTTCTGGGTTTTCCATTAACTGCTCTTCTGAGTTTACAGCAAGACAAGAGAAATGTGTTAAAAGTCCGAACAAAAACGGATCTCTTCAAAGAGAAGCAGAAATTTGGGCAATTTCAACTCGTGATGCCTTTGAATTGGAGTATATCCACTTTGGTTAAGTCCATTACATCCACACGCGTAAATATCGGCTGTGCCCATACGCCATCAGGGGCCCATGAAGGAGGGAGGGAAAAAAAGGTTTTGTGAATGGAAGAGCCCAATCACTTTAATAGGCTACCTGTTGGTCATGTTAACTGCATGATGACTCGTGACGTGAGTTTTCAGCAAGAAAAACAAATAAACAAAAGAAAATAGATGACAAAGATAACCTAGCATCATGTTTTGCTAGCCTAAACAAAAAAGCGGCGCACAAAAGAGAAAAGACAAAAAGAGCAGAGGTGAACGAGTTACGAGTTACTCCGTTACATTTACTTGAGTAAATTTGGGGAAATTTTGTACTTTTAGGAGTAGTTTTGAATCACTATACTTTTTACTTTTACTTGAGTAGATTTGTGAAGAAGAAACTGTTCCTCTTACTCCGCTACATTAGGCTACGTTGAGCTGTTACTTTTCTTTTATCCCTTTTATCCACGTACGCGTCAATCTCATGACATCACTGAATAATTATTTGGGAAAAATGTTTGTTTTTGCATGTTTTGTCACATTTACACAGACTCAAACACACACACAGTTTCTATGAGTTCATGTTTGTTCTAGTTCTGCCTGGTTAAAAAAGAAAAGTACAAAGGCTTGACATTTTGTGGTACTTGTGCTTAATTAGGGCCCGAGCACTGAAAGTGCGAGGACCCTATTGTATCTGTGATGTTTATTATTATTATTATTATTATTATTATTCTCGCCGTAAATAAATTGCCTTTTTGGAGGCCTTAAAATGCTCCAAAACTCACCAAATTTTGCACACGCTTCCAGAGTCGCGTAAAATTACGTATTTTATGGGCGACAGGCATGGGTCCACAAGAATGGGCTCTATAGCGCCACCTATTTTATGTTTTTTGACGAGCCCCACAATATGGTTTGACTTACAGCAATGACCTTTATGTGTGTATTATATTAGACAAAGAGCTACAAAAAAGTCTTTTGGACCCATGGTCTAAGTTACACAGGAAGTCCGGCATTTTGAACAGAAAATGTCATTTTTCATGAATTCTGATCATTTCTAGGCCTCGTACTTTAACGAACTCCTCCTAGAGATTTTATCGAATTGGCTCACAACTTGGTTTGTACAATCTAGACACATGGCCGACGCTAAATTGCGAAGCTTTTAAGTTTCTGCCAGAGGGCTTGACCGTAGTGATCCGGCGAAGTTTGAGGTCATTTTTAAGCTTCGCCATCAAACATCAATTGGCTGTAATTCAGCAATACATGATTTGATGTGGTCGAAAACGTATGTGCATGATTGTAGGCTGAGCCTGAACCCATCTATGGTGGAATATTCAGGATCGGTTGTAGCGCCACCTGTTGGCACCAGGAATTGTCATGTCTTGTAGTATGCATCTGTGCTCCAAACGAGATCAGTTTATTGATCTCAAAGTTGGTCAGATAATAGGTAAGGCATTGACGATGACTGACAGAGAAAACTGTAAGTTTGTGTCAAAGGGCGTCGCTGTCAGAGGTTGTCAAATTTCGGTGTCTCGCCATGAACATAAAAGTTGTTGTAACTTAAACATAATTGGTCAGAATGAACCCAAATTCAATACATTTAATCGGGCTTGCATTCTGAACAAGTGGATATGACAATCTTGGATGAACTCCATAGCGCCACCTTTTGGTCAGGTATACATTTTTCATCAAATTATGTGCTTTAGTTGCTGTTTGGTTTATCCAATCTTAATGCGATTGACACATTTGATTGGCAGTAGGTTCCTTGTTGACTGTGTCGCGTATCGTGGTTATTTCTTGAAAGGAATTGGCATTTTTATGTCACTCTGTATTTCTGGAAAAATATTAATTAAAAATCAAAGATTTTGTGTAAGGAAAATCAAATGACAGTTTCAGATAGCTTACAACAGGAGTAAAAAATCATACACTGTAACATATTGTGTTTGAAAAACTTGGTCACTCTAAAAATTAAAAAAATGAACTAATAACGTAAAAAGCTATGTCTTTGTCAATAAATGTCATAGACATATGGGACTTCATCAGTATATTGTTTACTGTATTTTGAAAATGTCCTGTGATTTTGATAAACCTAATCATTAGACGTGATTTTAAATGAATATTTATGTGTGATCAGTCTCAGTCAGATCCAGCAGGACTGCTGCCGCTGAGAAAACTGCTGCAGCAGCACTGGGAGGGGAGGGGTTGAGCTCCCGCGGGGGGAAGGTGGGGGGATGAGTGCAGTTTGGAATGTGCGCGCAGCTCTTCGGGGGAGGGGGGGTGGGGCGCGGCCGCCATCTTGGACCGGGCGCCGATCGATGCGGCCGCCATCTTGGACAGGGCATTATTTGCGTCTTAGTGCATCATTTCTACTGAGCAAGGTTTCTCCCGGACTACAATCATTCATAACTCCCAGACTCTTTACCCGATTTCCACACAGTTTGGTTTGTACAAACGGCAGAGATGTAGTTATGATACAGGATGCTGTCACACGTTAAAAATACGTACATTTATTCTGAAAGACTTTGTATTATGCTCTTTTACAAAGACATATGGTTTTTGTATAAATTGTATAAGGAAATAAGTTTGATTGTTTATTTGAATTTATTTTAAGAGGAGAGGGGTGTGTTGTTGTATTTATATATATATATATATATATATATATATATATATATATATATATATATATATATATATTTATTTATTTATTTAGTTGAGAGTGAGAGTGACCTCATGCAAATATCTGAGATTAATTCCAATATCTGCTCAACAAACCACTTGCTCAGAAGTTGTTGTCTGTGTTTTGAAATATGTATACACTGTTGACATCCCACTTGCATTGGTTGTAGCTGTCTTGCCTGTCTCACTCACTGTTTTTTTTTTGTTTGAGTCATTTTTCTTTCTTTTCTATTATTATCATAGCCTGTAATTCCTGTATATAATCGAATTGAATCAATGTATTTTACAATTAGCTGTGATGTACAATAATTGTCATTAAAACCGATAATATTCCTATTTGTTTTAATTGAAATGAGAGAAAAACATTTAATTTTATTAAAATAGAACAATAATATTTATAGCTTATAGGCTATAAAAATAATGTTCATTAAAGCAGTATATAAATACCATGTTATAGCTATATGTTTCTGGTTATTTTCATATAAAAGTACGTTTTTCAATGTTTATAATTATTCACAAGTATGCAGTGTTATAACTACATCTCTGACGTTCATAACAAACTAAACTGTTAGAAAATCTTTAAAGGGGGACCTATTATGAAAAACACGTGTTTTCTTGTTTTAACATATTTAAAGTGGTCTCCCCTCAGCCTGCCAACACAGAAAAGATGAAATCCCATGAAAATCTGCAGGGTCTGCTCGCCCCCACCCTTACAGAGTCCCCCAGTGTCACGTGGTTTCTGTGAGCCGTTAAGATTGGTGCATTTTCTTTACGTCACCAAAATGCACGGTCTCCTCCGCTGCTGAAACCACGCCCACCACCAGCTCTGCCGCTCGAGCTGCAGCCATTATTACAAGCAGGGGCTGTTTCCACAGCGAGGGAGAGTTAAAATGAGGTTTTGCCTCGACAAGGCGGTGCCGAGAGGGAGAGAGAAAAAAAAGGCGCTGGAGGAAGACACGGCCAAATGTCAAAAATTGGTTGATTTATTCAGCCCCCTCCACAGCAAAGATGCGTCCGCACGTAAGTTGCAGTTCACTTTCAGGCTACACAGTGTAAATATGCAGCCTATAAACCCTGGCCGTTAAATAAGAATAAGGATTGAGATTTTAAAATTATTGATTTATAAGACACTTTATTATAATCAGTACTCGAGTTGAGGGGGGATGAGGGGGATTTCCCCCCTGAAATAAAAACGGTCCAAATCATCCCCCCTGTAAAACTGCCATCCCCCCTTTCCATCCCTTATGTCATTTCATCAATGAATGTGGTTTTACTGCTATTTCAACATTTAGAGTCATCACCAGACAAATAACACCAGAAAAATAACTTATTTGACAATTTTCACCTGTTTCAAGTAAATGTTCACTTGAAATAAGTAGAAAAATCTGCCAATGGGACAAGATTTATCTTCTCATTACAAGCAAAACAATCTTGTTCCACATGCAGATTTTTCTACTTATTACAAGTGAAAATCTACTTGAAACAGGTGAAAATTGTTGTTTTTTCCAGTGATGAGTCTTGTTTTAAGTGTAATGAGATTTTTTTACTAAAATGAGACATTTTAACTAGAAATAAGACAAATATTCTTGTTAAGATTGTGAGTTTTTGCAGTGATCCATTTTACTTATCCTGTGAAGGACAGAGTCATATTGATAAGTTCAGAAAAGTGTTTTTTATTGTTGTGTTTTGATGTATTTGATGTAAGCCCAGTGGATATTTAAAGCTTACAGAAGGCTGCATTTAACTGCTGCTATGTCATTCCTGCTGTATTTCTGCAGGTGTTTTGGTCACTGCTATTATTTGTAATATATTATATTATTTGTAATCAGCACAATTATCTGTCCCCATATGATCAAATCCACCATCCCCCCTGATTTTTTTTTTTTACAACTCGAGTACTGATTTTAATTATTTACTGATTTTGAAATGATTTATTTGGGCAACAAATGGGATAGCCTATAATCATTCAATTAGTATGTATATGAATACAAGGCCAAATCAAGTGAGACAAAGGCTACACTATCTTCCTGTATGAACTATACGTGTATGAAAAAACACTGTAAGCATATTGGCTGTTCAAAGGTGGTGATGGTGATGACACCAGTCCTGCTGTTGCTTCAGGTATTAACGTTTTACTACCTCCTCTCGAAACACTGAGCCAGGCCTGGTGAAAAATTTGATATTTAATGGTTTGCATTAATGGGTGGGACCTAATGGCTCAACAGCGCACCCTAGAAAACTTTGTGCCTCAAGCCCCACAATACGGTTTGACGTACATGCACCAAAATCGGTACACACCTGTATAATGTCACAACTTAAAGAAAAGTCTCTTGGCGCCATGGCCGAAACCGAACAGGAAGTCGGCCATTTTGAACATTTTGAATTAATCGTGTAATTTTGGCGCAATTTATGCCATTTCTTCGGTCATTAATACGGCCCGAACGTAACGTGCACCCAGGTGTGTTATACATCAAAACGTGCGTCTCCATCCTCCGACACCACGCATTACTTTTCTCTTTCAAAAGCGTTACCGTGGCGATGCTAGACGGCAAAAAGTGCGCCCACCCTTCATCTGATTGGTTCAGACAGAAAAAACTTTGCGCCTCAAGCCCCATAATACGGTTTGACGTACATGAACAAAAATCGGTATCGTAACCTGTATCATGTCGCAACTTAAAGAAAAGCCAGGCCTGTCGATACATTTGATATTTCATGGTTTGCATTAATGGGCGTGGCCTAACGGCTCAACAGCGCCCACTAGAATACTTTTCTCTGCCATAACTTTTGAAAGGTTTGACATAAAGAGTCGTGGGTGGTGTCATCGGACTCGGTATTGAGTCCTTGACCATAATTGGCGAAAATTAGCCCCGCCCCTTCTTCTGATTGGTTGTCCCGATTTTCTGCTATAACTTTTGAATGGTTTGACATAGAGAGTCGTGGGTGGTGTCATCAGATTCTGTATGGAGTCCTTGACCTTCATTGGCCTGAATTAGCCCCGCCCCTTCTTCTGATTGGTTGTCCCTTTTTTCTGCTATAACTTTTGAATGGTTTGAAATAGGAAGTCGTGGGTGGTGTCATTTCTGATATGCTTATGGGGGCGGTGGCCGTGAGTGCGAGGGCCCGTTCATCGCTGCTTGCAGCTTTAATTTATTTTTTTATTCTGTTATTTTATTAAAGTACTTGAATTTACTTTAAGCTTATTTAAATTTAAGCTATTTTTAATTTTTTTATTAATTTTAATATATTTTATTATTTTATTGATTTAATTTGCCTGAAGATGATTATTTTGTACTTTTGTCTGTTTGAATAGTTGTGTTAAAAAAATAAATCAGACGTTACTCAACAGTTACTCAGTACTTGAGTAGTTTTTTTCACCAAGTACTTTTTTACTTTTACTCAAGTAATGATTTGGATGACTACTTTTTACTTCTACTTGAGTCATATTATTCTGAAGTAACAGTACTTTTACTTGAGTACAGTTTTTGGCTACTCTACCCACCTCTGAAAAAGAGCCAGGATGATGTTAAAAGGAAAAATGTCAAATTTATATATGTTTTTCACTGCAACCGAGGAAAAACCCAGCATCCCACCGAAGGATATCTTGCCAGCTACCTCCATGAATGAAACAGCATTGACCCGACGGCCGGGGGGGCCAGGAGGAGTGGCTAGTCACACCGTTACCCTGCCTGGTGACAATAGCAGTTCTCTATAGTGGCTGTGCATGTGTGTATGCATGCGGGGTGCACTTTTGTTTAGGGCAGGGGTGGGGGCACAAAAAAATATTTGCACAGGGCCTATCACCATGATGTTACGCCGATCAGTTGAGATTTTTATTTGAGAAAGGTTGTTGTGTCTGTGAACTTACATCAAAACCTCCTCACACGGACAAAAAAAGAGAGAAAGAAACGTCGGGTCCAGTTCATCATCTTTCCACCTCAAACTGCGCTTCCTGCCCCGTGTTTCACCGAGGCGCCATAACACACACAATAGGCTAATGAGATTTAAACATACGGGCCTGGCCGGCTGCCAAATAACTCCCAGCGTAGAGGAAATAATCCTTCAGCATTTTTTTCTTTACTTTTTCTTTTGAAATAATTTTTTTACATCCACCCATATTTGTCATTTCCAACCCGATTTAATGGAGGAAGATCCATGCATATGTAAGTGACAGAGCTGGGAGCCCATTACTGGCATCCAGTGGAGAGGCCCTCTCCAGGCTTGGATTACTGACCATTAGGGCTCATCTGCACCCTCTCCAGGCAATTATTTGCTGACATCACCCCCCAACTCCTGGCAGACAAACCCTCCTTTACCGCCGTGTCACCCACCACCTCGTCTCTCAACACTTTTAACTATTTCACATCTAGAAGTCACATCCAGGATATTCACAGTTTCATGACTGCCTGACTGTTGACTTCCGCGTGCATGTTTAAATCAGCTCATCTGTTCCCAGTGTGAGTGTTGTGGGGGTGGATGGTGACGCGATGATGAGGATATTGATGATGATTAGGTTGAGTCAGGAGAAAATAGCTCCCGGTGTGTGTGCGCACACCTGTAATTAATGTTGTCACCCCGGGTTCTGCTTCCTCTGTAATGAAGTCACAATATGAAAAACGAAAAAAGAAATAATAGTGTTGCAGCAAGGAGACAGGGAGCAGGCGGATTTCCATTTTGATTGTAACAACATACAATATGTTTTGGCATGCGTATACGATGTGTGGGGGAGTGAAAAAGAGAACAAGGATTAATATTGTTTTGGCTTTTTCATCGATTTATTTGTATTTGAATATAACAGAAAAAGTCAGACTGAAAATAGAAAAAGGAGGAAAAAAAATGAGCAAAAACTTGTTTGAGAGTTGTCTCACATATATGTGTGTGTGATTATGAGAGAAAGAGAGAGACAGAGAGAGAGGAACCAGGTGAAGGCTTTGAGCAAGTGCTGAGCTTCGACCTGGTTAGTGTTCCAGCCAAAGTAACCTAAAGGCTAGTTAAGATCCACATGACACTGGCCCAACTCCAACAGCTGTGATTTAACCCCCTCATGCACACACCCCACCCCCACCCCTCACCTTCACACACACACTCACACACACACTCATATACAAATACACATCACATAGGGGCAAAAAGGAAGAAAACCGTGGCTGAGTTGTGAAATTTGCACACAGGAGCATGTGTTAAGAGTTTGGTTGCACACTTGCACGTTGGCACGGCCAAGTCTGCAGGGAAATCTGTTGCTATTTTCTATTTCTGGGAACCAGAATTATGTGCAACATATACAGCGCTGTGCAAAAGCTCTTAGGCATCCCTTGTTTCATTGTTTTATTTAAAGTTTTGAGTTTTGATAACCACTGAAACAGTAAATACCCGTAAAATATCAGCGGCAGGCTCATTAAACAGCCACTGGTTATTCATTTTATTAGTGGTAATTGATTAATTGGTTTGTTTCCATTTCATAATAACTGGTGTCCGCTGTAGGAAACGCTTCATCAGACAACCTGAGGATGATATGTGCTGCACACATAAGAAAACCCACAATGTTCAGAACAAAAAGACTCTACCAGCAGAAGTCAGCGTTTACCGCAACCTCCATCAGAACCAAGCACAGATTTTACTCTCAATTAGGAGACCCTCTCATACAGATGTTTGCAGTCGTTCCAGTCTACTTCGGTTTAGGAGAGTCAGGTTTCTGCACCTTCTCTTTGTTTCTTTAAGAGACTGGAAAATAAATAATTGTCACAATGCGCATGACGTCACAGATGCAACTTCACAGCGGGTTACGCCCACTGAGTGGCAGAAAAACTGAGTGGAGCGTAAACGTTCAGTTTGAGCACTCAAAAATATCTAAAATGGGAAAGAGCTGTTGTGCGATCAACTTTACTCATAGATTTACCAAGAAATCTGAGTTATCGTTTTACAGACTGCTGAAAAATAAGCTTAAGAGAAACAAATGGATCACTGCAATTCACAGAAACAACTGGATTCCAGTCACTGAAACGTGGATTTGTGGTTCCCATTTTGTATCAGGTAATGTTGGATTTTTGGGTAGCTAACGTTAAACGGTCAAATCACAAAGTTCGGTGTCCTCATCACTTTAATTTCTACAACAAATCCTGCCTTGAAGTCGGACCAAGCGTCCAGATTTTTGTAAGCCTTCAAGCTTTGCTTCGTGTATTTCCCCGGCGTAGAAATTAAGTACATATAAATATCAGGAAACTCGATTCGTGGCCAAATATTATTGTCCATGGACCACTGGTTCTTGGGGTAACTGTACAGGTCACTGTCAAGTCCAACTGCCTTTAATTTAATCCGATAATCAGCTGTTATCCCGTCTTCTCCACTAGTTGCAGCCATTTTTGCCACTCAGTGCGAGTAAGGGGGCTGGTCCAATGGGACAGTGACGTCAATGCATACCCTCTATTAGAATAAAAAGACTGGGGCTGACAAAGATTTCTGCACAGTACTGTCCTTTCTGTATTTGTATTTCTAAAGTAATTGTGTCATATAAATTGGTGACTGATCACATGGGCGGGGGTCCGCCTGAGCGGGAGGCCGTGCCTGCGTAGCGCCTGTCGCTGTCTCTGCTTCTTGTTTGCTGTCAGTAATCACTCTTGAAATGGCTGAAATCAATGGAGCAGAGTCAGCTTATTCTTCCTTTAGCCTGGGTTCCAGCTACCCTCTGGATTAGACCCGCAGCGACCCACTATCACCTCCTGCCTTTGTGCACCCTTTCCAAGCAGCCCATTCTGAGGGCCAGAGTGCGTGATCTCCTCCATACTCAGTTTGACGCAGAGGTGCAGATTTATTAGGACAGAGTAATTTAAAGCGTGTAGGGGGAGTGTATTGTGGTTGATGGATTAATTAAGTGCACATGGCATGCAGGGGATCTAGTGTTTTTTCCTCGTGCTGGGTATCTCAGTGGCAAATGATGGGTAGATGATATGGTAAAGTGTCTCAGGTTTCAGTGTAACTTAAATTGAGACCGTAAGGCAGCACAAGGTAAAGCAAGTGACCTTTTTCACGAGTGGGGTACTTGATGGACGATGTGAGATCAGTAAGAATCAGTAAGTCTTCAGTTATGGTCCTGTTTCTCAGCATACATGAATACCAAAATAACTAACAATCCAAGGACAGTTATACCTTAGCATAAGCCCTGCTGGCAGATCAGAAAAGTCATTGATAAAATCCTTAATACACTTTGGTGGAGGTTTACCGGCACGCAAAGTCAAGGGAGAGAAAGGTCCATCTCCATTAACTGCAGCTCAAAGCTTCTGTAAAGATCTGATTCAATCTGCTGACGGATAATCTTAGATTAAAAAACAGACGCCAATCCTGTGCCTCCACCAGTGGTCTGAGGGAAAGTAAAATATTTAGAGACTGGAGGAAGAAGTTCAGAAAATAGGACACGCTTACCATTAGGAAGCAAAGTTTCAGTCCAATTTAGAGGGAGATGAAGAAGTCACTGACAAGAAATGTCTTGTTAGCTACCAGCACCACACAAAGGTTTCATTCCTCGTTATCTGAAGAGGGTCCGCGTGGTGGGGCCGAAGGTTTCCGGCCCGTGAGATGAATGCTGCAGCATTAGATCTGAGTGTAGTGATGGAAGAGCAGGCTTAATCCAATGATGCTGAGATCTGAGATAACAGTAGAAGTCTTGGGAACTGTGAGATTCATCATAAGGAAAGTGATGACCCAACCAGCCAGATAACTACAGCTACGTCTCCATCTGCACCAGTACCAGGGTTTTTTTATTAACCCTTTAAAAACGCAGGACAGCTGCACTGGGGATGGAGCTACCTCCAGGTGGGGTGGGAGTGGTTGTGAGGATCGGTTTGGTGATCAAACATGAGTACAGCTGTGGCACCAGGACCATAATGAACAGGAAAACATGACATTACAAACAACAAGTAAAGCTGCCATGATAAAGAGTAGTCCACACTGGCACCGTCTTAGGGTGCTTTCACAGCTGTCCCATTTGGAGCAGTTGTTCCGAAACAGGGAGCGTTTCCCCCTAAAGATCGGTCCGTTTGGTATATGTGAACACAGCAATCGCGCTCGGATGTGGGACAAAACAAGCGAGCCAAGATCTCCTAGGAGAGGTGGTCTTGGCTCGCTTCCATTCCAAACCTGGAGCAGTTCATTTGGAGTGAGAACATAATCCACACAGCAACCGATTAACCACAAGACAAACTAGCCACACTCGCTTACGATGCTCGATAGTTGTTGTTTTTCCCGGGGTATGGAAGAGGAAACTCGTTCCGCGTTAATTTCTGACCAATGAGAGAACAGTTGGTTCATGGCATTTGTTAACAGCTTTGAACCGCTACAGACGGTTGCCTTGTGAACACAAACACCACAAACGAAAAAAGGAAACAACTGTATCGATTTAGCCCCTGAATCGGACCAAAAAAAACAGGCCACAGGTCTGAAAGCACCCTGAGGCCCCGTTTACATGTAGCAAAAACGGTGGCATTTTCATGCGTTTTGGCCATTCGTTTACACGAAAACGAAGCTCAAAGTAACCAAAAACGATCATTTCTGAAAACTCCGGCCAAAGTGGAGATTTTCAAAAACTCAGTTTTCACGTTTGCTTGTAAAGAGAGGGAAACGGACATTTAGGCTTCAGAACGTCACATTATGCAACAGAAACATCACCAGCGTCATGTGTACGACCTGTGTTTACAATTTGTTTGGCCACCGTCAATATTTTCTTGTTTTCTCAGTTTTATATTCTAAAGTCACACTTAAAAGTAACACCACTTCTCTGTCACTCCAAATAAAAGACTCTCGTTCCGTCTTGGAAGTAACTGGCAGTCCAGGCTGATTTATGGTTCCGCGTTACACCAATGCAGAGCCTACGGCGTAGGGTACGCGGCGACGTGCACCGTACATAGGCTACGCCGTTTAACGCGGAACCATATTATTCAGGTTTCACATGTGTCATTTGTTGAAGTTTTTTTTCTAGGATTCCGATTGGCTAGCATGACCTTATGCTTCTCGTTACACTGCCCCCTGCAGGTTTGGATGCTCATAGCACCTTTACAGCTATTTATGCGGGTTCGTGTAAATGATGATATTTTTCAAAACGTAGAGGGGGAAATATCCGTTTTTGTAAATACCCGGCTATGTGTAAACGTGGCCTGAGACCCTCCTGAAAGGCCTCTTTTGTTGGTAGATCATTTTGTTGGTGGTTTGTGCACAACTCTCCAATTAAAAAAAAAGAAACAGAAAAAAAACAGTAAGAAATGTAAAAGTAGGTACATTAAGCGGCACATGCATAAAACAAAAAACAAAACAAACAAACATAAAAACTTAAATACAGGGGATTGTGTTCAAGGTACACAGAGAAATAACTCTGGTTTCCAGAAATGTAAAATTAGCAGCCGCTTGGTTGGTGTTATGGCAGGAAGAACGATGATATATCCCTGCCACAAATTCATGATGGAGATGAAGCATATGTTAAAGAAGCTGAGGAAGGAAAAGAAAAGACATCCATCACACGCTGAAGCCCATCTATCTCCAATGACATCTCCCTGACAAAATTATTCCAGTATAAACACATCAAAAGTTGAGCACTTCAATTATTTAAATCACAGCGAGTGCATCATTAAGGACACAGTAATTATCCTCTGTCTTAATAAAGTTTTAATTAAGACATCTACATTATGATGTCTGTCCCCGCAGAGGTTTAATATTCTCTCTGTAGACACGTAATGCCTAATCTCTTGTCATTTACAGAAACATGAACTTGTAAAAAGGTGTACTTTTAATCAGAGGATGAAGTGCAGTGTTAAGACCCGTAGCAAGCTTAATATCATGGTTTATGCTACTGTCTCTATTGGATGTTACACTGTACTCATAAGTACTGTAACCAGCGTGATTAGATTCTCCCTTAATAAATGCAAGATCTGCACCTTTAAACAGAAATACATGTGGGATTGTCCATTAAAACAGCACTGTATTTAAAGCATGCCATGATACAAATTCTAGGTGGCCCAAACCTAGGCTGTATTAAGTTGCTTCTTTCCTTTTCTTGGCCAAACAGTGTATTTTAGATAGCTTCCAGTCAGGGTGGGCCACCTCTTTTATCTTTGCCCTCAGTGGATCGTCCTTTTTTTTATGTCAAATGAGTCCTGGAATAACACATTTTAACATCCAAGTAAATTTGCGCTAAACTGCAAAACTTGTGCTGCTTTAGTCCTGGGAGGCAAACAATGCTTGGAGGAGAAAAAGTAGATGGGAGCAGGGCAAGTTAAGCCTTTGATCCTTGAAGATATTAGTGCACAGACAAAAGAAGAAGATACAGTCATGATGCATGAATTCAACATGTAATAAAAATGCAAATCAAATTGAAAACAAATGAGTGTTCCTTTAATTTTTTTTTTTTTGGGGGGGGGACTCTGTGTCTGAATGTCCTATTACAATAACAGCACTGGTATTTATATTCATCTAACCTTAGTTAGCAAAAAAAGAGAACAAAAATCCCTTTCTGTGTTTCTTGAGGCTTGTTAGGATCAATGAAAAGTCAAATAATCCAAAAATGGCGAATGCATTTTCAATGTGCAAGTGTGTAAAAATGTATTAGTAAAGGA
Source organism: Cololabis saira (assembly GCF_033807715.1). NCBI lineage: Eukaryota > Metazoa > Chordata > Actinopteri > Beloniformes > Belonidae > Cololabis > Cololabis saira. Next base: position 37,135,822 of record NC_084603.1, read on the forward strand.
ACAAAATGAAGTTCAGGATTAGACAAGGCAAAGCATCAATATAAAAAGGGAGATTGCATATTTTTTAAAATTCTGGTTAATTTTGCTATCTCAACCAGATTATTGTTGCCTCTGGGTGACAGGGAAATGAAGGCGTCTCTCTGGGCCGGGCCTCTACACTGTTGCCTTTGTAAGGATGTTCAAAGCTAGAACTCCAACCAGCTGACGCAGCCGTTTAGATCTTGACAAGTTGATGAGCTGCCATCATTGACGAAGGTGATCTAGGAGAGAAACACACACTTCTTTAGATTATCATGTTTAGTTTATCAAAGCTAGCCCCCATCTTGAGGCTAACTCAGTCCTAAATGTTTAGTAAGCTAACAAAGCCCTTTCTTTTACTTTAACATGGGTTAATGCACCACACACGCACACACTCACACACACACTCTCACACACACACACTTTCCATTTAAGAGGGAGTTATGCAAATACATTAACAGGTGTCATAACGTTTAGATAATGTGGCATGGCCTAATGCCATCTAGCTCCCAACACAGAAGCTCATGCTAACAAGCTAATGAGCTCAATCTGCTGCTGTGATAAGATCCTAACGGGGCATATTGTCATCTATTTAAACATGAGTTCAAATGCTAACGAGCCAATGTCCAGTAGCTCATCAGAACATGAACCGAGGCTAATCAAAATGACCTTGTCATCCACATTAAAACTAGAGGACAGTCCATGGCCCTGTCTGACTTTCTGTAGCTAGATTAAGCCAGTGCGTTTCAAAGGCTTCCTTAAATCAAAATGCAAAAGTGAATCTTAACAATGCTTTCAAAAAATGTAACCTCTTCTTGAGATGCCTGTTCAACCATAGGCTACTCATTCAAATATACAACTGTGCAATATTCAAAGCTAACAGAAATTCAGCGGCCAATATATGTAAATGAAATAGATATACATTTACAAATAAACAGGTTCTTCTCTTGCTGCGATGAAAGAGTGCCAACAGGCCACCATGATGCCTTCACAAATATATCCATTGCAGGGCATTTGCATATGCACAAACAACCACACACACTCACAAACACCCATACAAGCATGAGGAGAACATGCAACCTCCATAGAGAAAGACTTCTGTCGCGATTTGCACAGGTAACCTTTTTGGTGCCCACCAAATATAAAGTATACGCTTTAGCCCCTTTTACTTTGGCGAATACCCCACGTTTAACCCGAGGATCTGGCGCGGGGTGGCGTGTGGAGCCGCCCGCGAATAACTCACCCCGGAGGCTAGTCTTAACCGCGGGTCAGGTCTAATGCAAACAGAACTAACGCAGGGTGGTGGGTAGTGGGAGGGGTTTGTTGATCACCTAACCTGAGTACAACCCACCAGGGAAGTTTTTATTTAGTTATTATTATTTAAGGAAAAGGCTGACGTAAGTAACAACAGCAGCAGGACGTCATAGGTAGGGCCTTTATGAGCAAGATGAGTAACTGGGGAGACGAGGAGATCCGCAAACTTATGAGCCGAGGAGCCGAGGACACCATAAACCAGTGTATGTCCAGAACCACGAGGGCTGGTCAAAAATGATGGTGAGGAAAAACACCTGTCTGATGGAGATAAATCTAGCTGATGTAAAGACAATACGCCATTCTCAACACCTCCACAGCTTATAGCAGATAACGCCTCCTTTCTCGCCTTCCCTCCCCTCAATTCGCCTTCGGAGATATCCTACCTGACCTGCATTCTTCTGACCGTCCGTTTCCAGTGTTGTTCTTCAAATCTGGTAAACCACCCCTCTCACATTACTGGTGCTTAACCTGCACGAGGAGTCTTGTAAACTCCGCGACCACTGGTCTGGTGCCCAGGGTCTCTTCTTCGATCTCACTTCTGTCTTTTACACCAGCCTTTTCTAGCCACTGGTTTCAATTAGTGGGGGTCTGGGGTTAATCTGGAGGCTGGAATTGTAACAGGGCTGATCTGTTTGCCAACTACCAATAAACAAAGGGAGAAAAAAATGGAAAAGAAGCATTAAAAACAGAGACAGAAGAATCAAAACTAATTGGAAGGACAAGATTAAATGAGCTGAGATGGTTGCTGTGTCTCTGCTTGCTGTTAGCATTCATGGTGATGAGTGAATGAGAGGACATGGCTTGTACTCAAAGAGGACATTGAGACGGCTGGACAACGTCATCTACTGCCAACAGCATGTCCATTCTATACCAAGTGAACACCCCACCCCCACCCATTTCTCCCCGGTGCTTTAAAAAACGTTTAAGTTGTTAAATATGGTGAAAATGTCTTGCTGTGGCCTCGATAATGACAGGTGTTAGACCGGCTCGCCAACAGAATTCCTCCCTGACTCTCCTGATGCTGAAAGCGCTGTGGTTGCTATGGTCTGCATGGAAAACATTATGGATTATTTTACACAATTAAAAGAAAGAAAGGAAAAATAAGATATATGTCTGTAGACGTCCTAAAACTCTAAATCGTCAAGGTCGTTCTCGTTATTGTTCACTTGGTCATATTCAAATTCTGCAAGAATGGACGATGATCTTTTTTAGGAATGAAAAGAGGACTTGAGAACGAATATTTCTGAGCGATGGAGGCATAATGTAGAGTTACCATAGTGACACACACTCCTACCTACATGTGCCAAGGCAGGAGAGATGTTACAGTGGAAGGACAGAGTGGATTACTCTGAGCAGCTTCGCCATAAATCATAATAGATTTGTGGATGTAGCAGTCACTGGAATCGATAGGAACAAAAGACAGACTCTAACAGGTGCTAGATTTATATTCTTCATTCATCAGGATATTTAAGGTCACTCTTACTATCATGACAATTACAAAAGAGAGAGGCCTGGTTCTCTTTCACACTGCTGGGTTGAACCACACTTCTCTGACCTAATAACACGGGATGGGCGCAGGCAGCATTGCACCCAGGAAGTTGGTGAAGAACTTAAAAAATGTCACTGGCATCGATATTTTATAGGTATTAATCTGCCGGGTGAACGACTGACTCGTTCAAGGCAGTTTCCAGTTCTCATAAAATAAAATGAAAAGGCAGTCATTCACCTTTTTTCTTTATTCACATCAACGTTCGCCAGACTTCTCTGCTGCTGTGCATGGCGGCTCTGCACTTGCACCATCAGGCTCCACTTTTTTGCGACAGAGTGACGTTTTTCACCACTGATTGCGCACGAGGGCCTCGCAGCGTTGGGAAAGTGTGAATTGTGTGAGCCTGAAAACGTGTGAGAGCAGACAGCCCTGTGACCGTTACACACATTTACTTCAGACTTTCCAAATTCGCCAGTAAAGCCTCAACTGGTGAAAATTAAAACGCTGTAAGTGTAATCTTTGCAGTAAAATCCATAGAGTTAAACTGTTAGCTGTAACCAGAGCGTGGCATTTACTTTGTGGATCATAAACTTGCCTAGTTAGCGGATTTTTTTTGTTTGTTTGGTTGTTTTTTCCAGGTTATATTAAATAAATGTCCTTTAAGTGAGAACAGTAATGCAGCTTCAGCAGCATTCTCATACCCATCTCGGCGCTTGCTTACAGCAAATTACACCGCAAATTGAAGATTCTTGGAACCTTGATTTGTTTCGTTCAAAGTGAGACGTTAGCGGTTGACGGTTATTTAGCAGACCCTGTACTCAGATCGATTTCTCAACAAGGGATTGGACCATTGTGGCCGAAACGCGTGGGCTATAACCCACTTTTTTTTATCTTTCCACATGAAATAGCCAATTTAAATAAAGGCTTTTTATATTTGAAGAAGAGTGCCTTGGATTTTTCTTCTTTTTTGACAACCTTTTTCCCACCAAAGAGCATCTTCGTCACACGACTTAGATGAACCTTCTGAGCACTCTGGACTTTCTTTTTTGAAGGGATTGGACCATGTTCATTTGATTGGCTGTGACTCATGTATACAAGGAATGAGATATTCTAATATGGGAATTTTACGTCATGATCAACGGCTTCAAGTGAATGACCGTTCCGTCCTCTGGAAAGAAATAACCAACAACAAGTTAAGCTTATGGACACAGTAGTGGAAATTTGATCTCTGATTCAAATTGACCAAATATTGCACAGATTGAGTAAACTACAGCTGTCTGGATATGTTGTTGGGTCTTAGCTGCACTTGAACCTTTTCTTTCATTAAGCCTCTTAAGTTGCTGCTTGGCTGAGTCGAGGGCTATCACACAGAAGACTCCTTGCCCTGGGAGTAGATAGATGTGTGTATTTGGCATTACATCCACCCATCCTTTCATCCTCTCCGTTCCCCCTCCTTCTTTTCTCTGCCTCCACAGCCCAATATTGTACACTATCCAAATAGAGAGATCGGGAGGAGGTGGGGTGGCAAGGTGGCAGGAGCCCCAAATGTAAAGCGTACGCAATCACTCAGATACAAGTGGCACCGCTAAAAATTGCCTTCATACATCAGCTTATGGTTTATGGGCTGTGGCAGAAAGGACGGCAAAAGGTCAGCTGGAAAAACATATAGAAGTGTCAGAGCCGGTGCTCGGGGCGCTGAGCTCTAGGCTGATGGCTGCGGAGATGGGCTGGCTGTGCTGCTGTGTGTGTGTGTGTGTGTGTGTGTGTGTGTGAGAGTGTGTGTGTGCATGCAAGTGTGTGAGGCTGGCTCAGGGACACCAGGCCACTGTTTGATGGGGCTCCGGCGATGGTGAGTGCGCCGGTGAATAGACATGTATTATAATACAAGTAAGTGAAAGTGAATTTGGCTTTTTGGCTGGACTTCATATTAGACTAAGGATTAAGGAAAATATATCATTATATTTTGCATGATGATTTTACAATTTTGGCTCAGATTGTAAAGGAAAATGTCTTTTTTTTTATTTCTTTAATGCATTAAAAAATCACAGCCATGCTTGCTCCAGAGTGTGGCAGTATGACTACTCAGCTTTCTCCAACAGCAAGTTTCCGTTTGTGTTCACTGAATTTACTTTTCAAAAGCCCGTAACACAGGTCTTATCACATAGATGCATGTCACATTTAACCCTTGTGCTGTCTTTGGGTCAAAATGACCCAATTCTTCTATCCTTCTTTCCTCTTGCCATGCTCTCTCCTTCCTTCTTCCTTTCCTCTTTTCCTCCTTTTTTCCTCCTTTACTCCTTTTTCTTCCTACCTCCCTTTCGTCATTCGTTCCTTTATTACCTTCTTTGCTTTTCCTTCCTTCTTTCCTTATTTTCTCCATTCCTTCCTTCTTCCCTTTCTTCTTTCTTTCCTTTTATCCATTCTTTCCTTCCTTTCTCCCTTGCTTCCATCTTTTCTCCCTTCCTTACTCCCTTCCATCTTTTCTCCCTTCCTTACTTCCTTCCTTCTTTCCTTCTTTTCTCCTTTCTCCCTTCCTTCCATCTTTTCTCCCTTCTTTCCTACCTTCCATCTTTTCTCTCTTCCTTACTCCCTTCCATCTTTTTTTCCCTTGCTTACTCCCTTTCCTACTTCCTTCCTTCTTTCCTTCTTTTCTCCTTTCTTCCTTACTTCCTTCTTTCCTTCCTTCCATCTTTTCTCCCTTCCTTCATTCCTTCTTTTCTCCCTTCACCCCCCCTTGACCCAAAGACAGCACAAGGGTTAAAAGTCATGACTACATTAGAAAATACTATAAATGTGTCCCAGGTTCAGCTAAAATCAAAATAGATACATTATTATGTCCCAGTTCAGTTGGGGCATTTCATAAATTATCTGGTTTCTTTTTTGCCATTTCCTATTTTACAGTCAGGTGCATCAGGTGCGTTTTTTACTAACATCGCTTCACTTTACTACGCACACCCTCTTTAAACCACAGCATTTCAGTTCCAGAACCTTCAGTCTTTCACTTTGGATTTTCCTGTTGGGGGACTCAATATCAACCAAACTCTCTCCGTTGCCTCTAGAATACTCAGGTATTCAAAGAATTTCATGGTCCACTTACAGACTGCAAGGTCCCCAGGTCCTGAACTTCCACACCTACCCCAAATCATAATTTCTACACCACTGCACTTGACGTTGGGTATGACATGGTTTCGGCTGAAATGCTGCGCTGTTTTTGCCAAATATGGTGCTTGATGTTACGGCCAAATAATCCCAACAGGATTTGTTTTCTTTAGACCAATGCTGATGTCTTTCGCTCTTGGTATTGTGTTAAAGGAGCATGAGGCAAGAATAAGAAATGACACATATTAGCGCCACGACCACCGTCGGGGGTACTGCAGCCAACAGTGAAGCCGGCACGGGAGAACGGGGAGAACGTGCATGCAGCGTCATGGACGTCACATCCGCAGGACAGCGCGGGAGATTCAGGCCCAGAATTGCAGCACAGTTTGCAGCACACAGCCTGTTAAAGACAACGGAGAGATACACTAGAGGGCTGATTTTTTTGGGTTTGGAACGCTTCATCCAACATTATTACTAGAAAACTTAAAACGTATACGCATTTTTTTCATAAATCCTGCCCCGTGCTCCTTTAACAGATCAGTAAAATTTCAAAATAGATTTTTCTTTTTTCTTTTATAGGTGCTATGGAAGCAGTAGACAGTGCTTAGTTTGACCAATATTTCAAGAAAAATATATTTTTATTAAATAACTACTTTTTGTTAAATAATTTATGAAATAGTGAGTAATATATACATGTAAATATATTTATTATACTGTATATTGGTGTGCATCAGAGGTTGTATGCCCCTACCACTGAGATTTATTTTTATGCTTTTACTCAAAAAAATCCAAAATTATAACATAGGGTACAAACTCATCTAAGCGATGTTGATATATGCCTAAATATGATCATATGGTTCTACAATTAGTTGACTTGCATCCTTCATACATCCTCCGTTTGTGGTTGTTGAATGTTTCTTTATGAAATTTTGTATTTATTTAAAATAAATATATCACAACTTAAATGTCAGCAGAAGTCGTGTTCTGATTTGGGCTAATGAATTTGAACATTTGATTTTATATATTTAACTGCCAATAGACTATCATCATAACAGCAATTACCATCATACTTTTAATTTTAATCTGCAATAAAGTGAAACAAAATGTGTCAGTTTATTGTTGCTGACAGAGCAAAATATTTCAGCAAAATCCCAGTTCATTATCTGGCTAAATGCTGAACATTTGTGTTTAAATAAAATAGATTAAGAAGAAAAAGGTTTGACAAATAAAATTAGCATCCGAATAAACAATGATTGGGTTTGGTTTCAGAAGCAAGGCGGACACTAACCAAGAGAAACAAAAAAATGTGATACTGGGTTTATAGGTCTTTGTTTTTATTTCTAATTTTGTGTTTGTGTATCAATGCATGCGTGTGAAGTTGCAGATCTTGTTTCTGGAGTCAGCAAACATACATATGGACCAAAGCTCACAGGTATATGCTGGATACTGTAACCTCTCTGTCGACCTCCGCTGACAAGACAGATCACTCCATTCATCTATGGGTGAGTGCACTGAGCGCTCCATTCATCTGCGGCTGAGTGGATCAGGCCGACCGGCATTTTTCACACTGCCGGCCCATGATGTATCTAGGGCTCTGGAGGGATGTCACTGGCCTGAATGCCCTGATCTGTCATATGGCCCTGGCTTCTACAACACGGTGAAAAACTTAGATGTACAGGAGCTAAAAGAGACCGTCTTCGATCCCTGAAAGGTTGCAGGTCTAATTACCAAAACTGAAAGACAAAACAAGCTGTTCTACACAGTCAAAACTTAAAAAGATTTACATTTTCACATACAAGACGATCAATCAGCCGTCACTAGCCTCCGGTTCTATATAGATGATGTAAAGCTGTAAGTCAAGAATGAGTAAGACAGCCAATCACAGGCTCCATTTAGACCTTGCATTAACATGCATCCTGACCGAGTGGCGCTCGTGTTCATTTGTGTTCACAGCTAGCATTAAAATGTGATTGGATCTGTACGGTGGCCGACAAGGGCCAAACGCACTGCAACGGCCTAATGCGTCTCAGTTAAGGAAAACAGCTTCAAGTACAGAAACGATTCAAATTCACAAACTCAAAACGAGGTACAAAAAGAGGAACGTGGTGCAAATGAAAAAACGTGCTGCAAAAAACAAAGACAAATGCAGCATCATCAAACGCGCTGCAAATAGAGAAACGATGCAAAGCACAAAACAATATAAAACTAGAAACCATCTTCAAAAGAAAAACGCTTCATAACCGGTCACTACAACAGGAAGTGCTCCAAACCTGCAGGGGGCGCTCTCAGCGTAACAGCTCAATGGACAGACACACGGGATGTATTTTTATCCGACTATATGAAGCCGGAGCTTCGGGAGCTGTGTGCTGGCCTGCGGTCCCCACCCCCGGTCATCCCGTTGCTGCTTCCACCTGCCTGCTGTGCTGTTGCCGTCCCTGACCCACCAGTCTGGCCCTCGGCAGGAGGGTCCCCCCTGATGAGCCTGGTCCTGCTCAAGGTTTCTTCCCTCCTAAAGGGGAGTTTTTCCTTGCCACTGTTTGGCTTAAGGTTTTTCTCCCACTAGGGGAGTTTTTACCTGCCATTGTTTATGTAATAACTGCTCGGGGGTCATGTTCTGGGTATGGGTCTCTGTAAAGCGTCTAGAGACAACTCTTGTTGTATTAGACGCTATATAAATAAAATTGAATTGAATTGAATTATATTTATATACAATGTTTATATCACTGTACAAGGCTGTACATTGATAAAGAAACGCTGACGTTTCTTTATTATATTTTAACATTACACCAGACGGTACAAGGCTGCACATAATACACATATTGATATAACGGTCTCTCTCTACATCCTGTGTGTCTGTCCATTGAGCTGTTACGCTGAGAGCGCCCCCTGCAGGTTTGGTAACTGGCTATAAAGCGTTTTTCTTTTGAAGATGGTTTCTTGTTTTATATCGTTTTGTGCTTTGCATCGTTTCTCTATTTGCAGCGTTTGATGATGCTGCATTTGTCTTTGTGTTTTGCAGCACGTGTTTTCATTTGCACCACGTTCCTCTTTTTGTACCTCGTTTTGAGTTTGTGAATTAGAATCGTTTCTGTACTTGAAGCCGTTTTCCTAACTGGGACGCATTAGGCCGTTGCAGTGCATTTGGCCCTTGTCGGCCAACGTAGATGTGCCCTCCCTTACCATATGCAAGTAAACAGACATATCATTTTCATTTGCATACACCAAATACATTTTTAAATGTGAGAAGCAGCACGTGGAAATAAGAAGGTGTAACTTGGAGGAAAGAAAAGTGAAAGAAGCTGGGAATAACAAGATGCAGAAGATCCACAACAAACATTTTTTTAGTCGGCAAAAGATATGTCCAATATCTATCTATCAGGATCTATAGAGTACAAGGGAAGATTCACCACAAACACGAAGAAGAAATAAAATGATGGAGAGCTTTAGTGTGATCATTCATATGCAAAAATCAGAGGCAGTCATCACCTAAGCCAACAATGTTTGTTTATTAGGCAGTCCCTGAATCACTCCAATAATGATTTTTATGTTCAGACTATGAGGGGACTGTGGGTCCACCGGTTCAGCTACATCCTGAGTGATCAGGTCTGAATCCATCTCGGAATGAGATCAGATCTGACATTAGCATCAGCCGCTTGTGATAGGACTTCCTAGTACACATGTTATTGCCAGGTTTGAACGGGGTCACAGATCCACCTCACCAGGATAGAGAGTACAATGACATCAGAATGTTATTTGGATTAGATAAATGTGTTCAAATGGTATTATAGCACATTGACTGGCTTCACCTATTAGAATCCAACATTGCAGATGTCCAGAGCAGTCAGAAAAACGTAGGAATCCCTCCAGAGATGTCAGCTATGAAGATGCTGCAAGGAACTCTGTCAGAACCAAGCACCTACAAAGATAACGCAAACCCTAAAGAGTCAGCTGAATGCAATAAACTGGCTTCAGGAAGATATGCAACCCACTGATGTTGACAAAAGGAAGATCCCGTTGAAGCATGGAGAGTTTCAACCAACCGGCACTCCAAAAACTGTAAACTGTACACTTAGTGGAAACAGAGAGGTTATATCAGGAACATGACCCCCCCAACAATGAACTATTAAAGGAATATCAAGTGAAGCAGCAATAAAGATGACAAGGAATGGAAACAAGGCCTTGTATGGCATGTGCCACTAGCTGATTAATGGGAGTAAGAAGATGATAGACACGGAGACCCTGTAGGGTTTCCAAATCCAGACTTATGAGGTGGTGATAACCAACGAGCTGGGCATTGTGGTGGTCAGCAAACCTCAGAATAAGGTAGCAATGATACATGCAACAATCCCATTGGACAGCAAAAAAAAGAAGAAGGTATGCAAGAAGCTGGAAAGATACAAATGGTTGAAAGAGGAAGTAGGGAAAATGTGTTAAGGTCCTGTTTTTTAATGATCGTTTCCATGCTTTCTTTATGCTTGCTAACATACATTTTAGTTTGATTAGTGACTACATTACAACTCACTTAATTTAATGCTGCTCATTCCATTGCAAAAAAAACCTGCACTACCTTTTGAGAAAGTTATATGGTTTATCTTGTTTTATATTGATGATATTTTATTTAACTGGTACTTTTTCATTCAAGTCTTTTTTATGGCCCTTTTTTTCTTTGTAACTATGTTATCTTGCAATGGAAAGGAAAGCCACCTGTATTCTGTTGTACCTATTCAATAGAAATAGAGGTATTTGCATTTATATTCATATTGAAATGGTTGACAGCAGTGAGTGTGAGCGTGAATGGTGCTTGTCTGGTTTGTCTCTGAGTGGTGTCCTGTTACCTGTCGAGGACGTGCTTTGCCTTTCCACCAATGACAGATGGGATTGTCCTGAGCCCTCCTCAAGACCCTCAAGACCCTCAAGGTACGATTGAAAAATGTATAAAAATGAAGGCATAACGATTAAAAAGAAAAAATCCCAGGATTAAATTTTCACCCCTAAGTCTTTGAACACTTTTGATTTTCTTCATCTGCCAGCAGCTTTTTCATGAGCAGGCATAGCGTGTAACTCATTAATTTTTATTTTTCTGACAATGTTCTTTAAACTTGCTTCAACTTTCCACCACATCTGGATCCAAACTTGGTTACCTTCCCGTTCAGCCTTGATTACCAATTCAAGGATCAAGGACTTCCTCTCAGAATCCGGGTGCTCCGTGGATAGCTTTGGTAAACACCTTGGACTCAGTGAAATGATACTGGTAATGCAGCCTTCAAAATCTGACGCTTGCCAGCACACAAATAAACAAGTTTTATGTTGTAGAATCTGAATGCTAAGATTCCTGCCAATACTATTAATATGGTGGTCAAATCTGCCCTGCACATCGTATCATGTAATCTGTAGCAATCAGCTGTTTTGGTATTATTGCTACAAGTAAATCAACTTATTTCTTTGAAAGTCTTATTTGAACCCATATTTTGTGTCAGTTTGGTTCACTGCCTAATAAAATTAAAAACATGCATGAATCTATGAAACTCTATGCCTGGAGCCACAGTGGATCATTTTTGGCAGCACCTGTTTCTTCTAGCTAAGTTGTGGTGTTTGAAATAAGGTGGGTGTTTTCCAGCTGGCCTCTTGGTCTTGTTTCAGCCATTTGCAACATGGCACTTCATAGTATGCTGCTGAAAGAGGCTTCTGCAACACTCATTGTGATGTATGGGTTACATCACAACGGGTTTGTCAAGTTCTTTTTCTTGCCCAGTTCGTCTTTCATGGATAAACCTAATACCTCATTAGACATTAGGCTTTAGTGTAGGATTTACTGCAGGATCCCTGTATGGCATGATCAATTTGATGTATATCCATTACATTGAAAATCCCCTATTACACTGCCCAATTTCACAAGACAGTTCTGTCTTTACTGATGAGATCTTAAGGTACAAAATGTATTATGCTAACTGGTGAATTTTTGAATTCATACCTTTGTCTAGATTAGTGTAATGTGTTATTAGCAGGATGTCCAAGTAATTCTCTGGATATTCTCCAGCTGATCCAAAGTGCGGATGCGTGAGTGCTGACAGGAATCAACAATAGAGACCACGTCTCTCCAGTGTTAGCCTCACTCCACTGCCTCCCCGTAAAACTTAGAATACATTTCAGAAATGTATTACTTGCGAATAAAACCCAAAATGGCCTAGCTCTGTGATATTTGCATGACCTTATATACCTTGTGTTCCTAACAGAGCTCTCTGTTCTCAGAGTGCAGGTTTACTCGTAGTTCCTAGAACATGCAAATGTAGATTTAGAGGGTGGGCCTTCTGCCAAACTTCTGTTTAGCAACGCCTATAGTAAGTGTAAACTCTAGTATGTTAGGGCTAGTAGTCATAGTTGCAGCTACAGGACAAGACTAGAGACGCTGGTCAGAAACAGAGCTTCATTGTAGATATGCTGCTATACGTCTACGCTGCAGGGGGACACAAACATGATCCACTGAGTAGTTTTCTGGAGTGGTTCTCCATTGTGTTTGTAGTATCTTGTGCTGGTCTGTCTCATCCTTTTCTCTTCTGAGCATGTTTGCAGGCCAGAGCTTCAGGAGCTCCAGGAGCTGCATGCTGACCTGCAGTCCCACCCTCTGAACTTCCCACTGATTGCTTCCACCTGTCTGTATAGATGTCTGTTGGATACCTGCTTACGTCGTGACCTGCTCCTCCCGACCCCTGACCACCTCAGTTTCTGCTGTCTACATCTACTTATATAGTCATCCCTGTAGTACACCAACTAGCCATTGTGTCTGTGTCTCTCCTCTATCTGTTCTTCATTCTCTCTGTCTGTTCTCTCCTTTCCTGTTCTGCCCAGCTGGCCTTGGACAGGACGTTCCCCCCTTATGATCCAGGTATTGCTCAAGGTCTCTTCCTTCCCAAAGGTGAATTGTTCTTGCCACTGTTTGGCTTAAGGTTTTTCTCCTATAAGCGGAGATTTTACCTGCCATTGTTTATGTAATAATTGCTCCGGGGTCATGTTCTTGGTCTCAACAAAGCGCCTAGACACAACTTGTGTTGTAATAAATGCTATATGAATAAAATTGAATTGAATTGAATCAATTTCCAAGTGCGCCCACAAAAGTTTACTTTTTAGGCCTATAACATACAGAGTTTGTGTGTGTGTTTGTTCTTTTGAAGGCACCAGTGGTTTTACATTCAATATATTTCATGGGATAGAGATGGATGGTTGGAGATGGAGCGATGGCCAGTATTCGTAAAGTGTGTGAAGCTGAAATAATGATGATGCTGATAATGTGCATAGCAGGCATCCTGTGGCACAGCTGGCAATGGCTGGCAGAGTTGGCCCAGTTAGCCCAGTTAGTCGGCTGGCTTCCACTGGACCACGCACAGATGCCCAATTACTGCCCTGCTGATGACACCCCTGGGGCATAACACAGACATATACAATCACACTTTAAAATATATATGAACACACATAACACACAAAGACATCGATATGACTACAGTTGATAGAGGAATTTGATTTGCAGCACAGATATAAGAGTATACATATCGAGCCAGCTGTGTGTGGTATACTCTTCCACATACACATGGTAGGGACTTTACAGAAAGCACACACACTAATACACACACACATAGAGCTAAGTAATGACTAACCCAAGTCCAAACATCACTAAACGAATAATTTCCACAAAAATATGTCCTCACTTACACACACACATGCACAAACCAACACAAATCTCATGCTGTTTAGCCACTATGTTCCAGCATTCACCACAGAGACCCTGTGACTGCCCACACACACACACACACACACACACACACACACACACACACACACACACACACACACACACACATACACACACACACACACACAAACTGCAATTCTCACCTCAGGGCAGAGATGTGCTCTGATGTTTCCGGGGCAGTGGGCAGTCACGAGTGTGTGCCTGACAGCTGTTTGTATGCATGTCCATGTGTCCGTGGGTGTGTGTGTGTGTGTGTGTTGGCGCAGTGCCCTAATTTGACAGAGCTGGAGCGGTGGTTGATCCCAAGTGCAGTTGATTTGGCTTGATGTTGACCCTACAGGCCTTGTCAGCTCCAACATGCTCCCTGTCTCCTCATGTAGCCCAACACATCACTGAGTGGACGGACACACAAACACAAAAGCGTGCACACCATTACCATGCACAGAAAAAGTATGCGTTACCGCACATTTGTTTACTCAAGTACTCCAGAGTTTTGTCAACAAACACTACCTTTTAAAGTTGCATTTTGTTCCAGTTTGTTTTCCTAGTCTAGAAAAATCCTTACACGGTACATAGAGGATGTACATACAGCATATACATAAATACATACACATGTGGACACATTTGTTGGTATTTTTCCATTACTGTAAATAATGTGACCATTGTGACACGTGAAACTAAAGTGTATCCTGTAATTAACATCACAGGTTTCTTCAATCTTACAGTTACTCATGGCACTTTTCCACTAGTACCTACTCGGCTCTAGATCCCTTTTTAATTCTCTCCTCAGTCACCAGGTTTATGAACATCTGCACCTCAGACTTGGATCACAAAACAGAATTTTGTGCTGCCGTTGCTGGTTGAATAAAATGAACAAGAAGCCGCCGTCAGAGTCGCTCTTCAGCTGATGTCCACGTCCTAACTCAGACGTCTGACTCCAACCCCCCAACCAATCGGTGGCCTGTAGTGTGATGATGTCAGATTCAGCCGCTTAGAAACTCGGCAGAGTAGTTACAGGAAAAGTATCTACTCGGCACGTTAGACCCCTTGTGGAAAAGAACCAAACCGAGTGGAGCCGGTTCAACGAATGTGAGGGGTATGTATGTTTACTCCAGTTTGTCACCGCCAGTTGCGCAATAGTCTTGATTTTTGCCCGATCCTGGAAAAACAAAATATGCATATTTCTCGACAAAAATGGACGTATAGGAAAAGGAAAAACAAAATAGAAGAGTATATATATATATTTCTGCTTTTATTTTTAATTCTGTCAGTTCTGGTCCTCTATATAAGGGAACCGCTGAGGTGAAAATTGCAAAAGTCTATGTGTTGCTCTTACTTGCAAAAGTGATTTGTAAAACGGAAATGAATAGCAGGGGCATTTCTGTGTGGGCAGTAAATACATCATCCAAATACCCAGTGTTGAAAAGGTGAAATGAACAGGAGGGACCTCATTAGGTGAATAATGATAGTCATGTTTATTTAATGTCTTATGATGGGAAAGTTTCACATGTATCTTGGAAATATTGATGCAAAAAGTGGAAACCAAAACAACCAATTGACTTTGACAAAAAGAAAAGCTACCGATGACCTGATTACAACGGCATCTGTCGAGGACTGGTACATTTCAGGCAGAAGGCTGCATCTGCTATCTACACATAAACATGCTATCTACTCACTTTACATTTTTCTCACCTGTATACACCCACGATCATTATTTGTTGAAGGTAGAGGCTTTATTCAGCAGATTTATGCTGCCAGCCACATTGTATACATGTTGTAGGACAAGTTTAGGAAACATCAGAGCTCCTGAAGACCGCCACACCTTGTGAGGCTCACTTCTCACAGCATCCGTTGCTTGACGGATTGGCTCCCCAACACAACAGGAAACCTCCAAAGCTCCAGTGGGTGTTTTTCTTTTCCTCAAGAAAATATTTGTAATACTTTTTAATGGTGCAGCATAGTGGTGTGGTGATAAGCACTGAGACCCGATTCTTATCCCTCTCTGTGTGCAGTTGCTGCCCAGCTACTCCAACCTCATTCCCATAGTCCATAGAGATTCTACACGACTGCAGGTGTAACTCTGAGCGTGCTGTGGCCATTGTCTCTTTTGGCGCTTTTCCACTAGAACTTACTCAGCCCAACTCGACTCACCTCGGTTTGGCGCCTTTCCACTAGGGGTCTAACATGCCGAGTAGATACTTTTCTGTAACTACTCTGCCGAGGTTCTAAGTGGCTGAGTCGGCTGTATCTGCCATCATCACACTACAGGACACCGATTGGTCGGGGGTTGGAGTCAGACGTCTGAGTCAGGAGGTGGAAATCAGAGAAAGAGCGACTTGCGGCTTCTAGTTCATTTTATTCGACCAGCAATGGCAGCACAAAAGTTTGTTTGGTGATCCAACTCTGAGGTGCAGATGTTCATAAACCTGGTGCTGAGGAGAGAATTAAAAAGGGATCTAGACGGGCGATAAGGAACGACCAGATCTACCAGGAGCTCTGTGACTTCATAGCTGCTCACGACTCCAGCTGACTTTTCAGCAGCGCAGAGACAAACACATTTTTAAAAAAGTGTTGCCGCTTGAAGCTTCTCTCACTCTCATTTTTTAACTTGATATCAAACACAAGCCACAGACCCAGCAGCACATCTATCATCTCCTCCAGGTTCTACATCTTTAGTGTTGTTGTCTTCTTCGTTTAGATCACACAATCAAATACGTCACAGCAGCTTCTCTCCAACCCCGCCTACTTCAAATCTGGGTGTCTAAAAAGAAATGAGGGCAAGGTGAGTCGAGTCGGGCTGAGTAGGTGCTAGTGGAAAAGCGCCATATGTGACCCTGCAATGTGGTGACCCGCGCAGCCTTAATCCCACCTGCACCCGCCTCTTGGCCAGTAGCACCGAGGATAAGTGTAAAAAGATGGATAGATGATATCAATGACAATGGTCATAACGTTGCATATCATTTCCATTGGGTCCCTATATGTTAAAAAAAAGATTGATTGAAATTAGTTATTAAATAGTGACATTTCCTGCTATTGTGTCTGCATGTTTGAGCAGTGACATATGTGTGAAACTCCTTATTGTTGCACAGAGAACCAGAGCTAATTTTCCAACCGAGTGAATTGGTTTTTAAATAGTGAGGGTACTCGCTGCGTTTGGTGAACGAGGTAAAGGCGAAGTTTGTGTAGTTTGTGCATTTGTGTGTTTTGCCTTCTTCTCTTTCCATCATTTCTACACTTCCATCTGTCTTTCATTCTGTCCTGGTCTGTTAGAGTTGCTCATAATGGCCTTTCTCTGGTTTCTCATTTATGTGCTTCAGTGTAAATATTTCTCCTTCTCCTTTTCTTGGACCCCAGGAGTTGCGTGTGCATTTCTGTGTGTGTGTGTGTGATGTGTGTGTCTGTGCGTGTGATGTGTGTGTGTGATGTGTGTGTCTGTGTGTGTGATGTGTGTCCATCAGGATGTCCCTTCTGGAAAAGATCCTCTGAGGTAAAGGCCAGATTTTAATCCCCAGGTCCATCTAATCTCCTCATATTCACATCTCAGATTAACACACACACACGCGTACACGCACAGGGCGGTCTCATGCCTGTCACCATCAGCTGCTGTGCGTGAGTGTTTATTTGTGACATGATGTTTGAGGGTTTTATAGTCATTCAGCCGCTCTTGGCTGAAGGAGATTAATTGTTAAAAATTAAGCCTGTCTCAGGCCGGTGACCTGTGGGTCAACGTTTTCCTCGGTATGCTGAAAAGCATGACACACACACAAACACACGCATGGATAACAGATCCTCGTGCCATCTGCCCCGGGGCGGCTGGATGACAATTTTACCATAGTAAGAAGGGTGGGATCGCAAATGAGAAAAAGCATGATGGACTTTGAGTTTTAACATCAAAGGTGACTGGGGACACACACACCGACACACACACACACACACACACAACACACTCGCACAAGCTGTCCATACATGAAACAGGGACAGAAAGTGCGGTCAATCGTTCTGTGTGAAAATGTGTGCTTTCTGTTCCAGCAGAGACAACCAAAGAGGGCAGTGGAGCGGTGCAGTTTCTCCGCCAGGCCACATGAACGCAGACATAAACACACAGACTAATGAAACTCAGGCCTGGAAAGTGTGCGTGCGTGTGTGTGTTTATGGGCCCGTGTGTGTGTTCCCTAAGTAGCTCCATCTGGGCAGAGGTGGCACCAGAGATGTTTACCGAAGGCTTTAGCCCATCAACTTATTGTCAACAGTTCAAGGGATTGTCAGCGCCCACGTTTTGTATATGTGTGTCTGAGGCGGAGAGAGTGTGTCTGGAGGGGGTTAGCGGTCAGGGGTACGGAGAAAGCAGAGGAGAGATGAACAGAAAACAGACGGGATCTCTGAAAGGTAACACCGACCTTCAAGATGACAAAATATGACATCAGAAGGCTTAAAATGAATGTAACTGATTATCCAGTTGCAAAAAGCACATACTGTGTTTTAGCTGTTATCGACAGATCTGATGATGAACTAGTAATACTCACCATCTTTGAAAGACATACAGTTGAGGTTAAAATATTCGTCCCCCCAAGGAACATTTCACCAAAAAGTTAACCAGTGATTGAACCGAAGTAAACCTTTGGTTCACTTCTGAAGGTTTTGGTCCAAGTTTTTAGCTCCTAAGTGATTTTTGTATTCATATCTAAGCAATAAATCAACATTTGAACCTGACTCAGAAGACTTGTGCCACAAGAGAGAAATTCTTAAGACGTGATTCGCCATCGGCCTCATGGTAGTAGACGTTCATCTGAAGCTGGAAGGCCCTACCGCCATTTCCAAGAGCTTACTGAGTGTTTCATGAAGACGGCTGTGGGAGCTCTTGGTTGCTGGCCTTCGAGGTTTGTCTCTGATGACGTGCGTCTCACACAGCTGCACCTGAACGCCAGATTAAAACGTGACCATAAACATGTGAAACATCATTAGGTCTGATGAGACCAAACCCAAGCTGCTGGATGGATGCTGTTTTTGTTCTGGTTGAATGGGGAGGCCTTCAACCCCGAAACATTCTGAGGACTGATGTAAAGACTTATGGCGCTTTTCCACTAGTACCTACTCAGCCCGCCTCGCCTCGCCTTGGTTTTTCGCTTCTCCACCAGGGGTCTAACGTGCCAAGTAGATACTTTTTCTGTAACTACTCTGCCGAGGTTCTAAGCGGCTGAGTCGGCTGCATCTGACGTCATCACACTAAATGCCACCGATTTGTCAGGGGGCGGGGCCGTCAGACGTCTGAGTCAAGAGGCGGAAATCAGGGAAAAGAGCGACTCGTGGCTTCTTGTTCATTTTATGGGACCGCAGGCAGGTGGAAGCAGCAACGGGATGACCGGGGGTGGGGGCGGGGGGGGGGACCGGGACTGCAGGCCAGCACGCAGCTCCCGAAGCTCTGGCCTGCAAACATGCACAAAAGAGAAAAAGGGGGGCCAACACAAGAAACTACAGGAGCGATGGACAAAAATGATAGCTATGAGATACTTATAATAAATAAAAATGGTCCAACTCTGAGGTGCAGATGTTCATAAACCTGGTGCTGAGGAGAGAATTAAAAAGGGATCTAGACGGTGATAAGGAACGACCAGATCTACCAGGAGCTCTGTCTATTCATAGCTGTTCACGGATCCAGCTGACTTTTCAGCAGCGCAGAGACAAACTAACAAAAAAAAAGCGTTGCCACTTGAAGCTTCTTTCACTCTCATTTTTTAACTTGATATCAAACACAAGCCACAGACCCAGCAGCACATCTATCATCTCCTCCAGGTTCTACATCTTTAGTGTTGTTGTCTTCTTCGTTTAGATACACAATCAAATACGTCACAACAGCTTCACTCCAACCTCCTACTTCTGATCTGGGTATTGAAAATAAACAAGGGCAAGGCGAGTGGAGTCGGGCTGAGTAGCTACTAGTGTAAAAGTGCCTTTAGTCTAGAAAAATCCAATCTAGTTTTAGGTTGATGCCGGGTCCACCAAGATAACGACCCAAAATAAACACTCAAATGTATCCCAAAAGTTTCAAAGGACACTACAATCAAGGTCCCGGAGTGTCTCCCTCTCGGACCCCAGATCACTATCCTGAATGAGACTGTGTGGAGGGAGCTGGATGTTTGTACTCGTAAACCGCGCAGCTTGAATGAGCTGGAAGAGTTTTCAGAAGCAGAACGGTCTAATTTCCCCAAAGAGACTTGTGGCAACTTAGTTTGGAACCACCATAAGAGATAATTCACCGAGGCTAGACGAGTGATCATTATTTGTCTCTAGTCATTTTGGCCTCTGCATATTTGTTTGTTACAGTAAAATGTCTACATTTAGGCTAGGGAACCAAATAAACTATGAAAGGACCACTATATTGGTTGAAGTCATTTCTGTGGTAAAGATAAACTGTTTTGTTGTATTTGATGAAGGGGGCTAATAATTTTGACTCTAACTGTATTCATGATTTTATTCAGGGACTCTGCTGCACAACTGCTCTTTCTTTTCACCAGTCTCTTCCACAAACGGTTGTTTTTTTTTTAATTTACAAAGGTGCACTCAACACTTAACTGACCAGAGCTGTTCAGACGGAAATATTAATGAATATTCTTCTTTCTGTGCGGGGTAATGGGCCATCTGCCCATGTTTTATCCTCAGGTGTAATTGAGAATGGTTTCTCTGCACAGTGTGAGCAAACACAAGTGATGTTAAAATTGTGCTTTAAATGTATCATCACTGTGCTACATCGTTGCTGAAACACAACTGTCTCATTTCAGATAAAGCAAAGTCTCGTTGGAGGGGTCGCTGTTAGGACAACCGTTATCCTGGCAACAATCAGCGAATGACAATACTGGGCTGATGTAGGAATCATAATTTAAAATAGTTGGTATAATATTTTACAACAATACTAATAAAGATATAATTTCTTGGCATCTTCTCCAACATACAGTACTTCATTCATCCATCCTCCATGGGATGAAGGGCTGATATGTGTAAAAAGTAATGGTTGTGTTTTAACCCTTGTGCTGTCTTCAGGTCAAGGAAGGAGGAAGAGAAGAAGGGAGGAAAGAAGGAAGGAAGGAAGAATGAAAAGAAGGAAAGAAAGAAAGAAGGAAGGAAGGAAGGAAGGAAGGGAAAAAAGAAGAATGGAAGGAAGGGAGGATGGGAGAAAAGGAAGTGAGAAAAGAAGGAAGGGAGGAAAGAAGGAAGGGAGAAAACAAGGAAAGAAGGAAGGAAGGGAGAAAAGAAGGAAGGAAGGAAGGAAGGAAGGAAGGGAGAAAGGAGGATGGGAAGAAAGAAGGAGAGAGAGCAGGAGGAAAGAAGGAAGGAAGGGAAAAAAGAAGGAAGGAAGGAAGGAAGGAAGGAAGGAAGGAAGGAAGGAAGGAAGGAAGGAAGGAAGGAAGGAAGGAAGGAAGGAAGGAAGGAAGGGAGAAAGGAAGGAAGGAAGGAAGGAAGGAAGGAAGGAAGGAAGGGAGGAAGGGAGAAAGGAGGATGGGAAGAAAGAAGGAGAGAGCAGGAGGAAAGAAGGAAGAAAGGGGAAAAGGAAGGGAGGAAGGAAGGAAGGAAAGAGGAAAGGAAGGAGAGAGCAGGAGGAAAGAAGGCAGGAAGGGAAAAAAGAAGGAAGGAAGGAAGGAAGGAAGGAAGGAAGGAAGGAAGGAAGGAAGGAAGGAAGGAAGGAAGGAAGGGAGGGAGGGAGGGAGGGAGGGAGGGAGGGAGGGAGGGAGGGAGGGAGGGAGGGAGGGAGGGAGGGAGGGAGGGAGGGAGGGAGGGAGGGAGGGAGGGAGGGAGGGAGGGAGGAAGGAAGGAAGGAAGGAAGGAAGGAAGGAAGGAAGGAAGGAAGGAAGGAAGGAAGGAAGGAAGGAAGGAAGGAAGGAAGGAAGGAAGGGAAGGAAGGAAGGAAGGAAGGAAGGAAGGAAAGGAGGATGGGAAGAAAGAAGGAGAGAGCAGGAGGAAAGAAGGCAGGAAGGGAAAAAAGAAGGAAGGAAGGAAGGAAGGAAGGAAGGAAGGAAGGAAGGAAGGAAGGAAGGAAGGAAGGAAGGAAGGAAGGAAGGAAGGAAGGAAGGAAGGAAGGAAGGAAGGAAGGGAGGGAGGGAGGGAGGGAGGGAGGGAGGGAGGGAGGGAGGGAGGAAGGAAGGAAGGAAGGAAGGAAGGAAGGAAGGAAGGAAGGAAGGAAGGAAGGAAGGAAGGAAGGAAGGAAGGAAAGAGGAAGGGAGAAGGAAGGAGAGAGCAGGAGGAAAGAAGGATAGGAGAATTAGGTCATTGTGACCCAAAGACAGTACAAGGGTTAAACATTTTGAGTTGGTTCATTTAAATAGATAGTGGACACAATTACTCTTTCTCCACTGGGGTGCAACAGTAGATGCATTTCTCCCTTCCCTTGATATTACCCAAACAAATATCACAAAAATCCCCAAAAACCTTATATCACAAAATAGTTTTCATGCCCACATCAGGAGGCTTTTCTAGCAACGCAAAGCTGCAGTGGGAAGACCTCTCTGTTGCCGTTAAGTATCAAAACTATTTTTTTTCTGTTACAACTTCGTCTCATATGTAAATAATGAGGTTCATTTGTAAAGTTGTGGCATTGAATAACTCGTAAAAGTTGCACCAGTTATCCAAAAGTGTTGAATCCACTGTTCCAGCAATGACCTCCCAGATATCCCTCAGATGTGTTTTGCTCCTACAACTATGAACCTTTTAGCAAGAGAAAGGAGAACATAACTTTGTTGAATAAGAAGAAGAAATGGAATCAGAATAATTTTGTTGTTGTGTTTAACAACATTTTGATGTCACTAATGTTTTGCACCAAATATTTAACAAAGCAAACCTAATGACACTCAGACCTTTCCAACACATCAAAATGCAAAACTGAGATTTCTTTTTCTTTTTTAGTATCAGACATAAGAAATACGATGGTTTGATTTAAAATGGTTTGATTTAATCTTTTCCTAAGCCTAATCAAGTAGCTGTGGTTTCTAAACCTAACCATGGAGTTTTGTGCTTAAACCTTAATCCATCTGTGGTTATCTGGTTCGGCAGAGCTGCAGTTACTTGAATGAGCTATCGCAAATGGTGAAGAAGAGAATCTTTCCCATGGTCGTCTCCAGACGAGATACTTCCCTCCACTTTCCTCCCTGCAGCACCATGAGGGCCGCGACGCCGTTGAGAAATAGACGCTGCTGAATGTTAGCTGTGTTTGACGCAGCTGTCTACAGTCGCTCAAGCTGCTGTGTTAGAACAAGTACAGCTTTTATATCGAATGTTTTCAATTTTCAATTTTAGCTCTTTTTTCCCTCTTTTTTTCCTGCCTTTTTCATTGTAAGATCTTTTTCTGTTCTCGTGCATAGAGCACATCATTGATTTTAGGGTATGCATAGCGACACTAAATTTGGCCAGTGCATGGGAAAACTCGTGGCTGAAAAGTGTCTTTGGTTTTAATTAAAAAAAGAAAAACAAGCATTTGGTTTTAGACAGAGTTCAACTCCCATCATTCTCTCAAAGGAACGTGATCACAACTGGTCGGTCGGTGCTTTTTAAGACTTTGATTATCAGCGTGGTAATGTCTGAGGTCATTCCTCCAGTTGATTATTCAGCAAAACAACAAAAATGCCCACGTTTGATATAATTATCCCTCATGGTGACGCATGCCACAACCAAAAGAGGAACAGGGGAAGGAAATTCTGTATCGCCATCCTTTATTCTCACATTCAGGTCAGGTCATTTAGAGCTTTCTTTGCTTTTATCTATTACTCACCCTCTCAGAGTCTACCACTGAATTAGCAACTGATTAAAACCACCCCGGTCATGCACTTGATTTACTTTGGATTACCAGCAATCGGTGAAAAGCTCAAAGTCTGGGTATTTTTCTTCTTTTCGGCTCCTTGACTAACTTGTCCTCTTCTTATTCTGCTTCTGTCTGTGGCCGAGCTGCTCGTGGGGACCAGTCGTGTATCTGGATGGAGCTGATCCAAGACAAACAGGGTCTAATTTACGGCGGCAGTCTTGCAGACTGATGCCAAACAGACGACGGGGCCAAGCTCCACCGTTGCACAGCACAGGACACCGTGTCTCCGCTGCCCACCAGCCCACCCAGCTCGGAACGCAAAGTCCTCGGTCGGCAAGTCCTGTTCATAGCATTTTTTTGTGTAATTTATTTTGCTCGGTGTTCTGTTCTTGGAAGGATGCTATCCAAAAATAAGTGTCACAAAGGTACGCTAATTTAAAAACAATGTGTAGTGAGATGCTGGGAAAAAAAGCCATGGAGAGATTTAATTAAGAAATAAAACATGCTTTAAATGGATTTTCCTATTGTACATTTTATCACATTGATTTAAACTCAAACATCAACTGGTACACATAAATTCGCACTTTTTTCTAATCCTGGAGCATCAAGTTAAGTTTCTTTCAGGCTCCCGTTTTAACTTACTTCTGTAATTGTGATGCATATGGCACTTTAACTTCATCACTTCAACATTTCAAGAATGTTTTCATCTATTACTTTTTAAAAGTATTCAAACAAATCATGTCTAAAAATAAGGAATTCATTTTTGCCAATTATTCTGTGGTGATGCAGAATTTTATCTTGCATCTTGTGGACATGCTGTGTATTGTAATTTTGTTCTTCACTCCTGTGTTTGTCTCTTAAATTGTATTTAATGAATGTATATTCCTGTGAATGCATCATTTACTTATGTCTTGGGGTAGTACATCTTCAGCATGCCATCACGCCATCACTGATATACTTTCATATAGTCTTCTTAGATAGAGATTGACAGACGGATCGGCGCAGCGTCCGCAGTTATGCGGTCGATGTACCGGACCATCGTGGTGAAGAAGGAGCTGAGTCGAAAGGCGAAGCTCTCGATTTACCCGTCAATCTACGCACCTACCCTCACCTATGGTCATGAACTTTGGGTAGTGACCAAAAGGACAAGATCGCGGATACAAGCGGCCGAGATGAGTTTCCTCCGCAGGGTGGCTGGACGCTCCCTTTAGAGATAGGGTGAGGAATTCGGTCACCCGGGAGGAGCTCGGAGTCGAGCCGCTGCTCCCTCACATTGAGAGGAATCAGCTGAGGTGGCTTGGACATCTGTACCGGATCCTCCTGGACGCCTCCCTAGGGCTTGCCTTGGAACGCCTCGGACTCCCCTCGGAAGAGCTGGAGGAAGTGTCTGGGGTGAAGGAAGTCTGGGCATCTCTGCTGAGGCTGCTGCCCCCGCGACCCGGGAACGGATAAGCGGAAGAAGATGGATGGATGGATGGATAGTTTTCTTATTTTCTTAGATTTAAAAATAAAAAAACCTATGAAAACTCAACTTGTCAAAAACATTCACGGTAATAAAAAGAACTGGACGAACCCTCTCTAACATCACACGTCCGAAGGCTTTCTAAGGAGGGCTTTTTGCAGGCTCTTCTCGTTGGTGCTCTGAGTGAGGACATCTTGGCAGGCACTGAATCCGCCCAATCCCAACTTAGTCCAAAATGGGCAAATGGGCAGAACAAATAGACCCAGAAACTTGTTGAACACCGCCGTCTAACCTGTTCATCCAGCTTTCAGATGCCACTATTGACACGCAATATGAGACAAATACGGCTGAATTAATGACTGCAGGAACTCTGAGCGTTGGCAGTAACCCTGACCCCAGTAGAGCTTGGTTCTTGTGGAGCTTGGCCTTGGCAAAGGTTCAGTTAAAGTAAATAACCGAATGTTGGCAAGTGGTCCCTTTATGTTGCTTTTACACTAGCACCTACTAAGCCCGACTCGCCTCGCCTCGGTTTGGTTCTTTCCCACTAGGGGTCTAACGTGCCGAGTAGATACTTTTTCTGTAACTACTCTGAGGTTCTAAGCTGCTGAGTCGGCTGTATCTGACATCATCACACTACAGGCCACCGATTGGTCGGGGAGTCAGACGTCTGAGTCAGGAGGTGGAAATCAGCGAGTGACTCGCAGCTTCTTGTCCATTTTATTCAACAGGCAATGGCAGCGCAAAAGTCTATTTCATGATCCAACTCTGAGGTGCAGATGTTCATAAACCTGGTGCTGAGGAGGGAATTAAAAAGGGATGTAGACGGGCGATAAGGAACGACCAGATCAACCAGGAGCTCTGTCACTTCATAGCTGCTCGTAGCTACCAACAGACTTTTCAGCTGGACCCTTCCAAACGTAGAGCTTGACGCTGTTAGTGTCACGGCTCAGACAGGACAGAGAACCCACATGCACAACACCAGGCAGAATCAGAGTCCAAGAGGCTTTATTCGGGTCCAAGACAGGCAGGGGTCAAAACCGGGCAGACAGGCAGATCAGGCAAACAAGTCCAAGGGGGTAGGCAAAAATCCAAAACCGGGAGTCATACCGGGAGTCATGCAGGGTTACAGGCAGGCAGGCAGGAACAGGACAGAAATCAGGAAGGCTGGAAAGCGGAGCAAAAGCACACGACAATCTGGCAAACAAGAAGGTGGAAATGGGCCGGTATATGAGGGGAACTGCTGATGAGGGAAACCAGGTGTGGAGCTGGGTGGGGAAGCACAGGTGAAGGGAATGAGTGGATCTCTGGCTGATTAGGGTGGCAGGATCTGGAAAAACAGGGGAGTGAGTAAAACTAAAAAACTACACTGGGAAACCATGACAGTTAGTATAATAAACTTAAACTCCGATTAAGCTTTGATGGGTGTTTATTCTGGACCAAGCCTTCGTAGTCAAAGTGACAGCAATTGACACCATATACTGCAATGCAGTTGGGGATTATGCACAAATATATTATTTTCTATAACCATACCTGATGTGGTACAAAACCATTCACCCCAATGCAACGAGCAAGCCTCTAGTGGCCGGTCGATGAACTGCAATTTCCTGTACTTCCACTCTGGTGTCAGCTCTGAAAAACAGTCAAGAAAAAGAGAAAGAAGAAACTCACCCTAGACTCTCCCCACACCAGAGGGACACCATGTGATCAGAGATTATACCAACGAGGCAACAATCCATTTAACAGGGATTATTACAGCAGCACCCCTATGACCCGATCAAAATGAATTTAGGTCCACTGTAGGTCTCCATTTCCAGGAATCAAGTGGACTGACATGAACTGCAGGATATATAAATATATATATATTTTTTTTTTTAATAGGTTTAACAGTGTCCCTGATTTATTATATCAAATCATTTAAAGGATTGTAAATGTCGCATACTTATTTATCGCCCTGCTTTAATATCCGTCACATATTATATGCAATGATTAGATTATTTAACTTGTCTCATTAATGTGTTAGAGGTTTATAGCTATAGTTGTGTGGATGTTATGTGTTGTAAGAAAGCCACAGCCAAACACTTAATCCTCTAACCCGATGTGTGAAAAGGGTGACAAGTGTGGGACAAACCAGAGATGATGTCCTTCATCAACACTGGCTTCACAAATACTGCAAAAACCTAAACAAATAATATAAAAAGAAGCTCCAATGAAATATCTACGTGAAATACAGGAGGCAAAGTTGAATGATGGTAGCACATTTATGACTGCTGACTTGTCTCTACATGAAGGCAATTCATCTCGACTCTGAAGCTGAGCAGAGAACACAGCTGTAGAGCCTCTCTCACACACACACACACACACACACACACACACACACACACACACACGCACACGCACACGCACACGCACACACACGCACACACACACTCACGTATATGCAGGCCGTCCCCTTTGTCCCCCTGCCCTGGGTATTAACTTCCCTCTCTGCAGCAGCTGCAGCAGTCACATTATGCTGAAACCTTTCTGTACCTGAACGCATCACACATGTGTTCAGATGCACAAATACACATCCCAGCTTTGCGTGCACTCACCTCGAATTTCTTTGAGCTACTTCACGTTTTTTTTTTTTTTTTCTTCCCTGTACTGTTAAAAGTTAGAGGTATTGTTCTGGGACCAGTATGACTCAGCTCACTGGGAACCGCTCTGAAATAGAGCAGCCTTCTCTGTACTAAATGTGTCGGAAATCAAAACAGCCCTCTTTGCTGTTAACACAGAGGTTGTTCATGCCCATTACAGCCCGGGGCCAATCACAAGGGCTCTGCTGGTTTGCTCACATTCTTTTTTGCTGTTTGTGGGCCTGCTGCATTTGGACAAACATGCTCATATTTCCTTCTAACATTCTGTTCGCTGCATGCGTGCTGTGTTTTTTTGGTATGGAAGCAGGACTCTTGGGAGCAAATTTAAACTCCCTGCACCGTGTGCTCTGCGTTAACTGAAGCGGACTGGGGGCTCCTTCGTAGAAGAGATTATTACAGTATATCATTTTCCACCTACTTTGGAAAGTATTATCTAGGAGACATAATCCGTCTCTGCAAGGAATGTGATGAAATTACCTGCAAAAGTCTAATTAGACATGAGCTGGACCAACATCTGTTTCAGATGTTAACTTAAAAATACTAGTTTATTCTTTAAGGCTCATAAAGTGATCAGTTACAGCATGTGGCGATTGTTTTAATGGACTCCAGATGGTCTACAGTCACATCTTTTCATCATGATCTGATAATCATCGTCTTTTATTAATTTTCTGCAAACATTTTTCTCCAGTTGTGCTTAAGTAAGTAACTCATCTTTTGTGTGTCTGTTGCCCCTTTACATTGCTGATCCTCCATGTTTTTTACTCTACTTTACATGAACTGATATTGGGTCGGGCGTCGGGCTGGCCCCCTCAATAACCCCCTCTGAGGGTATGCTTAATGGCGGATCATGATGTAAACAGAATGACTCGGGATGGCGGGACCTGGGTGGGAACTGACCCTAACCCTGGGTGGGACTTGACCCTAACCCTAACCCTGGGTGGGACCTTGGTGGGACCTGACGCAAACCCTGGGTGGGACCTGGGTGGGACCTGACCTTTACCCTAACCCTGGGTGGGACCTGACCCTAACCGTAACCCTGGGTGGGACCTGGGTGGGACTTGACCCTCACCTTGGTTGGGACCTGGGGGGGACCTGACCCTAACCCTGGGTGGGCCCTAACCCTAACCCTAACCCTGGGTGGGACCTGGGTGGGACTTGACCCTCACCTTGGTGCGGACCTGACCCTAACCCTGGGTGGGCCCTAAACCTGACCCTAACCCTGGGTGGGACCTGGGGGGGACCTGACCCTAACCCTGGGTGGGCCCTAACCCTAACCCTGGGTGGGACCTGACCCTAACCCTGGGTGGGACTTGACCCTAACCCTGGGTGGGACCTGGGGGGGACCTGACCCTAACCGTAACCCTGGGTGGGACCTGACCCTAACCCTGGGTGGGACCTAACCCTAACCCTGGGTGGGACCTGGGTGGGACCTGACCCTAACCCTGGGTGGGACCTGGGTGGGACCTGGGTGGGACCTAACCCTAACCCTGGGTGGGACCTAACCCTAACCCTGGGTGGGACCTGGGTGGGAATTGACCCTAACCCTAACCCTGGGTGGGACCTAGGTGGGACCTGACCCTAACCCTGGGTGGGACCTGGGTGGGAATTGACCCTAACCCTAACCCTGCGTGGGACCTGGGTGGGACCTAACCCTAACCCTGGGTGGGACCTGGGTGGGACCTAACCCTAACCCTGGGTGGGACCTGGGTGGGAATTGACCCTAACCCTAACCCTGGGTGGGACCTAGGTGGGACCTGACCCTAACCCTGGGTGGGACCTGGATGGGACCTGACCCTAACCCTGGGTGGGAGCTGGATGGGACCTGACCCTAACCCTGGTTGGGACCTGGGTGGGACCTGACACTAACCCTAACCCTGGGTGGGACCTGGATAGGACCTGACCCTAACCCTAACCCTGGGTAGGACCTGGGTGGGATTTAATTATAACAAGACCAGGAGGTGCACAAGCTCCTCATCCTAATTCAGCATAATCATAAAGTACAACTGGCTACTAAAATGACAGACGGCGGGTGCGTGAGAAACAAAAGTCAGGTCCTTAAGAAACTGAAGAATAGAAATAAGTTCTAATCGGTCAACGACCACAGCAGCCGGAGTGGGAGAGGAAGACTGGACTGGTCATATTCCAACTTGACAACACAATTTGGAGGTGAAACCACTCTGCATATCACGTTGTTATTTAGCACGGACGTGGCGCCCGCTCTAACTCCTGCACCCAGCTCTGCATCACCCCCCCCAATACCCTACATTTAAACTACCCAGCCTCCTTTAAACACAACTTCCTCATCCAGAGAAAGTGACAGGGTCTAATCTAAAAACTACTTGTGTGTATAGGCATAATAAAAAAAAGTCATTGGATCATTGTGAGTCTCGGCAGACAGAACATTAGCTTGAAAGAGCAACATATAACTTTTTTACCATACTGTTACGTATTAAACAAAAAATACCTCAAAAAGAAAAAAAGTAATGTCGGCAACAGCAAGAACCCTCATTGTTCACTGGCCTACAGATCCCCCTTGAGCAAAAATACTTTAAAGTAGTCATTTCCCGTATGACTTTATCGTCTCTCATATGATTGTAGAGTAATTTTGGTCCATTCTTCTTCGCAGCATTGCGTCAGTTGATTGATGTTTGACTTACGCCCTCACATTTGAATCAAGCAGAGGTTGGTATATAGAGACAAGTTTATGGTCACTCGGCGACTGCAAGGTGCCCCGGTCTTGTGGCTACAAAACCACCCCGAATCATTACCTTTCACTGCCCTGTTTTGCTTGAAGTGTTTCTATATTTGGTTTCACCAAACACAGGGATGGGCATTCAGGCTCAAAACCTCCAGTTTGGTCGCAACTGTCCGCAGGATGTTTTTCTTTTTCATTTTTTTTATTTCTCTGAACATTGCAGAGTCTCACCTCGGGGTAGCTTTACTGGGAAGTCCACTCCTGGGAAGATCGCCAACTGCATGGAATATCCTCCTTTGTGTATAACCCTTCTCACTGTAGAACATTTACATCCAAATGATTTGGATTAAAAGAAACAAAAAAAACAGATTGATGTGCAGCATCAACTGCTTCTCCAAAACATCTGCTTATGTTATTCCCTCTTGGCGTGGTGCTAACACCCCCCCGAATGTTCTAGACCAGCAAACTGCCAAAACAAATGCATAGCAGTGCCAGACACTTGCCCTCTTAAATCCTACAGAAGCAGTCAGGGGTACTTGATATTGCCCACGTGTTTCTCGTTCCGCTTTTTTAAGGATTTGTTTAAAACTCACTGCGATCAGTTGATATTTATTATGCTTTTAAACACACATATACACATGCACACAGGGAATATTAACTTTTGTGCCTGGCTGCCCGTGTGTGGTCCAGTCTGTGCAGTCTTCAGCGGCGTGGCGGTGTGTGTATACAAGTGGACATAAAGTTCACGATGGCCAAACAAATTCACAGCTGACAGTGTGTTGCACAGTTTTAGCACTGAGAAGACGTCTGGATTTCATCCACTCCTCTCTCTCTCGCTCTCGCTGCTCTCCTCTCCTCGTCTTTCCTCCTCGGATATTGATCGAGCCGAGCGCTTTGAGTACAAAGAGTTAAGGCCTGAAAGGCGAAACAGCCGCGATTTCAGAGAAGTCATGAAAGTTTAAAATGCCTTCTCTTTCAGTCGGGTCCGGAGAGACGTGTTCGCTGTGCGAGTGACCCCCGGGCGCATTTGGAGATCCAATGCTTGAACCTTGCTCATCCCACGTTGAACCAGTCAATACCTATTATTAGCTACTGCCTGCCCTCTGCTACAGGGCCTGATGAGGCAGAAAGAGAGAGAAAATACCTTCTGAAGGCCTGGAAGTGGAGAGCTGTGTGTGTGTTTGACCAATGGAGGGCGAAAGTACGGGTATGTATGAGTCTGGCAAACAGTAGGTGTTTAGAGGCATTTTTGGGATTTTGTACTGTGTGTGTGTGTGTGTGTGTGTGTGTGTGTGTGTGTGTGTGTGTGTGTGTGTGTGTGTGTGTGTGTGTGTGTGTGTGTGTGTGTGTGTGTGTTGCTGCATTTGTTGGTTTTACACATGTAAAGTATGCACACGGTTGTTTGTCTGAGAGTGAGGCTGCCGTGTACTTCGGTTCCATGCATATAGCTTAATGTAACCGAACACAAAATTGCTTTAAAAGGTTTTACAGACCTCGGGTGTTGGCCTGTGCATTTATGCATGAATGTACTTTGCGCAAAACTGTGCTCGCTTTGTCTCTATGTGATGTTGTGAGCAGATACATGGTCACTGAAAGTGTGCACGGCGTGATGGCAGGTACCCTCGGAGTGTGTGCGAGCGTGTGTGCGTGTACATGTGTGTAAGTGTATAAAGCACCAATAGTAAAGAGATATGTCTGCTTGTGCGTTAACTAATGAATGAGAACCCCTCTTTGTGAGCGATATGGGCCACAAAGGGCTAATTTATTTCTAATGGGAAACACAAGCTTATTGCTTTGAATTACTGACCTAATTACAAAAACATGTAATTACTACCCTTCCCTTGCAAAGCTACAACTATAAAAAAAAGACACACGCACGCAAGCACACTTTGTCAGATGGCACTTTTACAAGGAGTATTATGTAAATAGTCTTTTACATTTATTAAAATGAACACTTAACGTGTTGGAAAAGCACATCTTATCCTGACACGTCCGGGACGGGACACCGCAGCGCAGACTAACCCTGTTCCGGTTCCTGGGTAAAGCCTTTCCAGGCTTAAAAAGTGGCTTTTGAAAGATGCGAGCCATAATTCGCCCCGCATCTTGCTGAATGTAACACTTATCAGCAACGTGTAATACTCTCATGGTGTATAACTACCACCTCTGTGAATGTTTTGCCTTGAGGGACGTCATGCTAACAGGGTTTATAGCTTGAATAATTAAATGGACAAGAACTCACATTTACATACTGTTTTGCTTGGAACATATTTATATTTATAGCTGTATAATTTTAAACTTCCCTGGCCAGGTCGCTTTGATTTTATGTTAATGTTAGGATGGTAAAGCTGAATATATGGACGAAGGTCTCCTCAGGCTGTACTGCAGTCACCAGTTCTTCCTGATTATGTTGTTAGAGTACACATACCTGCATATATGCATGCTTGATACAAATACTGTAGCTGTCCTCCTCTGACCGTCTGAGTTCGCTTCCAGAGCCTTCTCTACTGTCAGATTGCTTCATGGCAAGGTGTAAGGACAGTGGCCACATCTTAAACACCAACAAAACTATAATATATGACCATATTACTATAAAATAATTATCCGCACTGTGCAAAACTCTCAGAACCCCCCCGTCTTGGTGCTTTGTATCATTTTTTGTGACATCCTTATTTCATTTCCAGTCTCTTTAAGATAAGAACAGACTAGCAAGGATCCTGTCTCTTTTAAAACCAACAGAGTGAGATCCTGATGAACATCAGTCCAAACGTCTGTACGGGACTGAAATCTGTGCTCGGTTCTGAAGGAGGTCATGTTAAAAAGTTACTTCTGCTTGCAGAGTCATTTTGTTTTATTTTGTGTGCATATTCAATTCAATTCAATTCAATTTTATTTATATAGCGTCTAATACAACAAAAGTTGTCTCTAGACGCTTTCCAGAGACCCATACCCAGAACATGACCCCCGAGCAGTTATTACATAAACAATGGCAGGTAAAAACTCCCCTAGTGGGAGAAAAACCTTAAGCCAAACAGTGACAAGGAAAAACTCCCCTTTAGGAGGGAAGAAACCTTGAGCAGGACCTGGATCATAAGGGGGGACCCTCCTGCCGAGGGCCAGACTGGTGGGTCAGGGACGGCAGCAGCACAGCAGGCAGGTGGAAGCAGCAATGGGATGACCAGGGGTGGGGACCGCAGGCCAGCATGCAGCTCCCGAAGCTCCGGCCCAATCAGCAAGTCCCAGGTTGGGGTGCAGGGTCGGGGAAAGGTTGAGAAGGGGCAGGGCCAGGGACATATTATCTAAAGGTGCATATTATCTAAAAGGTCGACTGATCATCAATGTTTTCATTGTGCAGCGTCATAAAGAGAATTAAAAATCAAATATGATTGTACACACATACATACAGTATATCAATGGGCTTCTGTCTATAAACATTTGTGATCAGTATTGTACACTTGTGCACTTTAGTTTGTATGTGAAAAATCTGTTGATTATTGTATAAATAGCAGATTTGCAAGTTTGTGTTGAGGGTTGTTTTTCTGAATTTAGTTTTATAGATTTCTAGCTGTACATACGCCTGTAAACCTTCCCTCACTCAGAGCAGCTCCAACTCTCCATAATGTGGTCGCTGCGCCACACGCGTAAAACGTGTTTTTCCTTTCTCTGTGATGATGTAAAGCTGATACCATCTACACCAGTAATGGTTTGATATTTTTAAAAACGCTCAACCAGCACCACTAAGCTGCCGTAGCTGAGATGAGAAGTTTGGGCCCAGTTACAGAAACCTAACGACGCAATTCTGCACAGCATGCCTCAACATACCCCCCCGCCAAACTTTAAATGGCGGTGTTTTGCTCTCCTCTGAACTAAGACTCTCCTCCAGAGCCTGAACCTGAAGAGACAAAGTGTGAGCGGACTTAACCGAGCTCCTCTTCTCAAGACGAACTGTAACAGTTAACTGAAAGGGCAGCAATTAGAGCACATCAGATGCAGCTGCTGAAGACTCACACACGTGCACAAATGCGCCGGGTTGCACACACAGTCTGTCACATCATGACACACTTGCCGTTCAGTGTGCTGACATAACACTACCTGGAGCGAGGCCCGACGATAACGGATTAGGGAAGTCTCAACAAACACACACACACTTCCCTGTAATTGCCAAAGACTGAGTGGAACGCCTCACCCACCTATCTCCCCCGACCGCTCGCATCCTCCCCTTTCACCTCTCTCCAGAGCCTGGTCCCAGCTTCAGGGGCCCATCCGTCAGCCCTGTCCGGTTGACTTTGTACATAAAATAGGCAGATGAGAGAGGCGAGCAAGGGCCTCCCACTGGCCCCCGAGGACAGAGACTCAGCACCCAGCATATGTTCCCTAAGTACTGAGCTGGAAGCTGCAGGGTGGGTGGGGGAGCTTTCAAACAGAGCACTCATGGGAGTGTGGAGGTTCAAATGTGCTCGTGTACTTGTACTTCTATCTGCATGGAAAGGCTATAGAAGAAAAAGCAGGATGGAGACATTTTACAGGTGGAGTTGGGCTAGTTAAAAAGAGGTGGAGTTGGGATAGTTAAAAAAAGGTGGACTTGGGATAGTTAAAAAAAAAGGTGGAGTTGGGATAGTTAAAGAAACGTGGAGTTGGGATAGTTAAAAAAAGGTGGAGTTGGGATAGTTAAAACAAAGGTGGAGTTGGGATAGCTAAAAAAAGGTGGAGTTGGGATAGCTAAAAAAAGGTGGAGTTCGGATAGTTAAAACAAAGGTGGAGTTGGGATAGTTAAAAAAAGGTGGAGTTGGGATAGTTAAAAAAAAGGTGGAGTTGGGCTAGTTAAAAAAAGGTGGAGTTGGGATAGTTAAAAAAAATGCACTTGGGATAGTTAAAAAAAAGGTGGAGTTGGGACAGTTAAAAAACGTGCACTTGGGATTGTTAAAGAAGTTGACTTGGGATATCTAAAAAAAGGTGGAGTTGGGATAATTAAAAAAAATTGCACTTGGGATAGTTAAAAAAAAAGGTGGAGTTGGGATAGTTAAACAACGTGCACTTGGGATTGTTAAAAAAGTGGAGTTGGGATATCTAAAAAAAGAAGAGTTGGGCTAGTTAAAAAGGTGGAGTTGGGATAGCTAAAAAAAGGTGGAGTTGGGATAATTAAAAAAAATTGCACTTGGGATAGTTAAAAAAAGGTGGAGTTGGGATAGTCAAAAAAAAGGTGGAGTTGGGATAATTAAAAAAAATTGCACTTGGGATATTAAAAAAAACGGTGGAGTTGGGATATCTAAAAAAAAGGTGGAGTTGGGATAATTAAAAAAAATTGCACTTGGGATATTAAAAAAAACGGTGGAGTTGGGATATCTAAAAAAAAGGTGGAGTTGGGATAGTTAAAAAAAGGTGGAGTTGGGATAGCTAAAAAAAAAGGTGGAGTAAGGACAGTTAAAAAAGGTGGGGTTACCAACTGAGATAAATAAAATAATTGGGGTATAATATTTAAAAAAGAGGCATATCGTTTTGATTGACCATCGGCTCAGCCATTAGCAGCCATTATCGCATCCTCATTAGTCATCGTCATCGTAGGCTACAAAGTGAAGGAAGTAATCAGCAGTTTTTACTGACACAACGTCTGAATTTGCCACGGAAACATCTGAAACCTGATATTCTGCCGTAAACGTCCGCTGGCTGCTCTGCAACTTCTTTGATGTGGGTCAGCAGAAGGAGTTGGTAGCCACTGCTAACTTTGATTTTTTTTCGTTTTTTACAGTCTACGAACAAAAAGGTTTCAGAGAACCAGTGGGTCACGTGACCGATGCTACATGTATATGCATTGTATTTAACAGTGTGTTACAGCTGCATCAGTTCTTGTTGTCTTCAAACTGCAGGTTGGGCCGATGGTCATAAAGCGTTGTTAACATGCTAACTTCACAAGGCCTACATTTCAACGAATAGTTTTATATATCCATTTATGAGTGGTTACAGATAGCTGTGGTAACCCAACCTCACGAACAACCTCAATGTTTGTTGACAGTAAATAAAAGTTGCTGTTTCATCATGCTCTCTTTGACCATGTTGCCATCGAACGTTGTTGTGTAATGACGTGCACATTTAGCGTCTTTCTTTCACAGTTCTGGCTATGTGATAACTTCCTGTGTTATGTCTCCTCACGTGATAATAAAGGATTTTGAAGGAGAGGGGAAGATGCCATTGGAAGACATTTCTCACAGTGCTTCTACTTTTCTGTCAGGAGGTTAAAATTCATGGCTAAGGTTAGAAACATGCAAATGGTTATAGCATAGACGTTTTACCTGATACTCTGACTTCATGTGGATGCTCCTCAACACAATATTGCAGAACGGTGCTGCAACGGGGACAGCCTGTTGTATTTTGTCTTTGGCTGCACTTTCTTGAAACACAAACCTTTCTACATAAAGGATTTCTGATGGTAATTCTGGCACTTCATAATATCTGTTTTGTTTAGTCAATATGACAAGTTGTTTTCTTCTCGATGAAGCAATGGTGCTTGTGTCTACACCAACAAACTTTTAATGTCGGCGTAGTCTAGCTGATGGCTAGCTGTCATCGCTTAGCTGCTGAGCTATAAATAAGACCTGACGAGCAGTCATTCACACTTTAAAGAGAATATATCTTGTTGTGCTGCTAATTGTACCAGTGGGTTGTCTGTGGGCTGGCCTGGAAGGTTCCACAGAAAAATCTTTGCGAGCAGCAAGTAGTACCAAAACATTGAACACAGGGAGCCCCAGTGTGGACATCTGCATGCAGCTCCACTGTTCCTATCTGATGGCTTGGATGCAGGAGTTGGAGGCTGTGGTGGATAATTTGAGGGCCCATCTAACCGGAGGTCTGCTAGTACCCGCAGTCAATCAGCCCAGGGCTCGTGGGGCTACGCTGGCTGGCTTGCCCAACTGCAGCGGGTCTAACCTCATGGACAGCCGGCTGAGCAACCACGGGTCCCGCGGGAGCTCTGCTAGTCCTCATTACAACTCTGGTTGCGCTCATTTTGGATGTTTCAGCAGTGACATTTGAGGTGAGGATGTAATATTAGTTAGCATATGTTAAGCCAGGGCCCTGTGATGGACTGGCGACCTGTCCAGGGTGAACCCCTGTCTCTCACCTGAAATGAGCTGGGATAGGCTCCAGCAGACCCCCGTGACCCTGCAAAGGATAAAGCAGGTATAGATAATGGATGGATGGATGGATGGATGTTAAGCCAGAAAAGCAAAATCAGCTAACATTTGGTGCCTGAAATACAGTGGGCGTGTTCCAGCCAGACTCCAGGTCTGCTGGTTCCTTCTATCTGCAAAACGGCACCCTGCAGTTGGAGGTACAAGGATGAAAGACACTTCAAAAGCGCACTTC
This sequence comes from Cololabis saira, assembly GCF_033807715.1. Taxonomy (NCBI): domain Eukaryota; kingdom Metazoa; phylum Chordata; class Actinopteri; order Beloniformes; family Belonidae; genus Cololabis; species Cololabis saira. The sequence continues at coordinate 37,173,419 of NC_084603.1, forward strand.
AATTCTTCTTATACAGTTGATGATCTGTACTCAACAGCAGTGCAAAACTACGCAAAACATGTAATGGTGTAATGCAATGAATGCAATTTTCGTTATAATTAACCCTTTATCTTCCAAGTGAACTTAAAATGCATTTTTAACCTTTTTAACTGAAATATTGTTATTTATTAAATTTCGTATTAAATGTTATGGAATCATTTTACTAATTGTTATGCAAACAACCTTATCTATTGTTATTAAAACAACTCTGATTTCTCTTTCTTTCAAATTGATTATGTCTTTAACTTTCTTTTAAGACATTCTCATCAAGCAAAGCTTGAAGGCATACAAAAGTCTTGACGCTTGGTCCGACTTCAAGGCAGAATTTGTTGGTGAAATTAAAGTGATGAGGACACCGAACATTATGATTTGACCGTTTAACGTTAGCTACCCAAAAATCCAACATTACCTGATACAAAATAGGAACCGCAAATCCACGTTTCGGTGCCTGGAATCCAGTTGTTTCTGCGAATTGCAGCGATCCATTTGTCTCTCTTAAGCTTATTTTTCGGCAGTCTGTAAAACGATAACTCCGATTTCTTGCTAAATCTTTGAGTACAGTCGATCCCACAACAGCTCTTTCCCATTTTAGATGTTTTCAAGTGCTCAAACTGAAAGTTTACGCTGACACTCAGTCTTTCTGTGACTCAGTGGGCGTAACCCGCTGTGAAGTCGCATCTGTGATGTCATGCGCATTCGCTCTATATTCCACAGAAAGTTTAAAAACTAAGTATAAATGAGCACATGTGTTGCCATTCTTTTTTGAGGAATTCATTACTCTTTAGTCAGGTTTTAGCAACAAGTCTGCGGTGCACCTGCACTGAAAAGACTGAGCACAATCAGGAAGGACTACAAGTGCTGGAGCTTCAGAGTTTCCAAACGGAGGGAATAGTGTTGCAGGCTACGGAGAGCGCAGGCTCTCTGTTGGCTGAGATGTTGAAGGCAGAGTCGTGAAGAGGCTCCCAGGCAGCGCTCGTGTCACCATCACTCGCCATCACGTCCAGGCCTTCACGTCTCCCTCTCTTCCTCTGGAGGGGAACAATAAGTGGAGCAAAAAGGAGGGGTTTGCGTGCATGATTGTGTTGCTGTCACATAGTTGCAATTTGTAAAAGCTGGAGGCCAGCATCTGTAAAATGTGTTAGCAATGAAGGAGGAAAACAGAACAGCATCAGGGATGCTGATAAAAGTCACAAACAAACATGCACAGTGGAAAAGTTAAGAGGACGGAGGGAAACGATGATTTAAAAGTAGAAAAGAGCTGGAACTGTGATAACTCCTTTTCTAACATTCAGCATTCTTTAAACCCTTTTAAGAAGCAAAGAAGGTGAACTAGCAGAGCACTTGAGTTTAGCACTAGCAGGTAGCTAACGCCCAGCCTTTCAACATAGCAACGTGGTTAGCTGTGAAATCTGCCATATCTCTGCGTACAAATAGGAATCTTCTGAACATCTTGTGGTCAAAGCACCTGAAATACTGCACTGCCTAACAAGTAAGAATACACAGACACATCTACAGATGTGATGCTAATGGACGGATAACAGCTAGCCTACTATATTTACTTTGCAAAACTTGAAACGTGCTTGTCGTGCTACAGGCTGCACAGCTGGATAGGAAACACCAGAGAAAACACTAGTTTGACGACCACAGTCTCGCTGAGGTGATCAAAACTAATGACAGCTTCCACACGGCGCAGGGCCTAAAGCAACACCCAGCAGCTGTGCATTTGTACATATATATATATATATATATATATATATATATATATATATATATACACATTTTTGAAATATTTTTTTTTATCAGGCTCTATAGGGTAGACTGGGCGGAAAAAAGGATACCAAATGAACTATGGTAAATATACATTTAATGGGACACATGAAGTCAAACCAAAGTAGCTCAAAACAGTCAGAAAGCCACAGGCCTCCCGGGGTTAAACCAGGTTTCAGCCGGCAATCAAATGTTCTGCTATCTGCGGGTGCAGCGGAAGTTTTGTGACTTGTAATCACGACAGCGCTGGGCCACACCTGAGCTGAGTCCGGGAAAAGCTACCGCAGAGCAGCTTTTAAGTCAACGGCTCAGTCATCAACATAAAAAGAAAAGTTAGTTAATCGTGGTAGTTTAGCTCAGATTGTGATTGGATCTCGAGACTCGGGACGGTTGCTGCTCGTGTCTGTTCTGTTTTTTTTGTTTCTTTTTTGCAGTTTTCCAGTGCTCGACGTGTGCCTCCATGTGTGTTCTCGCGTCCTGGATTAGCAGCGGATGTCACCCCCCCACAAAAAACAACAAAAAAAATCGGTTTGTATGTGTGTATATATATGTATGTGTATGTATGCGTATGTATCAATTAATCAATCAATCAATCAAATTTTATTTATATAGCACCTTTCATCCAGGTACATGAAATACAAAGTGCTTTGCAATTTGACTGAAAAATAAGCGTAATAAACAAAAAAAATAAAAACTGGGAGACCAATGCACACTGACATACAATACAGTTAATTAAAATGAAAAAAAGATAAAAGTTCAAGGATTAAGGCTAAAAAATAATCAGTCCACTACAATAAAATATAATAATAAAAACATTACAAGAAATAGATAAATAAATAAAACAAATACCTTTAAAAAATGTTAAACAGAATAAAACTATAAAATTTGATGCTACATAAAAGCCAGACCAAAGGGATGGTTTTTAGTCTACGTTTAAAAATTTCCACATTTCCACTTGTATATATATTAAATATAGTAAAAATGCACATATATATGCCTTAGGTTCTTACCAGCATGGTATTAACCATTAATATGTGTGCAGACAAGGTAAAAAAAAAAAAAACATAAAACGAAAAAAGGAAGAAGCGGTCGCCATGGTGCACGGCCGGAGCCTCCACCTTCATGCTACTCAACCAGGAATGGCGCGACTTACGTATCCGCTTGATGGTAAAGAACTGAAACTCAAAATATAAAGTAGCCTAAATCGGCATAATTATTTAGGATGTTCTTAATTCTTCTGTCTCAGTGAGAAAATTCAATCCATTTTAGAGTACGACACTCCCATGAGCGCGCACACACACACACACTCACACACACTCACACACACTCAGCCACGGTCCCGCGGGTGTGTTGCCAGGCGAGGCAGAGATGTCGCTCCTTCTATCTCTCTCTGGTGTGAGTGCGTCCAGTCCTCCAGGGGGAATCTCATCCCTCTTAATCCTATTAGTGCTGGAACTCAGGGCTCGGCGGTCTGCTCCTCTGGACCTGTCCACAGTCATTATCCTGACCTCCGCTCTGCAGCAACTCCATCCCTCCACCGTTCTAACTTCATCTCCACTCCCTGATTCGTTTCCGTCTGTCTATTTACCTTTTTTGACTCACTCTCCCGTGTAATCCAATCTGGACTGTGCTCTTAACGATTATAATGTCAGTATTAAAAGTAAAGTTTCGGTGTTTTTCAAGGTTTCAAGACCAGTATGCTGAATAAAAATACTTTTGATGGGCATGTTTTTCCTGGGTAATTCTGTCCGGTGGGTGAGCTGACTGTAAGAAAACAACGAACAGATGTTTGTTTTAACAGAAAGCACTCAGTTGTGGAGCGGTTTAAATCCCCAGCTCCCTCAGCCACTGCCACTCATGGAAATGTGCACAACCTGTGAATTAGCTCACAGATTAATTGTTCCGCCATTTTACAATTTCACTCGTATCAGGGTTTGACCGGTTACCTTTCAGAGGTTTTTTTTAAGAAAACCCAAGCATAGTTCCTACAAAGGCAAGTAATCAACGGTTTATAATAAAGAAACACTAATAAAGGAGGAAACGCTTCCTATCAACAAGTTGAGCCTTAAAATGTCCACTCTTGTTGTTGGACTTCAGTAATGCAACCACTGCAGGGTGCATTTATTACCAAGTTATTTCTGCCCTAGTTATTTCTACCAATTACAAGTTGTCATTTGTGGAGGGCAGACTGTCAATCAATGTCAAATTATCCTTAACGTTTAACAGAGTCACTCAACAAAGAACAAAGTTGTAACCTTTGGGGTGTAACGATTCATCATTACGAGCTGGAACTTGGTTTTAAAGACATACTATGTAGAAATTCACTAAAACAAAACTTAACATGTATATCAATGTAATCCACCTCATACAGGTGAGTGGTGTTTTCAACCACTTCTGGAGCAGCGGCATAGGAGGTGGAGCAGATCGTCCAATGAACGAAGGATTGGCAGTTCGAATCCCGCTCCCCCAGTCATCTGTCCTTGTGTCCTTGGGCAAGAGACTCCACCCTCCCTGTCTCTGGTGAGCTGGTGTGTAAATGTGGTGGGTGGGGGCCGGAAAGGCCGTTGGTGTACGTTGGCTGCCACGTTTCCTTCAGGTAGCTGTGGCTACTCATGTACAGTAGTTTACCACCACCAAATATGAATGAGGAGTGAATGAGTAATTGGAACTACTGAAAGCTCTTTGGGTGTCGAGAAAAGCACAATATACATGTAATCCATTATAATTAAGTATGTTGAAGGCATGTCCACATCGACCACAACGTTACTTAGCATGTTGGTTTTCCTCAGCCGAACTAACAAGGTGAGTTTTCTTATGTCACCAGTCCGTGTTCACAGTGTCATGACTGATTGGTGTATATCACTTTTAAACATTGTCTACAAATCCTCTACACCCAGGAAGTTTAGATGTGTGGAGAACCTGGGAATCGACTGACAACCCTCTCACTACACCTGCTTACCTGCTGAGAAACAGGTGATGATGTCCTTAATGTTAACAGTGTTGTAACATTCATCCATGGATTCCGTAATTCCACGTTATTCACATCATTAAACATAAACTCATTGTGTGAAGGGTTGAAGTTATAGTAAGTTATAGGAATAGTTGGCTATCGTTCCAAGTCACCCAACGTCTCTGTCGTAAAAGGGACTGCGACGCCACGACGTGTACACGCTCAGCCCCTTGAAGGCACAATGCATTAGGATTGTCTGTTGATGCAATTGGATCACATTTTGTGACAAATCCATGCAGAAAACCACTTAACTCCAGTAGGTTTACATACTCTTTCTTCACTTTGAGCATTCAGCCATCATTTCAGACAGCGTAGGTTTTAAGGAAATCTTTCTGCAAACCTTACATGCACAAACCCATCAACTGCACCTGAAGGTTTAGCTGGCACTGAGAGTGGCCAACAGTTTGGATGTTTTCATTTCAAGTCTGTGTGTAGTTGGAGGTCCTTTCCTGTCACTTTAATGTTCTTTACCTGCTTGAGGAGATGATGATCGGTCCCCTGTGCTCTGCTCTGAGTCTGGTGGATGACAGGATCTAACAGAGCTGATAAACACAGACGCCCCACAACCTGGTTGGCCTTGGCCCTGACAGTGACTGAACTGGCCTCAAATCGCCTTTGACAGGGAGCAGTGTCAAGACGCACACAGAAAGCACACACAAGCACTCGCACACAATCACAAACACACACACACAGAACACCATATGTCCTTAAAAACATAGAATCCCTGCCAAAGGAAAAGGAATGACAAGCATGAGATAAGTATGTAGCAGGTTTAAAATCCAATGTATGCACACTGCGACAACAACAAGCAAGCACACCTGCCAGTTTCACACCCATGTGCACATACAGCATGTCCAAACCTATTCCAGCGGAGGTAGGCTGACATCACCTCAAAGACACAGATGTCAGTTCACCTGCAAATGCATGAAGATGATTTGTTGCAAACACCAGTGTGGATGAGTTGCTTGTGGCGTCAGGTTTGTAAGTGACCGGCCTCCGCAGACGCTCAAATACAGCCCCCGGGAAAGCCGGAGATCTCAGAGCGTGTCATCACAGAGCCGAGCAACAGCCCTGGGTGATAGGTGTAAAAGACCTGACAGGTTCAGGACAAGCAGATGAAAAGGAAATACAGCTTATTTATATTAATTGAGCATGCAGGACAGTGAATCGCAGGTGAAACAGAATACTGACAAACATGATGTCAATGTTAATTAACAAAATGGTGACTTGACACTTACAGAAACATAAAATCTAAATGACTCCATATGATTAAAACCATAAGATGAGTATGTAATATGGATGTACTATAGATGCAAAATATGCAGGGTATCGATCAGGATTTCATCCAGTGGTGCTCATTTTATTTTCTGAAAACGGTTAAGGGTCATATAAAAAAGGTTTTATGATTGACAACAGTGTTTGACAGCTGAATACAGCAGTGTGGAGGCATCTACTGCTTCTTTCTGCTTCTTTCCTTGACTGTGTGATGGATTGTCATTGTCAAGATACTGCAATTAAGAAGATGGCAAGCAGAAAAATTAAAAGATTCTAATTATTTCAATTAAATGAAAAGGTTGAAATGAAATAGTGTCAGTGTAGAGAATCTTTAATTGGAGGTATAGGCATGTCTATACATCACTGTTGATACTGAGAGGTTTTTGTCAGCTTTTAACAGTGTTTAGGTTGACATAACGTTTCTGTCAGAAAAGGCTGTCTAACAACAAAACGTGCTTGAACGATTTCTGTCACGGTTTGTTTTATTTATTTAATTTCTTTTAACAACTCTCTCTTGTTAAAGTTTCATATTTTGATATGTCATTATAAATGACACTGAATAAGTCATATTTTATGTCCACGTGTCCCTCACTGCCAATGTTTGGAGAGGCACAAAGGAGTGTGGGCATGGAAGCTACGCTGAGGCCATCCCAATTCATTTGAGCAATCTGGTCTCTCCAGTGAGTCATGGATCTGCCCCAAGGCCTCCTTTAAAATTGGACATGCCTGAACACCTTCCCTGGAAGGCATCCAGCAGAAACTCCAACGTGATGCCCAAACCATCAAGACGGTTTGGGCAGTTTGTCTGTTTGGACAGACAAACTGTGAAAATTAAAAAGCGTCACCGCTTGAAGCTTCTCTCACTGTCAGTGCTCTCACGAGCACTGACAGTGCAAAAGCCCTATTGTATCTGTAGGAATTTTTCTCGTTTTTTTTTTCTGTTTTTTTTTTTCTCATTTTTTTTCCTCATTTCTCATCTTCATTTTCTTCCGACGAAATGAGGGCCTTTTTTCCCCCTAAACATGCCCGAAAAGTCACCAAGTTTTGCACACAAGCCAGGCCTGGCGAAAATTTTTAATATTTAATGGTTTGCATTAATGGGCGTGGCCTAATGGCTCAACAGCGCCCCCTAGAAAACTTTGTGCCTCAAGCCCCACAATACTGTTTGACTTACATGCACGAAAATCAATACACACCTGTATCATGTCGCAACTTAAGGAAAAGTCTCATGGCGCCATGGCCGAAACCAAACAGGAAGTCGGCCATTTCGAATTAATCGTGTAATTTTGGCGCAATTTATGCCATTTCTTCAAAAGTCAGTCAAAAGCGTTACCGCGGCGACGATAGACGCCAAAAAGCGCGCCCACCCTTCATCTGATTGGTGCAATTTATGCCTTTTCTTCCCCGGTTAATGCGGCCCGAACCGTAACGTGCACCAAGGTGTGTTATACATCAAAATGTGCGTCTCCATCCTGTGACGATGGGCATTACTTTTCTCAGTCAAAAGCCCCCCTTCATCTGATTTGTCCATATTTGATAGTTCCTACTTTCTGCCATAACTTTTGAATGGTTTAACATAAAGAGTCGTGGGTGGTGTCATTGGACTCGGTTTTGAGTCCTTCAACATAATTGGCATGAATTAGCCCGCCCCTTCTTCTGATTGGTCCACATTTGATAGTCCCTACTTTCTGCCATAACTTTTGAATGGTTTGACATAGAAAGTCGTGGGTGGTTTCATTTGACTCGGTTTTGAGTACTTGACCTTCATTGGCATGAATTAGCCCGCCCCTTCTTCTGATTGGTCGACATTTGATAGATCCTATTTTCAATAAATAGGGATGTAACAATATATCGTGCCACGAAATTTCGCGATACAAAAACGTCAAGATACATGTCGTGGAGGTGACAAACTGTAGCGCGATATTGGGTTATTAATATTAATCTACTGTGTTTACTAGTAACGCGCATCCTATTGGTGCAGAGGGATCACATATCGACCGCGCCTCGCCCCGCGGACAAAAATCTTCCTCCGCTCAGAAGAAACTAGTACCGTTTTGCGGTCCTGATCACGGGACTCTTGGGCGGTTTTGAGCTCTGAACTTTTACTTATATTGTGAGCATGAAACAATCTTTTTTTATGATGTAAAGATTGTGTCGTCCCCAAAGGTGGGAAATATGAAACGATACCAGGGTTCACCTTACGGCCTAAGGCTGGGAGCATGTGGCTGAAACTCTTAGCTCTGTCTCATAGTTTATTTATTTACTTTTATTTATCTATTTAATTTTAGTTGTTAAATTTCTGGAAAAGAAAAAAGTCAAGTCAGAAACTATTCAGTTTGTGGCAAAATATTTGTACTTGTATGAAACTGAAGATGCATAATGCAAACCTGACATTTACTTTTAGTTCAGTTTGTGGAAAATGGTTGGCCTGGCTTTCTCTTTAAAACTTAAACAGTTATAAAGTATTACAAACTGTAACAGGGCAAACACACAGCATTTTTTTGTATTTTGTGTCTTTCAAATAAAAGACAATTTTTTCCAGTCATGAGTTCCTCATTCAAGGTTGTTAAAAAAATACTGCTAAAATATAATATCGTTATCGTGACCTCAATATCGTGTATCGTACCGTATCGTGAGATTAGTGTATCGTTACACCCCTAGTAATAGTGCTATTGGACAACTGAAGTCAATCCAATAAAGGTAGTGCTTACTAAACACCACTTTTTAAAAATTCAAAAGCCTTTTTCAATTAAAGCATCAACCAGAACATTAGTATTCCTTGTATACGTACCTTGCACTAATCCAATTAAACTTTTTTCTCATTATCCTAAACCTCTCAAAATCTTTTCAACAAAACAATATTTCCTTTTATCACTGCTCTAATTTTACACCATGCAGTTGAAAAAGGGGTCTTTTCTGAAGTCTGCTATCTGTGACAGCCTGGGGAGTATACGTTTTAATTTTCTTTCACCTAGTCATCTCCGTATGCTTTGTAGGCAGTGGGGACCTGGGCCGTTTGTTTTATATGGCGCAAGTGTTCGTTGAGAGATCAAGAGCCAAATGAAAAGAGGGTGAATAGGAGCCCTGTGAAAACCTCTTGCCAAGTTTAATGGAGCGGTCCCCTGCTGAGTACTAAAGAAATCTGCAGCACACACACCACAAATCAAGACGTTTATCCTTAATGAAAAGAAGGTATAACTAAAGAAAAAAGTGCCTGTGCAGATGTACACACTAAGCTCTGGCCTCAAAGGCGCTCAGGGAAACAGCATCAAAACTGATATATACAAGAATAATACAAGATGAAATTAGATATATTGAGAAATTGTTTGTTTTTTCCATTAAGATGTAATGTATGTAAGTAGTTAAGCCTTAAAATATAAACTGATTAGGAATAGACAGATGGAGCTCTGTGGTCAAAAAGTCAGGAAGACAAATTTGGGATTTGTTTCTGATGCATTGTGTTAAAAAAAAAGACAAATGCAGAACAGTTTACCCATTTGTAATGTATATAGTTTCCTGGTTTTGCCATGCTAGATCTTGCCAGGAAAGCAAGATCTAGCTCTCATTTAAAAAAGAACGTGTTTCAGTCTTGATCTTAAACAGCTCTAGGTCGAGGGTAGTTAAAAAAATGTTCTCCCGCAAAGACCGGAGGAAACGTAGTGTGGATGTGTGTGTGCTTTCACAAACATGACGGTCATGGCGAGACCGCGGTGAGGTTAGTTTTACGTTGGATATTCGTTGGATATTCAACAGAAATGCCCCCAGAGCGAACGTCTGTCGAATATCCAACATAAAACTAACTTCACCGCGTCATAGAGAGCCGATAGAGACGGCGAGTTTCGCAACATGGAGATATTGTCATTACAGTAATCCCTCGTTTTTCGCAGCGGTTACGTTCCAAAAAGAACCCGTGGTAAGTGAAATTCTTTTTACAATTAAAAAGGCTTCAAATTGAGGAGACCAGCACCGCCTCGCACGTATTCCACTGCTCTTCTGACTGAGCCGCTGCATCCCGACTCTGTAGCGTCTTTTTCTCCTAAAGCCGCGGTGCAGGTGGGTTTATCGAGAGAAGAAAATAGTTATGGGTCATTTTGTCGCTCTTTTTTCTTCTGGGCAAAAAGATTCTTATAAACCGACATGCCACCATGGATTATATGAGACTGTAATGAACGATTCATCAAAGAGTCCCGTTCCTGAGCTGCTGCTGAAGCTCATTGGTCGTTCTCAGCTTGTTGCTAAGCAACCAACGTTATTGACACAGGAAGTGAAGAAGCGGGGAGACTGTTTAGCCAATCAGAATGCAGAAGGCACAATGTAAATCCATACAGTACCTGCTGAAATGAAGGCTAGAGGGGATTAATGGGAGCATTTAAAAAAAATGTTTTTATTTAAAGTAACTAAATAGTTACTTTTCATAGTAACGCATTACTTTTTGGTCTAAGTAACTGAGTTACTAACTGAGTTACTTTTTTAATGAAGTAACTAGTAACGGTAACTAGTTACTATTTTTCAGTAACTAGTTACTCATTGACATGAAATGGCACTAATAACAATGTATTTCACAGGCTCACGCCTGATGCTTCCGATCACTAGTCATATTGACTATTGAGTCATATTGACTAGAATATGACACAGCCCATACATACATGGATGCTGCGTTGCCCTCGACTGTATAGTTGAAAAAACACTGATGGCAATTAACTTTGACGTCGTCGTCGCGCAGCGGCCCCTCCTACATCCCTATTAATCATTAACACTGGGTTTCTAACTGTTGGATGAACCACTCGCTAAAAATACAGTTGAGTAGCCTCTTACAACTTTTATTCTTTCCCAGAAAGGCAGATGCTGACCATTTGGAGCATTACGAACAGAAAAATAAACAGGAAATCCCTCCTTTAATCCTTTAAATCCAACTTCTGCTTTAAACTCAAACTCTGCGTGAGTATTGTTGAATGAAGAAATGAAGAAAACTCATTATGCCTACGTGTCTGTGTTGGCACGCATTTATATTCTTGGCTGGAGTTCAAGTCCGCTGTTATTGTGTGGCAGTGATCCTCACGGCCAATCAGGCGAGACGTGAAATCTGAAGACAATGCCGTTAACGCTTCCTCGTGCCACAGGGTCAAAATCTCTTCACTTCACCGGGGTGACTCCTAAACCATCGCTTCTTTTCCGTGTCAGAGCGTGTTAGGCCTTTTTCTCCTGCTCTGCATGTGGAAATATTATGCCCTCAAACCCGAGTGGCCAAATAATTTTGATCTTTTCCAACAAGAGCGGCTCACATATGGCTACATTTTCCGAGGCTTGAACGTTTGTCCATGGTGACAGAAAGTGCTCAAGGCTCCATAGATACGTCTGAGCATAAAGAAGGAAAGAAAAAAAAAAACATTCACTGGGCTGTTAAACAAATGTGGTGTGGAGCATAAGCTAGTGTGAGACAAGGACTGACGGGTTTTCTAAAACTCCACGTGATGGCTGATGAAAAATCATTTCGCTCTCAATTGTCACCAGTCATTTTTAAGTGTTATAGAAACACCAATTGCTTCATGTCTAATACTGGAAATGTTAAAGGACGTGTGACTCAATATTATTGTTGCTGAACTGGAAAGGTTGTCACTAAACCGTTGGAGATATCCGTCGAGGTTAAGCGAGGGGAAAACTGTTTTGGCACGCCACCTCAAACGGACTCGGGACCTTGAAAAGCATCACAACTCTACCCAAATTGCCAAATAACATCCATCCATTATCTATACCCGCTTTATCCTTTGGAGGGTCAGGTGAGAGGCAGGGGTTCACCCTGGACAGGTCGCTAGTCCATCGCAGGGCCACATATATACACACAACCACCTACGGGCAATTTAGAATCACCAATTTACCTAGTACGCATGTTTTTGGACTGTGGGAGGAAACCGGAGTAACCGGAGGAAACCCACGCAAGCACGGGGAGAACATGCAAACTCCACACAGAAAGACCCTGCTAGGCCTGGGAGTCGAACCGGGAACCTTCTTGCTGTGAGGCAACAGTGCTAACCACCAAGACACCGTGCTGCGCCAAATAACACATTCTTTATATTTTATTGTGTACCAATCTATTTTGTGTCTTCAGTGAAAGAAAAGCGCTGACTCTTTCCAGCTACTCTTACGGAAGATTATAAGGGCCATGGAGGAGAAAAAATATTTGAGAGGGGAAGATTTTTTTTTATCGTGCACTTTGAGAAAAAAGTCGAAATGTCGAGAAAAAAGTGGAAATGTCGAGATTAATGTTGAAATACAATTTCAAGAATAAAGTCGAGATTTCGAGAATAAAGTCAAAATTTGGAGAATAAAGTCGAAATTTTGCCTTTTTTCTCAACATTTCAACTTTATTCATGAAATGTTGACTTTTTTCTCAACATTTCGACTTTTTTCTCGAAATTATACGTCAACATTATTCTCGAGATTTTGACTTTTTTCTCAACATTTTGACTTTTTTCTCAACATTTTGACTTTTTTCTCGAAATTATACGTCAACATTAATCTCGAAATTTCAACTTTTTTCTCAACATTTCGACTTTTTTCTCGAAAATGTACTTCAACATTAATCTCGACATTTCAACTTTTTTCTTGAAGTGCATAAAGAAAAAAAAAATCTTCCTCCTCTAAAATATTTGTATTTTTTTTCTGCCTGGCCCTAATACTCTTCCGTACCCTTAGCGCTAAACTTACACTGCAAAAACTCAAAATCTTACCAGGAATATTTGTCTTATTTCTAGTTAAAAGGTCTTATTTTTAGTCAAAAAATCTCATTACACTTAAAACAAGAGTCATTACCAGAAAAATAACTTGTTATTTGACAATTTTCCCCTATTTCAAGTAAATATTCACTTGAAATAAGTAGAAAAATCTGCCAGTGGGACAAGATTTATTTTCTCATTACAAGCAAAAAAATCTTGTTCCACTGGTAGATTTTTCTACTTATTTCAAGTGAAAATCTAATAGAAACAGGTGAAAATTGTTGTTTTTTCATTATCAGAAAAATAACTTGTTATTTGACAATTTTCACCTGTTTCAACAAGTACATTTTCACTTGAAATAAGTGAAAATTGTTTTTTTTTTCCAGTGATGACTCATGTTTTAAGTGTAATGAGATTTTTTTTGACGAAAAAATGAAACATTCTAACTAGAAACAAGACAAATATTCTTGTTAAGGTTTTGAGTTTTTGCAGTGTAAACCAAGTAAAAGTTGTCCTGGTTATGGCTGGAATGTGAACATTCATGCCCTGATCCATCACAACCGTGACCTGGTGCGGAAAGCCAGCAACAGCATCCGCCCGTGCCACCGTCATCACAAATAGGTGTTAAGATCACAGTTCAGAGGAAAGTATTTCTCATTTGCTCTGTCATTGTACTTTTAATCCCCTCCTGTCCTTTCCTTTGCCTCTGCTGCTCTATCCCTGGCTTCCGCTTCCTTTTCTCTCTCCGCGCTACACATTTCAGCTGTCCTCTCTATCTATCTCATGTCATCTCTAAAGGCCCTCTGTCATCTGTCGGCCAAGCTGGGAGAGGTGCCAAGCTGGCTGGGCTTGGCACCTCGCGTGGCTCGCTGGACTGGAGGGGCAGAAAAGACCTTGGTTAAACTGGCACATACATCACACAGCGTGGGTGATAGTTTCCTTATGCCAAATGTTGAGTTTTTCTAATGTGACTAATTTATCTGTGAGAGGGGGTCCTCAGACGGATCAGGGGGAAAGCCGAGGCGGTCAGATCAGTAGTTCATGGATCCCTCAGGCGCAGACACTTTGTTCCAGCCAAAGAGAGGCAGCAAGCGCAGCAACGGTACACTGCAAAAACTCAGAATCTTAACAAGAGTATTTGTCTTATTTCTATCTCTAATGTCTCATTTTTAGTCAAAAAAAATCTCATTATACTTAAAACAAGACTCATCACTGGAAAAATAACTTGTTATTTGACAATTTTCACCTGTTTCAAGTAGATTTTCACTTGAAATAAGTAGAAAAATCTGCCAGTGGAACAAGATTTTTTTGCTTGTAATGAGAAGATAAATCTTGTCCCACTGGCAGATCTTTCTACTTATTTCAAGTGAAAATGTACTTGAAATAGGTGAAGATTGTCCAATAACAAGTTATTTTTCTGGTAATGACCCTTTTTTTGAGTGTAATGAGATTTTTTGACTAAAAATGAGACATTTTAACTAGAAATAAGACTAGAATTTGGATTTGGATTTTAACTAGAAATAGAAATATTCCTGGTAAGATTTTGGGTTTTTGCAGTGTACAAATGTGACTCAGTTACTTTCAATAACATTTCAAATGAGGTCCAGATTTTTTTTCTTCAATATAAATTATTTTGTGACAACATTCTGTCTGCTTGACATCCCTGCTCAGTAAAATCACAAAAATAAAGTGGATATAGAGACAAGAAGTTCATTCAAGTAAAATAGTGATATAATAATCCTTACAACATTGACAGGAATCCAGGAGGTTCATTATGGAAAATATATTAATTTGTTTGAATATGACTTCAAATGCTTGAAATGAATGAATGGAAATATATCTAGAATAATACAAATGTAACAAATGTTAAAAAAAAATACAAGGGAACTGAGACTTGTGAAGGGTTATCCCTAACCCTAATATCACAGGCTTATAATTTGATAGCCTTGAGTAGTTTCCTTCCAGGTTTATTATCTTAACATGCTTATAAATGACCGACGAAAAGAATCAGCAAGTTAAATTGTAAAGCCATGGACAAAATGAAATTCATTAAATCATGCGTAAATAAATGATATTCCTCAGGTTGGTGCAGTCGTGTCAAACTTTCAGAGACATGTGGAACCCGGCGTGGCGGCCTAAGCCAAGATCAGCCTGATGACATGATCACCTGTCTTATGCTGTTTAATTCCCATTGATTTTTAATAATTACAGTTCACCAATAAGGATGGGAATCGATTCAAATGTCAAGAATCAAATTGATTCTGATTCTTAAGATTCAGAATCGATTATCAAGACTTGATTCAATCCGATTCGATTCCGATATTGATTTGGGTTAGTGTTATTAAAACTGTTTTTTCAGCTGTTGCATGAATTATATGACTGTGTAGTTATGCAACATATTAATACTAGTATTATATTCAACAGCAAGTATTGGCAACTAATGATGACTGTAAAGCCGGAATTATGGTTCTGCGTCAAACCAACGCAGAGCACACGCCGCAGCCGTGACGCCGTCGTGAACCTTCGGACTTCTCCGTCACTCCATTTCTCCGCGGTGCAGTACCCCCCGCGACCGCTAGTTAGCGATCTTTTCCTGAATGGTTTATCCGACTTTTTCCGGTCACAGTGAATCAAATAGATAAGGACAACTATTGTGCAAAAAAAAACAAAACAAAAAAAAATCACACATACACGAAGAAAAGAGCGCTGAAAGTTCACGACTTCTTCAAACCAGAAACCGGAAATGTGTTGCTTCCAAGTGAACCAATCACAGCCCTCTCCGTCTGCGTGTGGTCTGCGTCGCCTAGACGCGTAGTTACAATTTTCGGGAGGTGCAGGTCAGTGACGGCGTCAGTGACGGCGTGTAGTCTGCGTGGACGAAAACCACACGCCGTAGGCACGGCGCCGTTTTGACGCAGGTCCATAACTCAAGCTTAAGAACCAATCGCCTCCAGAATGCTGATAGAACTGCTTTCAGAAACATCGTGGGTCAGAATTACCAAACAGATCCAGGGCCGCAAACAGAGACGTATGAAATCGGTTTTATTTTTTCACACATTCCGTTTTAATTTTATTCTATTTCGGTTTTTAATTTTTGAGAATTTGATTTTTAGCATTTTATGCAAATGTAACCCCAAGACAGTATATGAAGTAATGAAATATAGACAATTAATGCAATTCTAACTGAAAACTTTAATGTTTTCATAACTTTAAACATATTTAAAGGCACATCATGGGCCCAGTTATTCTCATGTCCAACAAAACATTCCTTTTTTGGGCATAAACACAAAAATACCAAAAGTTGTAATGTAATGATGAAAAAACAAATCGATTTTTTTCAACACAGGCCTAATCACCAAAACAAAGCTGAGTGTGCATAAAAACAGTCCGGGAACATTGACCCCGCACAGCGCTCATGAAATGTCTTGTTACTAAGAGCGTAACAACTCTCAAATGTGAGATTTTGGATTGGTCTGACCCCAACAGCACCCAAGTACATGAAATATAATGTTAGGATCTTTCCTTTGGTCGTTTTTATTTGTTTTATTTAGAAAACGGCTGCTTCTTCTTAACAAGCCTCTTCTTAAGGTTACATTTTCTCCTTCTGCTAACAGCTGTACTCATCATGTAAATCACCTTTGAAAATTCCCTGGTGATTACTGTAAACCGGTCTGTGGACATGGAGATGACTGCACAGCCCAAACACCCGCTAAAGGAGAGAATAGAGAACACTATGTCACGTCTGGTGGTGTGTCAGCCCAGCCAGCACCTCCCCACTTACCCCAGACCACATACCAGTCTGGCTCGGAGTCAGAGCCCAGCAGCCCATGCTCCTGCATCCAGTCTCATTCCCCCGAATCCTGCATGTGCGTCTGTGTGCATGACTGACATTTAGACTCCTCCGTTGCCATTTATGTTGGCATTGTAGCGTCGACCACAGAGGCGAGAGCCCGAGCCAAGTGCTGCTGATGACTCTCTTTATCCGCTGCAGTATGTAGACTTGGTAAAATCACAAACATGCACACAGACATACGCACACAAACACCCAGCGCTGCGATTAAGAATAACCAACTGGCGCAGATGGCTGTAAAAATATATTTGGAGCCGTAAGCTATGAGGACACTTTAATGAAAGCCACCCAAGTAAGAAAGTCAGCTCAGAAGCCTGCTGCCGAAACATTATGATCAATAACAAGGGAAGTATCACAGGAGTTGGGGTTTTAAGTTTTATGGAACATTTGTTGAAAGTCGTTCCCAAAGGGAGTCGGCCGTGGGAATTGTTTATTTCTAAACATTAATTTGTTCTTTCAAAACTCATTTAATCAACAAATAATTAATACTTAAAAGTGGATATTAAGCGCTTGGTAATAATCAGCAGTTACAGCTATCACATGTACACTGAAAAAACTCAAAATCTTAACAAGAATAAGTTAAAATGTCTCATTTTAGTCAAAAAAATCTCATTACACTTAAAACAAGACTCATCACTGGAAAAAACAACAATTTTCACCTTTTTCAAGTAGATTTTCACTTAAAATAAGTAGAAAAATCTGCCAGTGGAACAAGATTTTTTTGCTTGTAATGAGAAGATAAATCTTGTCCCACTGGCAGATTGTTCTACTTATTTCAAGTGAAAATTTACTTGAAACAGGGGAAAATTGTCAAAAACAAATTATTTTTCTGGTTCTTGTTTTAAGTGTAATAAGATTTTTTGACTAAAAATGAGACATTTTAACGAGAAATAAGACAAATATTCCTGGTAAGATTTTGAGTTTTTGCAGTGTACATATTATGTTGAACCTTACACTGTATTACAATATGTACTCACTGAACACTTAACCGAGCTGCTGTTGGAGTTGTGCAGGCCAGCTTTGGTTTAAAACGTCGGAAGCAGCCTTTGATTGAATTTATTTATTTAAAACAGGGACAATGCACAAAAAAAACATTAATCTTGTAAAACAAGAAGAGATGCTCTGAGCCAGGTTATAGCAACAATTGCTAATTTCCGCCTGTAGTCCCTGGCCTTAGATATTCTGCTCAAAGTTCACATAGTGTCTAGCATCATCTCTATCTCTCTGATGGTTCCACCTCCCAAAGGTCGCCCTCTCTGTTCTGGTCGAGAGCCTGAAAAAGACACACGGACCATTTGACGAGAGCGATGGGATTTGTGCATAGTGGGGGGGGTCGGTGGAACCAAGTTGTAAAAAGTAGGCCTTTTCCGATTCTAAATCGATTCTCATATTAATTCCTAAAAATTGATTCGTATGACTAAAGATCGATTTTTTTTTCCTCATTACATTACTACTTTTGGTATTTTTTTGTTTATGCCCAAAGAAGGAATGTTTTGTTGGACATGAGAATAACCATGTTTGTGCCTTTAAATATGTTTAAAGGTATGAAAACATTAAAGTTTTCAGTTATAATAGCATAAATTGTCTATATTTCATTACTTTATTTACTGCCTTGGGATTACATTTGCATAAAATGTTAAAACCCAAATTCTCAAGAATTAAAAATCGAAATAGACCGAAATGGAAAAAATAAAAACGGAATGTGGGAAAAAATCGATTTCATATGGCCTCTGTTTGCTGCTCTGGATCTGTTTGATAATTCTGCCCCACAATGTTTCTGAAAGCAGTTCTATCAGCATTCTGGGAGCTGATTGGTCCTTACTGCAATACTTGCTGTTACATCTCAATATAATACTAGTATTAATGTGTTGCATAACTTCACAGTCATAATTCATGCAACAGCTGAAAAAACAGTTTTAATAACACTAACCCAAATCAATATCGGAATCGAATCGAATCAAATCTTGTTAATCGATTCTGAATCTTAAGAATCGGAATCGATTCTTGACATTTGAATCGATCCCCAGCCCTGGTAAAAAGTAAATGTGAGCTGTTATCATGCATATTCTAGGAGCCGCCTCATCACCAGTTCATCACAAGAACATAATCCAACCGCACACACTTGTTGTCACATCTTTGTTTCACTCAACATCGCTAGCTGAGTTGAGATGCACGTTTTTGTGCTGGGATGAAGCCAGAGTCTCCAGAGATAAGAGACTCCACCCACAAAGGGCCCAGCCAGGATGTGAACCTTGACCCTTGTTGGTGTGACATCACCTGGTTGGTGATAACCAGCACTGCGCTGCCTAGCGCTAAACCCACAGAAACCCACAGAACTTAACCCTTGTGCTGTCTTCAGGTCAAAGAAGGAGGAAGAGAAGAAGGGAGGAGGGAAGGAAGGAAGGAAGGAAGGAAGGAAGGAAGGAAGGAAGGAAGGAAGGAAGGAAGGAAGGAAGGAAGGAAGGAAGGAAGGAAGGAAGGAAGGAAGGAAGGAAGAAAACAAGGAAAGAAGGAAGGGAGAAAAGAGGAAGGGAAGAAGGAAGGAGAGAGCAGGAGGAAAGAAGGAACAGGAGAATTAGGTAATTTTGACCTGAAGACAGTAAAAGGGTTAATAAGACATTCCATCAGCGTAACTATGGGCACCCAGTCATACCTCCAGAAGCATATTTAAGAAGTAAAATAAGTTAAAGTCTAAAATACTCTCAAAGTACCTTCAGCAGTGTTTCACTGTCACATTAACTATTAACTGGAGGAGCCTGTGCTTTTATTCTCACCGTGTTTACCGCTGCCCTCTGTCAAAGCCCTGGCATCTGCAGGACTCACAAGGGCCGGAGAGGCAACACCAATGCTCTTCGTAAGAAAGGACAGGGCAGACTGCTTTCCAAGCTTCGGTCCTGCAGCGTTTGCAGCAAGATGTTGAACATCTTGTGGAGAGTTCAATCACATCTGCAGTTTAAGTCACTGGTTCTGGAACAGCACCAGAACCAGTGACTTAAAGAAAGATGGCTGGTTCTGTTCTGGACCCTCTGGAGATGGTTGTGCAAAGGAGGATATAGTGAGGAAGATCATCCCCCTAGAGGGATTTTTTCAAGTGCATTTAAAAAGAGACCCCCGTTTTGTCAAGTGTTTATTTCCTTTCGTTTATTTTTCTAAGTTTTATTCTCACTTTTGTTGGTTTTTGGTGACCAAACTGACTACAATGGCACATAAGACACCCAAAGTTCAGCTTGTCATATGATAAGATGACAGCAGTGGCATGCAAAAAGTGTGTGTGTGCATGTGCACAGACATAAAAAGGGAATATCACTCATAAATTAAGTACACTTGAATGATTCATCTTGGTACGGAAGAGTATTGGGGCCATGCAGGAGAAAAAATATTTGAGAGGGGAAGATTTTTTTTTATTGTGCACTTTGAGAAAAAAGTCGAAATGTCGAGAAAAAGGTTGAAATACAATTTTGTGAATAAAGTCAAAATTTTGAGAATAAAGTTGAAATACAATTTGGTGAATAAAGTGGAAATGTCTCCTCTGGTCCATCAAATCCAGTTAGCAGAGCGACTGACAGCTCTGCAGCAGCAGCCGTAACTAACTAACTAACTAACTAACTAACTAACTTACATCCTTGGAGTGGAACGTTAAGGGTACGTTTCTGAATTTATGCAACTGCATATGTGTGATATGTGTTTCAAATCAATATGGTCATCAAATTTGGACTTTTTTCTCGACATTTCGACTTTTTTCTTGAAGTGAATAATGAAAAAAAAAATCTTCCTCCTCTAAAGTATAATTTTTATTTTTCTCCTGCCTGGGCCTAATATTCTTCCGTATCTTGTAGTGCTGAAAATGCCAACAAAAATGTTTTGTTTTTTTTTTAAACCAGGATCAATGTCTCCCGTTAAAGAATCAACACATTGTTACTCAAAACAATCCCAACCTTGTTGTGTCCAGTTTCCTGCAGAGACCACCATCTTCTTACAAAATGATGAAGTCTCACCAGTGTCACATAACTGTTGCAGAAGACCCCCTGGGACGTCTCCCACAGGTTTTCTGAAGAGTGCTCTTAAAGCCTCGTTCCACCTCATTCTCCACATCAGCATGGTGCAAATGGGTAGCATGTGCAGGCTGAAACACAGACACCTTATTTCAGTCTCAATTAGCTATTTCAACCTGGTGACTTATCTTATGGTCGTCAGTGATGCACATTTGAATTACTTTACATTCACTGACCACGTTTACATGCAGTCAAAATTCGGGTCATTGCTAATATTCCGGTTACTGAGACATTCGGAATATTCCGTTTCCATGGTAATTAATCATTTGGGATATCTGGATCAAACCAGCGACGCACGGAGAACGTCATGATGCAATTCCCGTCATTTCCGCTTCTTCTTCCTGTATCCAAATTCAAAACAAATGGTGCTTTGCGCAACTTTTCGCTCACCTTCTTTTAAATCTCGCTGTAGCAGTGTGAATGCCACGGGGGCCCGACCGACAGGATGGAGAGACACAGAGTTTTGTGCAGACCCTTTTATTCGCCAAACACCCAACACACAGAACATACGTGCAGCACCCAGCTCCTCAGCAGCATACCAGCAGCTCCTCCGACCCCCTTTGCTGCTGTCCAGCTCTGCCTTATCAAGGCTGGCAGGGTGGCGAGGCTGATTGGGCTGCATTGGGCTGCAGTGGCTGCAGCTCCTCCACCCTGCCACACATCCCCAACGCCAAACTCGAGCCGGGGTCCGTCCGGCCGAGCCTACTCCCCCCCCGCCCCCTCGGAGCGGGAGAGGAAGCCCGGAACCGCCGACTGCGCCCCGGGCCTTCCAGGCCCGGACCCGTCGGGAGGCCGACCTCGGCGTCCGGCCGAACAGCGGGAACGGTCGGGGGGGTCGTCCTCGGCGCCGGGCTGACCAGCGGGAACGGTCAGGGGGCCGTCCTCGGCGCCGGGCCGACCGCCGAGAACGCCGCTCTCGGGACCGGGCCGTTGGTGGCCCATGGCCAGACGGTGCGTCCAGGACCACCCCCTCCTCCGTGATGTGGCCCCGCGCCGGCCGCTGGTCCGCCTCCAGGACGGCGTCCTCCGTGACGCGGCCCCGCTCCGAAACTGGTGCGTCCAGGACCGCCTCCTCCTTGACGCAGCCCTGCTCCACCTCGGACTCCACCTCGGACTCCACCTCGGACTCCGTCCCAGGAGCCGTCGCCTGGCGACCTGCAGCCACTGCCTCCCGGCTGGTCGACTGCAGCCCCGCCAGCGCTGCCACGGTGAACCTCAGGCGTGGTGCCGGGGTGGGTCGCTCCGCGGGTCCCACCGTCTCGGGAGCCGTCGCTTGGCGGCCCGCAGCTTCTGCCTCCCGGCCTTTAAGCTGCGGCGCCGCCAGCCCCTCCCGCGCTGCTGGGGCGAGTTATTGGTGTTTACATGGCCGTGCAAATTTGGGTTATTGCCAATATTCGGGTTTTAAAAGGGTTAGTGACTGCATGTAAACGCAGTCACTGTGTCCAATCACCTCACTCACCTGAAATGAGTGCTGCCTGAGCTAAAACCAGGACTTCTACAGCTCTGCTAAGACCCCAAGTGAATCGGCCCGCTGCTTCCTGTTTCAGCAGCCCTTCCAGTGTAGACCCACCACTCATGAACTGACCGGCCATGGGTCCTGGCAGACCATTGGAAGGGTCCTAAAGGGCTCTGCTACAAGACTTTCTTGACATAAGTCATTAAACGATGATAAAACTGGCCTTAAAGGGATGCACTTGTGCAGCAGTAGCACCGTGTGCTGAACCGCAACATACTGAAAAGTGTCCTGGTTTTCCTCCACCCAGCCAACATCTGTGACCTTTGAAATAAACACACTGAGTTATTCTTATGACTGATGACGTCAACAACGAGAACTCAAAATGTATACGGTTAACAGAAATAGTAAGACATTAAGGAATCATGTCTACATGCAAAGATCTTTTTATTTGTGCGTGTGTGAGTGCACATGTCTGTGATGAAAAGAGACCACAGAAGAGTGTGGTGTTGTGCCACAGGGCACCTTAACACCCAGGCCAAATCCAAAATGAAACAATAATTGCACTCTACTTCTGTTTCTGTCATGTTGAGAAATGTAATTTGAGGCCAGTGAGTTCTGACCCGAAGGCTCTACTGTACAGCACGCTTCCTCCCTGAGCACACACACACGTGTGTGTGTGTGTGTGTGTGTGTGTGTGTGTGTGTGTGTGTGTGAAGGCCAGGCAGACCCTAGGTTATTCCCAATGGTGATTTTAGACAGCTGCGTCCCTCACATCCTCTGCCCTGAAGGCATAATCATGCACATAAAGTGCACAGATGAATTCTCACCTGTGTGATACGGCTAAATCACTGCAAGACTTTCCTTTAGATATTGTCAAAATTCAATTAAAATAAGCTAATTCTCCATTTCTCCAAGGATAGGGACTAAAAACAGATCACGGCAGGAAACAAACAATAAAAAACCCTTAAAATTGGTCAAAACATATTATGCATGAGTCCACCAGAGAGAGAGAGAGAGAATGAGAGAGAGAGAGAGAGAGAGAGAGAGAGAGAGAGAGAGAGAGAGAGAGATAGCGGGATAGATGCACAAAGAAGATTAGATGCAGAGCAAATCTATAGCCACCTCTCTAATAAAGAAATGTCACTTTTTATTTTCAATTTTGAGATAAATATGTAATCTAAAGAACATGTTAATGGCTGATCATGGTTTTTGGCTTTTGGCTGGTTATATTTGGATATGAAGTGTTGGGGAGAGAAAATGTAACACTTTGACAGAATCTGACATCTTGTCCTGGTTTTGGATGTTTCCCATCAGACATATGGTCGCAGTCAACTTGGATGAGTCAAGAAATGTTAAATATGCCTTAATGGGTGGGACTACTTAACTGTTAATTTCATGTACATAAAAGACTAGGCCTGTGTTGAAAAAATAGATTTCCGATTCAAAATCAATTCTCATATTAATTCTTAAAAATCGATTTGTATGTCTAAAGATCGTTTTTTTTTCATCATAAAATTTTTGCCCGGTGAACTTTGATCCCAGTAGTCAAGTGATTTAATTCACACATGCACGTGGTGTGAAACTATCAAACAATGAGTAGCAGTAGCGTTAACAAACACTTGAAAACTCCTCAATGGCTTTCTGTTACTTACAGGTACAGAGCAGTTTCCCAGGACTTGTTACTCCCAGGTACAGAGCAGCTTCCCCAGGACTGTTACTCCCAGGTATGGGGCAGAGCAGCTCCCCCAGGACTCTTACTCCCAGGTATGGGGCAGAGCAGCTTCCCCAGGACTGTTTTACCCATAGGTACAGAGCAGCTTCCCCAGGACTGTTACTCCCAGGTACAGGGCAGCTTCCCCAGGACTGTTACTCCCAGGTACAGGGCAGAGCAGCTTCACCAGGACTGTTACTCTCAGGTACAGGGCAGCTTCCCCAGGACTGTTACTCCCAGGTACAGGGCAGAGCAGCTTCACCAGGACTGTTACTCTCAGGTACAGGGCAGCTTCCCCAGGACTGTTACTCCCAGGTACAGGGCAGCTTCCCCAGGACTGTTACTCCCAGGTACAGGGCAGCTTCCCCAGGACTGTTACTCCCAGGTACAGGGCAGAGCAGCTTCACCAGGACTGTTATGGCCCTTTTGGACTAGTCCTTACTCGGCCCGACTCGGCTCGTCACGCCTCTACCCGTTTTGTCCCCGTTTGTTTTTCCACAGCCAGGTGAGAAGTGGGCAGGTTGGGGTGAAGCTGCTGTGACGTACTCGATTGCGCAACCGCTTTGTTCATGTCGGCGCTGATGAGAAATCAGCTGGAGCCGCGAGCGGCTGAGAGTAAAACAGCCCGTCTACATCCCTTTTTTAATTCTCTCCTCAGCCACCAGGTTTATGAACATCTGCACCTCAGAGTTGATCACCAAACAGACTTTTTGCGCTTTATAATAAAATTGCCGCGAGTCGCGCTCGCGCTGACTCCCACTTCCTGATTCAAACGCCTGACGTCCCCGCCCCCCACCAATCAGTGGCACGGAGGGGGGTGACGCCACCCCCCCGACCAATCAGTGGCGAGGAGGGTGGTGACGTCAGAAATAGTCCCGGCTCAGCCCGGATAGAAACTCGCCAGAATGGTTACAGAAATAGTATCGGCTTGGAGCGGCTCTACCCGTCTCAGCCCCTAGTGCAAAAGCGCAAGACGGGGCCGTGGCGGGTAGAACCGAGGTGAAGCGGGACTAGTGGAAAAGGGCCATTACTCCAAGGTACAGAGCAGCTTCCCCAAGACTGTTACTCCCAGGTACAGAGCAGCTTCCCCAGGACTTACTGTTTGAGCCTGCATTAATGTCCGCTCACACAGACAATCAGCTGTGTTGTAAACAGACCTCGCTCACGCACCACGCAAGGAAAGCGCGTTTTACTGAAATACAAAATTACGATTCCACCTATTATAGCCGTCACATGATCATCAGCCTCTTTGTTGTAACGTTTATGCTTTTCACTCTGTAAGTGATCCTCACACGTATCCTTCCGTGTCCAGTCAACCATGTGCTGGCAAAACTTGCAGAACATTGAATCGTCATACATGACGTAACACACGGACACACTCATAAACACGCCCACCCGTGCACAACCAGCGTTCAGCGCTTTGGATATTTCAGCTTAAATTTCAAAATGTTATATAAGTTCAATGAAATTCATATTATGTATATTTACTATAGCTTGTTTGGTTTCTTCTGTTATCGGACACACGGTACCTGGCATATCTGAAGAATGCCAGGTGCTTCATGGCAAGCTGTGTGTCTGGTGAAAGAATAAATTACACAAGCTAAAATGATTTGTTTACTGCATGAGCTGTTGCAATTTCTTTCTTTTTTTCAGTTTAAACGGATATTGAAAGGCCTATTTGAGTTATTTATTTATTAGTTATTTATTTCATATAAATAATATTTGGATTGTTTTTGTTTTTGCCCAATGAAGGAATGTTTTGTTGGACACAAGAATAACTAGTGCCATGTTTTTGACTTTAAATATGTATGAAAGTATGAAAACATTGGAGTTTTCAGGTATAATGGCATCCCCAGCCCTATTCAAGACACATAACAGGGAACACAATGTCACCAAGGTTGTTGCTCTTGGCACCAGAGCCGCTAAGTCCCAGCAGTCCCATCCTCCAAAGCAAGCCAAAAAAAGAGAGTCCTTGTAGCTAATTTTAGCAAAATCATAGTTTTTTTTTTGTTTCTTTTTTTTTAACCTTGTCTGCACACATATTAATGATTGATACCATGACGGTAGAAACCAAAGGTATATATATGTGCATTATTACTATATTTAATATATATACATATATATACGCATACATATGCGTACACATACATAAATATACACATACAAACCCAGTGATTTTTTTTTTTCAACATCCACTGCCAATCCAGGAAGCAGGAACACACGAAAACACACATCAAGCACTGGAAATCTGCAACAAAAAACCACGAACAAAACACGAAACCGGCACGGAGCCGACCAAAACATGAACAGCAATCGACCCAAATCTTGAGATCTGATCGCAGTCTGAGCAAAGCTACCGCTACCGCTACCTAACCCCAAAAACTACAGAGCAAGCATGCAGGTGAACAAGCCAGTGTGTATGTCTATGTGTGTGTATGCGTGTATGTATATGATCATGCGTGTGTGTGTGCGTGTGTGTGTGTGTATGTGTGTGTGTGTATATGTGTGTTCGTACGTGTGTGTGTACATGTCTTTGTGGCTGTGTGTGTGTGCGTGTGTGTGTGTGTGTGTGTGTGTGTGTGTGTATGTATATGTTTGTGTGGCTGTGTATGTTTGTGTATATGTATGTGACTGAGTGGCTATATGTGTGTGTGTGTGTGTGTGTGTGTGTGTGTGTGTGTGTGTGTGTGTGTGTGTGTGTGTGTAATAAACCAAACAAAGCTCCACCTGAAGTGTATCTATAGTGGGGGAGGGGGGGGAGCAACCCCGCCACCCGCGAGACCAGAGGCCGACACGGAAGAACCCGGAACCCAGGCCACCAGCGACCCCACAGAGGGGAGAAGTAGGAGGGAGGCAACCCACCACCTGCGAGCCCCCATGGCGCGGAAAGAAGCAAAATCATTGTTTATAAAACTCTGAATTTCCAAGTTCCCAATGGGAGGTTTAAACTGGACACCCGCTGAGGGTCTAACCTTAGACAGTCAGGGAAACCTTGCCCCACCTTAACTCCGGATCCAGCATGGCGGTTGCTCACTTCAGCAAAGTAAATATTCAGCTCATTTTACTGTTTATAAAATCCCTCCGTTATCTAAACACCCTTACTGCGATGCAGGGCCACAGGGATCTGAGGTTTCTCCCAGCTCTCCCAGTACACCTGCACAGGTAACAAACAACCACACATGCTCTCACTCACTCCAGTGGACCATTTATCCTGACTGATTATGTGGCAAGCTCATAAGAAAATGTTGCCAATCAATATGCTGAAGAAAATTGAAAGAAGAGAAAATAAGTATAACTTAAAAGGAACAGAGATCTTTAAAAAGCCAAAATTCAGGGCAAAATTAATGGAACGTTGTGTTTCTGTAAAAGGTATCAGTTTATGGAACAATCTGGATACAAAAGCCACAATGCAAATCAAAAATTACATTTAAAAGAATAATAAAAGCCAGTTTGATGAAGAAATATCATGAGAATTAAGTTAGGTGGGTTTTCTTTTTTTTCTATCTCTCTTTTTAGCACCATTGTCATATATTTTCCTTTGAATCAAAAAAGAATACGACTATCTGTGTTTGACGACAGCTATTTTGTGTTATTTTATAACTTTGTTTTAGTTTTGTTTTCGTATTTTTGTTTATTTTTTTTAAATTATGTTTATTGGAAAGTGTTTTTTTTAATTGCGTAATTTGTAAAAAAAATTTTATGATTAGATTAATTGAAATTAGATTTTTTAGGAAAAGGGACAGATAAAATAGGCTTAGTCTTCTTTCATTCAAGGAAAGAGATTTGTTGTAATTATATTGAACTGCTTTGTTTTTCTTCTAATGAATGAAATAAAGAATAATAAAAAAATAAAGAAATGACACACGTCTTCCTGGACAGTGGGGGCAGCTACACTATCTGCAGAACACCTACGCGAGGGGAGAACATGTAAACTTCCGCCAGGAGTCGAACCAGGAACCTTTTCCCTGTGTCCTAACCATGAAGCCACCATACTGCCTTTATTACAGTTCTGTCTTATTTTATTCACAATGGGTTAAACAAATAAGCACAGTGGACATGCTGCTCTGTGGCCTGGACTGGTCGTTTCTCTGGTAGAGCTCAGTATTTTTTTATTTAAATGTTTTTATTTACACCGTGAAGCATGGGCAGGGGGGAAGGACTCATATTCATGTTTCCAAGTCAAATGGTTTTGATCTAGGCTTAGTCAATGTTGATAGACTGTAAACAAAAAAAAGCAATATATTTCTCTTATCCTTGATTTGTTTTAATTACGTTTACACAGTTTAATCTGTTGCATTGCGGTGTTATATTTGGAGTTTCTATTTTTTGGATGCCTTTAAAGACAAATTAAATAGAATTATCTGCTTTGTTATCACTTTGTAGCATTGTTTAAAAAAGCTCTGTGCAAAATATAGTTCATGATAATTATTATATCCTTAAATGATGCACATTTATGCTTAATTTGTGCTCGCATTCAATCAGTCTCTTTCAGATTTGGATCCTGAATGGTGAATGTAACACGGTTACGATCATGATAACTTAGAAATGAAACCCATAAAAAACACTGTGTTTACAGTAGATCACCATTAAGCTGTTGTTAGTTCTTAATGTGTGTGGATCAGTGTTCTCTCTCTTTCTATCTGCCTAAGTGTGTGTGTGTGCGTGTGTGTGTGTGCATGTGTGCGCGCGCACGCTTCGTCCAGACAGGGGACTCTCTGTGTGATCTGGGGCCAGGCAGGGTCTCGCTATGGTTAGTAAGGTCACGGCAAGCCAAGTTACTGCCTAATTAGATCACTGCACACATCCTGCTTGGAGGCTACACAAACACCCACACACACTCACACACACACACACACACACACACACACACACACACACACACACACACACACACACACACACACACACACACACACACACACACACACACACACACACACACACACACACACACACACATATACAGGCATTTCCACACAAAAGGGTGGACTGACATGCATACAAAGACACACGGACCTCCCCTCCTCTATCTAGCCATGTGTGCATGTTTTTGTGTGTACAGGAAGAGAGTGGACCTGGACCCGGACCACGGCTGACCCTCCCTGGGTCTCCACTAGTGTGCAACTGAGGAGCAGAACAACATTTCCTGTCGATGTTACAAAGATGGACAGTGGATGGAAACGCGTCTGGATCTCCTTTGACAGTAGTTCTTTGTAATCACTCAGCAAAATGCAGTTTAGCAAACACCCAGAGAGGAAATAGGGATTCAGCTAAGGTTAGAATTATGAATCCCCAAAGAACTGGGGAACATTTGTCCAGAATACTAAAACAATGTTGCATAATTTATGAAACTTTGCACAGTATTTTTTTTTATGTTAAGTTCTGTTTTATTATTGTTTAATACAAGGGGTGAAAATTGAAGTGGTCAAAATGATTAGCCTCCAAGAGATGTTCGCCTTCGCAGGCTGCTGAGTAATCAATCAGCATTCTCCATGAGCAGGAATGGCTTGTGTGACTCCATGACTGTTTTGAAAGAGACTCCCGGGAAACACATAAGAAATGATATTTCCATACTAAAAAGTTAACAAATCAGCCTTGAACGCTGATCATTGGTACTCGGAAGAAGGGGGAAGCTAAGACTGGCACGTAGACGAAAACTGCATGTGACTGTAAAGTGATTATATACTGTAAAAACCCATCTGGATGTGGTTCTCCATCAACAAGAATCCCTGGATGTCTGCAGAGATGGTCGTTGCTGAGCCGTCTTCATCCAGACCTGATGTTTCTTGGAGTCTGTTGTCTGAATCACATCCCAATCCATCTGGGGTTTCCCTACAAACATCTTGAAGATGCGTGAGAGTTTATGGAAGTATGGAAGGCCTTCAACCAAGAAAATACAGGGAGACACAGAAGTGGGAGCAAAATGTTGCAGACCTGTTGCAGACATGTTTCTCTAAATCTCCTGAAGTCAAGAGAGACTTGAAAAAACACACTTACTGAACACTTACTTACCTCTTACTTACTAACACCCGAAGAAAGAAAACTTGTAACTTGATTTTCCCACATAAATGCCTCAAAGTGATCATCACAACCAAAATCAGAGGTTAACTGATACGTTTTCTGTTTGTTACGTGAAGATGTTAACTTTAGCATTAGCTCTCATTCTCACTGAGATGAAAACACAGTGTCGGATGATTAATTAATTAAGAACAGGTCACCTGAGATTAGCTCTAAAATGACCATATTAGACAGTTAGCCTACATGCGTTCCCCCTAAACAACTGTGTAAAGTCGTTTATGGAAACTTTGGCGCAACTGGAAGACATTGAAGAGTTTGGAGGGAGCCAGTCTTGAGGGAGCATGCTGACCTGCTGGTCCAGGATGAAGACCGGATCATCAGCCATGACTAATATCGAATTTTGTAATGACAGACTGAACGGCGCAAATGCAATGTGTTGTGTCTCGTCAAAGGTGTTAATGTCAGTCATGTTCAAGTTTAGTGTTTCATGTTTCATGTCATGTCTGTGTTCATTTCATGCACTTCCTGTTTTATTTTGATACTCACCTTCTCCCTCTCGTTTCAGATCCTGACATCCCCCCTTTGTGTGATTTTCCCTCCACTGGGATTTTCAACCTCGCCCCTGATTGGCTCCACCTGTGTTCCCCTACCTCATGTATAAATAGTCTGTGTCTCCCCTTGTCTTGTTGCCAGTTTGTTGCGTCATGTCAAGTCTGGTCAAGTGTCGTCACGTCGCCAGATTTAGTTTGTACCTAAAATTTGTGAAAGATTGATCCTCCCTGAGAGCGCTTTTTGTTCAACCCTTTTGATCCCTATTTTGAAATAAATACTCTTTTTGTTCCTGGAGTCATGCATTTGAGTCCTCCTTGAGTCAAGTCCATTACACAATGTTTTCAAATCTGACCCAGGGCACATTCATTCGTGGTCCTATATCACGTCGAAGCGACCGCAGTGAGAACAGTCATGTCGCATTTCCTTTCATACGGGACGTGGCCATGTTGCTCGGCAAGGCGATGGGATCAATCTAAGTTAGCTTTGCTCCCATCTCCTTGAAATAAACCCCGCCAAAATATCCGCAAAAGTCCAGTGAAACATTTCCAGCAGGATATACCGTTTAACATGTTGACCCAATGGTGAAATCATATCATATCACAGATGTTTGCTTCGCTAAGCGTGGTAGCTTGACGATTACAGACGACAAATTAAAAATGGCTAGCGATTGGCTGATCCGACTGTCAGACAAACATATTAGAAATAAAGCTATTGCTTGATATAAACTCTTGTGAGTTGTAATGGGTGTGAAATCAAAAGATTGAAACCAAATACAGTTTTTTGAATCAGGTTGTAAATATGTTTATTTCTGCTCAAAAGTTGATATTATGGACATTTTAACATGGAGGCAGCATCTACGGAGTATTAGGGCCAGGTAGGAGAAAAATAAAAATAATATTTTAGAGGAGGAAGATTTTTTTTTCATTATGCACTTCGAGAAAAAAATTAAAATGTCAAGAAAAAAGTTGAAATTTCGAGATTAATATTGAAGTACAATTTCGAGAAAAAAGTCGAAATGTTGAGAAAAAAGTTAAAATTTCGTGAAGTTGAAGTGTTGAGAAAAAAGGCGAAATTTGGACTTTATTCACGAAATTTCGACTTTATTCTTGAAATTGTATTTCAACATTAATCTCGACATTTCGACTTTTTTCTCGACATTTCGACTTTTTTTGCACAATAAAAAAATCTTCTCCTCTCAAATATTTTTTTTCCTGCATGGCCCTAATACTCTTCCATACAGCATCTAGTGGCCAGGTAGGGAACTGCAACAAATCTTTGTAAAGTATGAGCTTCAATATGGAAGTTACTGTATATGGTTGGTGCTTGAATAAATCTTGCACAACACATGTGTTTATGGACTCCTGTATAAATATTTGTTGAACATCCAGCAGGCTGGAATGAGGATCGTTGTTGTTCATCCCACCACCTTCAGTTTGGTGTCAATTCTTAATACATAAATGAAAAACAAAAATGAAATGAGACTCTAAAGCTAAACATAAACATTCACAAACGCTCACAAACACAATAAAACCACATCCTTGGACCAAGTGCAACACAAAGAGAGGAACAACACCCATAATGCAACACAACCTTAGCATGCTACACTATTTGGTTATAAGGCTTAAGTTGAAGGAAATGCCACCAAATAAATAATTTTTCCAGGCCTCAGCTTCTGACAGGACTGTATCGAGCTCACAGTCGATACATTTTTTTTTTCATTTTTTTTGACTTGCTTTTGCCATTTCCTTGTTTGGATGAGCGGTTTTTCATGGATATTAATACCCGTCATAATATTCAAATGGATCTCCTTGATGGAGGAGACAGGGAGGAGTGCTGGGATCATGCATCCGCTCTCAATTTCACGTTAAGTTGTGATGCACAGCGGATAACGTGCTTGGATTTGGGCGTACGCACAGATTTGAACATTTAATTATTATTTTTTGCGTTGGAAAGATTTCTGCGGAAGAGTTTTAGATGAAATCCACGCGACCTTTGAACATGAGGCCCCTGATCGCCGTCCTCTTGAGAGCTTGTGGAGGGAACGTCAATGTCCATGCTCAGAAACCACCAAAGTTACAGGAGCTTGAAGAAAATGTCAGGGAAGACTGAGCTAAGATCCTTCCAGAGACAAGTGCCAGCCTATTTAGGAACTACCATAAGAGACAGTCAGTTGTAGATCTCAAAAGCTACTGATTATTAACTGCCAGGAGGATATATGTATGAGATGTGTGCTGTCTTAACCCTTGTGCTGTCTTTGGGTCAAGGGAGGGTGAAGGGAGGAAAGAAGGAATGGAGGAAGGGAGAAAGGATGGAAGGAAGGAAAGAAGGAAGTAAGGAAGAAAGGAGAAAAGAAGGAAGGAAGTAGGAAAGGGAGGAAGGAAGGTAGAAAAGATGGAAGGAAGGAAAGAAGGGAGAAAAGATGGAAGGAAGAGGGCAAGGAAGGAAAGAAGGAAGGAAGTAGGAAAGGGAGTAAGGAAGGGATAAAAGATGGAAGGAAGGAAAGACGGAAGAAAGGAGAAAAGAAGGAAGGAAGTAGGGAAGGGAGGAAGGAAGGGATAAAAGATGGAAGTAAGGAAGAAAGGAGAAAATAAGGAAAGAAGGAAGGAAGTAGGAAAGGGAGTAAGGAAGGGAGAAAAGATGGAAGGAAGGGAGAAAGGAAGGAAAGAAGGGAGGAAGTAGGAAAGGGAGTAAGGAAGGGATACAAGATGGAAGGAAGGAAAGAAGGAAGGAAGTAGGAAAGGAAGGAAGGAAGGAAGGGAGAAAAGATAGAAGGAAGGAAAGAAGGAAGTAAAGATGGAAGGAAGGGAAAAAGGAAGGAAAGAAGGGAGAAAAGGAAAGAAGGGAGGGAGGAATGAATGGAGAAAAGGAAAGAAAGAAGGGAGGGAAGAAGGAAGAAATGGGGAAAATAAGGAAATAAGGTAATAAAGGAATGAATGATGAAGGGAGGTAGCAAGAAAAAGGAGTAAAGGAGGGTAAAAAAGGAGGAAAAGAGGAAAGGAAGAAGGAAGGAGAGAGCATGGCAGGAGGAAAGAAGGATAGAAGAATTGGGTCATTTTGACCCAAAGACAGTACAAGGGTTAAAAATGTACCAATGGTAACAATTGACTGCACTGTCATGTACAAACACTCTGATCAGCAGAGTTTTACATGGAAACCATTTGGAAATGCTGAAACAGCTGGAAAAGGAGCCAGTGATGCTCTCTGATGTTTAAATTACTGATATATGAAGTGACCATACTGCAAATGATCATGGTCATGTTCGTGCTGCAAAAAGCTGCTGCAGATTTCTAATGCATCAGAGGGACACACACTTTGAGTCGTATCAGTGTAGAAATGGAACATTTATTGTATGGACTTTCTAACAAGTGACACCGGTACTGATAATTGATCAAACAGAAGGACGAACGGGTGACATTGTTTTAAACCAAAAAACGTCCTTTAGCATGACGGAAGTTGTGTTACATTCATTGAAGCTTGTGAAAAATGACGTTACGAGTTACTAACGATTCAAACTGCGTTTTGCTACTTTGTTTTTTTCTAAAATGGTAAAAGATGACAACACAAAAAAGGGGCTTTACTTTAGTTTACCTTCACGTTAACAGTGTCTGGAAAGCAGGTTATCCTGTACCCGGATCTGTGATCGCAGTAAATTGTCCAACAAGAAGGATGATGCAGACCTGCTTTTGAAAAACCCATCACTTTCCGTCCGCTCAAAACACTCCTGCTAAGAAGCTCTTCGTCCTTCATCCCTCCTTTTGCCACATGCTGTACAGCCTCGATCTTTAATTGTTGCTGTAATCAGTGTGATTCATAATGCCTCATTAATATGCCTGTTGTTCACACAGTCTTCCCACATGTCTCTCTCCTCACTAATGTATCCTTTCCATCCTCCACCACTCTCACTTCCCTTTTATCTCTCCATCCACCGTCCCTTTTCTCCTCGTTTCTCTTATTTCCATCTTATTATTTCAGCCACTTACATGACCTCTTTACATGATCACACATAAATTAATCTTGAAGGCTTCCATGATTGCTTACGTAAAAACTCCCGCTAATGCACACAGTGCTCCCTATTTAACGGGTCTAATTTTATCCCCCTGCTCCATATCACCCGCTTCACGAATGTGCATGCTTTTTATGCGAAATGATTGATGTTGGACCATGCCACATTTTCCACTTCATTAATAAAAAATTGTGTCTTTATTTATTAATGGGTAATATACATATACATGTATTTATGATTCAATTAAGGAGGCGATAGAGCTGCAGTCAGGACATGTAACAGGGAATTTACTGCACGCGCTTGGAGAGGCTCGCACTCACTACCGTATACGTGGTGGGGTACGACTATCTTGCCGTACTATGTATGTGAACGTGGTGATTTTTACAAGAGAATAAAGGTAATTAAACTGCAAAAAAGAAAAAAAAAAAATATTTAATTCACTTAGATTGATCCTGAATTAAATAAAATGTCAAGGAAGTATAACATTTCAGTGATAGACTTTAACTAAATACACCCCATATTTTGCTAAGTAGAAAGTGAATAAATCACATTTACTCCACAGCGTTCGTGAATTAAACTGGTGCTTTGGTAAAAATGTGTTCCGGCAGTCTGGGGCGTTTCTTGCTTCCACACTTTGTTGCCTAATTTCTACGATTTAACTAGCATGCATTACAAGCACAATCAGTCGTTTGTTTTATTTTTCTTACAGAATCGTATTTTTTCTTTCACAAAAAAAGAGAAAGAAATAAAAAAACCATAGTGGCCAGGTCTGAAGTGTAGGACTCGGTACACACCAGGCAACTTGGCCGATTCTGAGCCTTGTTTTCCCCTGAACTTCTGTAAAACACCAAATAAAGGCTCTGGCTTTAAATAGCTCAATCGCTCGTGCCTTTCTCTTTGATTCACACGGCGCTCAACTTCATAACACGTCATCACTAAAATTAAATAAATAGTCACACACTTTTCAATTGAGGTTATTTGTTTGTGTTTAGGTTGGCTATATTGGCATATATTGCCAATGTAGCCGGAATCACCATTAAGTGGAATAATAATAATTGCAATATTTTTTTGGCAACCAGAAAAACAATGTTCGACCCAGCCTTTATTTGGGATGGGCGTTTAATATAAAATATTTTGCTACACCCGGCGGTTAATTGGGACCGGCAGCAAATTGGAACTTTATTTAAAGTTTTACGGTATTATGTATGAGTGGCCATGTGTGGAAGTTTGCCAAAACTGATAATTCATTCCTCAAGTTTGTGGAGCAACCATGATTATCTTATTGCTTCCAATTGTGTCAAGGCCTCTATCATCTCAAATCATATATTTAATTTATTTAAACACCTCTTAGATTTATGATTCTTGCCTCCACCTGCAGAAACCAGTGACAGATGAAACCATGCATCACCAGCTGAAAGTTACATTCTTTTTTCCCCAGAGTTCTTAAAATTGCTTTAGATTGGTTACGTTCAGCTTGGTGTCCAGCACCGTTGCCTCACAGCTTGATAGTAATTATTCACCTTTTCACATAGATGATTCCTGGTACAAACCCTGACCCTGAGGTGAATTTCTGTGTGATGTTCTCCTTTTGCTTTCTCAAGGAACTCCAACTTCCTCTCCAAGTCAAGAAACATCTATATCAGGCTAAGTGTACCCGTTTCTTTCGCCTGATTCCTACCAGGATAAGTTCCAGCAGATCCCTGGGACACTTAATATGACATATGAAATTGAAATTGCCACTACTGCTGTTGAGAAAATAGTCAGATGATGAAGCAGTGGATGATCATTAAAATGATTATTCAGAAGCCCTTATGTAATGCAGTAATGTATAATGATTAGGTAGTCTTGTACAACTACATCATATGAGGCCAAAAACTTCTAGAAAATAGAATTTGTGGACTTTTGATGGAACGGCTATCCAGTGCTGCCAGAGACATGGAAATGCACAAAAAAACATTCCCTTATACTTTTGTGATAAACTGGATTATCGACACGTCTGAAAAACCACCTTGTTAAATCGTAAATTGTTTTTTTAACAATATTTGGGAGTTTTTTCAAATTAGAGCCATTTGCATTACAGGTTTTCCTTTGCGATATTTGGTTTTCCGCAAATCCAGGGGTCAGAGCCGGCCCAAGGCATAAGCGAACTAAGCGGCTGCTAGGGGCCCCGTGACCACTAGGGGGCACCCAAGAGTTAATAAAATAAAATAAAATATATATATATTTTTTTTTTATGTGTGAGTGATGATTCATACATTATCAAAGGCATGTTATTGTACAAAAACACAATAATTAATTTTATTACATAAACAATATTATGTTACCAGACTAGAGTAGATAGTGCTGGCATATTGACTGCTCCCTCTCAGCTCCAGAGGTGCACTGGTCATGTGTTCATTCAACCGTGCATTGTTGCGCACGACACTTCGCATCGGAGTAGGTTGAAGGCCCACCATGTCGCAAAAACTGACTTTATTTGTTTATTCTATTTAAATGTATGTAAATGTTTTAGTAAATTTCAATTTATTCTTATATGGAGAACATATTGACGAAGTACTGTTTATCTAAGTTGAGTGATTTTAATTCTAATTCTAGTTTTTGTAGTACTTTATTGTTGCACTTAATTGTTGTTGTTCCACTTGAAATTGTTGTTGCACGTTGCTGTTGCAGTTTATTTAAAACCAAAAATAAAGTAGATAACGTGTTTACAGTAAATGGTTAATAAATTATCTATTTGATTATTTTGTTTCTTTTAGTAGATGACACTCAGTATCAAACTTAATATTATATCACTTTAAATATTAAGTGTAAATCAACCCCAGGCCGCTCTTGTAGCTGAATTTGTTCCCATTTCAGATTAAAAACCATAGATGGTAAAAACATGCCAGGCTGACAATAGGATGATGGAAACAACACTGCTGCAACTGTGCAGCTCTTTGACCTTTTATCTGTTGCTATTCTGTGTGGCCAGTAGGGGCAGTTGCTGACTTTGATCAATATTAATGAAATATTTTTCTGCAAGTTTGTTAATCTGTTGTTGCTTCCATGGTCTAAATCACTGTGGATTACAATCTAACTACAACAAAAAAGTTCTTACATCTGGTTTTACAAGTGTATTTGTAATGACAGGAAAGAACATGAAATCAGTTTATAGTGGGTGTGTGAATGATCAATAATCAGTATTATTGGCAGTAATAGAGGGCCCCAAAATCAAGTTTTGCTTAGGGCCCCGTGGAGGCTTGGGCCGGCCCTGCCAGGAGTAATGGAAATGCCACTACATTGAAACAGTCTTTTTGGTGTCTTCGATATGAAGTGATGTTTGGCTCCTTGTAGCACTCAGTCGTAGCATCCAATCTCCCCATCTCCAGCCTCAGCTGCAGCAACACGGGTCACATACGTTGAGTATGCATGATGAGAGTCCTCCTAACTACCGCAGAAGCAAGCAGAAAGTCAAATTGATTGGTAACAAGGGAGCCTACAGGGTCTCTGCAGAGGACAGGGTTTTTCCCCCATTTATCTCCGTGTTCCAGGAGACGTTTCTTTGACCACATGATTGCGCCACATGATCCACGATAATTGTCAGGTTTTGCTAGAGTTGATTATAGTCCTTTGAAATATTGTTGTAGTTTTTTGTTGCAGGACAAATGATGTACTGTACGTAAATCTCTCAGAACATTTCACAGAGGTAGAACCAGCATTGGAGTTTTAATGAATATGTTGAATGCAATTTTATTAACATGTTGAAATGTAATCTCACAACCTTGGAACCTCAATGGAGTGAAAATGGCAAGGCCCTTCTGACTGGGTTAGGACTGTTGTATTAATACAAGTGAAGCTTTGGTAATCTCACTCCAAATGCATAAACCCTTTTGATATCTATCCTACGTTTAACACCAAAAATACCTTTATTGACCTATATTGTTCTTCTTTAACCTCATGTCATCGCACTGTATACAAGATAGAGTAATACCAGAACAATTAAGCCACCTTTTATCTTCGTACCTGCAAAGTAATAAATTCATATCAGTCAAGGCGTAGGTACATCAAAAAATAAGTGATACACAGTTAAAATGTGGTCACACATCAGTATTTTTGAGTTGCATGTAATTGCTCTCTGTAATTTAAAAAGCACAGACCCATTCTCACACACTATATCTCATTTACTAACCTCGTAAATCAAGTCCCAAAGAGGACACTCATTTGCTTGAACCATTACTGGTGTGCCAGCACTAGCTACTAAATTAGCCTGTATTAGCAGTTTCTTTTTTTAAATGGCTGCGTATGTCTGTGTGTATCTGACCGCTAACCTAATAGAAGTCGGTATGGCCCTGCTGGCGGAGACAGGGCTAATAGAAAGATAATGAGTCCGTCCATACTCACGCCTCTATTAAATCTCCCCTTAATACTCTCTCCCCGGAACGGTGGGTGTATTAGTACCTGCTCCTCCTTTATGACTGCAGCGTTATGAGAACAATGAGGCATCAAAGTATGTTCATAGCCCAGTGAGGCAGAATATTTCATACAAACAGTATGTGTTTATTGGGAGAACTGAAGATGTTTTCAGGGCAGAGGGAGGCGGTGTAGCAACCCCTATACATATACTTCTGGGTCTAAATCAAGTCACTGTTTACATCAGTCTGAGAATTTAGACTAGGTCTGAATTCTAATTTCTTGATTTATGTGCTTTCCCACATCACACATACATTATTTGATGGTCAGTAATGCAAAGCTTTGAGGCTGTAGTGAGTTTTTGCAGATTGTTTCATGACCAAGGCACAGCGTAAAACAGCTAAACGGCCGTGCTGTGATGATTTCTCTCCATACTGGCCGGTTTAAAGGTGTTGTAGGGGATACCTGGAAAACTTGCAAGGACAAGATGAATTTTCAAAGCATACAACCAGAATGTAAACCCTGTTTCTTGTAACATCCATCAAATCCTCCAGTTTAACATGTCCAGTCAATTACCCCCGGCTACTGATATGATCAAATCTAGCAAATGTGAACAGACAGCACTGGCCAACCTCTAGTCAGGGATGGACATGGTTGTCCTTGTGTTTGTTTCAGGGGATAAACATCCAAACCACCTGATGCAGATGTCCTTTGTGAAAAGGTGAAAGGACAGTTACAATCGCCACAGATCCAGTCCCCGATGACCACTGCCATCAGGGGAAAGTCACACGGATATCCACTCTCATTTTACTCCCTGTTGCATCCAGCCTTTGTCAGTCGCAAAGAACTCAGTCGCAAGGAAGTCAGTGCTCTAATGGCGCTTTCACACTAGTACCTACTCGGCTCTACTCATCTCAGCTCGGCTCGACTCAACTCGGCCAAGTTTCTTTTCCATAACAATTCAGCACCTAGATCAGAAGTAGGAGGTTGGAGTGAAGCTGCTGTGACGTATTTGATTGTGTGATCTAAACGGAGAAGACAACAACACTAAAGATGTAGAACCTGGAGGAGATGATAGATGTGCTGCTGGGTCTGTGGCTTGTGTTCGATACCAAGTTAAAAAATGAGAGTGAGAGAGTTTGTCTCGGTGCTGCTGAAAAGTCAGCTGGAGCCGCGAGCAGCTATGAAGAGACAGAGTTCCTGGTAGATCTGGTCGTTCCTTATCACCCGTCTAGATCCCTTTTTAATTCCCTCCTCAGCCACCAGGTTTATGAACCTCTGCGCCTAAGAGTTGGATCACAAAACAGACTTTTGCACTGCCATTGCCTGTCGAATAAAATAAACAAGAAGCCGTCAGAGTCGCTCTTTCGCTGATTTCTTCCTCCTGATTCAGACGTCTGACTCCAACCCCCCGACCAATCGGTGGCCTGTAGTGTGATGTCAGATACAGCCGACTCAGCTGTTACAACCTCGGCAGAATAGATACAGAAAAAGTATCTACTCTGCACGTTAGACCCCTAGTGGGAAAGCGCAAAACCGAGGCGGGTCGAGTCGGGCTGAGTAGGTACTAGTGTAAAAGCACCATGATAGAACTGGTCCCAAACCCGGATGAGTTGGGAGGGCTGTGTCAGGAGATGCATGAGATGCATCCGACATAGTACCTTGACAATACTCATAAGTGATTTGATTTGGTAAAACAAAACAAAGAAGAAAACCATTATTTGGTGTGTTCTTGACGTTTGACTTTGATCACTACCAATAAAGAAAATGAAGTTGAATGAATTTACCATACAGAAGTATGTTTTATAATGGTGTGGTCATTACTGTCTGTTGACATGTAAAATAGGGTTCTAATATCAACCAACCAATATTCTTGGACTGATCTGTTGGCTTAAAATCAAAGACTTTTCCTTCTGTTGACACAGCTGCGCTGTTGAGGTTGGCGAAACAAATTGTGACTTCCTCAAGCCTTATAACGATAAAATACACTGATAACTAAATTCCTGTCAGTGCATTTTCCCCTTCGTCATTCATAAAACCATTGCGTGACCATTTTACTTTTCATGAGTACACATGAACACGACACACACCACACCGTCTTTCTTTTATAGACTTGCCCATTGAGATGCAAAAAACATATTTACACCCAAACTCGGTAGAGAAAAACACACAGATGCAAGAAGTAAGTTATTTAGAGATGCTTCTGGAATAAGGATAATGTACTGTCACCTCCAAAGTGCAGACGGAGACACAATGTCCCTTCCAGTGCCTTCCTTTTACGTGTAAAATAACCGCAGAGGAGGCACATATGAATGACAATGCGGCTTGTGTCAGCGCGGGTTGACTTATTGGGGATGTATAGAGCAGGCCAGGCCAGCTTTATTCACTCTGCTGGGTTATTTACCCATTTTTTTTCTATTGCCAGTGCATTTTTATTGCAGAAGGAATCAGGAAGATGTAATTGCCTACCAGGTATCTGCTTGCATTATCACGCCCAGGATGGCTTTAACTATAAATAGATAAAGGACATTATTCTGCCACATTGTGTACCTTGTGTGTGCATGTGTGTGAGGGGTGTGCATTGGTTAGGGGATGATACAACCAATGGGTGTTTTTGAACGTGTGTTTGCATGCGTGTGTGTGTTATTTGATTTATTCATACTACACAGCCCATGGTTTATGACAGATGGGATATACAAATCTATTGTGAGGTTAGAATTAGATATTTGACCAGACAATAGGAAAAGCTTCGTCTCCAGAAGTGACCTACACAAACCCTGCATATATAGTGTATAAGGACTATGAGTGTGAGCCACTGGTAGTGCCAAATAGTATAGTATAGTTGCATCTTTCAAGAAGTTTAGCAAAGAGTGTAATGACTGAAAGACAATCTTTCTTTCCTTTTTTCCCCTCTTTCTTTCATTGCTGCTTCAGTCTGGCTATGTGGGCACAGACAAAGTCAAACTGCTGCTCACACATATTTGGGCGGCTATTTAATTAAAAGTGGATTACAAGAGTGTTGGGTAAACAAAGATCAGATTAACAAATAGGCCGCCGCCGCTTTCCCATTTGCTAATGCAAATTTGACTTGACGATGGGATTGGTCGTGCAGAAGAACGGCTCCGCCACTCCGGCGGAATATTAAGACCCGGTCTGGAGCACAAGTTAAGTCAGGACGACACGCAGAAGTTGGCTAAGCCCCCATCCTTATGCCCAGTGTGTGGGAGACTTTTTGAACGTTGCATCGCAATTACTATCCCTCTTCTTTTTTTTATCAGGGGTGTCGGTCTGGATATGTATCATTCAGTTTATGCAGTGACACCAAATTTTATATAAACGTTTCTAAATCAAACGGCAAGTAAATTAAACCCAGAATGAAAACTGTAAATGACCTGAGTCTTATTGTTTTATTCTTTTCTAGAGAAAACAGTCCTTGAATAAACTCAAGGACTCCTGGACTTTATATTCTGTAGAAGGTTTGGCATGTCATTTTACCTTCCTCATATAACACCCTCACCAATTCTACATACATTTGTTGTTTGATGTGATTTTAAATCACATGGTTTAAATAGATTCTCCATCTGTACAGTCGTTATGGATATGAACTCTAGCCGTGGGGATCAATGTTTTTCTTAAATCACCTGTAAAGATGAATGCAGATGAGGGTGAATGCATATTGACTTACTTTGGGAGCCAACCAGCCTATGGGTCATACAAGCTACATGCCACCCTCCCCCACCCACGATCAAGCTTTGTAACTACAAGTCAGGACACACTGGGACAGCTTATTCATGTCAACATATTGTGCGCGTTCTTGCGGGGGTGCCGTTCTAATATATCGGTAGACATAGTCTGGAGCTTCTATGTCAGTAAACACTGTGGTGAAATTAGTTAGGGCCTATTGTATGAGTTCTCGTTTTTATTTTCCTCGTTTTTATTTTTCTTCCAACGAAATGAGGGCCTTTTTGAGCCCTTAAACGTGCCCCAAAAGTCACCAAATTTTGCACGCAAGCCAGGCCTGGCAAATAATTTGATATTTCATGGTTTGCATTAATGGGCGTGGCCTAATGGCTCAACAGCGTCCCCTAGAAACTTCGTGCCTCAAGCCCACAATACAGTTTGACGCACATGCACGAAAATTGGTACACACCTGTATCATGTCGCAATTTAAAGAAAAGTCTCTTGGCGCCATGGCCGAAACTGAACAGGAAGTCGGCCATTTTTAATTAATCGTGTAATTTTGGCACAATTTATTCTATTTCTTCGGCCCCTTCTTCGCCCGAACCGTAACGTGCACCCAGGTGTGTTATACATCAAAATGTGCTTCTAGATCCTGCGACGATGGCCATTACTTTTCTCAGTCAAAAGCGTTACCGTGGCGACGATAGACACCAAAAAGCACGCCCCTCCTTCATCTGATTGGTCCATATTTGATAGTTCCTACTTTCTGCTATAACTTTTGAATGGTTTGGCATAGAGAGTCGTGGGTGGTGTCATCAGACTCGGTTTTGAGTTAATTACAATGTCCAGGCCTGAAGAAATCGACATGCAAGTCATACAAGCGCTTCCACTGCAGCACACCTGAACGTGCACAAGGGTGCGAGGGCCCGTTCATCACTGCTTGCAGCTTTAATTTGATCTTTAAAGTTGGTCTCGGGGCACTTAATTGTTTCAAAGCCAATTTCTCTTCTTTACTACGCCGCATGAAAGGAACTTTAGTTCCAGCAGCCATATTGACTCTGAAAGTGATGCTTACATCAGCATCAAAGTTGCTGCTAGCTGGTCCAATGACATGAGCACATTTGTGCGAACCCTCCAGGAACCCATAGAGATTCCATTGAAGCGTGAAAAACAAGCTGGCTGAAACCGCCTCAGAAGGGGCAGGATGACCGGCGGCACAAGCTAATGCTGATGGACAACAACACGCAACACCCAGAGGCAGCCCACACCGTCAAGCCAATCATGATGACTGTATCACAGTGTTAGTAACAATGCTTTTCCTCGTGGTGGTGTCACCGGATGGCCCATTTTGAACGAACTGCCTCTGATCCACAGCTGACACTTAACTTTGTTGTGTTTGGGTTTAGGAAATGTAATTGGGGGGGTAGTAGTCTAGTGGCTACAGAGATGGGCTTGGGTCTGGAAGCCCTGGAATGGCAACCAAGATGAACTACCTTGGGCCCCTGAGCAAGGCCCTTAACCCTAATTGCTCCCTAGGCGAAATGGTGTGTTTGTTCTCTCAGGTGTAAGTCGCTTTGGATAAAAGTGTCTGCTAAATGACAGTAGGAGTAATTGGCTCAAACGCCATAAAACTTCAAGTCCACGTGCAATCAACAGCCACTGGGTCGTTTTTGTTCAAGGGGACAGTCTCACGCTTGGTGAGGGTCACGTGCATTGTAAGACAGGAGGAGTCAAGTTACTCTGTGAACTGTGAGCATCATATGGCGCTTTTACACTAGTACCTACTCAGCCCGACTCGACTCGCCACACCTCGTCTCAACTCGACTCGCCTTGCCCTCGTTTCTTTTCAATACCCAGATCAGAACTAGGCGGGGTTGGAGCGAAGCTGCTGTGACATATTCGATTGTGCAATTGGGCCAACCGCCTGACCAATTGGTGGCAATGTGGTGATGTCAGATACAGATACAGCCCGACTCAGCCGCTT
Source organism: Cololabis saira (assembly GCF_033807715.1). Lineage (NCBI taxonomy): Eukaryota > Metazoa > Chordata > Actinopteri > Beloniformes > Belonidae > Cololabis > Cololabis saira. Next base: position 37,217,919 of record NC_084603.1, read on the forward strand.
AAAACCTCGGCAGAGTAGTTACAGAAAAAGTATCTACTCGGTACGTTAGACCCCTAGTGGAAAGGTGCCAATCCGAGTGGAGGCGAGTCGAGTCGGGCTGAGTAGGTACTAGTGGAAAAGCGCCAATATGTATCGCTCTCGCTCGTGTTTCCTGATCAGCTGCTCTGGGCCTGTTTTAGATGAATGCTTATGTTAGTCAGCTCATGTGCTTATCCAAAAAGCCCCGGAGTGATGTTTACAATGTCAATAATATTGTACCACTGTCAGCATTTTACTGTAGTCTCAACATTCAGACATTTATAAATCTCAAAGCACAATACAGTGAAGTTACAAGACTTAGCGATGTATAAACCGCAATACTGGACTTATAACATGGTGATATTCAAGTGAAAATTTGGGGCAAAATTTGGGCTTTTACCAAAAGTATTACACAGTAATAAGCAAAGCAGTTATTTACAGTATGATCTCATGGGAATGAATCTTTACTTTGACACACAGTATACTGTCATACCGTCGAATCTCAAGGCAGCAATAGATGAAAGGTTAAAAGATCACTAAACCATCAGTCAAGTTACCGCAGTGTGTTACATTGGATAAATATTAGTTTTCTTTTAACAAGTGTAAAATTTGAACCCATCTGTAACAGAAGATTAAACGTCCGCGACATACTGAGGATGACAAATTCATGTCGATCAATCTACCAATTCCTTCAACTAAATCAAAAGAGCCAAACCAATACTGTGGTTCAATAACATGTTTGGAGGGAAAAAAGAAAGATCTGTGATCAAGATATATTTAATAAAGTCATGAAAGGATTGAATTCAAGGAAATCTATCTCTTCTTCTAGACGGACAGAGTTTTGGCAACTTATTTGTGATTTCACTCGTCACTCCTTCCGTTCTTTTCCTTCCCCTCCGTCCCCCTCACGCATCTGTCCCAGAGTTCTGAACACGGTTCGACCTTGCCATTATGGACTGTCACTGTGTTCATTCCTCTTTTTCAGAGCACCTCTCACCTCTCGGTCGCAGGAGAGTGAAGAAAAAAGAAGAATGAAGAGGAGACAGAAAGGAGGGATGGATTTATTGACTTGAGCCTCAGGCTGAGGTCGATGCATCACCGTCTGGATCATGGTGGATGATGAGGCCTCTGGGTTCCAGGGACAGCTTCATACAGGCCAGGGGCCGCGCATTTATCTATGCAGGGCTCCGTCTAATATACACAACTCACACTTTTTTTGGCTCATGTTCCTTCTTGCTTTTGTTGAAGGGCCCTGTACCAATATTGGGAGTAGTGAGACGTGCATCAATATTATGCCAGTTTTTGTTGGTTTGTTTTTGTGTTTTTCAACTCTCTCCAATGTTGCTATTGGTGCACGGTGACCAGAAGAAGCACTACTGACTGCAGAAATTAGATGATGATAAACTAAAGTACAGAAGGGGTGGACAGGCCAATATAGAAAAACAAAGATTGATCAATACGGTTGAGACAAAAGAAGAAGACATGCTAGCGTAGCAGGGTAGGGGTGCCAGCTGATTTGAGTGACTGTGATGAGCACTGCTAGTGGCCAAACACAGATTTGGGAGGGTATAAAAGCACCACTCTTCTCACCTGTAAACTTTTCAGGTTACCTCCTTACTGGTGTTGCTCCTTGAGTCGGAAGTCGTCTGGTCAAACAGGTATGGTCACAGACTGCTTCACCTTGCTGGTGGTTCTGTTGGTCAGTACATTAAATGCATTTCTTTGTTTGTAGGACTGACGTACTGCTCTATGCCTCCCTGTGTGTGCTGCTCTGGTAAGCCTCCTTGTTCTACATTCCATGGTTCATGCTAGTGGGTGTCTAATGCTAGTGTGGTCACAGGTAATGCTGCGTGGCTGTATGCCTCTCTCCCTCCCTCCTTTAACCGCTGTCTGTTCCTACAGTAGCTGTTAAGAGGTGTTTGCAGTAGCCGTTATAGCCGCTTGTCTTGTCTCCATTGACACTGCTCTGCATCTGCTTGCCCCCTGCTTTGCCCTTTGCAACATCACCCGGCTGTTTTTTAACCATTTTAATGAAGACTGAATAATAAACTCATTTGTAACCTTGGAACCACGTCTCCGGGTTTGAGTAATTGACCTGTATATTGTGTTTAAAAGGAAAAATCTATTCCCACGGTGGCCTTCTTTCCAATTTAGTTTCTTTAACTTACTCCACGTTAGCTACAGCTTCACACTGCGAAGAGAAGCACTAAAACGGATCCTGATCTTCACAATCAAGCAAGGCCAGTGCACGGTCAGACATGAAGACTCTGCAGCAGAAACTGATCAGAAAATCACAAGTTCAACTATTCTAGGCCGACTTGTTGTCGACCATCACAATAGTTATTTCAGTTTGTGTATTACTTTAAGGACTACTCTGCAGTTCAATCAACCCTTGTTTTATTTTTACTAGATGATAATGCCTGTAAACTATTGAACTGATGCAATTGATGTTTTGGAAGAGCTTGATGTACCGAAGACAAATCGGGACTCTCTGGAGTCATGCACTCTGTATTTTAAGAAGACATGTCTTTAGGAACGTACTGTATCTGCAGTCTGAAAAGAGTTTAGTACCCCCTTCCTCCTTGGATGCAGTGATGTTGGCCACTCTTCCATTCAGCTTTGATATGGGAAGATACTCCGTCCAGGTGTGCCCTGCCTCTCGCCTGTCATGAACTGGAATAGGCTCTAACAGACTGCTGTGACCCTGTACAAGATAAAATGGGTATGGAAGATGGATGGAGATGCAGAGCTGCCAGACCAAAAGGAGGAATCTCGTGCTCGGTCACGATGATTAAGGACAAGTGTCTATACATCCAATATGTTAAAACTGTTGGCTATGAGTTTCTGTCCATGAGTGACTTTATGTGACGTCGTCAGGGTACCAACATGACACCCCAGTGCAGATAGCTTGCTGGATATTTCAATAACGCTCCTCTGCTACACTTCTAACAGTTCAACAAATTTTATCTTTTTACAGCTACATCAAGTTATCTAAATGTATAATTCAAATTTCCCAGTGGGAATTAATATAGTATCATAAAAGAAAGTAACCATAATCACTGATATTGGTGAGGTTTCTGTGCAGAGCCCCATGGATACGAAAGTGACCCAACCAGTCTGTTCCCACTGCTGCCATGTGGACAGCCACCGTACCACCAGAGGAAGGGCAGGTCGTGAAACCAAAACGGTTCATGTTTCATTTACATTGGGTTGCTTAAGAGCAGTGTTGTGCTAGTAACTGAAAAATAGTAACTAGTTACTTCATTCAAAAGTAACTCAGTTAGTAACTCAGTTACTTAGACCAAAAAGTAATGAGTTACTATGAAAAGTAACTTTTTAGTTACTTAAAAAAAAACACATTTTAAATGCTCCCATTAATGCCCCTCTAGCCTTCATTTCAGCAGGTACTGTATGGAGAATAATACAAACTGTTGATCAACTTGACAGTTTCAATTCATTTGCATTCACATCACTGAAATCTGCTAAGCATTATGGTCTGTACAAACAAATCTGACACAAACACAAAGCTATTTTTAAATGGCAATTTATTTAAGTCAGCCATGAACTGAACAAACACGGGATTTTCTAAAACATCATGGCCTAACAAAAGCCTTTTATTCTTTCTAAATGACCTCTGAAGTAAATAACATAAAACTATTAATAAGCTGAATATACAGTAGGCTATTATTCAGAATAAAATTGCAAAAGTGCTGGACTACATGTTGGTGGTCGGGGTGACTCCACTGTAGAAATAGGTAGCATGTTTTCTACCACATACCGAGCAATTGTTTTGTCAAGTTGGACCTGGTTTACAGACGTCCCTCGGTTAAACTCCACTGAAATGTTTTTATCGTTGTGCTGCTCGACAAAACCGAAATAATGACAATATCTCCACGTTGCGAAACTCGCCTTGCTCTCTTGGCTCGCCATGACCGGTCATGTTTTTGATGCACACACTCTACGTTTCCTCCGGTCTCCGCGTGTGGGGAAAAAAAGCTTCACTGTAGCCAGAAATAACGGAGTAACGCACCGTTTGGTAACGGTAATTGAGTTACTGATTTTAAAAAGTAATGCATTTAGAGTATTAGTTACCACCAAAACTAACGGCGTTACTGTAACTTGTTACTAAATAACGCGTTAGTCCCAACACTCACCGGTCCGATCCGGTGAGGGGCCTCCGGTGCTCCGGAGCTAAGCTAAATACTTAGCCCATGCAAAGATCATACTTGTAGACAAATATAAATAACATAAAAAATGAACGTCACTTACCGCTGACTCGTGTGCAGTTGCCGGGTCCGTGCTGTTGGTACTGATCCTTTTATGTCGATGCAAAACCAAATTTTTACTGTCCCACGTTGTTGAAACAGCCACACGATAGGGCTGAACGATATGGACAAAATTTCATATCTCGATATTCATGCCAGATATCTCGATATCGATACGATACGATATGACTTCGGTTCGGTGAAAACCAAGCATTTTTCAGAAAAATAAAAACATCAGAAATCAAAAGAGTGCAGTTTTATTGATTAGAACTCACTGCCAGTCATCAACATTAACATAAAGTCACTCAATAATAAATAATAATCAAAATATTTTACTGTAGCTCCGCTTTAACGATAAATAACCAATGCAGTTAGAGTTAGAGTTCAGTACATGTTATTGATTATTGATTGGACGCTGCAGCTGAACGGACTGTCACATCACTGCAGTTTCATGACGGAGTGAAGACAGATTACAGATTAAACTCATGTTTCACTCCCAGGTTTCATATTTGATTTATTTTCTGTTTCAACAATTAAATATCTAAAAATGTTAACTTTCAATCTGATGAACAAAAGAACCAGAAACAACTTTCTTAATTTATAACTGCGCATGTGCAATCCCCCAATTTGTCCAATCCTTGTTTTCAGTAAACGAATAGGAAATAGAGAAAAGAGTTTTCCACTCGCTGTTTTAATTCCCAATTTCGATTTTCAAACACATCAATGAATTTTTTTATTATCAAAACAAAAGATGGGGAACGGATTATTTTGGTTTATTTCTCTATTTTTATTTTGTAATTTCAAAACTAAAAAGGGATGGCCGACGTCGCAATTTTCACCAAGCACGACTTGCACAACACCTCGCTCTGGTCGACATCACCCTTTCTAAATCCAAAATACCTCCAAATAATGGAGGATGATTTATGTTTTGGCACAAAATCAGATTCAGCACCGCCACCGGCAGCATTATCCTCCGCAATCATGTCTCTTTTCTTCCGTTTGGATTTCTCCGCTCTTCTCCGCTCTCCTGTGTGTGGCTGTGTGCGTCGCAGTCACGTGTCCCTCCCTCCCACCCTCCTATGTTTGTCATTGGTTGGCTTCAGCTGTCGATCAACAGCAAGCATGAAATAAGCTTTGTGGTTGGCTGGCCGTAGTGGTGCGTTCAAGCGCAATCTTAAAAGTAATGTTTATGGAGACTGCTCGCGCTGTACAAGCAGGGCGAGCGGAAATATATCGTTTATATCGTTGCTTTTCCATTATTAATGTCTTGAATGTTCATATCTCGATATAGATACGATAACGGTATATCGTTCAGCCCTACCACACGATACACCGCTACGAAACAATGGTGGACGCTCCGGCCAGCGGAGTTAGTTGTGGGCGTGGTTTCACGCAGCGGAGGCCGGCTTGGCCTGGTTTGCATTTTGCTTACGTAACGAAAATGCGCAAATCTGAACGGCTCGTAGAAGTCACATGACACTGAAAGGATCCTCCGGGCGGGGTGAACAGACCCTGCAGAATTTGGTTGCTTTCCTCCTCTGTGTTGGCAGGGTGAGGGGAGACCACTTTATATATGTTAAAGCAAGAAAAAGCGTGTTTTCCATAATAGGTCCCCTTTAAGAATAGTAGCCACCTGACCCTCACTTCCAGTGGACCACTGGGCAGGAATTAAAGGGCATCTTTGAAGTGAACTGTTATTTCTGACAGAACTTCAGGAACCACTCCTGCTCATTAACGGCCTCCAGGGAGTTTCAGCAAACAGAGAAATCAATGCGAAAGAAAGAGGTGGATGAAGTGACCCTTTCATCAACTGCCACCCTGCTCGTAGATTTGTTCATAAATATTTGGGCTGTAACTCAGCTGTCGATGGTGAGGCTCAATCGACGCTACATCCCATCTCGATTGCTGCTGTCATCCCTCTGCTGCTCTGGCTGCCGTCCATCCATCCTCCTGGAAAACACTGCTGCTTTATTGTTCTGTTCTTCGCTAACTTATAGCCTAGATACTGAGTCCTGGGTCTGAGGAACTGTTCCTTATCCTGAAACTGACAAGTTTGGCTGTAGAAAATTGCAAAACCTCTCAAGCTTCATTTAGTCATGAGCAGAGTTTAGCGCCTCCTCCCTGACTCCATACATAAAAAAATCTACTGATCATAACTGAACTGGGTATCAGGCAAATACTATAACTCATTAGATTAACAAGAATCTTTTGGGCAATACTGAGTACCCCCGACTGCTTGCCTAGCATTTCAGAGATGCCTCTAATCATCAGCATGTGCAAACCTCTCTAAAAGCAGATGTACACTGCAAAAACTCAAAATCTTAACAAGAATATGTCTTATTTTTAGTCAAAAAAATCTCATTACACTTAAGACAAGAGTCATTACCAGAAAAATAACTTGTTTTTTGACAATTTTCACCTGTTTCAAGTAGATTTTCACTTGAAATAAGTAGTAAAATCTGCCAGTGGGACAAGATTTATCTTCTCATTACAAGCAAAAAAATCTTGTTCCACTGGCAGATTTTTCTACTTATTTCAAGTGAAAATCTACTTGAAACAGGTGAAAATTGTTGTTTTTTTCCAGTGATGAGTCTTGTTTTAAGTCTTCTAAATTTTTTTACTAAAAATGAGACATTTTAACTAGAAATAAGACAAATATTCTTGTTAAGATTTTGAGTTTTTGCAGTGTATGCTGTCAATTCAACGCGAAAATCTCTTGCGAATTAAGACCCTCTCTTTTCTCCATCAGTTCTGAAACTGGCTCTCTTACTTTTGCTTTTTGCAGTTGAGACTGTCGTAGCTTCTTTAATCGACAATTATCTCAATTAAACAGAAGGACACCTTGTGCCTGGGTGTAGATGACGGAGCGTAGTGGCTGAAAGAGACTGGTATGAAAAGGTCAGGAACCAGTGTTGCACAGTGGGAGGGCTCAGTCTGTTGAATAATACAGTGGATGATGTTATGGAGGCTCACGACGCCCCCCCCTTGATGTTAACATCCTCCTGTGATATTTTAGTCTTGCGCAAGATCAGGGATACTCCATCTGGGTTAGCTGTAGCAGAGGTACGGTCCTGGAGAGCAGCGCCGTACAGACACAAAGACTCTGACCCATACTGACACAGCGTGTGCGCTAAAGCATAAAACGAAGAGAGAGAAAAGGGTCAAACAGTCTAAAAGAAAATGACAGAAAAGAGGAGAGAGCAGAGTTTGAAATGGGGAAAAATGACATGAATAAAGCCGGAAGGGGGTTGAATAAAATGGAGACCGGGGCGGTCAGAGGACATGATCATTTTATTTTGTTCCTTTTCATAAAATACTACATAAAATGCCTTTTTATTATAATACACACATATAATAAGCTTACATCGTAGATACACTTAAAAAAAACATAACATTAATGAATTAATAGTTCAATAAAGCATCAAGAAAGCTGTTTTTTATTATATAAAACTTTTGAAAAGTACACATCAAAGCTAATCCTGCATATTTTTCCTTGATTAATCATTTAAAACCATAAAACTTCCCTTCCACTAGTCCATCCATCCATCCATCCATCCATCCATCCATCCATCCATCGTCCGCCGCTTATCCGTTCCCGGGTCGCGGGGGCAGCAGCCTCACCAGGGATGCCCAGACTTCCCTCACCCCAGACACTTCCTACAACTCTTTCTCCAGCTCCTCCGAGGGGAGTCCGAGGCGTTCCCAGGCCAGCCGAGAGACATAGTCTCTCCAGCGTGTCCTGGGTCTTCCCCGGGGTCTCCTCCCGGTGGGACATGCCTGGAACACCTCCCTAGGGAGGAGGGACATGCCTGGAACACCTCCCTAGGGAGGCGTCCAGGAGGCATCGGATACAGTTGCCCAAGCCACCTCCGCTGACTCCTCTCAATGTGAAGAAGCAGCGGCTCGACTCCGAGCTCCTCCCGGGTGACCGAACTCCTCACCCTATCTCTAAGGGAGCGTCCAGCCACCCTGCGGAGGAAACTCATCTCGGCCGCTTGTATCCGCGATCTTGTCCTTTCGGTCACTACCCAAAGTTCATGACCATAGGTGAGGGTAGGGGCGTAGATTGACCGGTAAATCGAGAGCTTCGCCTTTCGACTCAGCTCCCTCTTCACCACGACGGTCCGGTACATCGACCGCATAACTGCAGACGCTAGTCCACTTGTCCCGTGTGATAAAACATCACTGGCCGATGCAGCTCTGCAGTCCATGTAGGAAGAGGGGACAAGGTCCTCAAGAACCACGCTCAAAAGTGGAGGAACAGTCAGGACAAAATTGGGACAGGCAGAGTTCGGTCTTCATTTTCTGATTCTCATGCCCCTACTGTCCTGGGGCCTCATTTATAAAAGAGTGCGTAGGATCCACACTAAAAGTGCACGTAAAGCCAAAAATGGCGAGTGCAAAAAAAAATCCGGATTTATAAAACCGTGTGCACGCACACTTGCACGCAATGTTCGTTTTATAAATCACAGTCCAGCTGGAAGGTTGCGCAGGTGAATTCGCCTCATACCCCGCCCTCTACACGCCCACTTTATACGATAAATGGGCAATGCAAAGTAGTATTTGCATATGAATGAGCCTGCTGAGCATGTGCAGCGGCTTCCTGCAGTCTGTTTGGGCGTCAGGATGAATGAGACGTGTCGAGCCACCGTGCCAATGAATTTCACTGAGACTGAGATCAAGATGTTGTGGATGATGTGGACGACAGGAAAACCACATTATTTGGTGGTCACAGTAAAAGTAGAAAAAGTATATAAATAGTATAAAATAAAGCGAGTGAGTGGCAGCACGCCGTTGCTGCCCGTGAGTGCCACGGTGCACTGGGGACAGGGGGGGCATGTCCCGCGCGTAAAGGTTTCTCGTGCGCATAAAACTCATTATATATATATATATATATATATATATATATATATATATATATATATATATATATATATATATATATATATAAAAAAATCTGTGTCCCTTTAAACGCTCTACGGAGCCCCTCATTTGTTCTGTCCTCAGTCACTCTACGGTTGGAAGCGGTGGGTGAAGGAGGTTCCCGGCGTGTCCTGCACCGCGGCTGCAGCAGCAGCACCAGAGTCCTGACTGACGCTGAGCTTCACACACAGAGGGACATGATCAGCGCTATTATATTATAAGTCTGATATGTGACGACATTATTAAGAGTATGACATGAATATAGCTTCATTTCACCACCTCACAGCCTGCGTCACCAGTTCCCCATATCTTAAGTAAGTTCCTACGGACGGGAGGGTGAGGGTTGGCGTAGGGATACGCACATTTTTCGGTTCGTTTTTTCTTTTTAAATCACAACCTTTGCGTAGAAGGTGGCTTGCGCATCTTTCAAGCCCTGTTTTGTGCGCAAGCAAGCTTTACAAATGAGGCCCCAGGGCCTTTAAGCATCTGCTCATTGTCTTCGCATGTTGGATAGTGTGTATCATGCTGCACTGAGATTTATAACAAACTGTGGTTCTCTCACCCATCATTGTCTTCTCTACACTAAAGTAAATTGGTCTTCTTTACACGCTCGTCTCCTCAGTCATTGGTATATGTTCATATATAAAGCCATTCTGGGTAAAATTCCTTCTTATTTATCTTCTCTTTTGACATGGAATACAAGGAGGTTACAATCTCCACTTGACGGACATTTTGCATTTGGTTGTTCCAAAAATAAGTGCAGAATTTGGGATGAAAGCTTTTAGGTTTTCAGCACCAGATGCTTGGAATAAACTTCAATCCCAACTGCATTTACGAAACCTCATACCTGTGACTAAATTTAAAGCTCTGATGAAAACAGTGGAGTTCAGACTGTCTGTATGCAAGTGTTTTAATTAATTATGTCTTTATGTAATTAATGTATTTGTTTGTAGGTTTTTTTATCTTTTAATTCTGTAACTGTGTTGCTTCTATCTTGTTGCTGCCAGGTCTTCCTTGTAAAACTAACCTGACCGGACTAACCTGGTTAAATAAAGGCTAAATAAATAAAAAAAAATAAGCTTGATGTGGCACAGCATGTGCCGTGCCTGCTGCCGGGGTGAGGGTGCCCCTCAGCACCAGTTGCTAGGGGACTAAAAAGCTTTTCAGGAAATGATCTGCAGATATGCACTACTGTATTTGTTCTGAGTTGCAGACTTGGACGCATGCCTTACAGTACCTGATGGATCCATGATGTTCTCAAACAGAGGTGGGAGCGGCACTCTGGCTGTTCTCAGGCCCCGTTTCCACGTAGCAAAAACGATGGTGTTTTCATGTGTTTTGGCCGAACGAAGCTCAAAGTCACCGAAAACGATCATTTCTGAAAACTCCGGCCAAAGCGGAGATTTGCAAAAACTCCGTCTTCACGTTTGCTTGTTAACGGAGGGAAACGGACATTTAGGCTTCAGAACGTCACATTATGCCACAGAAACGTCACCACACTGCAAAAACTCAAACTTTTAACAAGAATATTTGTCTTATTTCTCGTTAAAATGTTTAATTTTTAGTCAAAAAAATCTCATTACACTTAAAACAAGACTCATAACTGGAAAAAAGTGAAAATTTACTTGAAACAGGTGAAAATTGTCAAATAAGTTATGTATCTAGTGATGACTCTTGTTTTAAGTGTAATGACATTTTTTGACTAAAAATTAGACATTTTAACTAGAAATAAGACAAATATTCCTGGTAAGATTTTGAGTTTTTGCAGTACAGCGTCATGAGTGCCACCTGTGTTTACAATGTGTTTGGCCACCGTCAATATTTTCTTGTATTTTACCTGTTTTATATTCTAAATTCACACTTTAAAGTAACTCCACTTCTCTGTCACTCCAAACGAAAGACTCTCATTCATCTTGAAAGTAACTGGAAGTTACTCGTGTCATTTGTTGATGTTTTTTTCCAGGATTCTGATTGGCTAGCATGACTTTATCTTCTCGTTACACTGCCCCCTGCAGGTTTGGCTGCTCATAGCAGCTTAACAGCGTATTTATGCGGGTTCGTGTAAATTATGGTATTTTTTAAAACGTAAAGGGGGAAATATCCGTTTTTGTAAATACTATGTGGAAACGTGGCCTCAGAAGACCTTTGGGCTGCTGGAAGGGGGCGTGCCAGGTCTCATGAAGGTGGAATTGATTGCAGTAATCAGCTGCCCCAGATGTGTTTTAGAAACAGTAGAAACATTTTTTTTTTCGTTCAAAATGTGTGATAATTCCATGTGAACACTGTACTGTTAATCCAGTTTCTAGCACTTCTCAAACACATCTGTTAAAGCTGAGCTGCTAGAGATCTTTCCCCTTTATGCAACAGTGTGTCTTGAAGCTCTGATTTCACGCCTCAGGAAAGTGGGACATTTCCAAAATCACCCCCCCCCCATCCTTCTTGTGGTTTGTCAGATTTTCTCCAAATGGAAAAATCAAAGTGTCGCGGAAGCTGAACATTTTTTTTTGTATTTTTGCAACAAATGAGTGCTATGCACCTTGCCCTCCCTGAATTACTTTTGCATTTCCTTTCTCCATTACTTGTTTAGGGTGAGATCTCACAATAGGATATTGTGGATTTTTCTTTTTTCTTAGATTTTTCTTTTTTTTTTCAGTTTCTGGCGTTTGCCACAGCAAATAATCAAATACACAAATACACACAATACAAACAAATAATCGTTACCATACAACTTCATGAGCTGGAAACTGAGCTGAAAACTAATCAGAAGCAGATCAATGTCAACGGTTGGAGCGTCGTAAAGAGCTGGCCCTCAAAGTTGCCAGACCGGCTCGTTATTGCAGTTATTGAAGTTTCATACCAGGACAGAGTAGAAAAAAACAACAAAAAAACTAACTGGATAACTGGATCCTTTTTTTCTTCTCTTTTTCTTTTGTTCCTTTTTTCTCTTTTTTTCCTTCTTTTTTCTCTTTTTTCCTTTTTTTTCTTTCCTTTTTCCTTTCCTTTTTGATCTCGACATTTCGACTTTTTTCTCGAAATTTCAACTTTTTTCTCGCATTTCACTTTTTTCTCGACATTTCGACTTTTTTCTCGACATTTCGACTTTTTTCTAAAGATTGTACTTCAATATTAATCTTGACATTTTGACTTTTTTCTCATAAGAGGAAAATAAAACTGGGGAATGTTAAAGGCTAACTAAAGTAGAAGAAACTAAAAAGGATATGAAATTAATGTATATTTTAGTCCCTCATCCATTTGAGCTAAATGCCTTTTTTAGCAGCACTTTAAATGTGTGTGTGTGTGAGAGAGAGAGAGTGTGTGTGTGAGTGTCCTGCAAGTTTGTATAACTGCAAGCAGCAGAAGAGAAAGCATAAACTGCTCCCGTTCTCCCGAAAACACAAACTACAACTGCACGTTTGTGTCTCTGACACCAAATACTGGAGCCTGGGATTTGTGATCTAGTAACTTGTCATCAAACAGAAGACGTCTGTAGCAACAAACCTCCACTCAGCATATACAGCAGCGGTTACGCAGCAGGATTGTCTCATACGATGATGAAGCACTAAAAGACGAGAGGAAATGGGGAGAAGCACAAAGAGGAGTGTTAAGTGAGATGAGAGCGGAGAGGAAACATTGATGATGGAAAATGAGGAGGAGGTTAGAGGGGACTGGGGGCGGGCCACGCTGCTCCTGTCAAACAGAGTCTCCGTCATCGCTGCTGAGGGGACGTGAGAGACTGTCCAACGCCAAATGTTTCTTGCAGCGCTGTTGCATTGCCCTCCGAGTGCATCGTTTGTGTGCATCTGTGGTTTGGGCTGGGGGCAATAAACGTACAGGAGCGTGATTTGGTTTGGCACTAATGCAGGGAAGAGGATCTATGTTCCTCACACACACACATTCCAGTCTGCACACACACACACACACACACACACACACACACACACACACACACACACACACACACACACACACACACACACACACACACACACACACACACACACACACACACACACACACACACACACACACACACACACACAGCCAGCTGACAGAAGCTCTGCCGCTTTGCAGCGTTTAGTGAATCTACCTGCAGACGAGATGACCTGGGTGCAGCTGTGCTGGGACGCCCTCGTCTGTGTCCAAATACTCAAAAAGCAGCTGAAGACATTACCCTTCAGTTCTATGCACAGTAAATGTTCTCTTGTATGAAAACTAGGCCTGTCACGCGTTAACTTTTAACGCACGATTAACGCGCAGGATCCTTTTTTTATCTCGACATTTTGACTTTTTTCTCAAAATTTCAACTTTCAACCTCACAAAAACATGCAACAGTCCTGGGCTATACTGCCCCCTCTGGCCAACCGGGGCGCCAGATGGGGTGGGGAGGATCCGGCCGGAATAACGTGATCCTTCCACGCGCTACGTTCGGCCGGAGAAACCCCACCCTGTCTGGTGAAAAGAAGCGGTCCATCACTCCTCAGGATAAGAAGGAGACCTGAGCTCAGTGCAGGGCCCTCCTTGGGTTGGCAGAGGGGAACAATGCCAAGGACTGTCTAGGTATGAGCACTGGGTGATGAAATGGGTAAAAAATCAGGGATAAAAAAAAAAAAAAAAAAAAAAAAAAAAGAAAAATCAACTTTTTTCTGCCATTTTGACTTTTTTCTCGAAATTTTGACTTTTTTCTCGACATTTCAAATTTTTTCTCAAGATTGTACTTCAACATTAATCTTGACATTTTGACTTTTTTCCCGAAATTTTGACTTTTTTCTCAACATTTTGACTTTTTCTCGACATTTCGACTTTTTCTCGAAGTGCATAATGAAAAAAAAATCTTCCCCCAGTTATAACTAATATAGATCCATGCAGCATGTGTTGCCTTCATTCTAAGGCTTATAAAAGACTTTCCATTTGTTTTTTGTGTTTTTGGTCTAATATGGCTCTTTCAACATTTAGGGTTGCCGACCCCTGAGCTAGATCCTCCCACCCCATGTTGCACCCCGGCTGGCCAGAGGGGGCAGTAGATCCCAGGACTGTTGCATGTTTTTGTGAGGGTAGCTCACATCAGCTACCCAAGGGAACACGGGGAGAACATGCAAACTCCACACAGAAAGGAACTTTCACCAACCCTGCCCAGGGTGTGGGCGCCAAAGTCATTGGGGAACTTAACAAGCACTCAGCTCCCACAGCGTCCCCGGCGGGAATCGAACCCAGGACCTTCTAGCTGACACAGGCTGACAAAAGTCTTTTGACGCTTTCATTAAACACTAATCATTATACATTACTGTATTACATAAGGGATTTGCCTTTGAGTGATCATCTGCTGCCGTCTTCTATTGACTATTTTGACAACAGCAGAAGTGCCAGTTGCAAAAATGTTGACCAAAACTAAAGATGTTTCTATCCATTTTCTCTGAAGATGAGATCTTCTCCTTCTTTCTTTTGAGGAAATGCTCACAGGGCGTGATTTTAGGAGAGATGTGGAGACATGGAGAGAGAAGTTCACACTTCACTGGAGACAGCAGGCCTCCCCAGCGGTACCTTGTTTTATAGAAATGTGCCTTATGTCTTTTCCAGTTGGTATTGTGTTAACACACCTGAATGCTACAGACCAGCAGACGGCCAACTCATTTACGTTTATAGAGATCTGTGGCCTGCTGCTGAGCAGTTCATCAGCTGCACTTGCCTGTAACATACCCTCTTAAATCCTATGGGAGCATTGAGGGGGTTTCATGTCTTGTTTAATTCATTTTCTTCAGGATCACGGGGTCAGCGGCTTCAGACCTGTGGCTCACACCTCTGTGACCTTTTGAAAATGTCTAATAAGCTAAGTTATGGCAGCAAGAAGGTGAATCTACAGCCGGTTTGGTTTTGGGTTGTTTTTGTTAAAGTAATTATGACACATTGAACAAGGTTATATTTTGTTGTTTGTCAGAGGTTGTACTAGACCGGGGTCGGCAACCCGCGGCTCTAGAGCCGAATGCGGCTCTTTAGCGCCACCCTAGTGGCTCCTGGAGCTTTTTCAAAAATGTTTGACCTTTTTTTTCTCCTTTTCTTTTTTTTCTATTTTTCTTTTTTTCCTTTTTTTCTTTTTTTTTTCCTTTTTCTTATTTTATTCTCGACATTTCAACTTTTTTCTCAAAATTTTGACTTTCCTCGACATTTCAACTTTTTTCTCAATATTTTGACTTTTTTTCAGATATTTTGACTTTTTTCTCGAAATTTTGACTTATCTCGACATTTTGACTTTTTTCTCAACATTTTGACTTTTTTCTCGACATTTTTCTCGACATTTCGACTTTTTTCTCGAAATTGTACTTCAACATTAATCTTGAAATTTTTACTTTTTTCTTAATATTTTGACTTTTTTTCCGAAATTTTGACTTTTTTCTCGAAATTTTGACTTATCTCGACATTTTGACTTTTTTCTCAACATTTTGACTTTTTTCTTGACATTTCGACTTTTTCTCTCAACATTTCAACTTTTTTCTCGACATTTCGACTTTTTTCTCAAAATTGTACTTCAACATTAATCTTGAAACTTTGACTTTTTTCTCGACATTTCGACTTTTTTCTTAAAGTGCATAATAAAAAAAAAATTTCCCCCAGTTATAACTAATATAGATAAATGCAGCATGTGTTGCCTTCATTCTAAGTTCTAAGACTTTTCATTTTTTGCGGCTCCAGACATATTTGTTTTTTTTTGTGTTTTTGGTCCAATATGGATCTTTCAACATTTTGGGTTGCCGACCCCTGACTTTAGACTAATACTAAATAACACTGTCGTCATAAATCTGATTTTCTTTTGACACGCACATTCATACCTAATAGAGAGGACACAAAATGTGTTTTCCTATCATGTCTATAAATAAAACTTTGCCTTTGACTGTTGGGTTTGTTCACCTGCAGCCGTACGCTTGTGCAGGAATCCATGAAAGTCCATGCATTTTCATACGTGCAGGTGGCTGCGCGGCAGTCTCTCACCCTGTCAGTGTTTCTTAATCCGTCTCTTCCTCCGCCCCTCCTCCTTTCGCTAACACCACCAGCATGGCGATCGCAGTCTCACCACCGTCACCCTGTTTACACCTCATGCTACCGCCAATTACTGCGTTTGACACCCGAGCTGTTACCCCGAGGTTGGGGAGTCGGTTTGAGAGTGTGGTGAGGGGGATGCGGCGTTGCTGATTCACACCGATGGCCATGCTGTCACAATTTTACCTGTGAAGAGACACATGAGGATGCCTGTGGCTGCTATATGGATCACAGTGATGTAAGTGTTGCTGGACGGTGTTGCATTAACTAAGGAGTTGTACTTTCATTCTGCAATACAATACAGTACAATAAGTCGTACAGGATTATTACAGAGTTTGCATGTTCTCCCCGTGCTTACGTGGGTAGTCCGGCTTCCTCCCACAGTCCAAAAACATGCAAAGTAGGTTAATTGATGAATCTAAATTGCCCGTAGGTGTGAGTGTGAGTATGTCTGGTTGTTTATATACGTGGCCCTGGACTGGCGATCTGTCCAGGGTGTAACCCCTGCCTCTCGCTTGAAAATGAGTGGGATAGGCTCCAGCAGACCCCCGTGACCCTATAAAGGATAAAGCGGGTATAGATAATGGATGGATGCATGGATTATTACAAATATTATCTACTGAGTGACACTTGGATGTTCCGTGCCGGGATCCCCCCGCCCGCCCAGTCCCCCACCCCCCACACCCACATGCAAGTCTTCATCATGATGTTGTTATGAGTATGTTACTTTCTGTGCTGAGGTGTTTTTTGCACCTTGACACTGTGTATTTATACACAGTGTGAAGATGCCTTTTTTCCTCCTCTATCCCAGTGTCATTCTCTTTTGGAGAAATTGGCGCCTTATAACAACTACGGTAGTACATTGGTGTCAACCGAAGTCAAATTCCCCTGTTTGGGAATGCATCATACTTTGTCAATAAAGCAAAGATTCTGATTCTGATCTGATTCTGATGCATGCAGGGTCATGGTCTTGGAGTTTTAGGAGTTTATTTGAGTCCTGTTCACTTGTAAACTTTTGTACAGACTTATTTGTGCTTTTGCTGTTGGACACCTCCTTTTATATTTCATTTGGTTTCCCGTTTTGATCTTAAATCAAATGTGGGCTGTGAAGACGGCAGCAGAAGCAAAGAGGTCCAGACCTTCCCCTCCACCAGTGTGGTGCCAGGGTTCCCCAGCCATCGGAGAGATGCAGCCTCCGCGGCGAGTTCCCCCAGGACCTCCGTCCAGTAAGACGTGCCAGAAACGCCTTCCCAGGGAGGCGTCCAGGAATCATCCTCGCCAGACACCTGAACCACCTGAACCGGCTCCTCTGCTTTTGTTCCTCTCTGCTGTAATTGCGGACACCTGTGTCTTGTTACCCTTTGAGCGTTTGCTAGAATGTATAATAGTCTGGTCTTTCATCGCTCCCCTGCTACTCCTTTGTCACTCACTTCTTATGCTCCTTTTGTTTCCTTCCAATTTATATTTTTAGTTTTCCAGCAATAGCAGGGCTTTTAATTGAAAGGCACTTCAAGGCAATTTATGGTAGAAAGTGTAAAACAACAGAAGCAAAAGTTCAAAGTAAGAGTTGAATTAAAGACCATCAAAAGAAATGTAACATTGTAAATATGCTGGAACATCTTTTGATTATACAAATATCCTGAAATTGTTTTCACACACCTTGATCATCTTTGAATGCTGCGTATAACACAAGGTGATACACTCAAACAAGCGATCACAAAACAGCATTTCACACATTTGTACTAATTTTCGGGGAAAAAAGTCAGAAACATCTGTCACTATTGCTCAATTCAGACTGCAGGTGTGACTGCTCAATTTGTATGTTTTGCTCAGATCTTTTCGTGTGGATGTTCATGTATCGTTTAGAGAGACTTGTATCAGTCTCCGATGTGATATAAGTACGTGCAAGCAGGCCTTGAAGTAGCACAAAAGTATTGAGTATTGCATAAACGAACAATAGAATGATACCATGCGCAGCACCATGTACGGGCCATGTAGATTTGGATTTTTCTTTCCCCTTAATAATAAAAACCTTCATTTAAAAACTGCATTTTGTTTTTACGTGTGTTATCTTTGTCTAATATTTAAATTTGTTTGATCTGAAACATTTAAGTGCGACAAACATGCAAAAAAAATAAGAAATCAGGAAGGGGGGAAACACTTTTTCACACAACTGTAAATGATATTTTCCTTACGGGATAACAGGTGGACCCTGGCTTCACCTCAGACAAATTGAGGAAGTGGTGTTCTCTATTTCTGTTAAAGTTTGAGACGTCATCATGATGAGATTTAGAGAGCCATCTAAAGCCTCATGAAACGACCTCTGAAAGTAGTGAGTTTTTACAAGAGATTTCCACGTAACTCAATATAAAGAATCACTGCGTGGAAAATTAAACCTCTGCAGCACAAATTGTAATAACCATTAAAGCTGCAAGCAGCGATGAACGGGCCCTTGCACCCTTGTGCACGTTCAGGCTGCAGTGGAAGCTTGTATGACTTGATGTAGATTCTTCAGGCCTGGACATTTAGCGGATGACACCACCCACGACTGTCTGTCAAACTAAACTGTGTAATTTGCACCAATTATGGTCAAGGACTCAAAACCGAGTCAGATGACACCACCCACAAGTCTCTATGTGAAACCATTCAAAAGTTATGGCAGAAAGTAGGAACTATCACATATGGACCAATCAGATTCAAGGGGGGGCACGCTTTTTGGAATCTAGCGTCGCCAAGGGTAATGCTTTTGACTGAGAAAAGTAATGCGCGTCGGCGCAGGATGGAGATGCATATTTTGATGTATAACACACGTGGGTGCACGTTACGGTTCGGGCTGTATTAACTGCCGAAGGAATTGCATAAATTGAGCCAAAATCACAAAATGGCCGACTTCCTGTTCGGTTTCGGCCATGGCGCCAAGAGACTTTTCTTTAAATTGCGACATGATACAGGTGTGTACCGATTTTCGTGCATGTACGTCAAACCGTATTGTGGGGCTTGAGGCACGAAGTTTTCTAGGGGGCGCTGTTGAGCCATTAGGCCACGCCCATTAATGCAAACCATTAAAAATTTGGTGACTTTTGGGGCACGTTTAGGGGGGCAAAAAGGCCATCATTTCGTTGGAAGGAAAGAAAGAAAGAAAGAAAGAAAGAAAGAAAGAAAGAAAGAAAGAAAGAAAGAAAGAAAGAAAGAAAGAAAGAAAGAAAGAAAGAAAGAAAGAAAGAAAGAAAGAAAGAAAGAAAGAAAGAAAGAAAGAAAGAAAGAAAGAAAAATCCTACAGATACAATAGGGCCTTCGCACTGTAAGTGCTCGGGCCCTAATAAACTTTGGCCACCCTAATAAATGAATGAAAAGACATCTCCGGGGAGTCAAGCAGGCAAGCGAGAGCTGCTGGTAGTTGTGAGTGGAATGAGCTCAAAGGCCGAGAATGCTGAAGGGAGAAAAAAAAAGGATGCTGCAGGAAGTAAAAGAAGAGTCAGTATTGGCGTGGTATGTCCTCCATCGCTCCTCTTGAGGAACAGAAGTGATGCCGTGCCGAGGAAAGTTCTACACTGGAATGTGATTTATGAAAAAACACTGAAGGTAAGACAAAGATAAACGTTTATTTGTTTGTTTGATAGCTTAATGATTTTTTGTCATAGAGTGCTCGTTTTTACACCATTATCTGTGGTTTCTTAGCTTTAACCCTTGTGCTGTCTTCGGGTCAAAATGACCTAATTCTCCTGTTCCTTCTTTCCTCCTGCTCTCTCCTTCCTTCTTCCCTTCCTCTTTTCTTCCTTCCTTCCTTCCTTCCTTCCTTCCTTCCTTCCTTCCTTCCTTCCTTCCTTCCTTCCTTCCTTCCTTCCTTCCTTCCTTCTTCCCTTCCTCTTTCTTTCCTTCCTTCCTTCCTTCTTTCCTCCTGCTCTCTCCTTCCTTCTTCCCTTCCTCTTTTCTTCCTTCCTTCCTTCCTTCCTTCCTTCCTTCCTTCCTTCCTTCCTTCCTTCCTTCCTTCCTCTTTCTTTCCTTCCTTCCTTCCTTCCTTCCTTCCTTCCTTCTTTCCTCCTGCTCTCTCCTTCCTTCTTCCCTTCCTCTTTTCTTCCTTCCTTCCTTCCTTCCTTCCTTCCTTCCTTCCTTCCTTCCTTCCTTCCTTCCTTCCTTCCTTCCTTCCTTCCTTCCTTCCTTCCTTCCTTCCTTCCTTCCTTCCTTCTTCCCTTCCTTCCTTCCTTCTTTCCTCCTGCTCTCTCCTTCCTTCTTCCCTTCCTCTTTTCTCCCTTCCTTCCTTCTTTCCTTGTTTTCTCCCTTCCTTCCTTCTTTCCTTGTTTTCTTCCTTCCTTCCTTCCTTCCTTATTTTCTCCCTTCCTTCCTTCTTTCTTTCCTTCTTTTCATTCTTCCTTCCTTCCTTCCTTCCTTCCTTCCTTCCTTCCTTCCTTCCTTCCTTCCTTCCTTCCTTCCTTCCTTCCTTCCTTCCTTCCTTCCTTCCTTCCTTCCTCTCTTCCTCCGGTGCCGGTGTATGTGACATGTCTTGTCTTTTTCATATGTCGGGTTGACTTAGCCACTCGGTGATGGAATTGTGGTTTGTTTAGATACATTTGGCCTTTATTAGCTTAAAAATGCATCTTTTATTCCCCGTTTGTCTGTTGTGCTACATGTGAATCAAGCTTTGTATGATTAAAAATGGCTTGAACGAGCTCCGTGTCAACCCCTGCATTTTCACAGTTCAAACACATGGTAAAAAAGCTAATTACAGAAAATAATAGTGTTCATGTAACCAGGGAGACTGGCGCTGTTATCCACTATGATTCTCCAAACCACATGTGATGAATACATTTATTGGCAACTTAAAATTGTCAGTGATAGCATACCTGTCAGCGGAGGAGAAACTGATGAGCTCTTTTTAAAAATACACTACTTAAGACTCAATCTGTCTTAAAAGCCTGGCATTTAGCGTCTGCCTTTGTCAAACCTGGACATGATTAAACAAATAGACTCAATTAAATGATTAAAACACAGTTTAAGATTTGTCAAGTCTTTGTTCTATTTGTGAAAATTCAAAAGACTGACAATCCGCCGACTTTTTCCCATCAAGCACTTGTTCTATTTTTGACCAGGTTCTTGATCTAGATGTTATCATTTGGAGTCTTAGTAGATATTTTTTGCTTTCATGAGGAATAAGAGTTTCACAAAGCTTAACGTGAGATTTAAGCGGGGTTAAGGGTCTGCCTGGGTTGTCTGAACACCTTTTCTCGGCAGTGGGTGGATCAAAAAATGTTCAATTTGGAGGTCAGAATTATCATTCTAGTTTCCTGACTTTTGACTTGCAGGATAACTTTAGCAACACGAGAGAAGGGGAACACATTTATTTTGTAACTAGTGGGGGGATGCAGACAGTTGCAGGGAATTATGAGTTATGTTCTTATAAACATTTAAAATTTAGAGTTTAACTCATTTTAATTCATTTACTTTATTTATTCAGGTAAATCTCAATAAGTACATTTTTAAATTTCTCAGAAGACTGATGTAGCCCAGACAGCAGCTGCAGCTGATGCTAAGAACACTTGTACTTTAATCCAGTTATCAGGTTTGGGATCTGTGCTCCTGCAAACTATGATCATATACTCATGTGCAAAATTGAGCAGCACTGCTTTGAGTCAGTATTGTTTTGTCTGTGAACAAACATTCAAAAAAATCTGGATCATGGTGAATCTTACTATTAAACGAATGCTACTGGAAGAAGAGTTTTTTTTTCATTGTGACATTATTTATTTAGTAAAAAATGAAAACAAAAAGAGGAAGAACAACAAACATGTGGGCAATGCTAAGTATCCGCTTATTGCTTCTGCAGGATTTAACGTGTTGTCAGGTGCTCCGTATCATCAGGTCTTGATGAATCAATCACCAGATGTGCAGTGTTTTGGTGGTTTGCTGGTTTGGACCATTCAGGTGTGTCTTAACACAATACCAAGAGGAAACGAGATAAGCGATTGTCTTACAAGAAAAATGTTGCTGCAAATCAGTCTGGAAAGTGTAATGATATCGTTACCATCTCTCTACATTTTGAATTGAATGTTGAACGGTGAGGAAGATAAGGTAATTTCCCAGGATTGCCAATCCTGCCCCAAAGTCAGGCTGTGAGAGAATTTAAAAAAAAGATGCAAGAATACCATGTCAGACCCTACGAAAGAGTATTAGGGCTCGAGAAAAAAGTTGAAATGTCGAGATTAATGTTGAAATACAATTTCAAGAATAGAAATTTCGCAATTTTTCTCAACATTTCAACTTCATTCACGAAATTTTGACTTTTTTCTCAGCATTTCAACTTTTTTCTCTCAAATTGTACTTCAACATTAATCTCGACATTTCGACTTTTTTCTCGAAGTGCATAATGAAAAAAAGATCTTCCTCCTCTAAAATATTATTTTTATTTTTCTCCTGCCTGGCCCTAATGCTCTTCTGTAATTTATAAAAAGAAAGCAACACCAATATTATTTGAAAATTAGACACCATGATATGAGGGAGAACATTTATTTTCCCCATTATTTGCCTTTGCGCACTCCATATGCATTTATGGATGACCAGTGAGAAGGAAAGAGAAGTCATATAAAGCAGTGGTTCTAACTGCACCTTCTCAGGACACATTCATCCTGGATTTGAGGGTGAATGCAAGATGAAAGCTTTGTTTCCGACAGTGCGGCTAACATGCCAGCAGCTGCAGCAGAGAGCTGGCAGTCCGTTTGTGCATGTTGTCATGCCCAGGATATTCGGGGAGAGCGGTTTGTAATTCCTGCATGTCCCTGAACAGCAGAGCCAGTAGAAAAAATCGGTTGGGTATCATTTGGGATTCAGGAGTCCCAAAGATCCAGGTGATTAATTTGGATCTAGAGGGATTTGCACGTTGCTTGTGCACACAGGACCACAAGTGCATCATGAAAATAAAATTGTATTTTTATTTTTCTCCTGCCTGGCCCTAATACTCATCCGTACAGATCACATGGGTTTCACTCAACATTTTAAATGTTAAAGTCCATGAGAGCACAATTACCGTATGAAACGTTCTTTGGGAAGGTTGCTGCAACAAAACCTCCTCTGTTTACAAAGAACATGGGCGCATAACTGATGACGCTACATTTGAAGGAACCACAAGACTTTTGGGACAATGTGGATGGATGAGACGACGGGTAGGAATCACAACCAAGTGCCATGTTTGGTTAAAATCATAAAAGCATAAATGTCTCACACCCTTTGTTGAGCACGGCAGTGGAGGGATCGTGATGTGGGGTTGTTTTGAAGCACCGAGACCTGGGAACTCTGCAGTCATGGACTAGACCATAAACTTCCTTCTACAACAGAATGTTCTTGGGGTAATATGAGGATTAAGTTACAGAAGAACAGAACAATCAAGGTTTTAGAAGTCCAAACCTCAACCCGAGTGAAATGCTGTGGCAGGATCAAAAGCAGACCAAAGACTTCGATTAAATTAGGTTTTTGTAAAGAAGAATGTAACGCTGTAAAGAAAAAATGGACAAAAAAACATGTGAAATACCAATAAAGTGTTATAGGAAAAGGACCAAAACATGTTATTGGTGCAGAACGTGGAACTGCAAGCGATTGAAACATAAGAGTCAATATTGCATGCATGATTTTTTAGCTTACAGGCTTCATCCTTGTTTAATAATAATAATAACTGAAAAGAGTTTGACGCCATTGTTGGTCTGAGGGTGTATGCGCCGAACAACCACTCCAGTCAGATAGTCTCTAATAGTTTTAACACCACAACAGGATGTAAAGAGAAGGAACTATTTGTCCTCAGCCTAATAACCAGGCCCACTTTTACACATACCAGTGCTCAAATGCAGGGACTGTGAGTAACAGGAACTTGAACCCACGCCCAGTGAAGATTCCTGCAACATATTCCCCCACCTCTCCTCCTCACATTGAGTTTGGAGCATTTGGACCGTGCAATATCTCAGAAATGTTGATGATACATAGATTCCTTTTTTGCAGAAATGTAAAATTGTAGGCATTTTCACCGTGGTGACTGGGTTTCCAACAGGCTTGACAGCTTTTCTGTAATGGTTTCAGACTTTTTGTTTTATTTCAAACATTGTTACGACAGCAACAGATCAGAAAAGAAGTGACTTCATTATGTTATTTCTTTTATTCAGAAATGCTCCTGTGCAGCATTGAGCTGTATGACTCTTCCCCTCTGAAAAGTGCTTACTTCTCAGCGAGGTGAGGGTGGTCCACCCTGTGAGAGGGCGGGACAAAGGGCTTGGCCTGGAACATGGCTATGATTAATGGACACACACACACTTGCAAACCCACACACAATCACTCTCCCGGCTGTCCCACATTGGGTCATGTCTTTTTAACCCCTGGAACACACAGCAACACACACCTGGCCAGCCCACGAGGAGGAGAGCAGCAACCTTGCAGCCGCTGTAATGTCACACACCAGCAATAGTTAAAACAGGACCACAGCCACTCTGCATGTGTGAGTGTGTGTGTGTGTGTGTGAGAGTGTTAATGAGGTGACCTGTGCGGTCCACCTGTTCTCCCCAGCTGAGATGGAGTCAGATGCCGTAAATATCTGGAAGAGGCTCTGGTGGGTCTTTGCTTCACCTCTCTCATCCCTCCTTCCTCTGGTTGCCAGATCTGACTCATCACCTTGCCAACTCTCTCCCTTTATTCTCTCCTTCGCCATTGTCTCTTTTTAGTCTCCTCCTCTCTCCAAATTACCTCTTTTTGTTGTTTGCTCTTTCTACCTCCTCTCCACCAGTTTCACGAGCTCATTCCTCTCACATGCTTCACTCTCGTCCTGCACTTGCCTTGTATCAGTCTGCTGGAGAACACCGTTTCAAATAGTCGAGAAACTCGTGGACGGTTACTTCACTGGAAATGCCCATCAAGACGTCTCCATTACTCGGTTGGCAGTAAATAGACTAGACTGGAAACTGGCGGCATAGGCTGTGATATTCATGGCTGTAGTGAACAGATGTGGTCGGTCACCAAAAAGAAGACTTTGAGGAGGACTGCACAAGCGGGGGAGGGGTGGGGGTTGTTCAGGAAACATGTCAGCAATGGCGCTTTTACACCAATACCTACTCAGACCGACTCGACTCGCCGTGCCTCTTCTCGACTTGACTCGCCTTGCCCACATTTCTTTTCAATACCCAGATGAGAAGTAGGAGGTTGGAGTGAAGCTGCTGTGACGTATTTGATTGTGTATCTAAACAAAGAAGACGACAACACTAAAGATGTAGAACTTGGAGGAGATGATATATGTGCTGCTGGGTCTGTGACTTGTGTTCGATACCAAGTTATATAAATGAGAGTGAGAGAAGTTTCAAGCGGCAACAGTTTTATTTTTGTTTGTTTGTCTCGGCGCTGCAGAAAAGTCAGCTGGAGCCGTGAGCAGCTATGAAGTGACAGAGCTCCTGGTAGATCTGGTCGTTCCTTATCGCCCGTCTAGATCCCTTTTTAATTCTTTCCTCAGCACCAGGTTTATGAACATCTGCACCTCAGAGTTGGATCATGAAACAGACTTTTGCCCAGGTTTATGAACATCTGCACCTCAGAGTTGGATCATGAAACAGACTTTTGCTGCCATTGTCTGTCAAATAAAATGAACAAGAAGCTGCTCAGACGTCTGACTCCATCCCCCCGACCAATCGGTGGTCTGTAGTGTGATGATGTCAGATACAGCCGACTCAGCCGCTTAGAACCTCGGCAGAGTAGTTACAGAAAAAGTATCTACTCGGCACGTTGGACCCCTAGTGGAAAAGCGCAAAATCGAAGCGAGTCGAGTTGAATCTGACTGAGCTTTCCGAACTCCAAATAATACTCAGAAAGAGTCACCAAATCTACTGCGGATGAGCTGAAGAGATAATGTTGTGGACATTTTTTGTTTCTTTACTCCCCCTTGTGTAGCTTTTGTTTTGTTTTTTATTCATATATGGAAAGGATTCTATATAAGCCACTAGGTTTCTTCCTTTCCTTGCATGTTATTTCAATGTTGTTACATTTATTGTTCAATTTGTCTTATATTGCTAAATAAATAAACTAAATAAAAAAAAAACTAAACTAAACTAAACATAGGGTAGAATAAAACGGAGATGAAGGAGGAGTCATTTTAAATAATTTCCTCCATTAGTTATCATGAAGAGATGTATAAGGGAAAGGGTTTGTTAGGAGCAAATGGTGTGATGTGTTTGTTGCTATGTCCGAATTTCTTCATAAAACGTTAACCTCATACACGTTCACTTATTTTCTCCTGCACAACTAATGAGCACAGTAATAGATGATGGTAACGCAACTTAATTTTGCTCGTTGTGCACAGGTCTATACACACAAAACACAATGTCACACAAAGTGACACTGTTATTGCGTTAATTAAAGAGTGCTTTAATTTCTCCTTGAAAAGCTACTGATGGAGAACGCGAGAAGGGATCATATCAAGGATGAAGGTTCAGCTGTCTCGGACAGCGAGGATTAGCAGACCAGACCAGACCAGACCAGAGTGTTGGACTAATGATGTTGTGAACTTCAATGAATGTGTTGTAAGAGACAGAGGCAGTCTGTTCTGTTCAGGATTCTTTTTTTAATTAAACATAGCATGCTTCTCTGTGTTATTAGTCTTATCTAAAGAGTTGCAAAACAAATTCTTACCTCACATGTCATTGCAAGTGAAAAAAAGGGCTGTATTTCTATACTAAATAAAGCACCAATGATGTGCACCCTGATTTCAACGAACGATTTCAATAGTGCACTAAGGTAGGAGTGATCAGTTTCTTCTTGTGTTTCCATAATGTCAGACATTTCCCAGTATCACCTGGGTTGCATTTACAACCACCCCAGACAGAGACGTAGGTGTGTAATCTTTGTTGTAGCTGTTTCCAACTTTCATACTCTGGATCTACCACATATGGCTGGATTTAAGGATATATCATTGACATTAGCCATTCCCCAAAGTTTGGTTTGTCCGAACTTGGTTTGGAGCTTTATCTTTCTGACCGTCAACAGGAGTTGTGGGAACTCATGAGGCTCCCCCGCTCCTCATGAATAACACCACTCACTGTGATTCTCTTTATTGTTGTAAAGTAATTACAAATTGGACCCAAGTAAGGACAAAAAGGCTGGAAATGGCCATCCACTGTCCACTTTAAACTTAAAAAATCGAATTATTATACATAATATCTGTCACGGCCTGAGGTTGAGTGGGTGTGTCTGGCTCCTTCCCCCCTACCTGACAACACCTACAATCACTCTGGTGCAATCATGCCCACAGCATTTAAGCCTCAGTCCCTCTTCAGCCCATGCCAGATTGTCTTGTGTTCTCCAAGCCTTCAAGCCGTTTACCAAGCCAAGTGAGTTTTCAAGTTTTTGACCTTTTGATCTTTTTCTGCCCCCAGACCACGTTTTTGCCTAGCCCTTGCCGGTACCTCTGCCTTCGCTGACAGCCTTTTTGGACCTTGACCTTTGCCTGCCCCTGGATGGATTTTTGCCTGACCCTTGCCTGCTCAGATTTACTCAAATAAATCTTTTGAACCGTTTTCCCTTTGTCTGCATTTGTGTCCATTCCTTGTGTGCCTGACAGAACAATCTGGCCCCCATGGACACAGCAGACATGAACACCCTGCAAGCAGCGGTTTCCGAACATGGAGCCATTCTGGGATCCCAACAACAAACCCTACGTAAGGTAGACCACAACCTGACTTCTTTGGCTAATTCAGTTCAAACTCTCAACACTCAGATACAACAACTGCAGGCTTCCTCGTCTTCTGCTGCTGCTGCTCACGCCCCTTCCAGTCAGCATTATGTACGTCAGCCTGCTGCCAGAGAGCCCAAGCTACCCCCACCTCAACCTTACAATGGTGAGCCCGGAACCTGTCGTTCCTTTTTGTCTCAGTGTTCACTGATTTTTGAGCTGCAGGCCTCTGCTTTTCCTACTGAGCGCTCACGTGTAGCCTATGTAATCACGTTACTCACTGGCAAGGCAAGGGAGTGGGGAACAGCTATGTGGGATTCTGAAGACCCTGTTTGTGATGACTACAACAGATTTGCTGATGAAATGAAGGAGGTTTTTGACCGTTCTGTTAGGGGCAGAGATGCTGCCAGGCAGCTACTCCAACTTAAGCAAGGCAGCAGGTCTGTTTTTGATTATGCCATTGATTTCCGTACTTTGGCGGCCTCGTGTGGCTGGGGGCATACTGCATTGTTTGATGCTTTTTTGAATGGACTCTCTGACACTGTAAAGGATGAACTGGTGTCTCAGGACCTGCCTGACGACTTCAAGGAGCTGGTGAAGCTGGCTGGCAGGATTGATGCTCGACTAAGGGAACGGCGCTCTGAGAGAGGGTCATCCCGCCCTCGTCCCTGGCTTACCGCTGCCCCCTCATTACCAGCACCTCTAGAGGCAGCCCCTCCTCCAGAACCCATGCAGCTTGATCGTGCTAAGCTGTCTCCTGAGGAACGCATGCGCCGCCGCCTCCGGAATGCCTGTTTCTACTGTGGCCAGACGGGTCATCTCTGCCTCAAATGTCCGTTAAAAGCCAACGCCCATCAGTAGAAACAGGGCTTCTGATGGGCACTGCTCAAGGTAATTCCCCTGTTAAGCGTTCTTTTTTGCCTGTTTTGCTGCTGGTGTCGGATGGTGCTCATCCCCTCACAGCTCTCATAGACTCTGGCGCTGATGAAAGTTTCATCTGTGCTGCCACAGCTCGTCAGTTAAAGATCCCTGTGCTTCCCTTGAAGCAGCCCGTGTTGACTCGTGCAATTGATGGACGGGGTCTCATGCATATCACTCATGTCACAGAGCCTGTTGCATTGCGGATTTCTTGTAATCACAATGAACACATATCTTTTCATGTAATGGATAACCTTCATGTCCCCATTGTCCTAGGCTTCCCATGGCTGTCAGTTCACAATCCTCATGTTAACTGGGCTGATAACACAATGATGAGTTGGAGTCCATTTTGCCATTCTCACTGCTTAACCTCTGCTGCCACCTCTCTCTCCCTGGAGCCAGATAGGACTGAGGAGTTCCCAGACTTGTCATCGGTCCCTCCTGAGTACCTGGACTTAAAGACTGTCTTTAGTAAGTCCCGTGCTGTCTCCCTTCCTCCTCACAGGCCTTATGACTGTTCGATTGACCTCCTGGAGGGAGCCATGCCCCCCAAGGGGCGCCTCTATTCTCTTTCCCCTACAGAAACTGAGGCGATGAACAAGTACATCTCAGAGTCCCTGGCCGCTGGCATAATCCGCCCCTCGTCTTCCCCAGCTGGTGCAGGGTTCTTCTTCATTGGAAAGAAGGATGGAGGACTCAGGCCATGCATCGATTTCAGAGGTTTAAATGATATCACTGTGAAGAATCGTTACCCATTGCCACTCATGTCCACAGCCTTCGAATCGAACTTGACCTGCGTAACGCCTACCACCTGGTGAGGATAAAGGAGGGGGATGAATGGAAAACAGCCTTCAACACTCCCACAGGGCATTATGAATATCTTGTTTTGCCTTTTGGTTTGACTAATGCCCCTGCTGTTTTTCAGGCCTTGGTCAACGATGTGCTGAGAGACATGGTCAATCGTTTTGTTTTCGTTTATATAGATGACATTTTGATTTTCTCTTCCTCCCTCGAACAACACAGACATCATGTCAGGCAGGTCCTCCAACGACTCCTGGAGAACCGTCTCTTTGTGAAGGCAGAGAAATGCGAGTTCCACAAAAGCAAAATGTCATTTTTGGGACACATTGTGAGTGCAGGCCAAGTCCATGTGGATCCCTCCAAGGTTAAGGCAGTCGCTGATTGGGCCACCCCAACCACGAGGCGTGGCCTCCAAGGCTTTTTAGGTTTTGCCAATTTTTACCGCAAGTTTGTACGCAATTTTAGCACGGTTGCGGCCCCACTCACAGCGCTGACCTCTCCCAAGGTGCCTTTCCTCTGGAATTCCCAGGCGGAGAATGCTTTCTCTAAACTCAGGAATTGTTTCACTACTGCACCTGTGTTAACTGTCCCTGATCCCTCTCTGCAGTTCGTAGTCGAAGTGGATGCCTCAGAGACCGGAGTCGGTGCAGTGCTGTCCCAGAGGTCCCTCAAGGACAACAAACTGCACCCCTGTGCCTATTACTCTCATCGCCTGTCTCCTACAGAGCACAACTACACCATAGGGGACCGCGAACTGTTGGCTGTGAGGCTGGCCCTTGAAGAGTGGCGGCACTACCTCGAGGGTGCAGTCTTGCCCTTCCTCGTTTGGACGGATCATAAGAATCTTGAGTACATCAGGTCAGCTAAACGCCTCAATTCCCGCCAAGCTAGATGGTCTCTGTTCTTTTCACGCTTCAATTTTACCCTCTCTTATCGCCCTGGTTCTAAGAACACTAAGCCTGATGCCTTGTCCAGGATTTATTCACCAGAGAAGGAGTCTGTAGCTCCTAAGCCCATTTTGTCTCCCGAGCTGATAGTCGGAGCTGCAAGTTTTGACATCGAGTCCCAGGTTCGGAGGGCCCAGCATCTGGAACCCGACCCAGGTAATGGGCCTACTGGCTGCTTGTTTGTCCCCACAGCTGTTCGCCCTGCGGTACTGACCTGGGGACATGATTCTAAGTTGGCGTGTCACCCGGGTACGAAGCGGACTCTGGCCTTCATAAGACGACGCTTCTGGTGGCCATCTATGAGGACAGATGTGCAGCAGTTTGTGGCGGCCTGTGATACGTGCGCCCGGAACAAGCACAGTAACCGACCCCCAGCTGGCCTTCTCAGACCCCTTCCTGTCCCACATCGACCCTGGTCCCACATTGCCATCGATTTTGTCACTGGTCTGGAGGTGTCCGAAGGAAACACCTGTATTCTCACCGTTGTTGACAGATTTTCTAAGGCAGTTCATTTCATTCCTTTGACCAAATTACCCACAGCCAAAGAGACAGCGGAGCTACTGATCACCCACGTTTTCCGACTTCATGGTTTACCCCAGGATATTGTGTCAGACAGAGGTCCACAGTTCTCTGCTCAATTTTGGAAGGCATTCTGCAAACTAATCGGTGCCACTGCCAGCCTGTCATCTGGTTTTCATCCACAGACCAACGGCCAGACGGAGCGCGCCAACCAGGACCTGGAGGTGGTTCTCCGGTGCATGACCTCCGCCAACTCAGCATCGTGGAGTAAGATGCTTCCCTGGGTGGAGTATGCGCATAACTCCCTTCCCACTAATGCTACTGGTCTTTCCCCTTTTCAGTGCTGCCTGGGTTACCAGCCTCCACTGTTTCCGGCACAGGAGGAGGAAGTGGCAGTTCCCTCGGTTCAGGCGTTTATTTGGCGATGTCGGCGAACCTGGGTGCAGGCCAGAGCTCGTATGCTAAGGTCAGTGACCTACTTTAAGAAGCAGGCTGACAAACGTCGCTCAGCAGCCCCCCTCTACAGTGTTGGACAGAAGGTCCTGCTTTCCACCAGGAATCTACCTCTGAGGGTCCTGTCCCGGAAGCTGGCGCCCAGGTTTGTTGGACACTTCCCAATTTCTAAGGTCATCAATCCTTCTACCGTACGACTCTCACTGCCTCGGCCCATGCAACGTGTTCACCCTGCCTTTCATGTCTCCCAAGTCAAGCCTGTGGTTCTCAGCCCTTTGTTCCCTCCCTCCAAGCCCCCTCCGCCTCCCAGGGTTGTTGGTGGTGGTGAGGTGTTTACTGTCCGGAAGTTGTTGAAGGTCCGCCGCAGGGGCAGGGGCCTCCAGTACCTTGTCGACTGGGAGGGCTATGGGCCTGAGGAGCGGTGTTGGGTCCCTTCCAGGTTCATCCTGGCTCGTTCCCTCATTAAGGACTTTCACCGTGACAATCCTGGGGCCTTGGATGGGACGCCAGGGGGCGTCCGTCGGAGAGGGGGTCCTGTCACGGCCTGAGGTTGAGTGGGTGTGTCTGGCTCCTTCCCCCCTACCTGACAACACCTACAATCACTCTGGTGCAATCATGCCCACAGCATTTAAGCCTCAGTCCCTCTTCAGCCCATGCCAGATTGTCTTGTGTTCTCCAAGCCTTCAAGCCGTTTACCAAGCCAAGTGAGTTTTCAAGTTTTTGACCTTTTGATCTTTTTCTGCCCCCAGACTACGTTTTTGCCTAGCCCTTGCCGGTACCTCTGCCTTCGCTGACAGCCTTTTTGGACCTTGACCTTTGCCTGCCCCTGGATGGATTTTTGCCTGACCCTTGCCTGCTCAGATTTACTCAAATAAATCTTTTGAACCGTTTTCCCTTTGTCTGCATTTGTGTCCATTCCTTGTGTGCCTGACAATATCCAAAGCAGTTGTATAGTTTTACCTACAATTTCATCCTGTTTGTTCTTAAAAATTGTTTTTGGTAAAAATAATATTTCACCAAACATATCACGGGCGATTTTATCTGCAAAAGGAAATCTGTTTCAAGTGTTTTGTCTTTTCAGCATTAAACCTTTGTCTAAAAAAGGGTTAAAAAAACAGTTTTTCTTTGTGTTTATGTTAAAGGTTTAAACACATGGGTAGACATGTATGAGGAGATGAGGAATATACCGCATTATACCACCTATCAGCGTTGCCACAAGAAGAGTGTAATGATGGACAAATGATGGACAGAAGAAACAGGCAGGGGTCAGAGTTTGAAGTATTAAGATGAAAAGTACTTATAAAGCCTTCCTTTATGAATAGTCGTGCTGTAATAAGCAGACCATTCCACATTCATGCAGAGCATTAACAGCGAGACCTCTCAGGCGTATATGGTGAAGGACATCACAGACGTATTATAAAAACGCTTCTTGAAACATGTGAAAGTTTTACATGAGGCATGGCTTCAGCACTTAGAAGAAAACTTTCTATGTGATTCTGGGCATCTGCGTCACATTCATTTTTTTGATACTTCTCTGAATAATGCTTAAAGTAGAGGAACTCAAAAATAAATCAATGTTTGATATGAAAACTGTGCTTGTCAGGCGATGTCTTTTAATACTTTCTCAGGAGGCACATTGTATAATTGTATTAATCTGATTAATATGTTCTTTAGTCAACATGACCCACAATGTGGTGGTAATAGTAGGATTAAACGTCCATGTGTAGGTGCTTATGAACAAAGTTTCAGCTAGTTCTCTCATGGAACTTTTCAGCTGCTGTGAAATGATACGTTTACTTCCTTCAGCATCCCAGTACCCTAACAAGGTTGAGAGTAATGGGACCATCAATGACTGTGTTTACATGCAGTCAATAACCCTTTTAAAACCTGAATATTGGCAATAACCCAAATTTGCACGGCCATGTAAACACCAATAACCTCTTTGAATAATCGGAATTTGCTCATATTCGGGTTTTTAAAAACCCGAATATTACCCCTGGGTTACTCCTTTTAAAACCTGAATATTGGGTCATGTAAACGCCTAACGGGATATCCCCATTGAACGGAACATGAATTTGTTTTCTGCACATGCTCTGTTCACAAGGAATCCTGGTCTTTTGAGTCCAGGAAGTTCTTATAAACACGGAGAAACCAAGACCAGGAGGAGACTAATCACTTCATAAATGTAATGAAGGATATGAACATTTCTGCATTTGTAGACGCTAGAAAGTACCGGGATAGCAAGATTTAAAAGAAGGTGAGGGCCGCTCGGTGGCGCAGTGGGTTAAGCAGCAGCTCATATACTGAGGCTACAGTCCTCCTGCAGCGGTCGCAGGTTCGAATCCCAGCTTGCGCACCTTTGCTGCATGTCGTCCCCATTCTCTCTCTCTACCCCATTCCAGTCTGCATCTTCAATAAACAGCCACTAGAGCCCAAAAAAATCTTTAAAAAAAAAAAAGAAGGTGAGCGAAAAGTTGCGCGAAGCAGTATTTGTTTTGAATTTGGATACAGGAAGAAGAAGCGGAAATGACGGGAATTGCGTCATGATGTTCTCCGTGCACGGCTGGTTTGATCCAGATATCCCGAATGATTAATCACCATGTAAACGGAATATTCCGAATGTTTAAGTAACCGGAATATTAGCAATAACCCGAATTTTGACTGCATGTAAACGTAGTCAATGGCCTCTGAATGGCACCATGAACCAAACCACACTACCTCCTCCTTTAGGGCTTTTTGACCAAGACATTGAATGGTGGAGCTGAATAAGGCACTGGGCTTGAGAGCCAGTCTTAGGACAAGGTGGACCAACTGAAGGAAAAGCTGCCAACAAGTGCTTTCACCACATCCGGAGAGCTGTCAAGGCCGTTGGTAAAAACTCCTGCTGTTGACCTTGTGAGGCCGTTTCAGAGTCCAAAGCTCTTATCAAAGCAAAAGGATGTGGCTTTCAATTATTTAGCGTTAGATAGTGCTAAAAGGCTAAGGCTAAATCTGTGTGTTTCAGGTCAACATGGCATAAAATAATCATACACTAGAAATTTCCATTTCATGTCTTGATGGCTCCAGCAGTCAAGTTACACTTTAAATCTGTGTTTGTGTTTTACTCATTAATGGGAGTGGCACCTCATTCCTAGCTTGAGGCTGCCGTCGGCTGGATGACCAGGGATCAGGTGGAAGACCTAATTAGGAGGTCTGCTGTGATCCAAAGCTCTCCATGTACCAAAGGCACTGAATACAAAATAATTTGTTTGTGTCTGTGATGTTCCCTTTTTCCAGAGAAATTACCCCGTTTGTTTCCAATTCAGCAATTCAGAGCCATATGTGAAAAGATGCACAAGCTTGTCAGATACTGGCACTTGTTCAGGAGCCTCCTGTGTCAATGTTAAACTTTTGAGGCATTATTTTTGGATGCACAAGGTTTCTTAAACTGGCACGGTAACACAAAGCATCACTTTGGGAATGTGGAAAATATAGGCAAACTGTCCACATTACCTTGTGCTTTATTATATGTTTTAATACATAACATTAATGCTGTCCAAACCTGATGTTTGTCTGATTTTTTTTGCGTACAGTTGGACAGTCATCCCAGCAACCTAATCCCTCCAAGCAGAACTCTGTTCAGACCTGGTATTAAAAGCTGCGCTATGAAATGTAGTCACAAGTGGCCGACATGAATGCAAGGTCTGAACACATTCCCAGATGGATTGAGATCCAGTCACTGAAGATGGTCCGGGAGACTTGTGTCCACATTCTCTTCAGCCTAGTTAAGTAAGCGTCCCTGAATCAGTCCCAGGATGCTTTCATGTTCAAAGTCATCTGCTAAGGCGTTAACTCCTTTTGAGCATGAATGAATATATTCGGGTTTGTGGTGGAAATTCTTTGTTTTATTATTTACGGCTTCTTCTCTCTCTCTCTCTCTCTCTCTCACTCTTTATTATTTTCCGACTTACACGTAGTTGTTTCTCCCTGCTACCTTTGGCAATTAATAATAATGCATTTGATGAGAACAAAAGCACCAAGCTCTGGTCACTTGATATTGGATTTCTCAGGAGGTATATTAATGCCAGGTCTGAACGGTGCCTTAGAATAAATTACCTGGACACACCAATGTTTGCAGCGTTTGTTTTCTTCTTGGCGAGCATCTCTCTAATGGAAGCCTTGAACATGCCTATTCTGTTCACACATAAATCTACATCCTACAAACCCTGTATTTTAGGTTCCTAAGTATGATTAGAGAGCACTTATAAATGGAGAAGTCCGGTTAACAGTCAGTTAATAATTCAGAACTCTGAAAAAGTCTGACGCACCTCTTTTCTTGTTATTGTTCTGTAATCAAACTTTTAATGATCTTCCATTTTTTCCATCAGTCTCTATATGAAGATAGAAAACGGAAATTAAAGTTGCAAGCAGCGATGAATGGGCCCTCGCGCATGCAATTTTCACCAATAAAGGTCAAGGACTCAAAACCGAGTCCGATGACTCCACCCACGACTCTCTATGTCTAACCATTCAGAAGTTATGGCAGAAAAAGGGATAATCAATCGACAATCGATACTTGGCCCTCCCTCCTCCCTGTTTTTATGGCATTAATCACATGCACTCAACACAAGGGGCGGGAGGGGGTCCCACATCACCCGCGTTCCCTCACCGGCCTGGGCCTGGGACGGGTGGGTCGGGTTACCCGGGCCTGGCGGGGCCCGCCGTGCAGCCTGGGGTGCCTTCTGGCGGTGCTGGACCCCCCCGGGGAGGGGGAAACGGTGCGTGATTGTATGTCTGTGTCGGTGAGAATGCGGTATGGAAGGGTCCTGCCATGGAGGATTTGAGCCTCCATTGGCAGGACATCAAAAACTTAATAATTTATCAATATTATATTATACAAAGATGGTTATTATTATTATTAGTATTATTATTAGTATTATTATTATTATTATTATGTATAGTATATTATATTATTATTAGTATAGGTATCGGATAGGTGAATGGATGAATGAATGGGATGCTTGGGTCTGGGGCCCTCCGTTGTCGGGCCTGCGCGGGTGTCGCCTTGTTGGGGGGTTCCCTCTCTCCGGGCCCGTCTCCGGTCCCCCCCGCTGCCTCTACGGCGGGGCGCCCCTCTGGTCTTGGAGGGCCACTTTCGTGGGGGACGGGTGCGCCTGCCCGCGTCGGCGGCCGGGGCGGCTCTGTCTCTCCGGGCAGGCTGGCCCCCTGCCGGGTGGGGGTCGTTGGCCTGAAGGGTGAGGGCCTCCTGGCCGCGTGTCCGGCCCGGACCGGGTGGCCGGGGATTGCCTGGGTCGCGGTCCGCCGCCGCGGGATCCCTGGCTGCTTCTTTCCGCGCCGTGGGGGCCCCGCCCGCGGGTGGGGGGGGGGCCTCGCAGGCGGTGGGTTGCCTCCCTCCTACTTCTCCCCTCTGTGGGGTTGCCGGTGGCCTGGGTTCCGGGCTATTCCTTGTCGGCCTCTGGTCTCGCGGGTGGCGGGGTTGCTCCCCCCCCTCCCCCACTATAGATACACTTCAGGTGGAGCTTTGTTTGGTTTATTACACACACACACACACACACACACACACACACACACACACACACACACACACACACACACATATAGTCATTTAGTCACATGCATACACACACACACACACACACACACACACACATGCATGATCATATACATACACACACACACACATAGACATACACACTGGCTTGTTCACCTGCATGCTGGCTCTCTAGTTTTTGGGTTTAGGTAGCGGTAGCGATAGCTTAGCTCAGACTGCGATCAGATCTCAAGATTTAGGTCGATTGCTGTTCGTGTTTTGGATGGCTCCGTGCCGGTTTCGTGCTTTGTTTGTGGTTTTTTGTTGCAGATTTCCAGTGCTTGACGTGTGTCTCCGTGTGTTCCTGCTTCCTGGATTGGCAGTGGATGTCGTCACCGCCCCCCCCCCCCCCACCCCCTCCCCCCCCCCAAAAAAAAAAAAAAAAAAAAAAAAAACTGGGTTTGTATGTGTATATTTATGTATGTGTACGCATATGTGTGCGTATATATATGTATATATTACATATAGTAATAATGCACATATATACACTTTTGGTTTCTACCGTCATGGTATCAATCAATAATATGTGTGCAGACAAGGTAAAAAAAAAAAAGAAAAAAAAAAAAAAAAAGAAAAAGGGATAATCAAATATCGACCAATCAGAATAAGGGGCGGGGCTAATTTGCACCAATTATGTTCAAGGACTCAAACCCGAGTCCCGAGTCCGATGACACCACTCACTACTCATTATGTCTAATCATTCAAAAGTTATGGCAGAAAGTAGGAACTATCAAATATGGACCAATCAGATAAGGGGGGGGCATGCTTTTTGGCGTCTATCGTCGCCACGGTAACGCTTTTGACTGAGAAAAGTAATGTCGTCGCAGGATGGAGACGCACATTTTGATGTATAACACACCTGGGGGCACGTTACGGTTCGGGCCGTATTAACAGCCGAAGAAATGGCATAAATTGCGCCAAAATTACACGATTAATTCAAAATGGCCGACTTCCTGTTCGGTTTCAGCCATGGCGCCAAGGGACTTTTCTTTAAGTTGCAACATGATACAGGTGTGTACCGATTTTCGTGCATGTACGTCAAACCGTATTGTGGGGCTTGAGGCCAAAGTTTTCTAGGGGGCGCTGTTGAGCCATTAGGCCATTCCCATTAATGCAAACATTAAAAATCACATTTTTCACCAGGCCTAGCTTGTATGCAAAATTTGGTGACTTTTGGGGCACGTTTAGGGGAGCAAAAAGGCCCTCATTTTGTCGGAAGCAAAACGAGAAACAAAAACAACATTTCCTACAGATACAATAGGGCCTTCGCACTGTCAGTGCTCGGGCCCTAAATATAACGATGATATTAGAGGTAGGCTGATTATTTTAATTGGTTAATACATTAGTTGGCCAACTATTCAGCCGAGCCATAGAAATCATCTGAAAAGTAAATATGCATATATAATAATTTGACAAAACAACTACATTAAAACTAGCTTGAGGGTGCCTAAGACTTTTGCTGGACTTTTGCTGGACAAGGACACACCCTCAGGAAGCCAGCATCACAAGACAGACTGTGACTTGGAATCCACAAGGAAAGAGGAAGAGAAGCTGACCTTGCAACAGCTGGAGGCGAGACACTGAAGCCGAGCTACAAAGTCTGGACACCAACTGGAGTGGAGCAGCAAGATCAGCCCAGAACGGAGTGCAATGGCGGACCGCCGTGGATGGCCTATGCTCAGCCGTGAGCAATGGGCTTAAATGAAAAATGAAATGAAAGAAAAATAGACAAGGAGAAAGTCTTCACTTGTTAATGAATTCAGTTTCTCAGTAACAACTGACACAGGAGAGTGTGTGGGAGTCCTGTGTGTGTGTGTGTCAGTACAGTAGGTGAGTCTGTGCAGTCCCTCCGATGGCTGTATACATCATAAGTAGACACTTTCAACCACACTTTGCAAATAAACAGCGCTGTGTGTGTGTGCTTGCATGTCTGCTTCAGTGCATTGTAGTCCACACTTGCACTTGACTCCATCCTCCCACCTCAGTTCCACTTTGTGTATATGGATGTGTATGTGTGTGTGTGTTGCAGCGTACAGTGAGTGCAGTGTGTGCTCAGTGTGCCTTTATGCAAGGCAGGTGAAAGAGGTAAATTGGGCCGTTCCATCATGCGATGCAGGGAGGCCAGGCTGACATGCTGATCAGGTGTGCATGCATAATGACCACCAAAAATAAGCTCTGTTTTGAATAATGCCCCTTACTACCCTCTCCAAAAAAATGAAAAAAAGAAAGAAAGAATAGAGTAGTGGAAGAAATGTGGCGATGTGCTCCCACTCCGGCTGGGTTCTCATCCATCTTAACAATGAATGGAAATCAGAGACAGACTGCCACCGACCGAGGCCTCCACAGAGCCCACTTACATCTCTTTTTCCATCACTATCTCTCTATCACCCCTTTATTCATTGACCCTTTCCTCTGCATCCTCCGTGCTGCTGTTTTGCTTATTTTTCCCCTCATATATTCTTCACTGGTCTGAGTTTACTCAGCTTTGCTGTGGTTTTCTGACATGACCCTCGCCCCCCCTTCCTGTTTCAGCTGTATAGCAAAGTAAAGTTTGCATTTGAGTGCAATTTTAAGCTTTTTGCACTCTTCATAGAAATGTTGTAAATTCTGAAACCCATCCATCCAGAAAACACGCACCCACCTATCTATTCATTATTTTCTGCTTCTAATTATTCGGGGTCACATGGGTCTGCTGGAGCCTATTGCTGCTGTCAAAGAACAAAACGTGGGATTACACCCTGGACGGGTCATTAGTCCATTGCAGGGCCTGAAATTGTTTTATCTAAACAAAAGGTTGTACAGAGCATCTTTAAAGCAAGACTCATGAAACAGAGACAAGTCTAAAGACGACTACGTCCACGTCCTACCAGAACTAACTCATCATGACTCCTCTTCAGCGTCAGCAGTAATGTTTCAAGGCCAAAACAGTTTGGGTGAGCTGCAGACGCTGTTTTGTTGCTGCCACTTAAGGCTGGATTATGGTTCTGCAACAAATCGACGCCGAGCCTACGCCGCAGGTTGCGCCGCGTCGCGCACCCCACGCCTCGCACCCCACGCCGCACACCCCAAGCCGTGCCTGACGTACCTCCCACAAATTGTAACTACTTGTCGAGAGGTCGCAGACCAAATGCAGATGAGAGGGCTGTGATTGGTTTGCTTGGTAGAAACGCATCTCCGGTTTCCGGTTCGTGAACTTTCAGCACTCTTTTCTTCGTGTATGTGTGATTTATTTTGTTTTGGTTTTTTGCACAATAGTTGTCCTTATCTCTTTGATTCACTGTGACCGGAAAAGTCGGATAAACCAGTCAGGAAAACATTGCACCCCCTTAGCGGCCGCGGGGGGTATTGCACCGCGGCGAAATGGAGTGACGGAGAAGTCTGAAGGGTTCACGACGGCGTCACGACGGCGTCACGTCGACGTCACGACAGCAGCGTGTGCTCTACGTTGGTGTAGCGCAGAACCTTAATCCAGCCTTTATACACGAGTCAGGACGCTTTTATAGTCACACGGATTGAAATAAACACCAGAAACTTGTTCTCCAAAAAGGATTAGCATTCAGTGAAGGCCTTGGCATAACTTGGCTATATATCTGTGAGAACCAATAACAACATGTTCCAAGATTTGCCTTTTGATTTTATTCAGGGGGTGTCCTGTTGTTTTTACTCTACTTTATACTTTGGACTGTATTGGGGATGCAGGAACTGCTGCTGGTCTTCCTAACGCTGTTCGGCAAAGGGCCAAAAACAGAGACACGAATACATTTTAATGCTAAATTAAAGGCACAATTTGAATGAGAAATAAACATTAAGGGCTAAAGATGGAGGTGTAGAAGACCTAGCTTCCACTGTGTATTTTCCTTTAATTTCCTTATTTCTACATAAGCATGCAATTTTTCTTAATATCTTCGCAGCATCCTCTAACCCTCCTCTTCTCCGGCTCTGCAAGGGGCAGTAAAGGAACAAGCCGGCAGTATAAGTATAATTCATGACTTGGACAGAGGGTGAGTTTTACTGCAGGTAGATAAAAAGATATCGTCCTTCTGCTGCTGTCTACATGCACTATGTACACTGTCGTTAATATCCGATGTGCTTCTCTGCAGCAAATAGATGTGCAATTAAGGCACTGCAACAGTGCTCCTTTTAACATGAAGAGAGAGAGTAAAACATTAGGATCCTCCATGTGGCACAACTGGAATGGCCTGGAACCAGCAGAGGTACATTATATCAGTTTGCATCACATATCAGGAACGCTGTATGCCAGCTGTTAAATTTCATGTTTACTGTGTAAGTGCACGCTGTGTATACAGTTTCAGTGAACTATAGTGGCAAGAAAAAGGATGTTTACCTGTTTAATATAATGGCTTTCTACATTTGAAACACAATGAGCTTAAGCTGATAACACACAAACAATTATAATTTCTCATGTCTTTCCTGAAGCCAGCCATTAAATATTCATGCTGCTGGAGGAAAAAGCAACTGAACCAATAGACTGATTGCTTGAACAAAACCTCATTGCAGACAGTGGTTTGCACATCAGGAGTTCAGTCAGTGAAATGAGTTTGGAGATGGATTTTAGAGCTACTTTTTTTGATTAAAAAAAAAACATCTTAAGTTTTTTGTCTATAACAAGCATCTGTGAACCACGCGTCGCTACAAGGAGAACTCTGAAGAGATACAATCAAGATCAGTTGATCTGCATAAGTCAGAGAGAGATTCAACGCCATCCCAAAGTGTGTAGGTATCCATCAATCCACAGACAATCGACTATAAATCGAGACATTTAAATACCTGGATGTCCAGCCAAGACGACTTTAAAAACACAAAACAGAATCCTTGCTGAGGTCAAGAAGAAGCTATGCGTACCACTTAACCCTTGTGCTGTCTTCGGGTCAAGGAAGGAGGAAGAGAAGAAGGGAGGAAAGAAGGAAGGAAGGAAGAATGAAAAGAAGGAAGGAAGGAAGGAAGGAAGGAAGGAAGGAAGGAAGGAAGGAAGGAAGGAAGGAAGGAAGGAAGGAAGGAAGGAAGGAAGGAAGCATGGAAGGAAGGAAGGGAGAAAATATGGAAGGGAAGAAAGAAGGAAGGAAGGAAGGAAGGAAGGAAGGAAGGAAGGAAGGAAGGAAGGAAGGAAGGAAGGAAGGAAGGAAGGAGCCAGCATGAGGAAAGAAGGAAGGAAGGGAAAAAAGAAGGAAGGAAGGAAGGAAGGAAGGAAGGAAGGAAGGAAGGAAGGAAGGAAGGAAGGAAGGAAGGAAGGAAGGAAGGAAGGAAGGAAGGAAGGAAGGAAGGCAGGAAGGAAGGAAGGAAGGAAGGAAGGAAGGAAGGAAGGCAGGAAGGAAGGAAGGAAGGAAGGAAGGAAGGAAGGAAGGAAGGAAGGAAGGAAGGAAGGAAGGAAGGAAGGAAGGAGCCAGCATGAGGAAAGAAGGAAGGAAGGAAGGAAGGAAGGAAGGAAGGAAGGAAGGAAGGAAGGAAGGAAGGAAGGAAGGAAGGAAGGAAGGAAGGAAGGAAGGAAGGAAGGAAGGAAGGAAGGAAGGAAGGAAGGAAGGAAGGAAGGAGCAGGAGGAAAGAAGGATAGGAGAATTAGGTCATTTTGACCCAAAGACAGTACAAGGGTTAAAGGCTTGGAGACACTGTCAGACGTCCCGTTCATATTTGGGATCAACGCATCATGGCAAAAGGTGAAGTATGGAGGAGGCAGACTCGTGGTTTGGGCTTGCTTCACCGTCTGACGGCCTCAACTACTTACCCTGATCACCAGGGACATGGATTCCCAGCAGCTCTGATTCAGAGATAAGTCATGGTGTCAGAAGAGCTCACCTGTCCCTTTGGCACTGCTTTCAAAAACAAGGAATTACATTTACTAGTGTGTTGTCAGTAGCAAACATTGTGTTTGTCTGCTATTGTGACTGGGATGTTGATCAGATCACATTATGTGCAGCATCCCATCCATCCATCATCTGCACCCGCTTCCTCCGATGCAGGGTGGATCTGCTGGAGCCTATCCCAGGTCTCTTTTGGTGAAAGGCAGGGGTAGGTCCCTCGTGTAACAGAGTGTCACACACATAAACGAACAACACACTCTCACTCACTGCTACAGTCAATTTAGAATCAGTGTTTAGCCTAACACACATGATTTTGGAGTGTGGGAGGAGTACCTGCAGCCAAACCAAACATGTATATGCTCTCTATAGCCCCTTCATGATATACAGTGTTAACTGGTGCTGGAGTCTGTCTAAGGCAGGGGTCGGCAACCCGCGGCTCTAGAGCCGCATGCGGGTCTTTAGCGCCGCCCTAGTGGCTCCTGGAGCTTTTTCAAATGTTTCACCTTTTTTTTTTTCCTTCTCTTTTTCCTTTTTTCTCTTTTTTCCTTTTTTTCTCTTTTTTTTCTTTTTTCTTCTTTTCTTTTTTCCTTTTTTTCTCTTTTTCTTCCTTTTTCCTTTCCTTTTTAATCTCGACATTTCGACTTTTTTCTCGACACGTCGACTTTTTTCTCGAGATTGTACTTCAACATTAATCTCAACATTTCGACTTTTTTCGTGACAAATTTCGACTTTTTTCTCGACATTTCGACTTTTTTCTCGAGATTGTACTTCAACATTAATCTCGACATTTCGTGTTTTTTCTCAACATTTTGACTTTTTTCTCAACATTTCGACTTTTTTCTCGAGATTGTACTTCAACATTAATCTCGACATTTCGCTTTTTTTCTCGACATTTTGAATTTTTTCACGATATTTCGACTTTTTTCTCGAAGTGCATAATGAAAAAAAGAATCTTCCCCCAGTTATAACTAATATAAAAACATGCAGCATGTGTTGTCTTCATTCTAAGGCTGATAAAAGACTTTTCATTTTTTGCGGCTCCAGACATATTTGTTTTTTGTGTTTTTGGTCCAATATGGCTCTTTCAACATTTTGGGTTTCCGACTCCTGCTCTAAGGTGTTGCAGGGCATCAAGGCGGCTGACCATCCTGGACCAGTCACCAATGACTGAGCTTTGTCAGAAAATACCTGTGACTTTCTCCCATTTAGAACTGACTTCAATGAACCCCTCCCCTCTGAGTCTCTGAGTCAGTAAATGCCTAGAAACAGCCGAGAGTCAGAGCTGACTGAGGTGTCAAACCTGTAGTAGCAGAAAGGGGCAACTGAACCACACTATTAAAAAACGAAGAGGAAAGAAAGAAGCAATGGTCCTTGTGCAGCCCTCTGGCTCTCTTGCTGTCAAACTTGCCACGATGCGCTCTAGAACAAATCAGAAATGCCTCAAAAAGAAATGGATTTCTGTAAATGTTTATGCCAGATAGTTTTGGAAGCAAATCTAAGCGAAAAAAAAAAAAAAAACACACGAGCAGGAAAGGTGCTGATGTGAACTCTGCCATGGAGTAAGAAAGAAAAGAAAGGCAACCCGAGGAACAAGATGAAGAAAAAAGGGGAGGTCATGGAAGTGTGAAAGTGCGAAAAAGACAGGGAACGAGAGGAGAAACCAGAGCGAGGAGTTAGGACAGTGGTTATGAGGGAAGGAGGGGAGGAGGAAGAGGGATGGGAGTTGGAGAGGT
Source organism: Cololabis saira (assembly GCF_033807715.1). Taxonomy (NCBI): domain Eukaryota; kingdom Metazoa; phylum Chordata; class Actinopteri; order Beloniformes; family Belonidae; genus Cololabis; species Cololabis saira. The sequence continues at coordinate 37,262,614 of NC_084603.1, forward strand.
AAAGGATGGAGTGTGGCTTAAGAGTGTAGAGGAGGACAGGAGGGAGGACGAGGAGGTGGTGGTGGCGGGGCGTGTTTTTTTTTTATGTGTAAGCGTTTCCTTCAGCCCGGGTGATTGAGCACCTCTGCCCTGAACTCTGGGTAATGAGCGGAGAGAAAAAGGAAACTTCTGCCCTGGAAAGTTCCCAAATTATTTAGAGGCTTATGGCAGCAGTGGTGGTGGGGAGAGGGGGGGTGGGGGTGGGGGGGAATTACAATATGCACAATTCACCTTCTGGATACCACATGAAAAATAATGAAATTCCTCTTGACAGCTCTTCCAACCTCTAGCTGTATAATGATTTTTTTTTTTTTGCAACCCCCCCCCACCCTACAGCCTTTCCATCCTCCATCCTGGCTGGATCCCCCATCCCTCCCTCCCTCCCTCTTCCTGAGCCTGTAGTATCCGGGTACATCTGTTTTGCATGAGATGCATAAAATGACAGGACTTAGACAGCTACTGCATCTAGTGACAAAGATTACTGTCAGCCACCTTCGCCAGTTAATACATCATTGCCACTGGTCCGTTCCCTGCCTCTGTCTCCTAGCGACAGCCTATCCCTTGGCGAGGCCCGGTCCATGTGATGAACCAGACCCCCCCCTCCACCCCCCCGCCCTTCTCTCATTTCTTACACACCTCCCTCTGCTACTCTTCAGCTTACCTTTTACATTAAAAAGAAGAAAAAAAAGACGAGGAACTGCTTTTTTCAACTTTGCATTTTTATCATATTACCATAAAATACTGGTGAGAGCACGGCATCGGCATTCATATCTGAGCAATTTGATTCTGCCGGTGATTATGGCGTGTTTAGACTTGTTAATGTGCAGCTGCATGCAGGAGGAGAGAGTGGGGGTCGAGGGTGGGGGAGAGAATAATAGTTGCTTTTGGATATTACTTTTTTTTTCTCCCCCTATTAGTTACAGGAGTATACAAACTTTTAAATAGTGAAGAAAAAACCGCTTCGGAAGAAAATTGTGGGGCTTAATATCTTTGCAAGCCCTAATTACACGGGAGCATCTGATGGTCCGCTGGGTAAAAAATGGTTGTTTGGTTGTTGTTTTTGTGATGTTGGGTGAGGATGCTGAAGCGCTGCTCCTGCTTCATGAACACAGATGAAACAACAGGAACATGGCAGAGCGGTGGGTATGTACTGGTGGGTACATGTGCGTGACATGGGCACAAGGACACAGAAGAAGTTCTTTAAACATGTGGAATATTGATATTTATAACAAAAGACTCAGTTGACTGTATTGATAAAAATGATATTGAAACTTCAAATTGTGACGTTGTTGAAACATCAGTCGGGCTCAATACAGGTTAGCTTAGCTGACGAGTTGAATTCCTACGACTCACTCATCGTAAGAGCCAGCTCTCGACTTCACCCTGGTAAGCATCATTTGAGGTTTGATTCTCACTTCAAATATGTGAGTTGACCGACTCAATGAAGCCACTGCTGAAGTTGCCAAGTTAACTTTCACACCACGTATCAAGAATAACACTTCATACTAACAGATACTTTTTTTTTGTCTACATTTATATTAATGGTTAATACCAAGTTGGTAAAAACCTAAGGCATATATATATATATATATATATATGCATTTTTAATATATAATCATATATATTTATTGTATTAATATATTGATTGATTGATTGATTGATTGAATTGTTTATTTCGAACACATAAGGGAAAAATATAAAATCTTAAAACAAATTCAACAGCAAATACAAACAGCAAAAAAAAAAACAGTGTCCGAAAAGGTAGAAGTAAAACTTATTTAACCCTGTCCCTTTGTTACCTCTATAATATTAATAATAAATAGCTGCTAATTTACCTATTAGGCTACAGATTTTCCCATTGGTTGTGCCTTTGCACCTAACCAGCTAACAAACACAATCTTTCCTTAACATAACTCCTCAACCAAATAACTTCCCAGAACTTCCTTTTTGTACCGTTTTTTAAATAGATTTATATTGACTGAATCAAAGCTAGACTACTGCGAATATCTGTCCCCCAAAACTGCAGAGTGGGTATGTAGGTATGTACTGTATGTATGTATACTAACAGAAACTTCCCGTCACTACTGTCCTGGCTTTGGTTCACATGAAATAATCAACAATTACTTCCTCTCCACCAAACCTGAAACATCTACAAACTGTAAGTTGGATACACTGTTTATGTCTAAATTCAACTGATCATCATTACTCTGACAGGCCACACGTAACGGCGGGGGATGGGAGGGGGAGGGGGGGGATTTACGGGATTTCTAACCTGGGACACTATTGTTCACATCCAGTGATTATCTTCCAAGCACCTCACGAGTAACGCCGCTCTGACCAATCACTGACAGGGCGACGTTTCATGATCTTCTCTACATGAAAGTGTAGAGACGGGGAGGGGAGGAACATTTTATATTGAGGTGTATTCTCTTATGCAGCTTAAGAGGGAGGAAGAGGAAGCTACCCCCCCCCCCAATGTTTTGTTAGATGTTTGATTCAAATATCAACAAATACGGCATCATCCAAAAATCCCTTACCCTACCTTTAACCCAACCTGTTGTCTGGGACAAATCACTGCCCACTCCTTGATGTCCTTTCAAAGTAAATGCCAAATTTGTATTATCTTGTTGTCACCGTCATCCAGACCTCAGTGACCTCGTGGTTAACTACTCCTACATTTGTGGTAACCTTTAGACTGACATTAGACATTCTCCCTTTCTTTCTAATTCATAGTAAAATTGATATAGTGTAGTTCTTAATAAACAAAACAAAAAGATGTCCAGGCAATATGGATGTTATTTAGCCCAGAGGAAGTACAGTATGAACATATGAACCAATGCCATGCTTTTAGGTTCTTCCAGGATGATTTTGGCCTTGAAAGTTTTCGTGTTGACAAAAGCTCAGAAAGCAAATGAAGTTTGAGGGTCAAAGGTTTTTGCAGGTCAGGGATTGTTTAATCAAAAAAGTAATTTGCTGATTGTATCTTCTCTCTTCTTTTATAAGAGTTCTGTGACAAAATTAATTAGAAATATGTCAAGCAATCACGTAGTCATATGTAACATAATTCATATTCTGCTATACATATATATGTGATATGTGTGTGTGTATATATATATATATATATATATATATATATATATATATATATATATATATATATATATATATATGTATATAAAAAAGCTAAGCAAGCACTCCCTGTTCCAGCAGAGGTGGTCAAATAGAAATACTGATGAATGATCCATAACAAAGTAATATTACCTTAAACTGTCCTCTTAATTAAATGACCTATTTTGTTGTAAAAGCGATCAATGAAATCTGATGTTTATATGCAAATTAACAGCTGTACATTTCCTCATGAAACCTCCAGATCCCTTGCTGGGGTCAAGCGGTGTCGGGGGGGGATGTGAACCGTACCCGTCACATTTCCTCCACCCGTTTCTCCGTCGCTAGGGGTGAACATGCTAAATGTACACACCGTGGAGCATTCTTCAGATCCGACTCTTACTGTATCTTTTCTCTGAAAGTTGCTGAAGACCAAAATAGCGAGGAAACGTGGAGAGTCCTGAGTTTCCTTGTGGGAACTTGGCAGAAGCACAACTGTTAAATAAGCATCAACAGACTCTGGTTAGAGCCACTTAAAGCGGTTCTGAAAAGCAACCTCGGCCAGAGAGATTTTGACGTCTTTATACTTTTATAAAGTAGGCTACCTGTAAATAACTGATTACATGATGAGCAAATAAACACTCATAAATATAACCACAGCCACCCTTTGATTAAAGAAAAACAAAGAAAAGGCAGATGACACTAGTTTCCGAGCACGTTTTATGTTATTTGAGGCGGGGAGCGCTAGGAAGGAGCTCACAGACGCGTGAGCTCCAGCGTGTGCGTCGCAGATCAGCATCTTGTGTTATTAAAATGAGGACTGTGCAGCCTCGGCGGAGGGATGTGCTCTCTTAGTCCTTATTCCTGCTTTTCTGACTTATTAATGCCACAAGTCTGTAATCCCAGGACCAAACATACACACACTCGCGCACAAATACTGATCCCTGCTGTATGATGCAGAGAAAAAAAGTGGAACAAGAGAGCAGACAAAAGAGAATGCCTTTTTATTTCTCCGTCCTTGTTCTTACCCCTTTGTCTACCACTTCTCTGTTGTCATTCGCTTTAGATTTATCTGTTTTTATTGACTCGCGTTGGTTCACTCTTGTCATTATTTCCACCTCTTTCTTTTCTCTCATCCCCACCCCGCTCCCTCCACCACCACCACCCCCCCACCCCGCCAGCCCTTCTCCCCTCCACTGACATTGTAATGTTACTGCACACGACTTTATCTCGCCTGAAAAGGTGAAGCCATGAATGATCTCTCCAATTTAAAAGCACTCAACCCTCACGCCGCCTGAAATGAATATTTTGCATATATTCATGCAACAATGATTCAATTTGAGGATATTATTTGCAAACAGTGGCTGAATTCTCCGCTGCATTAATAATGGAGCGGGAGGGCCGATATCACCAGGATGAAAAATGTATTTATTCTGACATGTTTAGAATGAACCGGCGCGATTAATTAAAAAGTAAACAATAAAGAGAAGAGTGAGATGGGAAAAGACAGATGGGATGAGTTGAAAAGGTGACAACTTCCTCCGCGGAGACGGTTTGGCTTGAAAACCATGAGAGCCCAGCAGCACAGCAAGAATTTCGGCAAATTTGTCACAAAGATTCGAGGAAAAAACTGGTTATTTTAACTGGGGATTTGGTTGAATTAGGGAGCAATGAAGTAGATGCACCAATGGACACAAAGCCACGGACAGAAATACCCAGATAATACCCGAGGAAGCTCATTGTTCAGTGACTTACATGGCTCCTCGTCGAGAGCCCTGACAGATTCTAAACACGTGTTACCACGTTGTTTTTGTTTTCTCAATGATAAAATATCCTTCAATCAATAAGGAAATCAATCAAATACATTTTTACAACAATAATTGTCCGTGAAGTGTGATATTTGAAGAAATATCTTATTGAGTAATGTCCAGTGTCAGAACATCTTGGTGCTGTCTTCTGTCAAATAACATAAAACACTTTTATAACATTTATCTGCTGTCTGAGAACTATAACGATGATCTCTCATAGGTTTTATTGTGAATGTTGTTGAATAACTGCAAGATATTCTGGCAGAGTTTGGAAAAGAGTCTTCAAAATAGAAACACTGGTGAGACCGGTTCTGCCAATAGTGACTGTAGGCGAAGTGGAAGATGTAAAGTTTCCAAATATTACCGTATTTTCTGGACTATAAGCCGCACCTGCATATAAGCCGCATCCAATCTATTTAAAAAAAAAAGATATGCAAGCCGCAAATATTTATGTTGTTAGATAAGATATTTACTACATGTACAGAAGGATTTTGAACTGTAAATAATACATACATGAAATCAAATAATACATGTATGTATGTACCTAAATAGATCCTTTCCTAACAGTGTCTTTTAACACGGCAGCAACTTTGCAACTTTGCTTCTACCTACTTCTATCTGCTAGAGAAGAAGTAGCGTATTCTTCTTTGCATTTATTTTGTCTTAGTTTTGATTCTAATTCCGGTTAGAGCGGCCCGAGCGGTGGAAGAAAAATCCACAGAATAGCCGCACCTTTGTATAAGCTGCACGGTTGAAAACCTATGAAAAAAGTAGCGGCTTATCCATCCATCCATTATCTTACCCGCTTTATCCCTTGCGGGGTCACGGGGGTCTGCTGGAGCCTATCCCAGCTCATTTTAGGTGAGAGGCAGGGGTTACACCCTGGACAGGTCACCAGTCCATCACAGGGCCACATATAGACACACAAACCATGCTCACAATCATACACACGCTCACACCTACGGGCAATTTAGAATCATCAATTAACCTAATATGCATGTTTTTGGACTGTGGGAGGAAGCCGGAGTACCCGGAGAGAACCCACGCAAGCACGGGGAGAACATGCAAACTCCACACAGAAAGGCCCCTGCCGGGCCTGGGAGTCGAACCGGGGACCTTCTTGCTGTGAGGCAACAGTGCTAACCACTAAGCCACCGTGCTGCCTTAGTAGCGGCTTATAGTCCAGAAAATACTTTGTGTTACTTGGTCCCTTTTTAATCAACTTTTGTGAGTATCAATGGCTGCGTGACTTGGAATCAACATTCATGATAATACCTTGTATGCTGAACCTAAGTGAGCCAATCACGTCACTAACATCCATGTCAACCACATCCCGTCCAGCAACCCCAATCCCACTGAGAAGACCAAGACCCAGCAACAATAACACGACCTCCAATGAGACACAATTCTCAGACGCTTCACGACTTCACATGATGTAATGGCAACGGCTGAAACTAACTGTGGCAGACACATCTGTCAGGGAGCGAACAGAACCGTTGCCAGTTATCCTCCTAACACATCCAAGTAATATGAGGATTATTATCCATGCTGGCTCTTTTGACACTCTAAGAAGGAAAACTGGCTCTGAGATTATGAAAAATGACTCTTTTGTGATGGCAGAGAAGCTGAGCGACTGTCAGCTACAACATGTATTCGCTTAGTTTCCAGTGAAACTTCTGGGAGAAGAATCATTTGTCTCAGCAGACTCGTTGGCCAGAATACATGGCTGACAATGGGATGCCTCACCCAAGAGAGGGGGGCCTATTCATCATTTCAAAATCTTTGGGAATTGTAAAAATTGCTTATAAGTGGCACAAAGGGAAGAAAATCGTGTTAAAATGTGAGTTTCAGTTTTCTTATGATGGAATATTTGATTATTTTTCTGAAATGACAGCCAAGCTTTTGCTGTTTTCCGTCCACACTATCAGTAAAAACCACCCGAAGTAACTTTGGACTGTCCCAAGTGTCTCTCATGAGAACTTTCCGGCACTGCATCAAACATCAGCTCGGATCGATGTGAAGTGAAGTTAACTCACAGAGCCAGTCAGTCTTTTTTATATATCATGATATCATTAGTACCCAATACCAGACCCAAGAAAATGATGATGAACGACTAAAGGAGAGGACAGAAACCAGTGGCCGAGCAAGCGCCCACACAAGATTCACTCTAGGACTTTACTACATGTTTAGACAACCACCGTCTCCCCTTGATTTTTCTATGTTAAAAGGTGATTTTATTATGTAAAGCACTTTGTGTTACTCGTGTATGAAAAGTGCTGTATAAATAAAGTTTGATTTGATTTGATTTAATTTAGAAACTGACAATGACTCTGTATTTCCATATATATATTTATATATATATTCCATATATAAGGCGCACTGCATTATAAGGCGCACTAAATATATGGTAAAATACCGACCTATAGTGGCTGGGGTTGAGTTACGTATCTACCTGATGGAGCTGTGCTACAGGAAATGCTACAAAATCTTACAGCAAATGCAAAAAAAAAAAAAAACAAGAAGAAAAGTACCGTATGTCAAACTTTATTAACAAAATAAAAACCAGCTTTGCTCCGTCTCACTTCTGTGATGATTCCTGACGTTTTTAGCACCGTTACTTCGGCGAAACCAACTACATTACCCACAATCCCCCTGACTACAGTAACAGAAATTACCGTAACGATCACATATAAGGCGCACTGCATTATAAGGCGCACTGCCGGTTTTTGAGAAAATTAAAGGCTTTTAGTTGCGCCTTATAGTGCGGAAAATACGGTACTTTAATTGTACTTCTCTGCACCGGCCTGCACACAAACATGTGTTGCTCAGGCTGAGAATATTAAAAAGGGGGGGCAGAGCTAAACATGGAAAATCTTCCTTTGCGTTAAACCGGCTTTAAATTATAGAAGTGTCATTGAATCCCGACTTCTTTGTGCTAGCCCACCTGCTGCTGTGTGGACACCATAGGTAAGAATAAGAACATGTTGGTGCGGGCACACAATCGGCCCCTGAAAAAGATGCTGTGGCGTGCAAAAGCAAAGGCATTCAATGGTTCTCTGAGCCCCAATCAGGGGTCATCAACTCCTCTCAACCACTCAGGGCTCTCACCAATCAGAGCTGATGCTAAAGTAAAGACAGAGAACTAATGAACATGTGCTTTAAACATGGGAGTGATCTTCAGAAGTGGGTGGCCTTGTTGAACAATCTGGCTCCCATCTCAGCGATGCTCAACCAAATCAATGTCCTTTTCGGTGTCAAGTCTGTACACATTCATTTAGTTCCATTTAATGTCAGATAACTGGCTAAATCTTTTCTTTTTTGATGAATGATCTGATCTATGTGGAACATTTGGATTGTCTGCTGCCAGTTAAGATTTTTTAAATAACTGCAGACACACAGCAACACTGACAGATGATGATCAGTCTGTAAAACACTGTAAAGGAGGACAGATTGTAATAATTTCTCTTCACAGTTTGTATGTAATGACACTGACCCAGCTGAATGTACATCATCCCAATATTCTGCTCTTGAACTGAAAGCCGAGTTCTCATATTCTCATATTCATCACTACTTCCTCAAGATTTCTTAGAGCTGATCTCACTTGGCTTCAGTAGATATGATAGATTAACCCTGAATGGAGACTTGAATATTCAAATTAAGAAAAAGAAAATCCAGACATGTGGAATTTGTAATAACATTCTGTTCTTGGGAGAGCAATACACCTTTAATGTGTTCAAATACACCATTAGAAGATAAAACAGAACTAAAATGTCAACGTTTTTTATTGGCCTTTTATGCTGGTGCAAAGACTGCATAAGAAGAAGTGGACGAGCCACTGTGATGTCATCGGTGTCTGTTCTGAAGCTCATAGAGCCAAGTTCAGCCTGGACTGCAGCAATCTGCCCGTTTCTGAAACAGCGACTCGTCTACACCAACTTTACTTGGCCAGGTAGTAGGTATACTGTACTTAATTTTCCACTTTTTCTGTAATCTCACATGTGTTTCCTTTATTTGGCTGCCGAATGGATTCAAATACAACCTGGCGTTTGTGAGATGAGCTCACTTTTATATATTCAGTAATCTAATGGAAGAAGTTGATGATAAACATGTCACAAGCATCCCTAATAATAATATTATTAATAGCTCAACAGAACCTTCTGGGAAGTTGGTGGCTCGTTAGTGTACGCATGTTGGTAACTCATTTCACATTTTATAATACATGTAATTTTTCGTATAATGAAACATGTTTTTATTTTTATAGCAAACTTCTGCATTTTTTTGTGTGATTGTGCACATGATGTCATCCTGAAATGGGTTTTCAGTTTTTATGAAGACTATTATTAGTTGGATCTTTTAATAATTTACCAACATTTTTGAAAAGAAATAATACTTTGCCTCACTGGAAAGCGGAAACACAGTTGGCTGTGAGTGGTGTGTGTGCATGCGCGCGCGTGTGTGTGTGTGTGTGTATGCACGCGCGTGTGTGTGTGTGTGTGTGTGTGTGTGTGTGTGTGTGTGTGTGTGTGTGTGTGTGTGTGTGTGTGTGTGTGTGTGTGTGTGTGTGTGTGTGTGTGTGTGTGTGTGAGGGCTTTACAGAAGTTCTCTCAGTATGAATCAGTTTCCTGTGTCATTAGTCTAGATCCACTCTAATGATGGTCCCGCTGGAGCGCCACTTCACACACGCGGACACACACAGAGACACACTCACACACACACACACACACACACACGCGCTGAAATCCAGGCTGCGTCAAGTGCGACCGATATGAGAGGCTGCGGCTGCATATGTGAGCATATGTATGTAAATTCCCCCATTTATGGCATTATCTGGAGGAGGTATTGTCTCTCCAACGTAATGTATGACTGCCAGGGAAACATGAAAGGGAAGGAGGGAGAGAGAGAGAGAGAGAGAGAGAGAGAGAGAGAGAGAGAGAGAGAGAGAGAGAGAGAGAGAGAGACTCATATGCATGCCCAGGACTGATACGGCATAACATATAATGACAGTTCCTGCATATGGAAGAAGAAACATGGAGACAAATTAGAGCGAGAATTAAAAAGAGGAGTGGGAGAGAAGAAGCAAAATAAGAGGAAAAAGAGGGGTTGAACTGAAGAGGCTTGAAGAAAAGACGGGGAACAGTGGGAGAAGAGCTTAACAGGGTCGGACTGATTTTGGGACTTTTCAAAGTGATTTTTTTTTCGAACAAAGGATGGCTGATGTTTCATATCATGACCAACTTCAGCTCATGACGGTAGGAATGAAAGCCTGTGCCTGTGTATCACGACAGGCGTGGAGGGCACTGACGTGACAAAAGGTTATTTTCAAAAAAACGCCTAATTCCTAAAGAGGCTAGGGAGAAGAAGCACAGAAGAAACAACAAAGACAAACAGACAAACATGAGCGTGTTTACGATGAGCATAGACACGCACACCAAGAGTGTGTGTTCTGGGCCTGAATGAGGAGAAAAACCGTCATCAAGCTCTGAATAATAGCCAGGTGGTGTGAAGCCACTGGCTCAGCTCACATAAGAAAACCCCAAACAGAGACTTGTGTTTAAAAATAGACGCGCACTCAGAAGCTGGGTTTTCAGCCACATACGGGGCTAAGTTTAAACCAAATTAACCTGTTAACCCTTAGGGATTTTGGAGGTGAATTTCGCCTGAACATGCCTATGCAAATGAAATCAATAATATCTCCACAATTATAAGGACAATATGCACAATCTTGGTCTCAATGCATAGCGAAGAACTAACAGCATAAATTTCCTACATTTCCAGTGTCAGAAAAATGTTGAATGTTCACAGGCCTGAGAAAATTGTGATAAACCAAAGAAAAGAAATTAAATGTTTATCCACATCTAATTAGGGCCCGAGCAGTGCGAAGGCCCTATTGTATCTGTAGGAATCTTTTTTTTTTTTCTCGATGAAATGAGGGCCTTTTTTCCCCCCTAAACGTGCCCCAAAAGTCACCAAATTTTGCACCAAGCCAGGCCTGGCGAAAAATTTGATATTTAATGGTTTGCATTAATGGGCGTGGCAAAATGGCTCAACAGCGCCCCCTAGAAAACTTCGGGCCTCAAGCCCCACGATACGGTTTGACGTACATGCACGAAAATCGGTACACACCTGTATCATGTCGCAACTTAAAGAAAAGTCTCTTGGCGCCATGGTTGAAACCGAACAGGAAGTCGGCCATTTTGAATTAATTGGGTAATTTTGGCACAATTTATGCCATTTCTTCGGCCGTTAATGCGGCCCAAACCGTAACGTGCACCCAGGTGTGTCCCTACTTTCTGCCATAACTTTTGAATGGTTTGACTTAAAGACTTGTGGGTGGTGTCATCGGACTCGGTTTTGAGTCCTTCAACATAATTGGTGTAAATTAGCCCCGCGCCTTCATCTGATTGGTTGATATCTGATAGTTCCTACTTTGTGCCATAACTTTTGAATGGTTTGATATAGAGAGTCGTGGGTGGTGTCATCCACTAAATGTTCAGGCCTGAAGAATCTACATGCAAGTCATACAAGCTTCCACTGCAGCCTGAACGTGCACAAGGGTGCAAGGGCCCATTCATCGCTGCTTGCAGCTTTAATTTTTTTCTCTTTCCTTTCTGTGAAACTTGAAAAAGACTAAATAAAAAGTATATAAAAAAGAAAGTGTAGCTTTTCTAGTTTTATATGATACCCACTACGTTGGGATGGAGAAAATTGATCTCTTGCGTTCTGCTGCGTTTTGTTTCGGGTGTTGCTCGTGTTGGGGGCGCCATATGTATTTTGAAGTTTTTGTAGTTTTGACACATTGGCTTTAGGGCTTCTTGTTTGAGAAACAATTGGAAGAAAATACCCTGACAGCACTTGAGGTACTGTTCCACACATGAACTTTTTTCTGCTCCATCGGGGGGAAGGTGTTAATGCCCATTTTAATCCCATTCTGTCATCTTTATTTTTTTTTTTAGATTTTCTTTCTTCATTTTTTTTCAAAGTCCAAACTTCAAGCCAGCACATAATTCAGCAAATCCTGCAGCGTACTTATAAATGATAGTGGTAAGTGATGAAAGTAATAGTTTAAGTTGCATCGGAAGCGTAACAAGGCTTAAAGAAAATACATTAATTTATAAAAACGTATTTCTAAATTCCTGAAATGATTGCTTTCTGATCTGGAAAAGTGACGTTTACCGAGCATTTCCAGCGGCATGTATCAGGAAGATTGAGAGGAAGCAGAGGAAAAAGAATCTGTGGAGACAGAGTGCGATGGTGAGCCCGAGGACAGCCGTGACCTCACACGGCACTGACCCGCCTGTCACAGCGCTGCCTCTCGGAGAAAGAGCTTACCATTCTACACGTGATCGCACAAATGATGGGATGTGTGCTGTGAACTGGGGTGACACAGCGATTTCCTGACACTGTTGTCACATGAAGACGACTTTGGTAGCAGTTCCACACATGTAGGCTACGTGTTAAAGGTAAGAGAATTTGGACCGGCGGGTCTAGTCTAGTCCTGTGTCTCTGGAAAGCTCGTGTTGGAGCTCGTGTGGGGGTTCTGTGGAGTGGGAATGTCAGGGTGTAGCTCTCATTACCTCACCTTGTTAATTACACCTGTGCAGCTCCTGCTGTCACTTGTTAACGTATCTTTTATTCATTTAATTTTTGAATATATAAATCGAAGGCCTGGTCCCCAGTAGGGCTGTAATGGTACGGTATGGTGACAGTGATGGTACAGTATACCGCGGTATTTCAGCTTATGGTATTTTATTTGGGTACTAGTGTTCAAGAAATCATCGACAAAACAGATAAGTATCAGTATCAAATGATCAAATTAATATGCATGCTTTATGTAAATACAACGTATATTTGGATAAAAAAACAGGATAAACAGGATAAAACAGGATAAAAAAACAGTACAGCACGCGTTTTTATCAGTCTCTCTGACGAACACCTCTCTTCAGAAAGGCAAAAAGCCGTCTCATCCTTATAAATTTAAATGACACAAAATACACCCCATTAAAAAAGTCAGAGAGCCCACGAGCAACAATTTTTCGTTTTTTTTTGTTAACTCAAAACATAGTACAAACATCAAAAAGAAAACACATACCTGTGCAACAGGATAAAAAAACAGTACAGCAGGCGTTTTTATCAGTCTCTCTGACGAACACCTTTAAGAGAGAGCCACAAAAAGCTGGATGAGAATCGACCTGAAAGGCGACTAGCCTCGCTTAAACCACCCTCACCAGCAATACTCAGCAGTGCTATACAAAGTAAAACACACACACCTAAATGAAAAACACGCTACAATAACATAATACAGCATAACAAACACATAGCACAGGTTTATGTATCTTTAACATCCTCTTTATCAACTTTTTTTTACCAGAGCGCACATGTCTTACCTCTCTTCAGAAAGGCAAAAAGCCGTCTGAAGAAAAGTGCGCGAAAAAGCAGGAAGTGACCTCCCGTCACAACAAAACAAAGTGAATTAACAAAATAAAAGCTTCCTTACCAAAATAAAATTGACTTTTAGTGAAAATTAACTAACTTATTTATACATCGGTTACATCCAGTCTCTAGAGATTATATAATACACACACACAAACACACTTATGCTATAGTAGAGGCCTTATGTGAAGATGTATATAGTATTTTTGTCATACTGCCTCTATTATGCATTTCTTTGTGCATCTATTGATTATAGCCCATCTTTCTCTCTCCTTCTTTCTTTTATCTTTCTTTTCTTTCTTAAGTCAAATTTCGGGTTGTGCTTTGGCGTGACGTCACTGCCATGCGCCAAACAAACAACTAATGTACAAATGAACAAAGCGCTGCAAAGCGCTGCAAAGCGCTGCAAAGCGACGTAGTGATGTCTTGTAGGTCTGCATCTTCTGTAGACAACAAGACCGCCGCTCCATGGAGAATGAAAGACGTGCAACAATAACCTGCTCTTTGAATGAAGCCGGGTAGACCGGGTACTGTGGGATTTAAACTGATTCATCTTACCTGCTTGGACTTAAATGATCAACTTCTGGTTCATACAAAATGTTTTTTTTTATTCATGAACCATCCCCTCACGGCAATTCAACCAATGAGAAGAAACTTAAGATCCTCCAGACATTTCACCAATCACAAACTGTTTCTCTTTGCTAAGCAGGGCGATTGGATGCAGAGGGAAGGTGTCGGAAGGCATTATGGGAAATGGAAAAACGCAGGATCATCATTACAGCAATGTGTGATGTGTTTCCATCACCACAAAATCTCCATCCATCGATGGTATGGAAAAGATCTGACTTGTGCCCATCTCCTGCAGCTTGCAAACAGATCTGAACAGCCTTGTTAAACCTTATTGCCTCTTATGCAGGGGAGATGTTCCTGGCAGCACAACCAGATCCTAAAATGCCTGGCAACAGCTCTCCAGAAAAAGAGAACTATGAACTCTTTGCCTGATGGAGTAACAGCACTCAAGCAAGATTTGTCCAAGAAAGATGGATCACACATGGGCTTTCTTCCACTAAGTCACATCTAGGTCATCTTGACACATACCAGGACTGCAGAATACTGGTGGACAGTGGCCAGCAGCTAATCTTCCCAGTGAAAACAGCCTACATGAAACTCATTATAGACTTGATCCTAAGATCCACGGCACGGGAGAGACATCTTAGATCCTGGATCCTGGAGGTCACAATCCCATGGGAGTTCAAACATGCTTACAAATGTGAGAAGCTGCATTATGCTGAAGTCCGGAATTATCAGTAAAGCAACCCATCTGGAGTCCCACTGAATGGGCTGCAGGAGATTTGTAGCCTTTTCAACCATCATACCGTTGTTAGACCTCAGACACCATGGCCAGACCTCGCTTCAGCTGGTTAAAACAATCTCAGAGACTGCGTTAAGAATCAGCAGGTGAATCTGGCTCAAGCAGAATGACCCATGCTGGGCCCTTATCACAAAATCGCATACGCAGAGGTCCGATCATCCTCCAGAGGGTGGCCCTTGCGTATAGTGTCGAAAAACCCAAGCACCCAACGATGCAGGGGTACGCTACAGATGATGTGCTGTTTGTTCCGCATTCCTGAGCTACGAACAACGACTTGGACAGCTGCATCTACCACTCAAATCATGGTAAAACCCATGCACGTGCTCAAGACGCTGTGACACAAAGGACGGTCTGAACATCTTCTCCTACATTTGTTGATTCTGAGAAAAAGTAAATCTTCTTTTTATTAAAAGGCCATGTGATATTCTTGATATTTGTCTTTAATATTCTAAAGTATCTATTTTGAGGTGTGATGGGCGCAAAGCCGATATAAAAGTAGAAAGACCAAAATGGCTGGAAATTGCCATCTGATGCTTTGGGAAGCATGATTCAGTTGCAAATTGGATTAATGCAGCTGGTTTCTTTGGCTACATTAGTTGCCCTGCCCTCATGAATTTTGGGGTGATAATTAACAGCTCTTTTA
Organism: Cololabis saira; assembly: GCF_033807715.1. Lineage (NCBI taxonomy): Eukaryota > Metazoa > Chordata > Actinopteri > Beloniformes > Belonidae > Cololabis > Cololabis saira. The sequence continues at coordinate 37,278,011 of NC_084603.1, forward strand.
AGTTGGCCAAACAGACCAATGTAATAGTAAAATCTAGATTTCTCCAAGTAAGAGTGCTTGCCAAGTTGAAGCCTTTTCTCTCTTCCAAAGAACTGGAAAAAGTCGTGGACACTTTTGTTTCCATTAGAATCATTGAGTGACATTTGAGAAACTGCAGAAGCAAGCCACCAGATTATAGTTTCGTACTACTAAAACTAATCTAATCGGATAGTTTCACTGTATTTTCTGGTGCCGTTCATTTCCATGCTCCATGAGCACGTAGCTGAATGTTCTGACTCCTTGAACAGGATGCCTTGAAGGGGCATGCTCATTTGACGTGTTTGCCAGTGTTTACCACTGTGTATGGCACGGTGCACAGTTTGGACTGTCATTCATACTTACACTGTAAATATGGGAAGCAGTGTAGTGGAAGAGATCTGAAAATTACTCCGCTGCGTGCCTCGGTGACGAAATTAATAAACGGAGGCATGGAAGTGGAACGGGTTTTGACAATGCAAGTCTCTCTCTCATTCCATCCCTTTCTTCTCAGCCCTGCTGTCCTATTTCCCGCTCCTTCTCACTCTACTGTGGCCTAATAAGGCCAATTACACGCTGGTTCTTTCATTCATTATAGGCATGGGCCCCGACCCCTCTTTGTGGACTCCTAATAAATACTAACACAGAGAAATAGCCAGGGCCCGGGCTTACTTATGAACCTGTTAATAACTGGGTGCTGTTGCACTGATGGAAACAGCTTCCTCAGCAGCCTGTCTGTCTGGCTGCCAGGCAAACACAAACACACAATAGATAAGAGTAAAAAAGAGAAAGAGAGGGAGCTAGCCCTCTAGTTAGCCTCTGAGACAATGCTTTGGCGAATGACAAGCGCCGGCAATTAACGCTTCCATGGCGGAGGGGTAACCCTATACATCTTTGTCTGTTTCAATCACAAAGAAACGCCACTCTTGGTAAGAATTAGGACCGAGGATGTCATCAATATCCCTTAACCTGCTTCATGTAGCTCCGTGTAGGTGAATGCATGATAGATTGTTTTTGCCAGCCTATTAAAAGCGACGTCGGATGCATTAACAGAAGAGACTGGGACACACCCGTCAAACCTGGAGCCGGTGAAACAGAGGTTTGTGTTTGGCTTAGCATCCTCATGGCCCATTCTCCAAATTTATGTTCCCCTCACTCACTTTCTCTCCCATGACAGACCTTGATATCTAATCAGCCTCCATTCCATGAAAGACTTTCAGCTTGCTTGTGTCCATAACATCATTGGCGGATTCACCCCCCTCCTCTTCACGCGACAGCTCAATCTGCCCTCCCAGAGCCTGTACACTGTCATTGGGAATCAGACAGACAGCCTCTTTATGGCAGTCTTTACGACTCCAACTGAAATAACTGTATTCCCCGGTGGGAGATAGAGTGGTAGTGGGAAATGTAACTGTATACATTTACTACAGTAGGAGAAGGATGGAGAGAGCATAGATAAGAGATGTCCCACACTGGTCAATCAGAGGCAGTATAGTCATTCAGATTGCCTTCCCATCTTTTTTCCTCCCCTGTCTGATTTCTCTTTTACACCCATCTCATCTGTCCATCTGCATCTCTCTCCATCTTTGTCCACACTTTTTGGCAGGTTTGGACCAGCAGCCGTGGTAGAGATTGCTGTCCGGGGTTGTCTTGCGAGATGAAAGATGGCATGGCTGCGGCGCTCACGGACGATCGCACCTTCCGTGTCACACACATACGCACTCTTTCTCTCCCTCACAACCGCGTACATCCAGGTCTTTCATTCGAAATGGTCCCTGCCTGGGCTAATTTACATAATACACTTCTGACACCTTTACTTTATTCATCAATCACACCCAGGCAGCTTCTCCAGGTCCGGGCTTTTGTCTGAGCATGTCTGCGGCTGTGTAAGGCTCGGCACAAAAGATTAATTTCACAGCTTTTTTCCTTTCTCTTCCTCTCCTCCGTCTTCATCGTTCTCCTCCCTCCGTTCCTCCGGCCCTCTCCCTCACCCCTTATCATTGCTCTCCTCCTCCTCCCTTCTCGTTCATCCCTCGCTTTCATTTCCCAAAGCCTGCAGAATGACAGTAGCCAGATAATGAAAACAACAATGCAAGCACTTTTTTCTCTTCTCCTTTAACTCTGGCAGGTCGTATTCCTACATTCTCTCCAGAGTGTATTATTCCTGTCTGTCTTTCTTTCTCGTCTTCTCCTTCTGTCTGCTGTTCTTGTTTATTTTCTTCCTCTTCTGCACCTCCGCCATCTGTTGGCAGTTTTTTTTCTTTCATCTTCGTCATCACTCCATACTGTACTTTAGCGAAGCAGCAACAGATTCGCCGTCAGTCCACATCCCGCACTCCCCCACCTGTCCACATCCCTCTTTCTTTGGTGTTTGTTGTTGAGATGGAAAACCAGTTCCCTGCATGTTGGTTGCACGAGATTGAAGTTTGAAACTGACAAACAAAATAAATAAAGAAATGTTCTTATGTGATTAAAACAGTAAGCACAGCGTGGTGTTTATTACTTCCCTCTGTCATTATCGACCCTCAAGTGCGCCTCACATTTCAATTACATGAAATAAATGAAATAGGGCCTGAAAATCTCACGCTTGTTCGTCGATGGAGATGAGAGGGCAGCTCCTGTTCAGATATCAATTTTTGAACAGATGGGTTGCCATGAGGGGCCATATCTCCCTTTCAATTAAAAAATCTGAAACAATCATTGTCTTAACTGTCATGCAAAAACACACAGATGGGTTTTGTTTGCATCCGTGTCAGACTGAGCCTTTTGTTTTTCCATCAAGCCGCTCATCGGCCACCAGCGGACATCTGTGGTTGTGTTGGCGGCTCTCAGTCAAATGAGTACGTAAAGACCATGAAAAGAAAAAGAAAAGGTCCTGGTGAGGAAAGGACTCCATGCAGTGGTGTCTCCGACTCTGGAGACTCGATACCTGGGTCAAAAGGCTTTTCCAACCCCCCCCCCTTCATCGTGCCCCATTCAGCACCTCCCCCTCCAATCACACACGGTGGCATCTGAACTCAGTCAACGGGATAATTAGCCCCACAGGCCAGCGTTGCAGCGACTGAAAGCTGCATTTCTCTGACTCCTGCGCCAAAAGCAGTGGACCTCTGGGTTGGCATCGTGACCTCTCGCTCAGCCCCCGTTTGCCTCTGTGAGTCCAAACAGGATCTTTAACTCTCCGGTGTTCATTCAAAGAGCTTATTTATCAAGAAAAAAAAAATCATTTGACAAATCTGGGTTTCCTAAGCCACCGCCATAAGTGAGGAACTGCAGCATTCGTTGCCGACTTAAGAGGCACATAAATTATTTTGACAGTTTAACAGAAGAAAATAAGTTTTTTTTTTTAAAGCATTTTGCTTCTTTTTTTTTTTATAACAAAACAAAATGTCTTTAAAGTTGTGGAGATGTGTTCTGACAGAACAAAACCCACTCAGACAGCACCTTAAACCTGGGATTGGTTATTCTTGGGTGTTTTTAATGAAACTTTATTTACCATTGTGATACATAGGGACATAATAATACTACATATGATAATTATTATCATCATTATTATAATTAGATGAACAGCAGCATGTAATGCTGACATTAATTTGACACAGTACTGCGTTGTTGCTTACATGACCATATATCCCAGCAAACAGCAAAATTCAATAAATGCACAATATAATGCAGAAAAAGCTTTGAAATTGTAATTTTAAAAGGAATGGACTGAATAATTTAGAGGCCATATTTTATATTCAGTAAATTAAATCACCTCAACACTTTACTGCTACGGTGCAAAATAAAGCATCAAAATGAAGACTTGAACACAACAGACACCTTTCAATCACACTTTTGGTGCAAAACACCAAAATATTGACAAAACTCAACTTACTATGAGGGGACAAAACAACAGACCCAAACGTCAAATAAAATGACTTTATAAGTTGAGTCCACCAAAGCATGATGGCTATCCAGGATGTTTTTGATTTTGGAAAGTTAATTCTCATTTCTGCAAACACACTGTCATTACTTTTATCCATCCATCCATCCATTCTCCACCGCTTATCCGGAACCGGGTCGCGGGGGCAGCAGTCTCAACAGAGATGCCCAGACTTCCCTCACCCTAGATACTTCCTCCAGCTCTTCCGAGGGGAGGGGAAAAGTGTGACCCCTCATAGTTGGAACACATTCTCTGGTCCCCCTTTTTAAAAAGAAGGACCACCACCCCGGTTTGCCACTCCAGTGGCACTGTCCCCTTCTTCCATGCAATGCTGCAGAGGCGTGTCAACCAAGACAGTCCTACGACAACCTTACTTAAAGGGGACCTATTATGAAAAACACATTTTCTCTTGCTTTAACATATATAAAGTGGTCTCCCCTCAGCCTTCCAACTCAGAGAAGTAGGAAAGTAACCAAATTCTGCAGTGTCTGTACAGCCGCCCGGATGATCCATCCAGTTTGATGTGTCTTCTACGAGCCGTTCAGATTCTGCGCCCGTCGTTACGTAACGACGGGTGGGATTTGCATCGGTTGGCCTAGGATGCGTGAAACCACGCCCACAACTAACTCCGCCGGCCGGAGCTTCCGCCATTTTTTCGTAGCGGTGTATCGCGTCATTCAGGCAGCCAAACAGCACAGTGCCTCCTTATCATTATCATAGCCCCGCCCACTCAGAATCCTGCATAGATAATGAGGTTAGAGAATGGGAAGATAAAGACATGGCTCAGAGGCTGAATTTCTCATTTATTTAGCAAAAACAATCAAAAGCTTGTTTTTAAGACATTCAAGGTCTGTTTAAAATAGGTACGGTATTAGACGCCATAATAGGTCCCCTTTAAGGTAGAGACTTAAGGTACCCAGGGCGGATCTCATCCAACCCTGATGCCCTGCCACTGAGGAGCAGTCAGATTGAGGAGATCTTCGAAGTATTCCTTCCACTGTCCGACGATGTCCCCAGTCGAGGTCAACAGCTCCTCACCTGCACCGTAAACGGTGTTGGCAGAGTACTACTTCCCATTTCTGAGGCGCCGAACGGTTGGCCAGAATTTCCTCGGGGCCGACTGAAAGTCTTCCTCCAAGCCTCATCGAACTCCTCCCAGACCCGAGATTTTGCCTTCAGGACCGCCCGAACCGCGGCTTGCTTGGCCTGCCGTTACCTATCTACTGCGTCAGGAGTCCCACCGGCCAACATAGCCCGGTAGGACTCCTTCTTCAGTCTGACGGCATCCTGTACTTCCGGTGTCCACCACCGGGTTCTAGGATTGCCGCCACAACAGGCACCGGAGACCTTGCGACCACAACTTCGAGCCGCCGCGTTGACAATGGAGGCAGAGAACATGGTCCACTCGGACTCAATGTCCCCAGCCTCCCTCCGAATTTGTGATAAGTTCTCTCGGAGATGAGAGTTGAAGACTACCCTGACAGAAGGCTCAGCAAGACGTTCCCAACAGACCTTCACAATCCGTTTGGGTCTACCCGGTCTGTCCAACCTCCTCCTCCGCCAGTGGATCCAACTCACCACCAGGTGGTGATCAGTTGACAGCTCAGCCCCTCTCTTCACTCGAGTGTCCAAGACATACGGCCGAAGGTCAGATGAAACGACAGTCGATCATTGACCTCCAGCCTAGGGTGTCCTGGTGCCACGTGCACTGATGGACACCCTTATGCCTGAACATGGTGTTCGTTTTTTTTTTTTATGTGACCTACAAATCCAAGTTTCATCACAGTTTTGGAAATATTAGTAGATTTTATATTATCATTATAGTTTATGTATTATATATTTTTTTAAACTTTTTTTAACGACATATGAAAGTTTTTTCAAAATTCCGTGTCCGTTTGATGTATTTTCTATTAGCAGTTTAGATTTGTGCACCTTCAAAGACAAAGGAACCTACCTCACGGAATGCTGTTCATTGCTGTTCAATGCTGCTCAGGCCAGATGAGATGGTGTTATGTAGTGTCCTGGTTTTCCACCAGCGGCTGCCGGCCAGTCGCCATGGGACGGCACTCCAGTTCAGTGGGCAGGGCAGCCACTGATTAAACTTGGCTCTCAGTTGGGACTTAACGTCCATCACATTGGTCCAGGTATCGTGAGGAGCCACCTAGTAGGACCGGTTTCGTTTGTGATTCCTCTGCCTTCTTTGTTTTATTATTGATCACCCCGGCCGAACTGTACAAGGTCAGTCACCAGACAGAGATGGGATTTAATACCATGTGGGTGTTTTTGTTTGTCACCTTAGCTCAGGAGTCAGCTCATTATCAGTTGGAGAGCTACTGTCACACTGGTAGATCTTCAGGCGTTTTATCCTCCTTTCTTCTCCAAGCAGGTGTGTACAAGTCTAGGTTAACACCCCACTGTCTACACACAAGCACACATTCATCCTTTCCCCATCAGTTGCCCACCCCTCCTCTCATTTTCTCCCTGAAGGAAATTAACGCTCTCCTCCCACCCCAGGTGGTGAGGTGTGGGGCAACAGGGATGGAGAGGCGGGGGAGTGTGGAGGAGTGTCGAGAGCCTGATTTATCTGCACCTGTCAGGCCCTGGGAGGCCTCGGCCCGTGCCTGTGTGTGTTGGAGAACGGCGGCGGGGGCGGCGGCGGGGTTCTGTGTGTTTACAATGGGTGCAGGGAGAAAAGCGGCGCTCCCACCTTGGCCTCTGCGTTGGCACAGCGGAAGCCCCTCTCTCTCTCATTAGGACATGTGTGTGTTATAGAGGGGGTGCAGAAGTGTGACAGTTCAAAGTGACATTCACACTTCCCTTTCTCCTTTCCTCCTTCTCACTCTTGCACACACATTCACACGGAAACGGGAAAAAAGGTGCCAATATGTGACATTTGTCCTCATGTCTATATGATACCTTGGATACCTTGGTATCTTATAAAGCATGCAAGTCAAGGTAAGTCATCCTGCAACACTCACCCACACACACATACACACAAAAACACACACACACACACACACACACACATACTTTCAGATTTACATTTTTACTTGAGAAACAGTAACACAGATATCTATAATCCTTTCGCTTGGTTTGCAAAGCTTTTTATTGCCAAGATTTCAAGGTAAATAATACTTTGAGCTCATTTTTAGCCTCAACCTAAACTCCTCGTGTCCCCGTGGATAATGTGTAACCCTTTTACACCATACCAATTACCCACTTCTTCTACAATCCCTGTTTTAACCTTGCAAAAAATTAGGCCAAATCCTGCTAGATTTAGTAAGTGGCTGTCTGTGACTTTTCTTCTGTACCTACCATCGACCCATCCCCCTTTACTGGGTTAACTTAGTCTCTTATTATTGTGAATGACTTTAGATCCACTTCCAGAATGTGTGTGTGTATTCAACCCCTTTATTTCTCCAGGGAGAAAGGTTACCATTATTATTATTTACAAGTGGAATAAAGCATTTCAAACAGTTGCCAATCTTCCCTCGAGTGAACATCCCACTAAATTTGTTCCAGGAGTCAAACCACCTTTCCATCTCCTGGCACTCACTACAGGTCTCTCAGTATGTTAAATGTTTAAAGTCCTTGACAGCACACTTAGAAGAAGACTTCAAATGTTGTTTTTTTTTTTAGAGGGGGGAAGCAACATTTAAGCACAACTGAGGTTCACAAAGTTGAATCTGAGCAAACCACTAGACGTCCATCGCCATGTGTGACGTACAAAAATCAAATACAACACTTAGGAACTTCTCACAGACACGGTGGCAGGTGGTTGATGATTGGGTATGGTTTCGTGGCCACTGGATGTGGACACCTTGTCCTCACACAGAGGAAGACTTCTGTGTCCAAGAGTATCCTGGAGAGAAACATGGACACATCCATCTGACAGCTGAAGCTACATTGAAACTGGTTTATGTGACTCTGAACACAGAAGCAAATCTACATCAGAATGGATGAAAGATAAAAGTGTGCACACACTACATGCATGTTTCATTGGGTTTTTTTGGTCAACCAAAATCCTGCACGGCATTTTCTTCAAAACTCTCTAGCATTGCTTTAAAATCAAGGGTCAACCATTTTGAAAACCAACATCTACACAAACCCTTCCCTTGCATTTATAATTTGGTTCAGGTTTGGGAAGATTAAAGTGACAGCAGATTAACAGGAACTGGAGTCAAACACCTTGAATATTAATTTAGGATTGTTGAACTGAGGCTGGATGCAAATGCTGTCTTTCTGCACGGAGGTCAGGCGCTTCTTGTCTGCCTACCTCCTCCACAGTTTTCCCCTCTGAAACTCATCACCGGATGTAAGCTGCAACGTGAAGGATGTGAGATCGTGGAGATCAGGACTAAAAGCATGAAACTCAGAAAGTGACGTGTGTGGTAAAACAAGCGAGGTCGCTGCACCAGGACGCGTCTGCACGCCAACCGCCTCTAGAAAGTGCCTGCATTTATCCATTTTGCTAAGACAGGATACTTTTGTGAACATAGAGCCATGAACCACAAACACTCACGTTGAGGGCATAAATAAACACTTTTTTCCACCTTGATGAAATATTTCAGCACCGGTCGGAGAAGGACAATGAGTACAGTAGAGCACAGAAAACTATGAGCAAGGAGATGCCAAATTCCACAAAAGCCTGATTTCAGCTGAGAACTCAGCTACGACACCACAGGACAGAACGTTGCAAGCATCAGCACTGTTGAAGAAGAGCTAAATAAAACATCCCTTTCTAAAGCGCAAATTTGAATTTTGTGCCATCCTTGCTAAGACTTAGACTAGAAACAATCTTTGTGGTTCCAGGCCAGGAATTTGATGACAAAACTTATCCAACTGGGGCTCCAGGGGCAGAACACACACAAAACAAGTTCTGAGGTGAGCTTTCATGGAAGACGACAGGACAAGGAGGGACCGGACGGCGAAACCCGCAGCACAACAACAGGGGTCAGCTTCTCTGAGCCAGGGAACCAGGGAACCAACAGACGGCCAGAAGTCCCAGTCAGACTGGTGACGGTCGGTGGATAAGGTGTATCAGTTGCTGGAGCAGCACCGCGGCCTCCAAGGCTATGGTAAACACACACATGTGGCAGACAGGCGAAGACAGAGACATGTGGGAAGGGACACATGGGACACAATGGGAAAAGGAGGGACAAGCAAGGCCGCCTCATGAGACGCAGGGCTCCAAGCTTACACCAGTGGTATCAAATACAGTATACAGTACTTGGCAGGGCTTTGGTTTTTTAGGTTTCTTATCTGTGGTGCATGGCAGGGTTTAAGCTATGCAAGTGCAGTTGTCTTAGTGATTGTTTGTATGCAAAGTAATCAATCAAACTATGTCAGATTGCAGCCCCCTTGCTCTAAAATATCTTCCCAGGCAGCTGCATAGTGCCATAGGGTGAAGCACAGATGTTGCATGAGACAACCAGGATCTTCACTTTGGCTAGTTTGAGCCAACAGTAAGAATGGGACGCCCTAGGAATGGGGGACACCCTGGGAATGGGAGACACCCTGGGAATGGCAGACACCCTGGTAATGGGAGACACCCTGGGAATGGGAGACACCCTGGGAATGGGAGACACCCTGGGAATGGGAGACACCCTGGGAATTGGAGACACCCTGGGAATGGGAGACACCCTGGTAATGGGGGACACCCTGGGAATGGGACGTTCCCAGCGTTGACGCCTCCTGAAAATAATCAAAAATTCCTTCTGGAATGTTAACACAGAAACAAAAAAATACTTGAAATGGACCTAATAGTAAGATTGTTGTCTGGTAAGATGTTTCCAAAGACAAGAATGGATGTTGACTCTTGGTTTACACCAAAGTATTTTAACCTCTACGCTATGTTCAGACCCGGGAGGAGCTCGGAGTCGAGCCGCTGCTCCTTCACATTGAGAGAAGTCAGCTGAGGTGGCTTGGGCATCTGTACCGGATGCCTCCTGGACGTCTCCCTAGGGAGGTGTTCCAGGCATGTCCCTCCTCCCTAGGGAGGAGTTCCAGGCATGTCCCTCCGGGAGGAGACCCCGGGGAAGACCCAGGACACGCTGGAGAGACTATGTCTCTCGGCTGGCCTGGGAACGCCTCGGACTCACCCCGGAAGAGCTGGAGGAAGTGTCTGGGGTGAAGGAAGTCTGGGCATCCCTGCTGAGGCTGCTGCCCCCGCGACCCGGGAACGGACAAGCGGAAGAAGATGAGTGAGTGAGTGATGATGAGTGAGCTATGTTCAGACTTTCACTCTCCATAAATAAAAAAAAAAAACAACAAACAGCCAAAAACCACGTCAAATAGGATTTTTCCAGTTGGATTTGACCATTGTTTGCCTGTTTGCATACATTTGATTGCTGTGGGTAACCATAGCAACCATGTGGATTGTATAGCATCAGCTAGGACACAGATCAGAGCTGATCACCTGCAGTATATGATATCAGCAGTCAGTCAGGGAGATCTGAATCTGATAGGTGATGCTGGAACTGGATTTGGGCCGGCAGAGCAAACAGAACCGTAGTGGAGTGCAGTGGAAAGTAAGAGAACCTTTCATTGCAAGTGGGCATTTGAAATCATTCAAGCACATTTCAGAAACTAGTCCAATTACTTCTCAATCCACTCTTTTCCACGCTTATATTGTGCAGCAGTGTTTATTCAACTGCTGCTTCATTGTCAGCAGTACAGTTATTAATCCAACACCTCCTGTTTGGACCCTCTTCACATTCACACACAATATTTCTTTCACTAAACCCATTAAAATTAATAAGCATGCAATTACCAAGCACACAGCCAAGAAATATGCATATCAAAAAACTTGAGCTGTCATATTGTCCTGAGCGAGTGCCGAGCTCTCTGTCTTGACCACGCGGTCCTCTATTATCATAAAAAGTGTCCTCTGGAAAAAGAAGAAAAAGAAAAAAGCAAGTACTCCTACAGTTAGGCTGCTTACTAATTGGACAACATAATTACTGAGCTGCAACAATTAGCATTGTCTTAATGCATAAGAACAGCGTACCATTTTCATTTCTGTAAGCACGAGTGGGCGTGCGTGTAGCCGGATGAGGTTAAGGTCGTAGCTTATTTTGCCCTAGAAAAAAATAAAGCCGAAGGAAAAAAAAAAAAAAAAAAAAAAAATCTGCTAATATTTTTTTCAAACCATCGGGGAGCGAGCATGAAGAGATGAGCGATAGCGATAACTCAAATTAGTGAGGAGCATCTCTTTTCTCTCCTGATTTCTTCCTTCAGATGCCCTCTTCATCCCTCCCCCCCCCCCCCCTCTGTCGCTTACAATCTCCCTCTCCCTCCCCTTCCAACGCCGTCTTCCACTCCTGATCTATCTTTTTCTCTTTAAAGATGGGCAGAGTGTCACAGAAGAGAGGAGCAGAGGAAGCAGGGAGGAGGAGGAGGAGGGGGAGGAGGAGGAGGGGGTACGCACTATGCAAAGCAGGGCCTCGGTCGCCGAAGTCGGCAGGCTGAGATGAGGTGTCAGCATTGCACGGGTGCACTGATGTATGAATGCGGCGAAATCAAACGCGTCACTCGACGGACAGGAGGGGGTTGGAAAGGTGAAAGCAGCGTGCTGGGAGAGAGCAGCTGTACGTCGGCATCAAGGTGCTGCCTTCCCGCTCTCCCTTCCTCCATCACTCTTCCATTCTTGTCTTGTTTTGTGGCGTCGGATTATTTATTTATCTCCCTGTTTTTCTTCATCTCCAACTTGCCGCCGCTTCCTCCGTTTCGGTGCCACGGAAGAGGCCACAGCCCTAACAAGGTACAGCGGTCACAAAGAGAGCTGCAGAAAAAAAAAAAAGACCCAGCTACTCAGAGAAAATATTAGCATATCCCCTAGGGAATACCAACTAAATTGATACCAAATGAAGCCAACCCCTCCTTCTCCCCCATTTTCGCTCCCCACTATCTTCCTCCCGCCGCTCTTTTCTTCATCTCAGACCCACTCCCAAGGTGTGACAGAGTCGTGTTCATTAGTATGTGTAAATCCCTGTTTTTGTCAACACGGTGGATGACATCGCGTGGACCGGTGGCGCCGCCTGACTCTACTACTCCGGTTCATCTCGGGCTCATCACTCACAGTGATATGTGAGAAGGTACTGGGAGAAAGGGGAGAAAGAAAAGGAGGAAGCAGCGGTGGGGACGAGTAAAGTGGGGAAAAAAAAACAGTCTGCCAGCTTTCAAGGTCACTTCATACCAGTCAGGATGAAACTGTCTTTGTTTTTGTTGTAATGTTGGGGATGGAAATGTCCCACTGGATGAGGAAATGAGCCAGTTTACACTTACAGTCGTGTGCAAAAGTTAGCGCACCTTCTTTTAATCCTGTTGCACTGCAAAAACTTAAAATCTTACCAGGAATATTTGTCTTATTTCTAGTTAAAATGTCTCATTTTAAGTTAAAAAATGACTTGTTATTTGACAATTTTCACCTTTATCTTCTCATTACAAGCAAAAAAATCCTGTTCCACTGGCAGATTTTTCTACTTATTTTAAGTGAAAATCTACTTGAAACAGGTGGAAATTGTTGTTTTTTTTTTTTCCAGTGATGAGTCTTGTTTTAAGTGTAATGAAATTTTATTGACTAAAAATGTGACATATTAACTAGAAATAAGACAAATATTCTTGTTAAGATTTTGAGTTTTTGCAGTGTGACTTGGGTAAAAACATGATGAAAAGCATTTGAGTGTATCGGTTCTGAATATTAGACAAATACAACCTCAGATGAATAAAACTGTGCCATTATTCGTTTTGCAAAAATCACGCCAAAAAGATAAAATCATAATTAGAACCAAGTATCCCCATGATCAGAATCCCTCCACGGTTTGGTTCTGAGAGTTCAGGCTCACGCGTTCTTGTTAAACTTTCTCCTGGAAACCCTCAGTAACAAACCGCGTTCAGCTTTCTGCTGACCGTGCTGGCGGGAACTTGAACTGGTGGGGTCAAGAGAGCTTCCACAAGTGAAACTCCAAAAACATCAATTTGATTCGATTTGAAGATTTTATTTCGAACATGCATGTTAAAAAAAGAATACAAAAAAGTACAAAAATAAAATACAAATATATATATATATATATATATATATATATATATATATATATATATATATATATATATATATATATATATATATATATATATATATATATACATACATGTTTGTAGACAGAATCTGAATCTTACATACATTCTTACATATAACAAGAGTTTCAATAAGCTTACTTATAAAACACACATAACCAAACACCCCTACTTTAATAACTATTCAATATAGTGATATAATACTCAATTATATGTATATATAAATATAGTCAAAATCAAAACAAATCAAAGCAAAAAAAAGAAAATAAAACAAACGCCCAGCATTTAGTTGTGTTACTATGTATGTATGTAATAATAGAAGTAACTAGAAAATTTCTGGAAATTTTGATATGGGCATGCCCTACCGCCCATTCGTCCCCTCTCGCTGCTTTGGTTTGGGGCTGTAGTGGTTGTGTTTAGGGTGGTTCTATGTCAGTTTGAGGTGTTTTTACGCTTGTATTTCATTCATTCCTGTGCTCCCAATAGTTATTAATGGGGCGCGCTTTTTGGCATCTAGCGTTGCCACGGTAACGCTTTTGACTGAGAAAAGTAATGCCCATCGAGGAAAGATGGAGACGCATGTAACGATGTATGCCGTGCATGGGTGCATGTTCCGGTTCAGGCTACGTTAACGGATAGGTTTTTTTTTCACCATGGTACAAAACCCCATCCGAATGAATGGGGCCATTTGGCCTGGATTTTGACATAAAATTTCCTTAAATGCCAGCTGCATGAAATTTGAGTATGTTGAAGTCCACAGCGTGCCGAGTCAGGAGACATTTGTACGATGTGTCTACAATAACCTGTTGCCTAGCAACAAGCTTCCAAATTCAAACAGAAATGAAAAAAAAATGAAAGGCCAATATCGCAAAAACTGTAATAATTAGCATAATGAGGTTGTACAGTCTGTTAGTGCCAATCGGGCCGAGTGTTTGAAAGTTTCAACAATGTCTCTACGATAAAGTTCGGCCGAGCAATAAGCGTCCGAATTTTGGCCTTTTCTTTTGCTTTTTGGCATCTAGCGTTGCCACGGTAACACTTTTTACTGAGAAAAGTAATGCCCATCGAGGAACGATGGAGACGCATCCAACGATGTATGCCATGTATGGGTGCATGTTCCGGTTCAGGCTATGTTAACGGATAGGTTTTTTTTTCACCATGGTACAAAACCCCATCCGAATGAATGGGGCCATTTGGCCTGGATTTTGACATAAAATTTCCTTAAATCCCAGCTTCATGAAATTTGAGTATGTTGAAGTCCACAGCGTGCCGAGTCGGGAAACATTTGTACGATGTCTCTACGATAACCTGTTGCCTAGCAACAAGCGTCCAAAGTCAAACGGAAAAAAAAAAAAAAAATGAAAGGTCAATATCACAAAAACTGTAATACTTGGCATAATAAGGTTGTACGGTCGGTTAGGGACAATCGGACCGAGTGATTGAAAGTTTGAACGATGTCTCTACGATAAAGTTCGGCCGAGCAATAAGCGCGGGAATTTTCGCCTTTTTTTTTGCTTTTTGGCAACTAGCGTTGCCACGGTAACCCCTATTACGGAGAAAAGTAATGCCCATCGAGGCATGATGGAGACGCATCCAACGATGTATGCCATGCATGGGTGCACGTTCCGGTTCGGGCCGCATTAACGGACGAAAAAAAGTGCGGAATAATAAGAAAAGGGAAACCTTTTCTAGATACTAATATATCGCCTTCATTTTCATGTTTTTCCTCGTTTTTCCGGCCGTGTTTTAGTTTTTGGGGATTTTTTTTTTCCACATCCGAGCGGGGTCATGCTGTACACCCGCTGGTGTGACGTGGGACTTTTGCGACTTTAGCTTGTTAGCAAAATGCTAGCAACATTGCCCTTTGGGCCATTCTGGACGATTGCAATATGGTCATGCCATTACTTGGCATGCCCATAATTATAATGCATATTATTACATTATCATTACTTTACTATAATACTACAATATATTAGAGAACAATAGACAGCAATGGTACAACAATATATTTGAATAACTATAGAGTAGATATGCTATATATACTGGTTCATATACTTACCCTCAATTATATACATAAAAATTACTATAAATCTATATATCGACATATCTACATATAACTATAAATCAATATATATTAATAGAGATATAGATATATAAATACTGTACGTATAATATAACTCAATATATCTATATACGTACCTACATATAACATATCTATATCCATATTATAAATCTATATATCTACATAAATGTACATGTCTACATGTTTATTCGCATCTGTATTTTGAATAAAAAGTTTCTTTGTATCATATCCATCATGTAATATCATATCCAATGAACCGAAGCAACGCTGTAAAGATAGAGCTGCTTTCCTGCACGACCACGTCCATGACAGCGTCATGCAGGACTAACACATGTGGACCTAAATGCTGCTGAATCATGGAGGTACTTAGTGTTGCCCACACGTGGCTTTACTGTATGTCGGGGCTTCATTTTTGCTTTGTAAATTTGTGTGCGTGTGTATGTGTAATGAGACAGTGGATCCCCACAAAATGTTAAATAATCCACTCTTCCCTCCATCTTTGCCACCAAGTATTGATGCTAATTACAAAAAAAAGATACAAAGTCCATTTTTTTTCCTTGAATTACACATATTAACACACGTAAGTGTTGTTTTGTCTCTAAGTGCACTCACAGGAGTATTTTAGATGACTCATCCCTTTTAAGAGCACATAAGTGGAAACAGTCACAGCCATATTTGAAACCGTTTAGTTGAAACATAAGAAAAAGACTCCAATTTACGCTGCTGGAATTAAGTTATTTGACTTTATGTTGTGAACTGCTAAGGCCCACTTGTTTTTTTTTTCCTTATTATTATTATTAATATTATTATTATATTCCATTCTAGCAGAGCCGGTTTGCTCAGTTAATGTCCTGACTTATGGTGGACATATTAAATTATAGGATGAAGAAGAAAAAAATCAATTAATGGCTTAGGCAATAAGCTGCAGCTTCTCTGACGTGGCAGGCTGGAGCTCTTGTGACACTAATACACGTTATGTTATTTGAATAAGGGCTGAAGGCTTTCTCTCTTGATTTTATTACAGCAACAGCAAATTGCTTTGAATAACACTGCTAATGGGCAGAGTGAAAGGCAAACTTTGGATGATGTACAGAACGGTTAGTTGGAACCACATCAGGCTTTCCAGCCGTGGAGGAAAAACAGGATAACGTGGGGAAAATAACTAATTTAATAAATATTAATGTTAACCCTTGTGCTGTCTTCGGGTCAAGGAAGGAGGAAGAGAAGAAGGGATGAAAGATGGAATGAAGGAAGAATGAAAAGAAGGAAAGAAGGATGGAAGGGAGAAAATAAGGAAGGGAGGATGGGAGAAAAGGAAGGGAGGAAAGAAGGAAGGAAGGAAGGAAGGAAGGAAGGAAGGAAGGAAGGAAGGAAGGAAGGAAGGAAGGAAGGAAGGAAGGAAGGAAATAGGAAGGGGAGAAAGAAGGAGAGAGCAGGAGGAAAGAAGGAAGGGAGGGAAAAAAGAAGGAAGGAAGGAAGGAAGGAAGGAAGGAAGGAAGGAAGGAAGGAAGGAAGGAAGGAAGGAAGGAAGGAAGGAAGGAAGGAAGGAAGGAAGGAAGGAAGAAAACAAGAAAAGAAGGAAGGAAGGAAGGAAGGGAGAAAATAGGAAGGGGAGAAAGGAGGAGAGAGCAGGAGGAAAGAAGGAAGGAAGGAAGGAAGGAAGGAAGGAAGGAAGGAAGGAAGGAAGGAAGGAAGGAAGGAAGGAAGGAAGGAAGGAAAGGAGGAGAGAGCAGGAGGAAAGAAGGAAGGAAGGAAGGAAGGAAGGAAGGAAGGAAGGAAGGAAGGAAGGAAGGAAGGAAGGAAAGGAGGAGAGAGCAGGAGGAAAGAAGGACGGAAGGGAAAAAAGAAGGAAAGAAGGAAGGAAGGAAGGAAGGAAGGGAGGGAGGGAGGAAGGAAGGAAGGAAGGAAGGAAAGGAGGAGAGAGCAGGAGGAAAGAAGGACGGAAGGGAAAAAAGAAGGAAGGAAGGAAGGAAGGAAGGAAGGAAGGAAGGAAGGAAGGAAGGAAGGAAGGGAGGGAGGGAGGGAGGAAGGAAGGAAGGAAGGAAGGAAGGAAGGAAGGAAGGAAGGAAGGAAGGAAGGAAGGAAGGAAGGAAGGAAGGAAGGAAGGAAGGAAGGAAGGAAGGAAGGGAGAAAATAGGAAGGGAAGAAGGGAGGAAAGAGCAGGAGGAAAGAAGGAAGGAAGGAAGGAAGGAAGGAAGGAAGGAAGGAAGGAAGGAAGGAAGGAAGGAAGGAAGGAAGGAAGGAAGGAAGGAAGGAAGGAAGGAAGGAAGGAAGGAAGGAAGGAAGGATAGGAGAATTAGATAGACAGTTCAAGGGTTAAAACCGATTTCTGTATATCAGTAAGTGGAACTCGTAACGTTAGTGATCTTCCTAAAAGAGCTGTACTACTAATTTGATTGTGAGGGACAAAACCGTGCGTGCATTTATCAGGAGCATCCAGTTGCCGACATTACACCCATGATGCAATGCAAACGGCTGCTCCATTACCCGGGCTGCCCCGCCGTGAACTCTCCATTGAACACATGCGTTCCACCCGGCGCACGAGGGACGTGCAGAGCCCCACAAGCATGTTAAGATTTCATTTAGATTTCATTCATGCTCTAAAATATTTCTTGTACGGAGGGGGGCTGGGGGCTGCATGGGAATGCATTCTCCATGAATGGGAAACAGCTGAGCGTGTGCGTTTGTTTGTGTGCATCCTTCGCCCCCTTTTCAATTTTCAGAAGTGTCAGCCGGACGCGAGGAAAGCTGCTAGCTGATACATCAGCCGGGCCGTCGGCGCTTTTGTTGCATCCTCGCTTCATACGCAGATATCCTGACAAGTACGGCCATAAATTCGGAGCTTTTGTCAAAGTCTGCCAGGTAGCAATAACAGCAACTGATTCGCAGATTATCTTCACAAACTGCAGGTCAACGTGTTTCTGGCAGACAAGCACCATCAGGGTGTTGTTCTTAACACTGCTGGTGATGTCACGTGAATGAGCAGGACGCCGTCTCAGTGATTGCAAGATTTGGCAGGACATGTTTTCATTTTCCAGTTTTTCCATCTATTTAGCGAGAGACAACACCTCTGTCCTGTGCAAGAATACGTCCTCTTTAAACAAAAGCAACTTATTACATGACGTGCAAGGGTTATTAACACTTGCACTGCAATAACTCAAAATCTTACCAGGAATATTTGTCTTATTTCTAGTTAAAACGTCTAATTTTTAGTCAGAAAATCTCATTACACTTAAAACAAGAGTCATTACCAGAAAAATAACTTGTTATTTGACAATTTTCACCTGTTTCAAGTACATTTTCACTTGAAATAAGTAGAAAAATTTGCCAGTGGGACAAGATTTATCTCCTCATTACAAGTAAAAAAATCTTCCACTAGCAGAATTTTTCTACTTATTTTAAGTGAAGGTGGAAGGTGGAAATTGTTGTTTTTTCCAGTGATGAGTCTTGTTTTAAGTGTAATGAGATTATGAGAGAGAGACTAAAAATGAGACAATTTAACTAGAAATAAGACAAATATTCTTGTTAAGATTTTGAGTTCTTGCAGTGTGGGTGTTAATATTAGGCAAATACAAACTCTGATTATTAAAAAAAAGATAAAAACTGAACGTCACTATGGTGTGGCACATAGAAAAATAAAGTACAAAAATTAAAAAAAAAAAGATAAAAACTATTTTTTCCCGAGCCGTTGTTTTTTTAACAAAATTGAAGCCAAAAAAAAAGGAAAAGGGCTTTGGTATTACCATGCTGTGATTCAACAGCCTGTAGATCGTCATAGCAGCGATAACCTGGACGAGTCATTTCCCCGTCCGGTTTTATCAGCCTCCCACATGCTGTAGAGAAAGAATTGTGATGTGTTGATAGTCCACTTTAGCTCAAACGTGTAATGGAAACACCCTTTTCTCACATGTGCGCGTCTACAGCATAACTGGATATGACATAGTTGCTCACTTTGGTCTCATTCGTCCAAAGCGTGTTGTTCCAAAGTCTTCTGGTTTGTTCAGCAAACCACTTCCATGTTTTCGTTTCAGACAGAAGAGAATTCCTCTTGGCAATCCCACCCAACAAATCCTTCCTGCTCAGGTGCAATTACCCGTGGTAATTGTCCTGTCACGGACTTTCATGGACTACAAAGTTTTACATACTCAGCGAGGGCTGCCGGGTCTAAGATGCAGCTCTTGGCTTTATTTCTGAGTTCTTGGACCACTAGCATGGTCTGACCTTTGGGTACATTTGCCAGGACGTCCATTCCTGGGAAGACTGGATGTTTTCCTCTTGAATAGGTTTTACAATCTTTTCCAAACTGATATGCAGCAACAGTTGCTTTTTCTAAGACCACTGCTAATTTCTTCCCCATTTGGCCGTATGTTAACACATGACTGACCAGCAAATTGATAAAGACATTTGTTTTTATAGAGGTCTGCACACCTGATGATGGTCAGTTGGGCAAGGGGCTGATGATTAGCAGCATCTGGTTGCAACTTACCTTGTTAGATACAGAAGACTTGGAAACATACATTGTGGCATAGAATTGTGAAATTGGTTTAATTCACCGTACAAATTGTTACAGATTACTTTTGTAATACTGTATTTGACCCGGTCTTTGTACATTTTGACCGTATAGAAACGTAATTCCTGCCATTGTAAGAATGAGATGTACCTGCTGTACTCTACTGCCCTTACTTTTTAACATCTTGTGCTTTTTATTATTTTAGCTCTTTTCTTATCATTTTATTTGCTATTTACTGTAAAAAAAAAAAAAAAAAAAAAATTTAATTAAATAAAAAAGTACAGTAAAAAAGTAAAAAGGTTTTTATTTGTTATTTACTGTGGGCAGCACGGTGGCTTAGTTGTTAGCACTGTTGCCTCACAGCAAGAAGGTCCCCGGTTCGACTTCCAGGCCGAGCAGGGTCTTTCTGTGTGGAGTTTGCATGTTCTCCCCGTGCTTGCGTGGGTTCTCTCCGGGTACTCCGGTTTCCTCCCACAGTCCAAAAACATGCATATTAGGTTAATTGGTGATTACACAATAGTGGTTGTGAGCATGGTTTGTGTTTATATGTGGCCCTGTGATGGACTGGTGACCTGTCCAGGGTGAACCTGCCTCTCACCTGAAAATAGCTGGGATAGACTCCAGCAGACCCCCGTGACCCTGCAAAGGATAAAGCGGGTATAGATAATGGATGGATGGATGGATTGATGGATGCTATTTACTGTTTAATTGTGTCTTGCCGCTTTTAATGTTGATGTAAAGCGCTTTGAATTATTGTTGAATTGTGCTATACAAATAAACTTGCCTTGCCTTGCCTAGATCCTACGGCAGTAGTAAGGGTGTACTTAGTGTTGCCCACATATATAATTTGTCTTCTTTGTGGCTACATTTTTTTTAAACGAGAAATGGCAGAGAACAAAACATTATATGCTGATGTTTGTCTAAGGTTGTGTTTTCCCAATACGATTTATTACAATAAGATGTATTTTATTATCATTTAAATGGCTTGGTGCGTGGGTTTCCTCCGGGTTCTCCGGTTTCCTCCCACAGTCCAAAAACATGCATACTAGGTTAATTGGTGATTCTAAATTGCCTGTGAGTGTGAGTGTGAGCGTGAGTGTGTCTGGTTGTTTGTCTGTATATGTGGCCCTGTGATGGACTGGTGACCTGTCCAGGGTGTCCCTGCCTCTCACCTGAAAATAGCTGGGATAGGCTCCAGCAGACCCCTGTGACCCTGCAAAGGATAAAGCGGGTATAGATAATGGATGGATGGTTAAATGGAAAGATTTATGATTAAGAGAATGGACGGTAACTTCTGCACATGACTGGAGAAAAACCAATGCAGACACAATCAGACACACCAGCAGAAACATTTTCCTTTATGTCTATGTGAGCTGGACAAATAGTAGTAGTACATGTCACGCTGTTCTGTTGATCCGTGCACAGACCTACCCTCACATGTCCAACACTCGTCATTGCAAACCCACCCGTACACTTGCAGTCTTTACTGGTGCTCTATGTGTGCCCTCCCCTTTATTCTCACACACGGAGACTACTTCTAGATCAGGGGTGGCCAACCAGTCAGAGGCTAAGAGGCACAATTGGTTACTATGTTACTGCAAGGAGCCACATCGTACACATGCACACATCAACTACCCATGATCCCTCACTCCCTGCTCTCTCTGAGACATAAAAATACCATTAGAAAACGGAAAGGTGAAATCCTGCAATCTGATTGGTTGTTAACTGTGGTATAATGAGCATATACCACGGCTTCTATTCTAAAGCCTTATCACAGCATATCATTCCGCGTCAGGGAAGCAACAATGTATCCATGACAACAACCAACTGTTACATATTTTTGGACGGTTACAGCAGGTAGCTGTAACCGTAAAAAGTTTATTTTTTCATTTTCGTTAACAATTAATCAGGCATGTTCACGGTAAAGGTTGATCTTCGGGGATGGATGAATGGATAAAAAAAAGGTGAGCAAAAGACGACATGCAGAGCTACATCTGGAGAGATGGGACTATTTTATTCCACAGTGGGGCTATTTTTACTGGATAATATGTATTTCCGATTAATTAAAAACTATATTAAATAGATTGTGTATTCCTTTTTCATATTTACATTATTGGTAACCGTTTTATAAAAGCAATACATCACTTGGCGTCGGGCCGGAGACGCCCCTCAGCTGTGATATGAGTGTATTCCACGGCCTGTCGTGATGTATTGCTTAAATATTAATAAACTCTCCCACTCTGTTAAAAACGTCCTGTGTTTATCTTCATATTTTGTTTGGCTGTGCATTTTTTCCCTGCTATTTTGAGAGTGGATTTTTTTCCCCTCCAAGTTATTTGTGTCACAAACGCAAAATGTATTCTTAGAAGCATCACAGGTGTGACTGACCAGAGAAGCAGACCGCCTCAAGCAAAAGGATGATATGGTTGGAACGATGTGACTGATAAAGGATTATCAGCTGTCTTTTAAACAGATGCTCTGTCATTCTTTTCTTTACATTTTCCCAGAGGTGTATAATCCAGGTGCCATAAAGTACAAATCCTGTCCAGCAGTTGTTCCAACCGGTCACTAAAGCAGCTCCTCTGCAGGTAGACGGTTGTTAGTGAAAAAACCTGTTTTAAATGTACTGGCCGATCCACAGGTATATGTTTTAATGAGCAAATATCAGCTTAATGTAAAAAAAATTATTTGACTAATGGTGCTTTGAGACAGACTATATTTCAAAATTGGTCTTAATTTAAGATTGATTCAAAACTATTTTTGATTTTGTAAAAAAAACAAAAACATTACAGCACATAATCCAGGTGCCATAAAATAAAAACGGTGCCATGTTTCTAGATCAGCCTGTACATTTAGAACAGGGCTTTTCACTAAGGACCTACCATCTACAACCTGATCTCACAAAAATCACGTGACCAGGATCTCCGCTCGTCACTCTATGACGTAGAGGGGATGCTCACGGAATTCCCTGTGTTTGACGGAATGGGAGAATGGTTAAAACAATGAATTTAAATATCGCCTGTCTCCACTTCCTGGTTCAAAATCAATTAAAAATGATATTTTGTGGTTGGACGATGCTCTGGTTAAGGTCTGGTTAGGTTATTGCATCACTTATGATTGGTTAGAAGTAGGAAACGCTTGTGGTTTTTGCTAAAAATAATAATTTCACATCACTTACGCCACCTCCGTCGTCATGGCGACAGCAAACAACATGGTTAAATACTCGAATTTACGTTAAATACTAGAAAACACGGTTAAATACTCGCCGTCAAAATACTGTTTTAAACACATCAAAACACCATTAAAACACTGTTTAAACAGCGTTAAGAACATGCTAAACTGACAGTAACAAACAGTAACTTGCGCATCAAAATAACTTAGCCACTATAATAAAGAATGATATATACATAATAATAATGTAATAATCCGTGTATATATCACGACAACGGATCCCATTGACTTCGCATAGGTACAATATCCGTGGTGATCACACGGAATTATACCATTTCCGTGTTGGCGCCACGGAAAATAGTGGTGAGAGGTCGTGGGCATTTCACAGATTTTTGTGAGATCAGGTTGACCATCTACCTGCAGAGGAGCTAGTTTAGTTTTTGGTTGGAACAACTGATGGACTGTATTTTTTACTTTCTGGCACCTGGATTATACACCTCTGCATTTTCCACAGCTCCTTTTTGTTTCTGACCCCACACAGATAGTCACTCTTTCTCCTCAAAAATCACAGAGCAGGTACTAGATAATGGCTGCCGGTGTGACCCTTTGTGGCAATGGTTTGAAGCAGGTGTCATTTTAATAACATATCCTAGCGGGCATGCCAGCGGCCGCGGGAGTCGTGGAACCGCGGGGGTTCAGACGTGAGCCCTTTTGGCTAATGCTGCTTTATGAAGTGGAGGCGTCTGAGGCGTCACCTTATGAAACGCTCCTACGTAAAGACCACGCTGGCTTTGGCCGTGCGATTGAGACGGATGAGCCAGATCTAGCTAAGTCTTAGCAGCCTGGATCTCCATTTATTATATTTGGAAATGGGAGCTCTGTTTTGATTCCGTGTGTTTCTCCGTGTATATTCCCAAAAGCCTGGTGTGCTGGTACAGTTTTGTGCAACACGCTGGAAATGTGCAAAACAGTGATGTTATTCAGAGATGATTTGTTTTCAGTTAAAATCAGATATTGCAAAGTCGCTTGACACTGTCTCAGTTTGCTCCAGAGGCTTTCTTTTATTCTTATTTTTATTCAGCAGAGATGGAATTGATGTATGATTGATAGTGGAATAAAGAAGCTCATACAGTACAAGGGGCTATTTTATAACACACACACACACATCTTGATCAGTTGCGGTTACAAGGAGTCAGAAGGAGACAGCGGGCCCTACATTTTCTTACTGGACTTGAACATAAGGAAACGGCTGCATTTAGCACATATTATGACGTTTATGCCCTAACTTATGCCAGAGATGCCAAACTAACAATGTTGTGACTTAGATATTATTCAAGAAATTACATTTTGAATTCTCCACAGTTGTTTGCTGTTTGTCAGGGAAGAACCAGTTAATATAAAATAACATCTGATAGTAACAGCTGCAAAAGAGTGAAGTGATGCAGAATCGATTATCTAAACTGAAGTTAGCCAAAGCCTGAGTTCCACCGAGATCTGAAGTTGTGTGCATGCGGTGTACTTTGTCTGGAAAGTCTTGCAGCGTCCAGCAGTTTTTGTTCAGACAATTTTGCAATTTTGTCTGCGAGCTTCCCCTTCTTTACTGCCTGACCCATCAGTTATCTGTCTGTCAGTCTGTTTTACGTGCACCGTACAGTAGGCTGAGGCATTGCACGGCATTTTGTGAGTCTTTATGTATGTCCTTTCGAATTAAAACAAACAAATTCCAACCATTGCTATATTTCCTTAAAGCCTACATTTCCAGTGGTCAACATCATATTTTTCTTTGATATCTGGAAAAAGTACAGGACAACACTAACATCACTGAGGTATGACCAGTACTCGAGTTGTAAAAGAAAATCAGGGAGGATGGTGGATTTTATCATATGAGGACAGATCATTTGGGCTGATTACAAATAATATAATATATTACAAATAATAGCACTGACCAAAACACCTGCAGAAATACTGCAGGAATGACATAGCAGCAGTTAAATGCAGCCATCTGTAAGCTTGAAATATCCACTGGGCTTACATCAAATACATCAAAACACAACAATAAAAAACACTTTTCTGAACTTATCAATATGACTCTGTCCTTCACAGGATAAGTAAAATGGATCCCTGCAAAAACTCAAAATCTTAACAAGAATATTTGTCTTTTTCTAGTTAAAATGTCTCATTTTAGTAAAAAAATCTCATTACACTTAAAACAAGACTCATCACTGGAAAAAACAACAATTTTCACCTTTTTCAAGTAGATTTTGAAACACTTGAAATAAGTAGAAAAATCTGCCAGTGGAACAAGATTTTTTTGCTTGTAATAAATCTTGTCCCACTGGCAGATTTTCCTACTTATTTCAAGTGAAAATTTACTTGAAACGGGTGAAAATTGTCAAATAAGTTATTTTTCTGGTGTTATTTTTCTGGTGATGACTCTAAATGTTGAAATAGCAGTAAAACCACATTCATTGATGAAATGACATAAGGGATGGAAAGGGGGATGGCAGTTTTACAGGGGGGATGATTTTGACCATTTTTAGTTCAGGGGGATGCAATCCCCCCTCATCCCCCCTCAACTCCAGTACTGGGTATGACATCCCTGAGTGAGTTAGCATTAGAAATCACGTGAAAATGATGACTGCATGTTTCTGCACCTGCAAGGTTGTGACCTAAGTCTTAAAATAGTGCACACCACCTCAACCAGGCTTAAAAACGTTGTTAATATGTAAATCATGTGGAACCATCTTTGCTCCTGTTTTACTGTGCCAACACTATAATAATACTGATTATGATAATTATCATGATGACAATGTCAACCGGCATGGTTTCAAGATATGAATGATATTTATTGTGAGGGAGGGGAGGAATAAGAAACACCATCTCAACATGCCGGTGTAAAGCGTTCCCAGCATGCTAGACTTCCGTTGCGGTGCAGAGTGCCCTTCTAATTCTGCGGGCCACATCTTAAGGGCCCATTTACAGTGGGAAAAAGATTTTATGAGTTCATGTGATGCTGTTTTTACAAGCGGCTGAGGAGAAATAATGGGGTCGAGTGTCTACCTCTTTCGTCCTTCCCTCGCACCATCCCTCTCTCCCACTCCCCAGGCCTCTCCTATTACCTGCCGGCTGGAGGACTCAGGAGTATCGCTTAATAAAAGTTAATCATGAGAAACTTGTTCATTAATTACAGTTCAGGCTGGCTGCCTGTGTGCCTGGTTGCCTTCCCATTTCTCTTCCACATTAAGGTATGTCTTTATGCCTCTGCCAGGAATTAGGCTCTTTGATTTTGCCCTTTCACCCCCCCCATTGGAATATCACTATTTTATTATTGAGTGAATATCCACTAAGGTAAGTAAAGGAAACATTAGTGAGTGACATAAATAAGGGTTATTAGTTCTGAAAGAAAGCAATTCTTTAATAATCCCATCAATTGTACAAACGTCCGGTTAAAGAATAATTGCAAGGTGACTCCACCACCGTATGTACAATATCAGGGTACTTAAAGGTTCAACTATTGCACACAAGTACATTATTTGCACAGCACCTTTATAACATTATTTAACTGCTCAAGAGAGAATTCTTTTTTTTTTTTTTTTTTTTTTAAACCGTGAGGCGGGGAGTGCCGGGCCACGCGGGACAATGCCCCCCACAGCCCGGACCCCCCGCCCCTTCGCCTATGTGCGTATGAATCGTGTAGGGGGGGAAGGAGGGGGAGCAGAGGCCAAAGCCAAGAGGCAGGACCAGCAGAGCCGGCCCTGGAAGGACGCCCACGCTCCCCCACCGGCCATCCAGTTGACGGGAGTCAGAGACGGAGGGGGAAACGGTCCAGCATCCCCCCATTCATGCTGATCAACATAAGACATAGACACCTGAGAATGGTTCCACCCCGCCGCCGCGCCCGCCCGTGCCCCCCCCAGCCAGGGGAGGACCGATCCCCGGACTCGCCCACCCCCCAAAGGTCACGGAGTCCCCACAGATGCAGGGGCACGCTGCCCCCACCCAGCGACGGAGGACCAAGGCAGCAATGCCCCCGCCAAGAGAGATTTCTATTCACAAAGACACGTGACTTGTGAACTCTGTACAGTACTTTGGGATTCAGGAGAGGTCTTTCCATTACACATTTGGTGCACAACTTAAGCAATCTTTCAAAATGTTAATAAAACTTTGAATTACTGTTTTTCCAATAAGTCACATTATGTGACAAAGCTGTGATTCCTCCTTTTGCTTTAAGGCCGTCCAAGAATAATGACGATGGATATCCAGAAGCTCAGGTTAACTAACAGGTTAATTCTGTTTTACTGCACCTACTCCAGCCTTGATTGTTTTTACTTAAGAAAGACATCTGCAGAGAGCTTTTACACATGGAGCTGAACACGTCTGAGGGATTTCTGGGAGGTCATTATCCACAGTGTCATGGAGGAGCAGTGCATCCAAATCTTCAGGAAGACTCCAACAAATGTGGATGGGTTGTGCAATGCCATAACTCTTCTGGTTGCACCTGTTTCACCGGTACACAAAGGATCTGTTTCCTAGAAATAAAAAATCTTTTTGGTATGTCAAGTGACCTGTCGATGTGAAATATCTGTTTTCACTGCAGTTTTGCCAAACATTGCTCACTTAAATCACCACAAAAAAACACCTCGTGGGAGCTTGAAAAACATTTTTTGTAATATTATGTGGGGTTTAAACTTTAAACTTTATTTATTTATATAGCACCTTTCATGCAGATAAAATGAAAAACAAAGTGCTTTACATTAAAAAGAGAAAAGAAACAATCCCCCTTGACCCCCCCACTCCCCGTACCCTCATTCATACAACACACACATACACACACATACACACAGCATACTATACAGATGTATACACCCTAGGCAACCCCCCCACCCCTGATAAAAATGGAGTATGGCTGAGCACCGATAGATTTGGTTTGGCAAAATTGATGCTGTTTCATTAAGCGTGTTTGCTATTCACGATTTCAATTTGCGCTGTGTATAGTGGAATGAAATATAGTAAGAGATGGAAGTGGAAGTAAGTGCACAAAGTCTTCCCCAAAGAGCTGCGTGAAAACTGAAAATCAAACCACGAACCTTGTTAGTGACGGACGACCCCTCCAACAACTCAGCTGCAGCAGATCTCACTCCGACGGCTGGATCTGAACTGGCTGAAAAGCAAAAACTCTACAACAGAAGGGTCATACTGAAGATACAAGTTATTTTATAATTAAATATGATTCATTAAAAGAAGTAGTTTAACTAATAAGTCCCTGGTGGAACGCTGAGTCAGCGGTCATTTTTCTTCTTTCGTTCTTTGCAGATTAACTCGTCCCACATTTTGTGAGCTTTTCGGGCAAACGTTAAATTTACTCGCCCCGGATCTCCCCGCCCCACAATTTTAATAACACCTTAGACACCGCACACTCAACATTTTATACACTTAACAAGAATACTTAACGTTTTAGAGGGGGAGGTCATTGTCAAATATGATACCCTGACCTCCTCCTCCCTGTTTTTATTGCATTAGCCACATGCACTCAACACCAGGGGCGGGAAAGGGGCCCACACCATCCGCGTTCCCTGGTCGGCCTGGGACGGGCGGGTCGCAGTGCCTGGCGGTGCTGGACCCCCCCAGGGAGGGGGAAACGGTGCGTGACTGTGTGTCTTTGTCGGTGAGAATGCAGTATGGAAGGGTTCTGCCATGGAGGATTTGGGCCTCCATCGGCAGGACAATGAAATTTAATAATTTATTAGGGCCCGAGCACTTACAGTGCGAAGGCCCTATTGTATCTGTAGGAATTTTTATTTAATTTCTTCTCATTTTTCTTCTCTCGAAATGAGGGCCTTTTTTCCCCCTAAACGTGCCCCAAAAGTCACCAAATTTTGCACGCAAGCCAGGCCTGGCGAAAAATTGGATATTTAATGGTTTGTATTAATCGGCGTGGCCTAACGGCTCAACAGCGCCCCTTAGAAAAGTTTGTGCCTCAAGCCCGACAATACGGTTTGACGTACATGCACGAAAATCGGTACACACCTGTATCATGTCGCAACTTAAAGATGAATGGGATGCCTGGGTCTGGGGTCCTCCATTGTCGGGCCCGCGCGGGTTTCACCCTGTTGGGGGGTTCCATCTCTCCGGGCCCGTCTCCGGTCCCCCCCCCCCCCCCGCTGCCTCTGTGGCGGGGCGCCCCTCTGGTCCTGGAGGGCCGCTTTCGTGGGGGCGGGTGCACCTGCCCGCGTCGGCGGCCAGGGCGGCTCTGTCTCTCCAGGCAGGCTGGCCCCTCGCCGGGTGGGGGTCGTTGGCCTGGAGGGTAAGGGCCTCCTAGCCGCATGTCCGGCCCGGGTCGGGTGGTCGGGCTCGCCTGGGTCCCGGTCCGCCTCCATGGGTTCCCTGTCTGCCTCTTCCCGTAGTCGTGGGGGCAAATACTTTATTCACAGCACGTTTCTTGTGACCCTGTTGACATTTTGCAACTATTTGATGGTTCTGTGATCACGCACCAATACCATAGTATGTTCCTCTGAAACAGTTATTACAATTTTTGACTTTTCAGGGTCAGTTAAATTAGGGCTGGGCGATATGGCCTTTTATTAATATCTCAATATTTTTAGGCCATGTCATGATACACAATATACTGTATATCTCGATATTTTGCCTTAGCCTTCAATGAACACTTTGATGCCTACAATCACACCAGTGTGATGATTCTATATGTCTACATTAAAACATTCTTGTTCATACTGCATTAATATACGCTAATTTTAAACTTTCATGGAAAAAGGGGGAAATCACAACTAAGTCAAATTTACCAAAACTGTATTTATTAAACAGTTACTAAGCAGTGAGTGGCACAAACATAGAAACATTTTATGTCTCTGAGAAGGAGAGACGAGACGAGGGTGAGAAAAGCCTGTAATTTAATGCCCGCGCCTAAAAGCAAGTAAGTTAAATCTCTTTTTTCAGCCCATTTTGCCTGAGGAAGAGAAGCTGGCTAGTAATAAAGCACACCTTGATATTAGGTGTTGATCTCCTTAGGCCACACCCTCCCTCATTATGCAAATACACATCACCTGATATGCTTAAATCCAATTAGCCTTCAAGTTTATACAGCTTGGAGTTGGTAAATATGCATACAAATGATGTTGTGGTTGAAATACTTGTGTAATAATTGTGCACATGGTGTACAACAGCTGTTAATCCCCGAAAGACTCAAAAACAGACACATAAACATCAACAACTGATTGTAATCATTAAGTCTGGTTTCAGCTGTCTAATTATAACACCATATATGTTGTTTTACATTCATACACGTCTTCTTGTACGTCCTCTCTGCACTTCTTTCCGTGCCTTCCTTTATGTCTTTTTTTCTACCATTCCTTCCTTTTTCTGCTTCCACTTGCCTCCATTCTAATTCCTTTTCTCCTACAATTCCTTTCCCCCTTTCCTCCTCTTCTTGCTCTTAATCTTAACTTGGACGATTTTAAAGTTCTTTAGCAATTTAAAAGGTTTTTCACCGTTTATTTTACATTCCAACAATTTTATTCAAAATCAGCCCTACTTTAGCTGACAGTCATCTCTTTAATGGCTTTCAACCACTTGCTTAATGGTGCTAAATGTGATCATCGTATTGGCTAAAGATCCTTTCTCAGCCAATCTTCCTCTCTTCAGTTTATCTTCTTCTCAACTCCCATCTTGAGGTTGTTTTTCTCCTCTTCAGCTTATCATCCTGCATTCAGCTCTTATTTTTCTCTCCAGCTAATCTTTTACTTTTATTTTGGTCTTTTGAGGCCCACTTATTCTCTTCACCCCATGTTCTTCCCTTGAGGTCTATATCTCCTCTCGTCATCCCATCTTCTTCATTTCAGATAATGTTCCTCATTTCCATGCCTCCTAGTCAACACCTTACTCTCATAACATATTTTGAACTTTGTTTAAATGTCTGAGCTATGTTTGACCATTTTTGTGACATTGTCACTTGACTTAAACAATGTCTTTCAATGTTTTCAGCCCTGTTTAGCTCTCATTTAGGACCTCATTCAACCCAAAGTAAATGCAGCCTTTTCTATTTTCAATAGTTTTTCTCAGCATGTTGCCACACTCTTTTTAGTTATATTGAAGAGGGTTAAATGCACATGTTGAAGTGGTTTTCAACTATGCTGCATTCACCTATTGCCATATACAGAAACATAACTGAATGGTGAAGCAACCACTTAGTGAACAGTAACTCCAAATACTTTATTTTAACCGAAACAGTAAATATGAAGTTATTCAGCAGTTAGAATCACACACATTAACACAGACAGAGCGGGGCTTTTTACAGGAATGTCTCAATTTTATTCCTTTTATCAACCATCTGGGCTGTGCGGCACACAGTCCTAGCAGTTTTGAAAAGATTGGACTGAATGTGTGCAGAGTATATAGACCTGTACACCTCAGCATCCATCGTCTACGTCTGTCAGCAGTCCCATCTACAGCAGCCCATACCATAACATTACCTCAGGTTTTCTTCCACGTAACTTTGTTTAGTCAGGAATGTTACTCAAAGTTAAAAAATCGGTCTGATCGTCTGACATCTTGTATTATGTACGACAAAGAAGGTCCAAGCTGTAATTAGTGATGATGTGTCACTCTTCATCTTGTAGCGCTCCCTTATTATTTAGTCTGATTTATGTAAAGCTGTCCGGCGCAGCTGAAGTTCTAGAGGCCGTATGGGTATTTGCTCATGTCTGTGTCTCTGTGTCTCTTTCCGTTTCGTACAGACGCATGAAGACAGACAGAGAGTTATAATCCATTTAACCATGTGTCTGGAGTTTCTTCGTGATGCAGTCTAGCTGGATCCAGATTGGATCATAGCTGGCTCAGTCTTCATGGGGACTCTTCCCGACCGCAGAATAGCATCAGCAGAGGGGCCAAAAAGCAAATCCACCAGTCAAAACACATATTTTGGCCAAAAGCAGCAGGGTTTTGGACTCCTGCTTCCTCTGTAGAATGAGGACAATAGTCGTTCCATGTATTTCACCGAGAGGTCAACGGGCTCATCCAGCCGTGGTGTTGCGGAGTAAACACTAACAAATGTACCCAAACGAACAGGCTTGACAAACGTCTTCATGTATAATCCTGCAATGCATGACTAATTTCAAGATATGTCGAAGGAGATGTGCTCAGTGTCCTGCCAGGTATTTATTCGCTTTGGTTCCAGAAGTTGCATTTATTTCATTGGAAGAGTTGGTTGCATAGAAGTGCTCTGTCTTATGGTAATTTTTCTTTCTCTAAAATCAATCTTTTAGCATAAATGGTCATCTGTTCCTCCTGTCTGGTGGCGTTTTTTTTCCCCTCTAGTTTACCTTGTTGAATCCAGCTGTAGCCGCGTTTCCATGACGCTTTTGTGCAAAAGAAAATCGAACCTCTGCTTTAAAGGCAGCGCTGCAGGGAGTCCATTTCCATGGTTTCCATTGGATGTTTTTCGAGTAAATGTAACTCCACGTCTGTCATCCAGCGAGACTTCTCTTCAAAACAACAGGGAAAAAGAAAATGAAGTTAAAGAGATGGAATAAGAGATCTTTAGTCTTTGATAAATTATTGTGATTGTTGAATACCACGGTTGGGAAAATAGCCAGATGATGGAGCAGCAGATGACCATTCAGATGACTATTTGGAGGTAACGCCCTGACGTGATGTATAATTGGCGTTACAGGACAACTACATCATATTTATGAAGCCAATAACAGCTGTAAACTAGATGTTGATGACTTTAGACTGCCAGAGATGTGGATATTTTGCAAAAAAGCGTTTCCATGACACTTTTGCGAATAAGTGGATGTCGAATCACCTGAAAAACCACCTCCTGGAAGCGTAAAAAAGTATTTTTGGATATTTGGGAGTTTTTTTTCGAACTAGTGCCTTTTCCATTACAGGATTTCTTTATTAGGGCCCGAGCACTTACAGTACGAAGGCCCTATTGTATCTCTAGGAGATGTTCTCGTTGTTTTTCTTGTTTTACTCGTTTTTCTTCTGACGAAATGAGGGCCTTTTTGCCCCCCTAAACGGGCCTCAAAAGTCACCAAATTTTGCACGCAAGCCAGGCCGAAAAATAGCGAAAGGCGAAAAATTTGATATTTGATGGTTTGCATTAATGGGCGTGGCAAAATGGCTCAACAACGCCCTAGAAAACGTCATGCCTCAAGCCCCACAATACGGTTTGACGTACATGCACGAAAATCACTACACACCTGTATCATGTCACAACTTAAAGAAAAGTCTCTTGGCGCCATGGGCGAAACTAAACAGGAAGTCGGCCATTTTGAATTAATCGTGTAATGTTGGCACAATTTCTGCAATTTCTTCGGCCGCTCCTTCGGCCGAACCTTAACGTGCACCCAGGTGTGTTATACATCAAAATGTGCGTCTCCATCCTGTGACAACGCGCTTTACTTTTCTCAGTCAAAAGCGTTACCGTGGCGACGATAGACACCAAAAAGTGTGCCCCCCCTTCATCTGATTGGTCCATATTTGATAGTTACTACTTTCTGCCATAACTTTTGAATGGTTTGACATAGAGAGTCGTGGGTGTTTCATCCGCTAAATGTCCAGGCCTGAAGAATCTACATCAAGTCATACAAGCTTCCACTGCAGCCTGAACGTGCACAAGGGTGCGAGGGCCCGTTCATCGCTGCTTGCAGCTTTACATTGGTCTTATTTTCAGTACTTTTAGTCGAAACTATGAGAATTGTATGAGAGGATTATGGTTATGAGTGTGTACAGCTGGTTCAGTGGTCCAGTTACTGAATGTACTGGTAGCAGTGAACACGAACAGTGTTGTGGTCCTGGGCGTGTTTAGCGTGGTCAATAATGGCCAATAAACCACTGGTTTATAAACAATGAACATGAGTCCTGAGCAATAGTCAGCGGCTTAAACTGCCAGAATCAGACTCAACAATGTCAAGGGCCAAGCTGAACAGTAGAGCAGTTAAAAAGACGTAAATGTAAAATGCACAATCACCACTTCCAACAATAGGTAAGGAAAGGTCAAGGTTCACCAGAGGAATCTGGCAGCACTGCTGGAGTTGAGAATCATGGGCCAAAATACAAACTTTCCTCAGATCAGTAAATCTGATATGAACTCAGAGCTCTGATAAAGTACTGGATGATTCGGTGAACGCATCCTTTCAGTGAATATTATGGATAAAGTGATTGTAGTGTAGTACACTAAAATAAACTGCTGCTTCTGTCATTAATAGGTCACAGGACTGTCTTATGCCTCCTATTTAATTTATTTTATACATAAGGAATATGTGGATTAAATCTGCTGAGTGGTCCTGTGTGCACAAGAAACGTGCAAATCCCTGCAGATCCAAATTAATCACCTGGATCTTTGGGACTCCTGAATCCCAAATGATACCCAACCGATTTCTTCTACTGGCTCTGCTGTTCAGGGACATGCAGGAATTACAAACCGCTCTCCCCGACTATCCTGGGCATGACAACATGCACAAACGGACTGCCAGCTCTCTGCTGCAGCTGCTGGCATGTTAGCCGCACTGTCGGAAACAAAGCTTTCATCTTGCATTCACCCTCAAATCCAGGATGAATGTGTCCTGAGAAGGTGCAGTTAGAACCACTGCTCTATAGGACTGCTCTTTCCTTCTGACTGGTCATCCATAAATGCATATGGAGTGACCAAAGGCAAGTAATGGGGAAAATAAATGTTCTCCCTCATATCATGGAAGAGTAATTTAGGGCCAGGCAGGGGAAAAATAAAAATAATATTTTAGAGGAGGAAGATTTTTTTTTTTTTCAAAGTCGAAATGTCGAGAAAAAGTCAAAATGTCAAGAAAAAAGTCAAAATGTCGAGATTAATGTTGAAGTAACATTTCGAGAAAAAAGTCGAAAAGGTTGAGAAAAAAGTCGAAATGTCGAAAATAATGTTGAAGTACAATTTTGAGAAAAAGTCGAAATGCTGAAAAAAAAGTAATTGTATTTCAACATTAATTTCAACATTTCAACTTTTTTCTCGGAGTGCACAATAAAAAAAAATCTTCCCCTCTCAAATATTTTTTCTCCTGCATGGCCCTAATACTCTTCCGTAATAAATCTTTTTGTCCAAAAACAATGCAATACAAAGGACTCAAACCCCCAAAAGGAGCTGGATTTGACATCTGTAGTGTGTGTGCCTGGCGTAGACTAAATTTGCTTGCAGAGTCAGCAGTCAAATAAATTGACCCATCAAAACAAACAGGATGTAATTTAGGCCTGCACGCCATATCTGACCTCAGAGCTTCGCCGGACTTCCCCAGGCTGATCAACCTCCAGTCCCGTCGTTAGCAAAGACAGGAGCAGTCTTTGCAGTAGGAAAGAAGCAACGCCAGTGTATATTTTACATGAGGTTTACTGTCTGATTTGCATAACAAATGGTGCTTCATTATGTATTGTGAAATGCCTGCTGGGTCGTGAAGGTGTTAAAATATGCAAAGTGTTAGTAAATGTAGGTACTCTGAGAGTGAAGATGTGTTGCGTTTCATTGTAATAGTCAATTCATTAATGCAGTGGAGTTGTGCGTTATTAAGTAGGGATACACTTAATTAATATATGCAGATAAGTGCAAGATCACACCTTCCCCGAGTATAAGAAAGAGCAGTCGTGAATTACATATCTGTGTTAATTAGTGTTTTGTGCAGAGTGCACTGTCTTCTAAAGTGTGAACTGGAGATACGAAGGAAATAGTGTTGTGTTTGAAAGATGGCGATTACACGAAAACTGCTAAAACTAACTATCAAGTTTTCATTTTTGATAATTCACCCTTATTTTGTGCATGTGCATGAGCATAAACAAACAGGCGTGTATGATTCCGAACTCTGGGAGTGACACACTGCAGGTACAGCGAAGGTACGGAGCTGGTAGGACGTTGTGGGGGATTCTAAAAAGCTAATTTTCCCAGCGGCCTTCTTGCACCTCTGCCCTGCATATCCAGTCATTTCCATAAAGTGCTTCCCTTGGGGAACCAACAATAAACAGTTATTAGTAAATGTATTATGGCAGCACGTCCCTTTCGCCCTCTCGCCTTTCCTCAATAGTCAACCTGCAAAATACTCGCAGCAGCCGCCGCAGCACCGGCTGGACCAGACGCAGGAGATGCATTTGTGTGCATGCATGTGTG
The DNA here is from genome assembly GCF_033807715.1 of Cololabis saira. Classification (NCBI taxonomy): domain Eukaryota; kingdom Metazoa; phylum Chordata; class Actinopteri; order Beloniformes; family Belonidae; genus Cololabis; species Cololabis saira. The sequence goes on from NC_084603.1 coordinate 37,313,934, forward strand.
TGTTTGTATTTCTGACCCATCTAACCAGAGAGTACGGAATTCGTGAGGGAATTGGGCTAATGCTCATAATAGCTGCGGCTATTATAGCAAAAAGCTTCAGACGCTGTACGTCTGCCAAATTCAAAACTGCCATGATTTCATCTGATTGCTCGGTGCTTTTAGCAATGAAATCCCTTCATATTGGCTTTTTTATTTATCCAGTTATTTTGCACTTTCTGTTATGGTGTGCTAAATTGCCCTGAATTAAAATTCAGATAGTATTATCTCCGATGTTTAGTGATTCAACCTATTCAATTAGTGATCTATGAATGGTCACCCATTCCAATTAGAGAATTAAACATCAATACGTCTGTTTGTCAGCAGCCACATTGTGCCAAAAATACAGACAGAATGAAATCGAGGGAGAATTTACAATAGATACGTTAACAAAAATAAGGTTGGGGTGTGAATACTGGGTCTTGTTCTGTGTTTATCTGTGACATGTGTTTGCAAGGCCAACAGTGTGCGCCGTTACTGGTTTCTGTATATTTGTTTTTGTCATTATCGTCCGGGCTCTGGGGACACCAACACACCAGTGCTCATGCACAAACAGCATCTCATCAACATTACTGGATAAAAAAACAAGCTTCCTTTCAGCAGCAGCAGCAGCCGCGAAAAAGCATTTGAACCGGCCTTCTGTGGAAGGACAGGGAAATGGGAGGGGGTGGCCGAGAAAGGGGTGACAAAGAATGGGCACTTGCCACGACTCTCCAACATGAGCATTTCCAACAAAGACCCCCAAATGCATGAACTTATTTACATCTCCATTGATTTTGGGGGGACACAAGGAGACTGTGAGTGGGTGTGAGTGCAGGGAGGCCGCCTACCTGAATGAGGCCGTCCTGTTACGGCTATGTGGTAAAAGGTTGGTCGTCAGGGCAGCTGAAGATGCACAAAACACTCACATCTTTAGAGTGTGTGACCTTCCGCGAATGTGTGCCTTTGTATTTAGACCTATTCATCTCTCGTCCCCCTCACATTTAGCCCAAGATTTGCCCTGTTCTGGAAAATCTGTGTGGAGATGCTGCATACAAACCCCATTTACCAGATGAGAAGTCCTTCCATTAACCGAGTCTTGTTTAGATTTTTATGTTTTAACAGCAGCAGTGGTTTCATGAGTGGGATCATCATATCCGTATTATTGACCCAGACCACTCATAATACATTTGGGCTCCTATCCTCATCATCTGTTGTTATAACTTCATATTTATGGCACAATGTCACACATAAATAAAAACAGAGCAAGGCAAGGCAAGTTTATTTGTTTTGCACAATTCAACACAAGGTAATTCAAAGTGCTTTACATCAACACTAAAAGCGGCAAGACACAATTAAACAGTAAATAACAAAAAAATTAAATAAAATTATAAGAAAAAGAGGTAAAATAATAAGAAGCTCAAGTTGTTAAAAGTAAGGGCAGTAGAGTCCAGCAGGTACATCTCATTCTTAAAATGGCAAGAATTACGTTTCTATACGGTCAAAACGTACAAAGACCAGGTCAAATTCAGTATTACAAAAGTAATCTATAACAATTCGTACGGTGAATTAAACCAATTTGACAATTGTATGCAACAAGAGCGACATTTTGTCCGTATATGACTAATATCAGATTTTTTTTAATGAAAATCCAAACCGTGCAAATCCGATTTTATCAATTCCGACGCAGGCCACTGTCATATGTGGTCCTAAATCAGATACATATCGGATCTCTGTGGAAGCGACCGCAGTCAGGACGGCGGTGTCGCATTTCATCCGACTTTGATGTCACAGGAGCGGTTTTTTTTTCTTGAAAATCTGGAGGAGAGGCGCTGACAGATGTTTTCAAAAGTCATCCTGGACATCCTGAACGTACGGATCAAGTCTGTGTCCCACCACCCCTGGTTCCGGCTCTACATCCACTTTTACCTCTGCACAGCAGTAGCAACCACTGCTGCACAAAACGCCACCGCTAACACTCACTCACTCACTCATCTTCTTCCGCTTATCCGTTCCCGGGTCGCGGGGGCAGCAGCCTCAGACTTCCTTCACCCCAGACACTTCCTCCAGCTCCTCCGGGGGGAGTCCGAGGCGTTCCCAGGCCAGCCGAGAGACATAGTCTCTCCAGCGTGTCCTGGGTCTTCCCCGGGGTCTCCTCCCGGACGGACATGCCTGGAACACCTCCCTAGGGAGGAGGGACATGCCTGGAACTCCTCCCTAGGGAGGAGGGACATGCCTGGAACACCTCCCTGGGGAGGCGTCCAGGAGGATCCAGTACAGATGCCCAAGCCACCTCAGCTGACTCCTCTCAACTCAACTCATCTCTAAGGGAGCGTCCAGCCACCCTGCGGAGGAAACTCATCTCGGCCGCTTGTATCCGCAATCTCGTCCTTTCGGTCACTACCCAAAGTTCATGACCATAGGTGAGGGTAGGTGCGTAGATTGACAGGTAAATCCAGAGCTTCGCCTTTCGACTCAGCTCCTTCTTCACCACGACGGTCCGGTACATCGACCGCATAACTGCGGACGCTGCACCGATCCGTCTGTCAATCTCCCGCTCCATCATTCCCTCATCGTGAACAACACCCAGAGATACTTGAACTCCTCCACCTGAGGCAGGACTTCTCCACCCACCCGGAGAAGGCATGCCACCCTTTTCCGATGGAGAACCATGGCCTCGGTCTCGGAGGTGCTGATTCTCATCCCTGCCGCGTCGCACTCGGCCGCAAACCGCCCCAGCACATGCTGGAGGTCCCGGTCTGATGAAGCCAACTGGACAACATCATCTGCAAAAAGCAGAGATGAAATCCTGAGGTTCCCAAACCGGAACCCCTCCGGCCCCTGGCTGCGCCTAGAAATCCTGTCCATAAAAATTATGAAAAGGACCGGTGACAAAGGGCAGCCCTGCCGGAGTCCAACATGCACCGGGAACAAGTCTGATCTACTGCCGGCAATGCGAACCAGACTCCTGCTCTGATCATACAGAGACCGGACAGCCCTTGATAGAGGGCCCCGGACTCCATACTCACTGAGCACCCCCCACAGGATGGCACGAAGTACACGGTCGAATGCCTTCTCCAGATCCACAAAACACATGTAGACTGGTTGGGCAAACTCCCACGAACCCTCGAGCACCCTGCGGAGGGTGTAGAGCTGGTCCAGTGTTCCACGACCGGGACGAAAACCGCATTGTTGCTCCTGAATCCGAGGTTCAACTATCGGCCGTAATCTCCTCTCCAGTACCCTGGCGTAGACTTTCCCGGGGAGGCTGAGAAGTGTGATCCCCCTATAGTTGGAGCACACTCTCCGGTCCCCCTTTTTAAAAAGAGGGACCACCACCCCGGTTTGCCACCCCAGCGGTACTGTCCCCTTCCTCCATGCGATGTCGCAGAGGCATGTCAACCAAGACAGCCCTACGACATCCAGAGACTTGAGCCACCGCTAACATGTGTGTAAAATAATAAGAAGCACAAGTTGTTAAAAAGTAAGGGCAGTAGAGTACAGCAGGTACATCTCATTCTTACAATGGCAAGAATTATGTTTCTATACGGTCAAAACGTACAAAGACCGGGTCAAATACAGTATTACAAAAGTAATCTGTGCCGATTCGTGCGGTGAATCAGACCAATTTGACAATTCTACATCACAATGCCTGCATTCAGGGCTTATCCATGACATTGTGCGGTTTTCAAAAAGTATTTAATTTAAGAGTATGCTTAAATAACAAATAAAATGAAATAAAATGATAAGAAAAGAAGTAAAATGATAAAAAGCACAGGTTGTTTAAAAATAAGGGCAGTAGAGTACAGCAGGTAAGTATTTAATTTGCAACTTAACTTGCACTACATGACGTCATGTTTTCCTCTGTGCATGTGCGCCAACTCAGGGCGGCGTGCCCTTCACACTTTAGTATGATGAACGTGGAATTAAAATGATAATGTGGACGACCTGGTAAAAAAATTGGATTTTTGGTCAAAAGTCCTTAAGACCTGCAGTGTGAACGTAGCCTAAGAGATTCTTCAAAGAAATGAAGGAAGAGAAGGCAGGGAAGTGACAGAGCAAGACATCAAAGAAGACTAAACGTTGGACACCGTCGCAAAATCCATTTAACCTCCAAGCCTACGGGGTGACCCTCTGAGCTAAAAAAAGGGGTAGAAGTTTCTTTGTGCTGGTTTAAGAAAGATATTTGAGAATATTTTATTTTTAAGGAGATTTTTTCAGTCTGAAATTATGTTTTTTTTATTCTTTTGTATTTTTTTTTCAGTCTCTTTTATCTGCACAAAGACTGTTAACATTCAAATAATATTAAAAATCACGCTCATGGGATAGTTAGGGATACAGCTACTGAGTATTGCAAATCGGCATGAAACTGCAACCCATAAAAAATACTGCACATGAAAGTGTTCTGTCTTGGGAGCGATTTACCTACAATAAAACTTGCAGACGAAACCTGTTCATTTCAATAATGACCGATGCAATTTAGGAAGAGAAGCAGAAATCAGTGCTGAACAAGGAGATCTGATGAGGAAGTGTGTACCCCCAAATAAAACAGACCGGGCTTGTCACTTGTAATTTGAGAGATATAATAAGCTGTAAGTGTGTGCGTAACTGTTCTCATAACCACTTACTCCCCAGGATCTCGACACAGTCCAAAATATGACCCTGGGGAATGCTGCACCTGAGCGCAGTTTCATTACCTTAAACAAGACTCGGAGCACATTTATCCATCCACACAAACACAAAAATGTATAAATGTTTGGCCCAAGTGGAGTCAGCAAGGTAGAAATGATCAAACCCCTGACCTCTGTCTTCTTTATTCTTCATTTTGGCAAATTTACATCAAAGACGAGTTAGTGCATTGACTGTCAGGACATGAGCATATATAGATTTATAAACCTCACCAATACCAATAAGACTAAAAATTCTCATCTTGTGTGATTAGGGAGCAATTTTGATGTTATTCCATACTTATGTAAAATTCATGGGGGCATTTGATTTGATTGAACAATATTTATAATTATAAGCTTTACTTGGAAATGGGAATATTTGGTCATTGAAGAAAAGTCACCACCACTTTACAAAATGTTCAAGTACAAAATGTACTCTATCTATCTATCTATCTATCTATCTATCTATCTATCTATCTATCTATCTATCTATCTATCTATCTATCTATCTATCTATCTATCTATCTATCTATCTATCTATCTATCTATCTATCTATCTATCTATCTATGTATCTATCTATCTATCTATCTATCTATCTATCTATCTATCTATCTATGTATCTATCTATCTATCTATCTATGGCTACAACTGCGAAGCCACTGCCACTGCAATACTTACAAAAGCAAAAGTAAAATGTACAATAAGTTTCTGATCTACCTCTTAAATTAGCTTTATTTTATTATATACACATTTTTGCTACTGCATTTCTGTTTATTTTTATTTTTATGTTTATTTATTTTTTTGTTTACTTATTTTCTTCTTATTTGTGTGTATTTCTGCCTTGCCTGATTTCGGGAGAATGCTCTATAATTCCAATGTACCTGTACTGTCTGGTGCTGCGCAAATGGTAATAAAACACTTTAATTTGCTCATTCTTTTCGTCAGACAAGAATGTTTTGGTTTTTTAAATACCTGACAGGTTTCAGCGATTCCTTTCGCCTTCATCACAGTCACAAGATGGTGTGTGTGAGCAGCCATGTATCAGATGATGTTAAAAGGAGGCGGGACTCACCTGTCAGATTGGACAGGTGAGTCCCCCCCTCTGCTGTCTATTGCCCCCCCCCCCAGGATGCCGCTCCATGTGGGCTCCTCGTCCCTCCTCCCTCTCCTCCTGGTCTCTATGGCCTCCCTGATCCAGCGCTGGTGTTTGTTGTTTTCACTCTGGCCTTTTCCCAGTCCATGATGTGGTTCTCTCGTTTGTCAGGGATCGATGATGGCTTTTAGGGTTGTTTTATTTCAGGGGTCGGCAACCTCCGGCTCCGGAGCCGCATGCAGCTCTTTACCGCCGCTCTAGTGGCTCCATGGTGCTTTTTCAAAAATGTTTGACCTTTTTTTTTTTTTCCTTTTTTTTCTCTTTTTTTTCTCTTTTTCCTCTTCTTTTTCTTCTTTTTTTTCTTCTTTTTTTCTTCTTTTTTTCCTTTTCTCAACATTTCGACTTTTTTCTCAACATGTTGCCTTTTTTTACGAAATTTTGACTATTTCCTTGACATTTCAACTTTTTTCTCAACATCTGACTTTTTTCTCGTCATTTTGACTTTTTTCTCAACATTTAAACTTTTTTCTCGACATTTTTACTTTTTTCTCGACATTTCGACTTTTTTCTCTAAGTGCATAATGAAAAAAAAAATCTTAGTTTAATATAGATACATGCAGCATGTGTTGCCTTCATTCTGAGGCTTATACAAGACTTTACATTTTTTGCGGCTCCAGACATATTTGTTTTTTGTGTTTTTGGTCCAATATGGCTCTTTCAACATTTTGGGACCCCTGTTTTAGGTGATTCAGTTCAGTTTGTTCACCTAAAATATTTTTATTGTCATTTGTAAACCACACCAGCTATGAACATCCCAAATAATTAAATAAATGGGGGTGTGACGTTGTCTTGATGGCACAACATGATGGGTGGGTGACAGGGGCAGCAGAGTGCAACTATCAGCCCCACAGCAAAAACAGGAAGGAGTGTCTTGTTAGTGAAAAGAGAAAAAGAGGTGATTAGCACATCTAAGTTTCAGCCCAGCCTGGCTTGATAGTGGGACAGCAGCTTACATGGAGATGCAAACAGAAAATTCAGCGACAATACTGTGATAAGAGGAGACCAAAAATATGTATTTGATATTTTGATGCAGGACAAAACCGTTTATTTTAATGTGAGGGAAAAAAAAACAAGGGGACAGGACTTTTTTTCCCCCCATTTTCAGATAAAATCAATGAATTCATAAAAATCCTTACATAATATAAGCCACAATACCAAACCATTTTCAGCTTTAGGAAGGAATCATTGTATTCTTAGAAAGACATTTGATGAAAAACATATTGGTGACAAAGATTTGACATGATCAGCACAGACAACAAAGAATAACCTTCAAAGAACTTAAACTAAATGAAAGGGGGGGGGTAGACACTAAGATGGAGCAGCAGTGATGTTCAGTTCTCATAAATGGATAAAAGACAGCAAAGTAGAGAGGTACTGATAGAGTGAGAGGCAGAGCAATCTAATTTGTACATGGTTGCTAAGTAAGTAAGGAGAGCAGACTAATTACTGGCTGAACAGGGCAGGCACAGGCTGCTCATGTCAAAAAGGACAGAGACACTTATTAGGCATCAAAGTGCATTCATATCACAGCACAAAGGAGATGGAGGTCGATGGGGTGCAAGAGAGGGGTCCAGCATGTGTAAATGGAGGCATGTGCAGGGGTGAGGGTTAGCTTATGAATGTTGTTGAGAGGTGCATTATGGAAACCTCTCCTCAAGCCCAACGCTGTTTTAGGACAGCAGGAGGGGGCTGCTTTGGCTGCTTTGATACACATAGAAAGGAGAAAAAAGACAGCTACAACGGAGCTGATTGGAAGAGGAGAGACATAAAGATGAAGCACGGCCAAAAAGTGGAACCAAGCAAGAGTGCTCGGTTCCTAGATCAGTGGGACGTTTCAGGGATGGATGGTTTGGCCCCGAGGAGTCAGAGACAGAAAAAATGCAACAAATATCCCCATGAAGACCACAGAAAGACAGAAGACAGCCACATATTGTACCGGGGACTCAAAACAACCACAAAGGGACACAAAACAACCAAATAGAAATGCAAAACAGGCAATATGAAATGTAAAACTGCAATATTCCCACAAAGAGATGCATAAAACAGTGAGACAAAATGAACAAAGTGAGACATAAAAGAGACACAAAAGTGCAACAAATGACAGGGTTTGCTCTTGTGTAGTCTACAAGCCAGTCTCCTCTGTGAAAACATGCCTTCATTTACATCTCTGTACTCGCAAGCTCCTCGTCACATAACATAAGGAGAGTTAGATGTCATAACCTTCATCCAAGACAAAACGTTTTTAATGTATAAAGTAACAGCATTTCCTAAAATGTGGTCAAAGACAAGTAAAGGCTGAGAGCTCATATCCATCCATCTATCATCCAGATCCAGGTATTCCTGTCCAGGGTCATAGGCGTCCGCTGGAGTCTATTGGCGCTTTTCCACTAGTACCTACTCGGCTCTACTTAACTCGGCCAAGTTTCTTTTCCATAACAATTCAGCACCTGGAGCGAAGGTGCTGTGACGTATTTGATTGTGTGATCTAAACGAAGAAGACGACAACACTGAAGATGTAGAACCTGGAGGAGATGATAGATGTGCTGCTGGGTCTGTGGTGAGAGAAGCTTCAAGCAACGATACTTTTTTATTTTGTTTGTCTTGGCGCTGCTGAAAAGTCAGCTGGAGCCGTGAGCAGCTATGAAGAGACAGAGCTCCTGGTAGATCTAGTCGTTCCTTATCTCCGTCTAGATCCCTTTTTAATTTTCTCCTCAGACACCAGGTTTATGAACATCTGACCCTCAGAGTTGGATCATAAACAGACTTTTGCTGCCATTGCTGGTTGAATAAAATGAACAAGAATCCGTCAGAGTCTCTTTCTCTGATTTCCTCCTCCTGACTCAGACGTCTGACTCCAACCCCCGACCAATCGGTGGCCTGTAGTGTGATGATGTCAGATACAGCCGACTCAGCAGCTTAGAACCTCGGCAGAATAGATACAGAAAAGTATCTACTCGGCACGTTAGACCCCTAGTGGAAAAGCGCAAAGACGAGGCGAGTCGCCTTTGGGTCGAGCTGATCAGCTGGATAACTGCACTGCCACTTTTATATCTTTTGAGGTCGAGTTATTTATTTATTAATTGATATATTTACTTTTTTACAGTAAATATGCTGCCAAAACCAACCTCTTCCAATTAAGTTTGATGTCTAAAATGAAGAGCCGTACGTACTTTTAACGCCAGACAGTTAGATTATCATAATTTATTGTAAGTGCGTTTAAAAAAGCTACACTATAGCTATACTTATGAACTCCAATGATATTAGATATCCCTAGATCGTGACTCAGAAACAGAGGCCATTGGGATTTTTTCAACAACTGATCCATTCTCAGACATACCTTACCTATTCAAATAAGAGCCACTAAAATTATTTATTTCAAATCTCGTTTCGTTGCGATTTTGAACTGCTTGTGATGGTGTGCATCATTTATACAATTCTTCTTTGTTAGCTCAGCTGGACTAAATGTCAATTGTAAATAAATCTGACCTTAATCTTAACCTTACGCTGGAGTCATCAGTATAAGTGGTGCGTGAGCAAGGATTCTGCAGCCTAAAAGGTGTAATGGGAGTAAGCCAGTTGGTTAGACGGCACCAACCGCTGTCTAGTCAACCACCATAGCACAAATAAAAAAGTGTGGTTAACTGCCAATAAGCAAAATGGTAGCTCCCATTATTAAAGGGAGAAAAATACTTAAAATTCAGGACACAGCAGGAAAATAAGGTGTTAAGAGGTGTTATCGGCTGTTATCGGCTGAAAAAAAAAACTGTCAGGCTGAGCTTGATCACTGCATCTAGATGATAATCTTGACCACAGCATTCAACAATATAATAAACATCCACTTGGTAGTCTCCAAACAGTTGTCATTTCAGTAAATTTCATACTGGTGTCCTATCAGTCAGTACGTTTACATGCAGCAAAGAAATCGGATTTTCTGATCATATCAGATAAACATCCAGAAGACCCAATCACTTGTCTGAGTTTACATGCTGTTCAGAGAATGGAATAAATGTCCAGAGCATGGCTGACTCCGTGACGCTATGTGGCGCTGTAACCATTGTAACCATTTGTAACCATTTCAACAAAAAACCACGTACGGTTGACGGTTGTTTTGTTTGGCGCCAATGTTAGGCCTTCCGTATATTTTTCCACTTTATTTTGATACTCCGGTGTCCTGATGAAGCCGCTTCTTCCATCTCTTTCGCAATCTTTTTAAAAGGTGTTTAAACAACTATTTAACACGCGCCGTCTCCTTTCACTTCCGGGGGAATGCCCCAGAGGAAATTCTCCAGCATGCTCAGACTGCAATATCCGATGTCTCTGTATACATGGCGTTAAAATTCAGACTGTGAACGAATTATCTAGGTGTTGCTATCCGATTATTAAATGTCCGATATAGATCCGAAATAGGTCCGAAGTAGATCGGATTGAGGTGTTTAGATGCAGTCTAAAAGTCCGAACGATGTCTTATACGATCAGAAATTCGATTGAACTGCTGCATGTAAACGTACTGACTCAGTACGTTTACATGCAGGAGTTCAATCCCTCACAGAACTCCCAAAAGTCCCAGCAACAGAAGAGACAAACAGAGTGGGCGGTTGTGGGACCACAGAGGGGAAGTAAACAGTTGCTTTCACGCTAGCATCCTGGGCCAGCAGTATATGAACCAGAGAACCAGAGGAACCAATAAATCCTGGAGTTCAACCCATAGCTGCTCACACCCGGCCTGGAGTGACACGGGATGAAAGAGCTGGCTTGGAAACCCTTGGCCCAACCACACACACCCCCCCACACACACACAAAAGCCCCCTGCCTAGATTCTGGCCCAAAGCCCAGTGCCTATGAAGCGTTTATTAAAGAGGAGATTTGAGCGCCATGTGCTGGAGCCCAGGCTGGGAGAATTTGCCTGATCAATACCAGATTACAGTGTGGATGGATACACAACCAAAGCAGTCATTTCTGCTGTTTTCTGTTTGAGTGTGAGCAGCATTTGTCTACGGTATTTCCATTTGCTAGCTTTTATAGTAGCATATGAAATGTGTGCAACAGCTAGTGTCTACACATAGCTCAAGTAGTTGAGTAAAATAAAGTGCCTATGCAACGGTATACACTTGTACTGGATATGTAGATAACATTATGTAAGGGGTAAATTACAGGCATTCAACTACATGTAACTGCAGTATTTTGGTTGGTTTGAATGGTGGTGATGGGTGTGTCCGAGACTTTACATCAATCACAGTGTCTAATGCAAAGCTACAACCCTCCCCAACTCAGCCGTAGCATTTCAAATTCTTTCTCACGAAATGGTACCTGGTGGTACAGTACCTGTCCCATTCACAGCCATTTCCACTGATACAGAGTCTGTCCAACCAATTGCAGTGGGGCAGAGGCAAGCTTTTCTACAATGACTCATACAAGACGGTCCAAAAGCCAGGATTCAAAGCAGACAAGAGGGCTGCAGAATATAATAACACTTTGGATCAACAAGTCATTTGCCAGTGTTCCTCCTCTGCAGCCTGTTTTGGGGATATCTCTTGTTGAGACTGGTGTAATTGTTGCTCTGTCTACATTACATGCTTTGTTTCTCTGATTGGTTGTATGCTTGTCCAGTTGTACAGAGAAGCAGTTTTTTCCTCTTTTTTCTGCCCTCTTGAAATCAAAGTTGAACCCAGAGTAACCACAACACAAGTTTTTTAATTGAAGAGGGAAAGAACTAATGGTTGGCCGGGCTAGTACCACTTCACTCCCAAAAATATACTTGACAATTAGGGAACTAGAAGAATGCTAGAATTTTCAAACTTCATAAATGTTTATTTAATTTACAGTAGAACACAGACATCATTAAAAAAAGGTTGAAACAGAGGAAATGTAGCCTATCATGTCAATGAATAAAATAAACAACAAAGGCGGTTGTGAATGTGATGGCAGTTATACAGTCCAAAAATCATTGGGATGGAGTGTTGCTTACTGCTGTTTAGAAAATTGTATTTGCACCGTTGTTTCTGAACGATACAAATCCTTCTTTGATAATTGCAGATGTTGCTCTAAAACATGCATGCACCTTTCAGAATTTATTTTTCACTTTCCAGATGTTACAGCTGCCTATTCCATTGGCACTAACACTATGGCTTTACAGCTACTTACCACAAGCACTCTTTCCAAAATTGGCACCCCGAGTTGGCTTCATCTCCCGAATCATGATCTGGACCACATTATCTTTTAGTACTTATTTTTAAAGCATTTTCGGCACACATAAAACCTACTAGGGAATGGTTCATTTTCATGTTTTGTGAACTAACGCTGGCCCATGATGATACAATCTGCATCTCTCCACGTCAGGTCGTAGTATGATTGTACAGTTTGAGCATACCATCCTTGACATCTTACCCAAGAAATTATAAAATAATAAAATATTCTCTCTTCATCCTTAGTTATACGAATGACCTTTTGAACCGAATTAGTTGAAAGATATTACATTTGGTGATTTGTTTTCATACCACTTACTTTTCCAGCTATTTTTTGTCCATTTCCCAACCTTTTTTGTAGATGTGATACTGCTGTTAAAATTTAAGTTGAACTAATATTTTTCCAGAAATGGTAAAATGTCTTACTTTCAAAATGTGATATATTTCCTTTTTCTAAAGTGAATTAAATATGGTTTTATGAGATTTGTAAACTATTTCATTCTGTTTTTATTTACATTTTACACAGTTTATATTGTTCCATTTTATATATCTTAACTGTTATCTAATTGACACTGAATGTCGATTAGTCCGCAGTAAGATTTTACATCCATTCGTTTTCTTTCTTTTCACTTTTTTCAAGCAGTTTTTAAGTTCTCCATCCTTATAATATTTCTGAATTAGTTCTTACCAAATGACCTAAATGGTTTAACCCTGCACATGTTTTATTCAAATGATGAAGGTAATTTTGACCATCAATGTGATCTTATCAGTAGGAAAAAAAAGATTAAAAAAAGATCAAAAAGAAAAGCCACACATTCACTGAGTGCTTGAAGAGTCTTTCAAAACCAGAGGTTGTAGGGAATTTAATTTTGAATTGGATATTGCAAAATATGTGGCAGCCATTGACAAAAGAGAAAAAAAACAGAAGCTTAAAAGGCATAGTAAAAAAACTAGGAAAAAGGACTTTTAAAATGCAAAGAGCTCCAAATTAGACTAAAATTGCCCTGTCAATGTCTTTGTAAAGGAAAAAAAAAAACAAGTTAATCAATAAATCAATCAATAAGTAAATAAATTAAATTATAAATTAATTAATGAAAAAAAAACAGGTTTGAGGCTATTTTCCACACACTTTTGACCTAGTCCCTAAATTGATCTCATTACTTACTCATTTTGGAGTTGTTGTGTAATGTGTCTTAGTTAGAGGTTAGTCCAGCCTTGTTTTTTTCAGCGCTTTTTCTATCTTCGGAAACTCTTGGGCTCTTTCCCAGTAGGCCTACTGGGTGGTTGTGGTGGTGGCAACATGGCTGTGTTTGGTAAAACAAGGCTGGATTGACCAAAGCTGGTCATATACCATGCTAACTCAGCAGTTAAATACATGGAATCATTTTTGTAACAGGACTGCACTTACTTGGTTTAGCTCTCTTGTTGTTTCTAAGTTATTTGGGGATATTTTAACCTACAACCTTACACATTGCTCCTTTGAGTGAATCAACTGTTGCTGCGCATCAATCTGGAAAACATACCCTAAACTATTTTCAAACAATTTGGACTTTAAAGGTGACCTATGATGGCATTTAATGTATATTTTAAACAGGCCTTGAATGTCTTAAAAACAGGCTTTTGATTGTTTTTTGTACATAAATTAGAAATTCAGCCTCTGAGCCATGTCTTTATCTTCACCGTTTCTAACCTCCTTCTCTATGAGGGATTCTTAGGGGAGGGGAGGCTATGATCCTACGCCGTAGGGTACGGCGTAGGATCTGCGTTGGTGCAACACAGAACCATAAATCAGCCTTTACACCATGCATGTGATGCGAGCGAGCGTCAGCAACAAAATCAATTCCATTACTTTATTTTCTATTGGACTGTCCTAACTGGCCGCAGCGACAAGACGCGCCGTTTTGAGCTGAACAATTGTTGGACGTCCTGCTTCTATTTTCTTCCTGTCGCTCGCGTTGAAAGCCGGTTGAAAGCGCTGTAGGAAACGGTCACGGATGAGGAACGGCTGATCCAGTTAGTTGCAGTGCTACGATAGTCGCTCACATGCGGTTACACGGTTTTATAGTTGTGGGCGTGGTTTGCATTTTGGTTACGTAACGAAAATGCACCGAATCTGAACAGCTCGTAGATCCACATCCAGTGGCGTATCCAGGACATTTTTACTGGGGTGGCCAAGATGGGACACAGAGCCAGACTGGGGTGGCCATACCGGGAGAACCTGTATGAATGCATGTGATCAAAATGTGTAAATATCACATTGCTTTGCATCAACATCTACACATATGTATAATAATTGTAATTTTAGAACTCATGTTAGCATTCATTGAATTGTCAGACTTTTGTTTTGACATTTGACAGTTTTCTATTCCTCTTCCATTTCAACCTATTATGGTAGTTACACATTTTCAGAGCCATTCTCATTGTAGAACATTAAAGTCCTCAACAAAATCAATCTGATAATATCAGGTATAATGTAGGCTACAGGACTGTCTCAGAAAATTTGAATATTGTGATAAAGTTCTTTATTTTCTGTAATGCAATTAAAAAAACAAAAATGTCATACATTCTGGATTCATTACAAATCAACTGAAATATTGCAAGCCTTTTATTATTTTAATATTGCTGATTATGGTTTACAGTTTAAGATTAAGATTCCCAGAATATTCAAATTTTTTGAGATAGGATATTTGAGTTTTCTTAAGCTGTAACTCCACTCTAAATCAACGAATCACCTGAGCTGTCATTATTGATTGACAGGTGTGTCCTCTTGTTTGGGAAGGAGGAGAAGAAAAAAAACTAGGTTATTGTGTTGATGAACTTCATGAACTACCAATCAGGTCTGGGGTGGCCACAGGGTGGCCAATGAGATTTCAGGGGTGGCCCAGGCCACCCCAGGCCACCCCCCAAAATCGCCACTGTCCACATCACACTGGACGGCTCATCAGGGCGGCTGTACAGATACTGCAGAATGTGGTTGCTTTCCTCCTTCTCTGAGTTGGCAGGCTGAGGGGAGACCACTTTATATATGTTAAAGCAAGAAAAAACCTGTTTTTCATAATAGGTCCCCTTTAATGTTCTCCAGTGAAAAAAAAAACATTTGCAAGTGGAAAATGTTCAGGACACCTGTCAGTCTTTCCAGGAGTGGAGCTCACAGCATATGGATCCCAAGATCAGACCCTGTGATGGTCAGAGAAATACCAACAGCTAAGTCTCAGACCTCCTACGTCCCCTTGAAAATGAAATAAACTGGAGAGCGCTATCAGAAGATTGAGCAAGAAGGGTTGCAAGAAGCCTGCGCTCCATGTCTAAAAGAACCAAACAAAATGGCTTCTAAGCAAGCCACGAGACTTGACAATAGTGATGGCACTAATGAAATGAACCTCAGCAAACTGCAACATCAAACTAAAATCCACAGTCTATGTCATTATATTTAAAGAGGTTAAAAAAATGCCAGGTACATCCTCCTGGTTAAGCAGCTGGTTAACACACCGAACCACAGCAGGAGCTGAGCCAAACACAGAATTTTTCACATTTCAGAGTGAGACATTATTAACAACAAACAGCTCTAAGGCACATGCTGTTAACACTCAAATCTATGTTTATTGCACAACAATACAACAGCCAATATATGTCCCAACTAAATTAGCACCCTGGCATTCTCATTTATGCTTTGTGGAATGTTAAAGCGTCAGGGTCAAAGTCGTATTAGCAAGAGGGGAGGCCAAACAAATTAGATTATAGCTGAATTAGCTAATTATCATAATTTCCATTCCCTAACAACCTGTAATATCTACGGCATAATGGTGCTTGACAGGTTTATTGTTGTGTTTGTCTGAGAAGCCTTTGCCCTATGGTCTCACCTGCTGAAATACATCGCCCAACCATTAAAATGCATTATGGAAATTTGAGCTTTGTTGTTGTAGTTTTTTTTTTTTTTCTTAATAAATAGCCTTGATATGACATGATATTTTTTTTCTCTATTTGTTTGTTCCCTTTTTTTCCAAACACTGTTTGGGAGAGTAAAAGTAGGAACATGTGAAGAAAAGGAGTTGTAGAGAAAGAGAGAAAAAAAGAGAACAAGCGTATGGGTCTGTTTTTCAAGGTTAGAGCAAGCTGAAATTTGTGATGGAGTACCTATTACAGACAGACCTTTCACAGGAAAATTGGACCCATCTACCTTTTAAGGACGACATGCTAATTCATGTCAAAAAGGCTTTTAGTCAGGAGGACAGGGCCGGAGGAAAGGCTGTTTTGTTACATTCATATGGGCTGATCTGCACTCATGTTGAAGATATTGCAGGGAATATATTGATGTCAAGATTTTTTGATTCCCATGAGTAGCGGGAAAACACACACACAAAGACAAAAAGTATTTTCATTGCATTTAAATGACTTTTTATTTAACTTTTCATTTGAAAACACAACCGAGATTTTATTGAAGATGAAATCACAAATGTATAAGTTTAACTAAATCCCTGTAGCTTCAAGGTTTAACAAACATAACTTAACAGCTTTACACCACACAAACACTGATTCGTCTTCTCTTAAGTGGTCTAAGAAAACAGAATAGTCAAATTTTGCAAGCGTGGGGAAGAAATGCCAATTAAATGTGTATAAGAACTGTTGTTTTAGATCAATGATAGTTCCTGATTTACAAGCATTTGTTTTCTAAAATATTCTCCCTCATAATAATGAGATAATATAAACAAAGTAATAAGTAATGTTTGTATGACTTCTTTCATATTAAAAAATTAACACAACCTAGGTTGACTCTAGCCTGAAACATACTTTTTATAGAAAGAACCAACATTTGTGATGTCACCCAGAGGTTTCTAGAGCTTGAAGCCCAATTTTCAGGGTTCAAGATGGCGCAAGAGCTGACTCTACTCAATACTGGTTAATCCAAAAATCTGTAGAAGAAAGCCTGGTATCTGGCTGGTACATGCCCACTGTACCCCAGTCACCCCAAGCTAGCTTTATTTATGATGCTGAACCATATTAGCTGTACTACTGGAGCTGAAATGATGCTCCACAGGTAGGGCTTTTCCATCAACTCCGTATCAGTGCTAGTGCTAGATAGAGCCCATAGACATATACGTATCCGCCCCATGGAGCTGCTGCGATACGCAAACGACGCCGCCATATTGCATGTTCTCCCCGTGCTTGTGTGGGTTCCCTCCGGTTACTCCGGTTTCCTCCCACAGTCCAAAAACATGCATGCTAGGTTAATTGATGATTCTAAATTGCACGTAGGTGTGAGTGTGAGTGTGTCTGGTTGTCTGTTTATATGTGGCCCTGTGATGGACTCCTTTTTTTCCTTTTTTTCTTCTTTTCCTTTTTTCCCCCTTTTTTTCCTTTTCTTTCTCTTTTTTCCTCTTTTTTTCTTCTTTTTCTTTTTTCCTTTTTTCTTTTTTCTTCTTTTTTTCCTTTTTTTTCTCTTTTTTTCTTCCTTTTTCCTTTCCTTTTTTTTCTCGACATTTCAACTTTTTCTCGATATTTCGAGTTTTTTCTCAACATTTTGACTTTTTTCTCGACATTTCGACTTTTTCTCTCAACATTTCGACTTTTTTCTCAAGATTGTACTTAAACATTAATCTCGACATTTCAACTTTTTTCTCGACATTTCGACTTTTTTCGCGACATTTCGACTTTTCTCTCGATATTTCGACTTTTTTCTCGATATTGTACTTCAACATTAATTTCGACATTTTTACTTTTTTCTCGAAGTGCATAATGAAAAAAAAATCTTCCCCCAGTTATAACTAATATAGATACATGCAGCATGTGTTGCCTTCATTCTAAGGCTTGTATCAATAAACAGTAATAATTCACTTTTCCTACATTAAAAGTCAAACATGGTAGTTGATACAGTGTCATGCTCTCATATGTCCAGAGTTATCCAGACCTCTGAATGCTTTTGGTTGTCCAGGATTATCTGATGGGACAAGAGAGGTCAGTCATATTTTGTGACCTACAGATGGTTGTGGCTCTGCTGGGTGTCTCCGTGGTGAGCTGCAGACCTCCTGGGATCCTGTAACTGTGTGAAATCAAACAAAAGCCTGGTGATAGATGGGGGCCGGTCTCTGCTGAGGCTGATAACCTCCTCACCCAGCTGACACTGACAGCTCATGCTGAGGAGCTTCTTAATGCATGATACAGCGCTAATGCATTAATACATTATTTGCATTCTTCTGGTCTTCTTGCTTTTTTAAATTTCTGCCATCGTCTCATTTTTGTTATCTAAGTCCAGACACCCTCTTCTGATCTCTGCTCCTCTTTTTTTTTTTTCAAAGGCTCTTCTCAGCGAGTCAGAAAGCAAAGTCTCCCTCATTTTTTCTGACATCCCCGTCCTTCAGCCTATTGATCGCCGACCGAACCAACAATTCCCTGCTGGCTCCTCATAAAAAACGAAGTTCATCGGTCTTTCCCTTCCCCTGACACACACACACACACACACACACACCCCGATTCAGCTCTCCACCGCTCTGGGACTATCTTATTAGTAGACACTTGATGACCTTCTGAAGAAAGGCCACCAAACTAACCTTTGTAGCAGCACCTTTACTTCCCTGAAACCCAGCTCTTCCTGGAAGCTTGTTTATGTATGTTTTATCTAGTTTTATCTCCGAGTGCTTGTCTGTTCAGATTATATTTGCCTGTGTCCAGTTTTACAAATGCCGATGACTTATTGCTGAATTTCACTTTCATCAAGGGTGAGATGCGGAGAAGAGTACTGACACACATTGGGAGTTGTTACTCTGGCACTATGAATAATAAACTTACTCTATAGGTTTCAGTTTTCTCTGACAGCTGCTTTATGTTGTGCAACACCATGTTGAAAGCTCTAAACTTTGAGGTGTACGCTTTAAAATACATCAACCAAATGTGTGTAAGTTGGTGGAAGAAAAGTGATGTTAAGCACATAGATTTGATGTTTTGGCGGAAGGTTTGCTGATGGTCCAGCAAGTCTTGTACCACTAATTTTCCACCTTGAGGTCTATGCAGCTAGTATTCCTTCCTTCATATGATCTAATAGAGCAGAATTCAATTCAATTCAATTCAATTCAATTTTATTTATATAGCGTCTAATACAACAGATGTTGTCTCTAGACGCTTTCCAGAGATCCAGAACATGAACATGAACATGAACATAAACATAAACATAAACATAAACATAAACCCCCGAGCAATTATTATATAAACAATGGCAGGTAAAAACTCCCATAGTGGGAGAAAAGCCTTAAGCCAAACAGTGGCAAGGAAAAACTCCCCTTTAGGAGGGAAGAAACCTTGAGCAGGACCAGGCTCATAAGGGGGGACCCTCCTGCCGAAGGCCAGACTGGGGGAGTCAGGGACAGAAGAGGAAGTTACACAGGCTGAGGAGGTATTCTGCTCACGTCTATCGTTTCGAGGGTACCGCCAGATTAGAGCTTTTAGTCTGAGATTACAGACCGACCAGGGAGTAAATTGGTGAGTAGTCTGTGGTGGCTACATGTGAAGAACCAAAAGATGACTGCCAACATGCCATCTCTGATTGTCAATTCAATTCAATTCAATTCAATTTAATTTGTATAGCGTCTAATACAACAGATGTTGTCTCTAGACGCTTTCCAGATACCCAGAACATAAACCCCCGAGCAATTACATAAACAATGGCAGGTAAAAACTCCCATAGTGGGAGAAAAGCCTTAAGCCAAACAGTGGCAAGGAAAAAATTCCCCTTTAGGAGGGAAGAAACCTTGAGCAGGACAGGCTCATAAGGGGGGACCCTCCTGCCGAGGGCCAGACTGGGGGGTCGGGGATGTCAACAGCACACAGCAGGCAGGTGGAAGCAGCAGCGGGACGACCGCACGCAGCTCCCGAAGCTCTGGCCTGCAAATATGCACAAAAGAGGATATTTGCAGGCCTTGAGGGAATCCCCATGAAAGCTACAACTGAAGAGAGCGCAAGGACTGATGCTACTGTGAGGAAGGGAATCCTGAGGAGCACGGACTAATTACTTCAAAGAAAGCAAGATCAAGTGATTCATTTTCTCGACTGTCCGATTAAAAAAAAAAAAAAAAAAAGATTTGGAGGGTTGGTTTAGAGCTACTTGGACTGACATATGACAAAGATATTACATTTGCTGTTAAAAAAACTGCTGATGTGAACCAAGTGTTTAGGCATCCATCAATTCACAGTTACGAACGTTGCCTATAAATGAAGACACTTTATTACTGTGACTACACTTCTTAGAAGTGGTTCCCAACCAGAATGACCTTAAAGACACAACACATAATCCTCAAGTTACAAGTAAAGGCTTGAAGTCATCGCTGGACGTGTCTGGTCATATGTCTATCTCATGGAAGTCATTGAAGAGGCTGGTTGTCTGTCCATGGCACGACTCCAGACCTCCACCCCATGAAGATGTGGAATGACTTCAAGAGAGCCAGTCACACCAGGCATCCTTAGATGTTGCTGAGTTGAAGCAGTTCTGGAGAGAGAAATGGTCAGAAACTCCCCTGAATGCTGTGTAGCTCTGATCCAGAGCTACAGAAGGTTTTTGCTTGATGTTATTATGTTATTATTATGATAAACTCCGGGGGTTCACTTACTTTTTCCCCTGATACCATCAACACATACTGTAATGGGTATATTATAACTACTTGTGTGATATAAATGTAAGTACATTATGTTTGTCTATTATTGTGACTTACATGATCAGATCACATTTTGTGACTGATTAATGTAGAAAAACTGAATTAACACACTTTGTCTAGCCACTGTAATTTGTTCAAATTCGGACTGACCTTCATTTTCTGATAATCAAATATCACTTCATAGTCCATTTATATATATGCTGTATAGAAGATGATAGATAGATTATGAAGTGTGCAGCCAAATATAAGCAGTTTAGAGATATTTGTATCAAAAGAATGTGTCCAAATGTTAACTCCACCATTTGACAGGCAGAAGACAAAGTACTGAAATGAAAAAGTCTTATGTCAAATAAATGATATACCTCTGGCAAAAAGTCATGATCATAATTTCAACAAATAAATAAATAACTATGCACAAGAAGTTTTAATGAGGATCATTATACATTCACAGTGCAGAAAAGCGTGGACGAGTGTATTATAAGAAAGTCTGGGATAAGACATTTGATATTCACAATTCATGCAGTGTTGCCAAAGATACTTTGTATACCTGCATCGTTTCCTTTGAAATATTTTAATTAAAGTGTCTCAAAGCAAAACGACAGGAAAATGAATGTTCATGGATATCATGATATGAATTGAATTTCTTCAAAACACAGCACACTGAATTGGTATAGAAACGAACACTACCTACACAGGTCACACAAAACTCCAAACAGTGTTTTGTTGTTACCTCATCAAAATTAATTGTCGATGGAACTCTGACCCAAATGTTTAACTACTTTGAAAATGTTAATTTAACTCTGTAACCCCTGAAAAGTTTTTGAAATCAATCTCCACAGAGTGGAATTCTGCTTGACCTGACATTTTGCTGTGAAATATCCACTCTCTGTGAGGTTGACAGTGAAATGCTGAATGAAGTGATTATCGTCATTACCACGACTCAATGGCAACCTCTGAAACTGAGAAATGAAGTGCTAGAAACTGTGGTCCCCTGAGTGGACACTGGGGGTTGGCCCCAAAACTAACTTTAACCCAACAGATCCTTTCACGTGTTACTCAGAGCCCAATAATGGTTAAAGAAACTATGACAAAAGGGAGAGTGAAAGGCGATTGAAGCGGTGATTGCAGTAATGCAGACTCTGCACTGGTCTGTTTTGCTGAAGGGAGGGCTGACCTTTGGTCACAAATTGTGGGTAGTGACTGAAAGAAGAAAACTGAGGATACAAACACTGGTACTAGACTTACCTACAAATGGCGCTTTTCCACTAGTACCTACTCAGCCCGACTCGACTCGCCTCGGTTTTGCACTTTTCCACTAGGGTTCTAACGTGCCGAGTAGATACTTTTTCTGTAACTACTCTGTGTCACGGAGTGGTTGGATGAGGACCCAGATGCAGGAGAGCGAGAGACAGGAGTTCCAAAAAAGGCTTTATTCCACAAAAGCAAAAGAACAAAAACACTGCAGAGCAGGATCAAATCAAGAACCAGGATCATGAATAACAAAACTACGGGACAACATGGAGGGAGCAAACAGTACGGAACCACAAGGAGCAAGGGAAAGACAAGACCAGATATACACAAGGAGGGTAACGAGACACAGGTGTGAACAATCAGGGCAGATGGAAGACAGGCGGGGCAAAACAGAAACACAAACTGGGGGAAATGTCAACCACTGACACTCTGCCGAGGTTCTAAGCTGCTGAGTCGGCTGCATCTGACATCATCACACTACAGGCCACCGATTGGTTGGGGGGTTGGAGTCAGACGTCTGAGTCAGGATGCAGAAATCAGCAAAAGAGCGACTCTGCCGGCTTCTTGTTCATTTTATTCGACAGGCAATGGCAGCGCAAAAGTCTGTTTCATGATTCAACTCTGAGGTGCAGATGTTCATAAACCTGGTGGCTGAGGAGAGAATTAAAAAGGGCGATAAGGAACGACCAGATCCACCAGGAGCTCTGTCACTTCATAGATGCTCGCAGCTACCAACGGACTTTACAGCAGCGCAGAGACAAACAAACAAACAAAAAAGCATCGCCGCCGCTATCTCCTCCAGGTTCTACATCTTTCGTGTTGTTGTCTTCTTCGTTTAGATCACACAATCAAACACGTCACAGCAGCTTCACTCCAACCTCCTACTTCTGCTCCAGGTGCTGAATTATTATGGAAAAGAAACTTGGCCGAGTTGAGTCGAGCCGAGTAGGTACTAGTGGAAAAGTGCCAAAAGTGGCTGAACTCTCCTAAAATATCGTCAGAATATCTATCATTTGGTAGTGTCACTACCGCTCCACATCATGACCAGCAAGTTGAGGTGGTCCTTGCATCTGGTCAGGATTCCTCCCTAATGCTTCCCTGAGGAGGCGGCCTGGGGTTACACCCAGGACACACTGAAGAGATTGTCTCTTGGTTAGTTTGGGAATGCCTTGATATTCCCCTGGAGTTATAGTAAATGAGATGGCAGGAGAGAAGAAGAACAGAGCCTCTCTGCTCAGGCTGCTGGCCCCACAACCTGAACGCAGTTAGGCGGAGGTTAGTGGACAGATGCATGAACGGGTACGTCTGAGGGCTGGGTTACAAACAGAGACATTCTGATTATTTGGCTTCCTGACTCCTGCCCTGTTCAGTCATCTGTGACTGTTTAACATCAGCATGTCAACATTGTTGTTAATAAACTGATGCAATTATCTCAAAGCTCCATTTGTGCTGCCATAGACAGCTTTTTCTTTAATTTCCACTGCAAGATTGATCTATGTGTCCAATCACATACTAGCATGCACTTTACTAAGAGATTATTATCACTTATTCAATATCACGCTTTTATGCAAGTCTGCTTGAAATAGAAACATTATGAAAGTGAGTTGGAATCTGAAATCAAATAATGCCAGAGTATGTTACCTTGACTATGATAAACAGTTATCTGTTTACTGCATAAATATCCAGAATTGTCCACTAAGCATGTTGATATGTGGGGTCTAAAAATACAACAATTTTTTTTATGAACTGGATGGAAACACACTGATGATAGTACACTGGTGTCATGCAATTGGCCGTGTACTGTTTAATATGAAAAAGTCACAGATTGTTTAAGCTAAAAGGTGATTTTTAGAGAAGCTCAGGAGTGCCAGTGTACCTATCAATCTATTTGATGAGCTCTCCTTGACGTGCTGCACTCTGACTACTCCAGCTGTGGCATTTAGCAACTTTGTTTAACTCCTCACATAGCATTTATTCTGGGAGGAAGAGGTTTTCTGAACTTTGGAAGATTTTAAAGCATTTTTCGTCCCAAGACTCTCTGCTGCCTAGGTGATAAAAACAGAGTCCACCTTGAAGCAAGAGGAACATTCTCGCTCATTTTCCTCCTTTTCAGCCTTTTCTCTGTCAGGTCTAAAGCCAAGACCAATAAGTCCTATTAGTGAGTGTGGCAGGCCAGCTGACAGGCCGGTCAATATCCATGAGAAGGCCACTTCATTAATGATCCCTGGTTGCTCAGAGAGATGGAGGGGCCAGAGAGAGCGGCCCCTGACAGGCCACGGGGAAACACAAAGGGCTGGGACTATTTTCAGAAAGACACCATGAAACTGTCACAGTGCCTAAGAATAAAAGGTTTATCTTGGAGAAAATCTATTTTGGCTTTACATTATGAACAAGGAAAGAGCAAAGTATTTGTAAATTGAATATACCAAGACCATAATCAGCAGTTATTATGATTTAATTAAAACAGCTGGTAAACGTGTCCATTCATTCCAAGTATTGCAAAAGCAACAAGACACAGAAGCTTCATATGTTTGAACAACAGAATGGCCAAGCCTGAGGAAATGATATCGTCTTAAAACTATGACTTGTTCTTTAATTAACCCTTGTGCTGTCTTTGGGTTAAGGGAGGGTGAAGGGAGAAAAGATGGAAGGAAGGAAGGGAGAAAAGATGGAAGGAAGGAAAGAAGGAAGTAAGGAAGAAAGGAGAAAAGAAGGAAAGAAAGAAGGAAGTAGGAAAGGGAGTAAGGAAGGGAGAAAAGATGGAAGGAAGGGAGAAAGGAGAAAAGGAAAGAAGGAAGGAAGTAGGAAAGGGAGTAAGGAAGGGAGAATAGATGGAAGGAAGGGAGAAAAGAAGGAAAGAAGGAAGGAAGTAGGAAAGGGAGTAAGGAAGGGAGAATAGATGGAAGGAAGGGAGAAAGGAGAAAAGAAGGAAAGAAGGAAGGAAGTAGGAAAGGGAGTAAGGAAGGGAAAAAAGATGGAAGGGAGGAAAGAAGGGAGAAAAGATGGAAGGAAGGGAGAAAGGAAGGGAAGAAGGGAGGAAAAGAAAGAAGGGAGGGAGGAAGGAATGGAGAAAAGGAAAGAAAGAAGGAAGGGACGATGGAAGGAATGGAGAAAATAAGGAAACAAGAAAGGAAAAGCAAAGAAGGTAATAAAGGAACGAATGACGGAAGGGAGGTAGGAAGAAAAAGGAGTAAAGGAGGTAAAAAAGGAGGAAAAGGGGAAAGGAAGAAGGAAGGAGAGAGCATGGCAGGAGGAAAGAAGGATAGAAGAATTGGGTCATTTTGACCCAAAGACAGCACAAGGGTTGAATAAGATTGCCTACTAAGTTATTGCAGCAACAGCTTGAAGTGGTGATAAAACACAACCAAGGTAGTTTTGAAATCCAACCAGATCACCACCAGCACAGTTTTACCTAAAATGTATCCAGGACTGTGCTACATAAAGAAATAACATTTAGTCAAAATAAACCCTTCCCTTCAGACTCTTGCCGGTATACCTGCAAATGTTGATCCAGGTTCAACTGCTTCTAATCAGAGACACGGCCACATAAAGAAATAAGAAAATCTACTTTTAGTTTAGTATCTTTAATTGAAATAATCCTGAAAACTGATTACAAGACGTGAACCTAAAGTGCATGAGTATATACAACAGAAGAGGAGCAAGCTTGTGTTTTATGATTCCTAAAGGGACTGCTTCAAATCATTCCTTTCCAACTAAAACAGAAAGTA
Organism: Cololabis saira; assembly: GCF_033807715.1. Taxonomy (NCBI): domain Eukaryota; kingdom Metazoa; phylum Chordata; class Actinopteri; order Beloniformes; family Belonidae; genus Cololabis; species Cololabis saira. The sequence goes on from NC_084603.1 coordinate 37,339,570, forward strand.
AGTGTGTGGCGTGGATTCTGAGTGCTTACGAAGCGTGGAATGAGTGGAGCAAGAGGACCTTCAAAAGCATCTTGCATCGTTTAAGTCACGTCACCCCAGTGCCGATGTCTTAAATATAGACATCTGGCCTAATTTAAGAAATGTCTAAGGTTGTTTAAACGCCACGTGGTCAGGTGGTAAGGGTCGTGACATTTAGTCGCTCGGTCAGTTTGCGTTCTTGCTTTACCTTCAGTCTGAAAAATGATGATACTGATGTTTGGCTGAGAAAGCGTGATGTGATCCGCGGCACCCTTCATGGTCTCTGATTTAGTTGAAGTGCCCATTTGAAAGACCACATATTATTCATATTCTATTATTGCTGATGTTTTGAAACTCATCACACTGAGCATTTCCAGTAGTCATTTCAGCTGCATTCACACCGCAGGTCTTGATGGCCAATTCCAATTTATTGCCTATATCTGATCACACATACGGCAGTGATCTGTCTCACTGCACGCCAGCTGAAGGTGGACCGCTGGAGAATTGTGGGAAAATAACAGTAAATTACAGCAGATTGGTTACTTGTGGGATTGAAGCCGTGATACGATTCCCTGCGAGCTACAACACGCAGCGCCGCGGCCGCGGGCAGCACATCCTGTATTGAAAGAGAAGCCGATAAACCATTTCACTGGATCACAAGTCGTCCTGATAAGTTCCTCTCTTTGCAAGCCTCTGCGACCACACATCCCATTTCAACCTGCACACAAACACGACTCCACTCCACACCCACCTTTAGCCTTTTCTTCCCATCCCGTTTAGACGCGAGTCAGCAGGTGTGGGTTTGCTGGTAAAAGGATTTTTCTGCCCTGGACAACACAAGGGAGCTATCTGTGTAATAGAATTATCTGGAGAGGCCTCTCAAAATGAGCATAATACAGATTCAAAATGTAAATTGTCCTTTTATGAAAAGTAATGTGCTTGTGAGTCTGCTCTCTTGGTCTTTGTCTTATCATCCTCTGCTGCCACCCCCCCCCCCCTCGCACCAGCACACTTTCTCATCCTTATTTCCTGTCTCTGGGAGCTGATAAAAATCCTCCGTGTGGATGTGGGTGCACACACTTCCACACATTTTTGGGTGCAAATACTTGAGAGGTGTGTGTTCCGCTGACACGTGTGAAGCTAAATGCCAACGTACCATTTAAGAGAGAAAGGGCAGCGGCACATCCAACCTTTGTAGTGTGTCATTCAGCGGTGTTCACAGCCGTTCACATATAAAAATGAGGTCTCCTCTGTCCTGGGGAGCAGCAGATCCCTTTCACCCTATCAGGCTCCGGAGAACGGCTGATGTTAACGACCGCTCAGACATCTGCTAACAGGAAAGAGATGCGACAAACAAGAAAAACAAGATCTTTTTCCCTTTGTTTCATTTCTTCATTCCATGAGGATCCATGAATTTAATGAAATTGTGCACCAATGCTTTAAAACGGACACTACTTTGCTAATGTTTCCATTCAAATTCAAGCAATTTCACTCATAACTTTCCCATACATTCTTTTTTTTCTTTTTTTTTGTCTTCAGTCTCTTCTTGTTTTCCTGTCTCGCTGCACTGATGAACACTTTTGGAGACCTCAATGATCACATTCAGCCATTCAGACTTTGATAAAGCTACAATCTTCTGCCTGCCTCTGAATTAACCAGTAAAGGGAAAAGGCCACATCTTTGTCACTAAATGCCTCTTCCATCCATTCACATGACGGCAAAGTAGTATGTCTTTTCCCACAGTGAAATGCCAGATTTGAAAGCCCTCTATTCATTTAATGTTTAGAGTAAGGCTGTGTACCGCCTTTATATTACGCTCACATAAAAGCTTGGATAATTTGGGGGATGGGGAGATGGTCTAGTCTAGGATTCAATAATATTTTTATCTATATGCAGTGTAAATTGGAGTTCCACTCATGATGTATAGATTTGCTTTGAATTATGTCGGCTTGGACTGTGCATCCTGTAGGTTTGCTGTACATGTCGGTCCTTAAAAGGTTGTTTTTCTCTCTTTGTCTGTAATCGTGCGCTCCAGTGTGCTGCAATGTAGCAAACAGTTAGGTGTTGAGTCCAAGCACGGACTTTCACATCCTGCAAATGCCGCACGTATGTAACATAAACACAAATACAAATGACTTTGCTATAAAGTACATCAGAACATATTCCGTTCAATTCCATTTTAGTTATATAGCATCTATTACAATACCAGTTGTGTCTAGGCGATTCCAGAGACCCTGAAGACCAGCACAACCAACTACAAGGAAAATGGACAAAAATGATGGCTATGGGATACTTATAATAAATACAAAATGGAAGAGGAGAAGAGAAGAAGGGTGAGGGGCACCGCCCAGCGGATCATGTCGGTGCCCCCTGCAGCAGAGGCCTATAGCAGCATATCTACAACAAAGCTATGTTTGAGACTAACTATTATAGTTTTGTTCTATAGCTGCAACTATGACTACTGACTCTAACACACTACAGTTTACACTAACTAGAGGTTTACTAACACTAACTAGAGGTTTACTAACACTAACTAGAGGATTACTAACACTAACTAGAGGTTTACTAACACTAACTAGAGGTTTACTAACACTAACTAGAGGTTTACTAACACTAACTAGAGGTTTACTAAACACTAACTAGAGGTTTACTGAACACTAACTAGAGGTTTACTAAATACTAACTAGAGGTTTACTTAACACTAACTAGAGGTTTACTAACACTAACTAGAGGTTTACTAACTAACTAGAGGTTTACTAACACTAACTAGAGGTTTACTAAACACTAACTAGAGGTTTACTAACACTAACTAGAGGTTTACTAACACTAACTAGAGGTTTACTAAACACTAACTAGAGGTTTACTAAACACTAACTAAAGGTTTACTAAATACTAACTAGAGGTTTACTAAACACTAACTAGAGATTTACCAACACCAGCTAGAGGTTTACTAACACTAACTAGAGGTTTACTAAACACTAACTAGAGGTTTACTAAATACTAACTAGAGGTTTACTAAACACTAACTAGAGGTTTACTAACACTAACTAGAGGTTTACTAAACACTAACTAGAGGTTTACTAACACTAACTAGAGGTTTACTAACACTAACTAGAGGTTTACTAACACTAACTAGAGGTTTACTAACACTAACTATAGGCTTTACTAACACTAACTAGAGGTTTACTAAACACTAACTATAGGCTTTACTAACACTAACTAGAGGTTTACTAAACACTAGCTAAAGGCTTTACTAAACAGAAATGTTTTAAGTTTAGTTTTAAAGGTGGAGGTGGTGTCAGCCTCCTTAACCCAGATTGGAAGTTGGTTCCATAGTAATGGTTCCTGATAGCAGAACGCCCGCCCTCCAAATCTACATTTGGATATTCTAAGAACTACGAGTAAACCTGTACTCCGAGAATGGGGAGCTCTGTTAGGAACATAAGGCACTATTAGGTCTTGCAAATATTGCGGAGCTTCAGAAGCTGCATGCTGACCTGCAGTCCCCCCCTCTGATCATCCCACTGCTGCTTCCACCTGTCTGTGTGGATGTCTGCTATATGCTTGCTGACACCCTGGCCTTATAACTTTTTTTTTTCTCAAACAGGCTGTAAATATGTTCCTTTTCTGGTGTAAAATCTGACATTTACACATGGAGTTCATAAGAGACTTGGGAACCAGCTCCCTGTTACTGTTCATGAAACTCTTTCCTGACTTGAGCATAGTTTTAACCCAAGCTGAAGCCCATAATATTTCCCCATAACAGCACTAAACAAGTCAAATATTCTTCTAATCTTCTAGTTTCCAAGTGGTTTAAACACACAAACACGCACACACAAAGCAAACTAACATTAATTACCTCTGTAGAACAAATACGCCTTTTTTTCTAAAGGCTTCATTGATGAGTGGAATGAGTCTTAAAGACACAAAAGCAATGTTATGGTTGTTTTTTTCCCATCTAATGTCAGCATAAATATACTGTTAGATCCTGAATATACATTCCTTTTCTTTTTTCACCTTACAAGTCTATTCAAAGACCTTGCAGTTGTACTTCACTCATTATTGCCTCCACAGTCACAGAAATGTCTTCATTCATTCTTCACTGCCGAACAACCTCTGCTGGTGAGCTATACAAGCGTGGAGCAAACCAACTGAAGGTGAAGGCTTGCTGAGCTCCCACACAGCAGAGCCTGATGCAGGGAAGTTTTGGACTGGTAGCATAAGGCAAGACTGAAAAAAAAAAAATAGATTCCCTTCACCTCATAAAAACACATTCCATAGGCTTATAATAAAAAGATTTACAGTAAATTGATCTTTTTTTAAAAAGTTATAGAGACGGATCATTAATCTAATGTAAACTTGAACATGAAAGATGATAGCTGATGGGACATGGAGATGCATCTGCTCTCCAACAACTTTGGCTGCACTTTGCCAGTTTTGGAGAATGAAGCAATTCAATTCAATTCAATTCAATTCAATTCAATTCAATTCAATTCAATTCAATTCAATTCAATTCAATTTTATTTGTATAGCGTCTAATACAACAGATGTTGTCTCTAGGCGCTTTCCAGAGACCCAGAACATAAACCCCCGAGCAGTTATTACATAAACAATGGCAGGTAAAAACTCCCCTAGTGGGAGAAAAACCTTAAGCCAAACAGTGGCAAGAAAAACTCTCCTTTAGGAGGGAAGAAACCTGGACCTGGACCAGGATCATAAGGGGGGACCCTCCTGCCGAAGGCCACACCAAGGCCCGCTTTTGTTGTAACCCGTAACATCCTTCACCAGACACAGATTGCGCATATTTTTATATAGCATGTTTGTCTAGAATTAGTGTGACCTGCTCCCCTGGGACCTGCTTGCCCTAGGATGTCCTAGGATGCAAGGCCCCCTGACCAAAAGCTCCTGAGATTATTCGGGTCCAACATGGAGTATGTCCAGCAGGGAGGAGGCGGACCCAGGACACGCTGGAGTTATTATGGCCCCCGATTGTGGAACAGCCTCCCGGAGAACCTCAGGAGAACCTCAGGAGAACCTCAGGGCCGCAGAGACTGTTGATGTTTTTAAAAAGAGGCTCAAGACCCATCTCTTTAATCAGGCTTTTAACTGACTCATTTAACTCTTTATAATTTTCTATGCTCACCCCTATTTTTATTGGATCTTACTGCTCTGTTTTATATTAATCTTTAGTTTAGTTTATCCTGTTTCATTATCTCATTGTTTTATCTCAATGTTATATTTAAATGTTTTAGTCATTATTTATGGTCTATTTCATACATTCTATTGTTTTTTTCTCTCAGTGTCTAATTTCTTGCTCTTTAGACCTACTCTTAAGATTTTATGTTACACTTCTATACTTTTTTATTGTGTATTTTAACTTCATAGCCTATCTTCTCCTGCTTTCTTGTAGCTTTTAGCTCCAGTGTTTTCCTCATGGGGGCATTAATATGTTTTATGTTTGTGTATTGTTTTTATGTAAAGCACTTTGTGCTGCATTCTATGCATGAAAGGTGCTATACAAATAAAGTTTGATTTGATTTGATTTGATTTGATTTGATTTGGAGCAATTATTTCTCCTTATCTTTAGGCTTTGCCTGGGAATGCCACGCTATTCCCCTGGAAGACCTGGAAGACCTGGAAGACCTGGAAGACCTGGAAGAGGTGACCATGGAGAGGGAGGTCTTGCCTTGTCTGCTTAGCCTGCTGCCCCCTCTGAATTCAGATAAACTGGAATGGTTAATGGATGGATGGATGCTGATTCCGATTTAACACCCACTTTTATAAAGTGCTTACATCATCTTTTAAATGTGACCCATATTTGTTATACAGTTTATCCATATTCACGCCATTACCAGCCATGTACACAACATGCAAGACCAAAGGGATAAAACAATAACACCTTTGAGTCTGCCTTGTTTTTGAGGTTCTGAAGACACACCCAAAGATATCATCCAGCGCTCTTCTCCGACACATTCCTGGAGGTCAAGTGGAGAAAGAAGAGGCAAAATTGCCCTCAGGTGTTAATGTCACTCACTACTGTTGTATTTTCAAGGTTGTAAGATTTGCATTAACAGGAAATAGCTGATCCGTGTGCTTTCATAGGCCAAAAGCATGCAGGTGCTTCATATGTGATGTATTTGCTTATATGAACGAAGCCTGAAACCATCCCGAGTCGATCCATGATCCATTCACTTTTGGTTTTTACCACTTACATAACCATTAGAATCAACTTTATTTGCCAGGTTTGTGCAAACTTATTAGGAATTTGGTTTGGCAGACGTTAGTCTCTCAAGATTTACTGAAAAAAGAAAATAGGGAAAGATAAAAGCCACTTTTGGTCATATCACGTGTGCTCCACACAGATGGAAATTCTTCAGCATCGGATCACTTGGTCTACGTTCAGAATGCAGGTAAAATCCACCCAAATCCAATTTGTTTTTGCCAATATCTGAGTTTGTTTTGTCTCTCTGAACCGCTCAAATGACACGAAATGGGCTTTCGTTCCCATCAGACCTGGGTCACTTTCATATGTGGTCCTAAAACTGATACCCACCTGATGTCGTCCACTACGACTCCAGTCTGAACTGTCAGGTCGCATCTCATCCATCTTTGACATCACTGCTATGGGATGAACGTCACATTTCTGCGCTGGTGGGATTTATTCGGATGAAATCTGCTTCAGTGAAGCCGATCGTGTCACGGTCCACCGCCCCCTGGCTCCGGTTCCTCATCCACACACATCTCTGTACAGATGTTGAAGCCATCGCTCCACACATGGCCAGTGTTAAGAACTTTGCTCTCCTCTTCCTCAGGGCTTTTTCTTCTTCTAATTAGTTTATGAATTTGTTGGCTTCCACTTCACAAAAACTTGAAAGGGAAATCATCCAGGCTCTCGGCCGCTGCTTCCTTGTTTACTGGCGTCCACCTGATGTTGTCCGTTTGACGTCGCTTCATCTTACGCCGCATGTGGGTCACTACAAAGCAGACACTGTTCACAATGAAGTCTGATATAAGACACATTTTAAAAATACTAATGTGAACAACCACGAAATTATTTCCCGTCACAATTACAGGAAATGGCTCAAGGGAAGGGGTTGCTGAATAAAGAATACATTTAATTCACATAAATGAATGAGCTGACCTGTGAAATCACCCTGTTGTGTCAATGTGCAACATCATCCAGTCAGGTCTTACAAAAATGTGCTACTATTTAAGACATTTAATGAACTTATGTGCCATATTAGCCGAACAATCTTACTGAAGTTTGTTTTCACGAGAGCCCTAATGTACTTCCTCTGTTGTGTTAGAGATGTCTAATGTTTGAGAGCTTTTACAAGCCAGACTCAACCCACTGCAGGGCCTCAGGGGAATTTATCCCTTTTGTTTTTTTGTTTCTAATTTTTTACCAATTATGTCCCACAAACAAACCTGAGCAGGGATTGGAAGACATGAAGATACACACAGGCTATTTGTCTGTTTTGTACTTGTCTGTGTTGAAAAAGTCTGTGTTAAGATTTCACTATTTGCACAATTAGTCAGACTTTTTGCATCAATTTTTTTTTTTTTTGTCTTTTTTTTTTAAGTGAACAAGAAAAAAAATCTTGACACCCATCAAGTGTTATTTCTAAATCACTTACCAAGTCAAATTCAACAGTGAACCTTGTCATGTTAGTTCTGGGCAATCAATGAGTTCCCCTTGGCATTAAAAGCTGATCAATAACATTGATCAGCCAAGTAGGAAGACTTCAGGAGTTCTTCACTTGCATATATTTCTGGTTTTGACTGGGTGAGGTGCTGTCCATACTTGATGAGGTTTTGGCATAACAAGGCCATAGTCTCATAATTTCCTTATTCAAAATTAATTATTAAGGCATAATTAGCCACAGGTTTCAATTTCCTTTTATCATTCATGTTTTGATGAGGCTTTGACTAAAAATGGTTCACACATGACTCCCTGTTAAGATCAAACCGTAGCGTTACATGGGGCAGTTGAATTTCTAAATGTTATTGATGTGTTAAATTAAACAATTATTAAATTAATATGAATAAATTTAACACAATTATTGACCAAATTTAGCTCTTAATGCAAAATAATATTTAAGACATGATAAATGGACTAATTTTGTCGGAGACTTCTTGAGCGCTAGGCTACCTCGTTTGCGGTTTTTACGGGCTAACAGAAACACATAAAGTACTGCCAGGTTTTGGCACACAGCTCCAGAAACCAGCAGGTATAGGACTAGTTGTGAACCTGTAGTGATTTCGCGACATCGCCATGAGTTCACAATTAAGAATATTGAGGTCCTAGTAAACTGCATAGCCATCAAAGTGCGGGGTGCTTCTTGAACTGATTGTTTTGGTGTTTTTGCCAATATTTGTGGTGCTGCTGCTGTGCCTGGTTTGGTATAACAAAGTAAAAATGAGCAAGGTCTTCTGTAGATAATCTTAACTACAATGCTGTCCTGACAACAGCAAACTGTTCAGCAAAACCTCAGAATCTGATTTCAATATAAATAAATTAGAATTAATTTTAAAAAAAAAGTACACTGTTTAAGCTATCACCATATGCTGCAAGCAAATTTACCAGGATTTAATTATGTAACTTCCCGTTGGGTGGTAATAAAGTATTACAGAATTGAATTGACGCAAACATTGTTCCAGTATGAATTAATGAGGGGAAAAATGAATGACAAAGTGTTAAAGTCTAGTGTAGTGGAGGTGTAGCAGAGAGCAAGAAAGAGGCGTGGTTGAAACTAGGTATACCAAGGTCTGTGTGAATACTCGATTCTGATTGGCTGGCAGGTGTCCATTAAAAGTGTTAATGGACACCAAGAAAAATAAATTTGGTCAAATTTCCTGATAACTTTAATATCATTGCGCTGGATCAACTGCCAGGTGGTAACCACAGCAAGAGAGATTCAGAGAAGAAGAGCCGGCTACCGCAGGACGGTATATATTTAGTGCCCAAGCACTTACAGTGCGATGGCCCTATTGTATCTGTAGGAATTTTTTTTTTCCTTGTTTATTTTTCCTCCTTCTTCTGATGAAATGAGGGCCTTTTTGCCCGCCTTCATCTGATTGGTCCATATTTGATAGATCCCCAAAAGTCACCAAATTTTGCATGCAAGCCAGGCCTGGCAAAAAATTTGATATTTAATGGTTTGCATTAATAGGCGTGGCCTAATGGCTCAACAGCGCCCCCTAGAAAACTTTGTGCCTCAAGCCCCCAAATACTTCGCCTGAACCGTAACGTGCACCCAGGTGTGTTATACATCAAAATGTGTGTCTCCATCCTGCGACGATGCCCATTACTTTTCTCAGTCAAAAGTGTTACTGTGGCAACGATGCCATAACTTTTGAATGATTTGACATACAGAGTCGTGGGTGGGGTCATCTGACTCGGTTTTGACTCATTCACCTTAAATGGTGCAAATTAGCCCCGCCCCTTCTTCTTATTGGCTGATATGTGATAGTTCCTATTTTCTGCAATAACTTTTGAATGGTTTGACATAAAGACTCGTGGGTGGTGTCATCGGACTCGATTTTGAGTCCTTGAACATAATTGGTGCAAATTAGCCCCGCCCCTTCATCTGATTGGTCGATATCTGATAGTTCCTACTTCCTGCCACTTAACTATTGCATGGTTTGATATAGAGACTCGTGGGTGGTTTCATCCGCTAAATGTCCAGGCCTGAAGAATCTACATGCAAGTCATACAAGCTTCCACTGCAGCCTGAACGTGCACAAGGGTGCGAGGGCCCGTTCATCGCTGCTTGCAACTTTAATTACTGTTTCTTACTGTACCATAGCCGAGCGGAGCTGAGCGGAGTAGAATATCTCCCGTTGCTAAGTCGTATCTCAGGTCCGTCCTAGTTACTGGAGAATCAACACTGTGTCCATTGCATAAGGACCTTATGGGACGGTAATGATTGTTCCAGGTATTAGTCAAACCCTCAGGTGTTACCAAGGAAACTGAGTTATGGCTTATTAAAAAACTTTGTAACTTACCAGGTCACAATGGTTGCAGACCAGAGATTAAATAGTCCGCTCAGCCGCTCAGCTGTGGCTTGTTATAAAACTAATGATTTACACTGAAAATTTTAAATTAACATAAATATATGGACTTCGTGGAGGCAAACCGTCTTCTGCTTCGCGTCGGACGGTTCACGCCTGCGCGTCGTCCATATATTTATATTAATGGTCATCTCGCCGGGCATTATCCCTTACATAACGCCCTGCGATAGTGAGTCATGTTTGTAGCAGCAACTGAGTTGTTGATGTCACACTCGGCATTCAACGGTATCGCAGGTAAACCCTCTCAGGAAGCAACCTGGACAAAACGCAGGTAACAGTTTAATATCTGTGGTGCAGATCAGTAACTAATGCCCAGGATTACATGGTCTGTTGCTAACAACGGGCCATGTAATCTCCTCACTGCTCTGTCTGCAGGCTCTTTCTACTAGAATTATTTGGAATCTGTACAGAAAGGTGTTGGTCTTCAGACTATGCCCCAAGACTCATGTCTCAGTGAAATACATATTAGATTATCAATATTCCTGCTGTGTCCTCATTAGCGCTTCATGCTTTGCTGGTGATCTCACATTCCCCATAAGAATCAATGAAGGAATGGTTTAAATTATCCTCTTCCTTGCTCTCCGTTTTGCTCCCGCCCTGCCTCCTCAGTATTCCCTTCTCCTGTCTGGATTTGTGATCTTATTTTCGATTGTCATGGTTACTCTTCATGATGGATGTCGAAAAATGCCTGAACTGCCAGAAAAAATCCCTGAAGCAGCGTACCATCCAAGGCAGTGTAGAAAAAGATTTCAGAAGTCTGTATTTTCACTGGCAAGAAGCTCAGAGGGAAATCTCAATAGCACACTACGGCGACGGCTACTAAAATAGTCTGGAACCAAGGAGGCACGGCAGTAGCATGCTTAATAGCTGGACACATGCTGGAAATGACTGACTCCTGTTCAGCCAACACTTTTCTTCTTTTCTTCAGTTTAGAAAGGTTGCAAAGTGATGAAGATCGAAGTGATTCAACAGAAGTGAACAATGAGTTCCAGTAGCACCCAACTGAGAGAGACAAACTTTTCATCTGCTGTTGTTAGCATGAGGGATGCTTGTGCATCTCAGGTCCACAGGAAACTGCGGACAGAAGGACCAATAAATCACCAGCTCTGACCTTTGCTGGCATCACGGACCTTGAAATGCTATGGATTTCAGCAAGATTGAGATTAGGAGAAGCAGTGATGGACTGCACACAGATGCAATCCAGAAGAACACAGCTCTCCATCAAGCTGCACGCTGCTTTCTTTGTTATGTGATCTTTGTTGGGTTTTTTGAAAGTTCTACAAGTTAGATTGAACAAAAATCGATGTGATTCGATGCAGTGTAAATCAGTTACATTTATTTGACTTATAAGGAAAAAAATTACAAAATAATGTCTCTATCGACATGATAACGTGACTTTGTGTTAGATTAAGTTTCATTAAACAGATGTGGAAATTCTTTTTCATCACTATTGAGCTCCATTTATTTTTGAAAGTCTGCATTGAGAGAAATAGAACTTGGCCTAGTTTCTCTTCCATAACAATTCAGCTGGAGCAGAAGTGGGAGGGTTGGAGCGAACCTGCTGTGACGTATTTGATTGTCTGATCTAAACGAAGAAGACAACACTAAAGATGTAGAACCTGGAGGAGATGATAGATGTGCTGCTGGATCTGTGATTTGTGTTCGATATCAAGTTAAAAACTGAGAGTGAGAGAAGCTTCAAGCAGCAACGCTTTTTAATTAGGGCCCGAGCACTGACAGTGCGAAGGCCCTAATGTATCTGTAGGAATTGTCGTTTTTATTCTCGTTTTTATTTTTATTTTTCTGACAAAATAATGGCCTTTTTCCCCCCTAAACGTGCCCCAAAAGTTACCAAATTTTGCACGCAAGCCAGGTCGGGAAAAAATTAGATCTTTATTGGTTTGCATTAATGGGCGTGGCCTAATGGCTCAACAGCGCCCCCTAGAAAACTTTGTGCCTCAAGCCCCACAATACGGTTTGACGTACATGCACGGAAATCGGTACACACCTGTATCATGTCACAACTTAAAGAAAAGTCTCTTGGCGCCATGGCCGAAAATGAACAGGGAATCGGCCATTTTGAATTAATCTCATTTAATGTCATTTTGGCGCAATTTATGCCATGTCTTCAGCCGTTTCTTTGCCCGAACCGTAACGTGCACCCAGGTGTGTTATACATCAAAATGTGCATCTCAATCCTGCGATGATGGGCATTACTTTTCTCAGTCAAAAGCGTTACCGTGGCGACGATAGACACCAAGAAGCGCGCCCCCCCTCCTCATTGGTCCATATGTGATAGTTCCTATTTTCTGCCATAACTTTTCAATGGTTTGACATAAAGACTCTTCTTCGGACATGGTTTTGATTCCTTGACTATAATTGGTGCAAATTAGCCCCAATCCTTTTTCTGATTGGTTGATATTTGATACTTCCTATTTTCTGCCATACATTTTGATTGGTTTGATATAGAGAGTCGTGGGTGGTGTCATCGGACTCAGTTTTGAGTCCTTGACCTTTATTGGTGAAAATTGAACACGCGAGGGCTCGTTCATCGCTGCTTGCAGCTTTAATTTTATTTAGTTTGTCACGGCGCTGCTGAAAAGTCCATTGGTAGCCGCGAGCAGCTATGAAGTGACAGAGTTCCTGGTAGATCTTGTCGTTCCTTATCGCCCGTCTAGATCCCTTTTTAATTCTCTCCTCAGCCACCAGGTTTATGAACATCTGCACCTCAGAGTTGGATCACCAAACAGACTTTTCTTGACTTTTCTTTCGCTGATTCACATCCTGACTCAGACGTCTGACTCCAACCCCCCGACCAATCGGTGGCGTGTAGTGTGATGATGTCAGATACAGCCGACTCAGCAGCTTAGAACCTCAGCAGAGTAGTTACAGAAAAAGTATCTACTCGGCACAAGTAGACCCCTGGTGGAAAAGCACCAAACCGAGAGGAGGCAAACCGAGTCAGGCTAGGTAGGTACTAGTGGAAAAGCGCCATATGTTCCTGAGACCTATGATGGTTGGTGCCAATCTTTGGACACTAATATGAAGTTAGACACGTTTGTGCTCTCTCTCCCTCTATCTCTCATCCCTCCCTATTGTTGGCAGAAGGTTTCCGTAGGCTGTTGGAGCTCGGCAGATGCGTACTGTCAGATGCCTGGGTCACGCCAAGCATGGGGCTTTGCTGGACAAGATGGAAGGTTCACATCAGTGCTCATGTGCATCTGTGGAGGAAAATGGTTGTTCCGGTGTTGCCACATGCATTCTCTGTCCAAACACTCCCTCCTTTTCCCCAGTACACACTTTAGACCCCCCGCGGTGCTGCAGAGTGTTCATATTCATCCATTCATTCTGCCAGTAAACGCTGGAGGAAATGGGGGGTGGGGGTCAAAGGACAGAGGGAACTGGTAAAGGCTGGAGAATGCAAAGTGGATCTAAACATAGGCACGGTGGCAATTTAAATACACCTACTGGTTTGCATTTAAAGTGCTTTTGTTGTTTCCACGGAGCTTAAGAGTGCTGCCTTGAGGGTCATCATTTTCATGATTGGAATGTATTTCATATTGAAGAAGACAGATTTTCTCAAAGTCTTTTAGTGCAAGAAATTACAAAAATACATCATGACAAGAACAAGCATTTTTGTTAATGTTCAGGACCAAGATTAAATGATTACACATGTTTGCATGTTCAACCACATAAAGTCTCTGTCTCTAACAGAGCTCTGAGGTGGCAGCAGGTCTATGGAAATGCAAGGTGCAGTGATCTGGAAGCACTTTTCCTTCTGAATGTTTAGAGACAAGTTCATGGCAAGTTATGTTTTCGTAAGTCCAAGTCTGTGACTGTTTTTATGTTGTGAAACATTTTCTTATACAAAAAAATGCTGTATAAATAAGGTTTGATGTGATTTGTCACAAGTTCAAGTCTTTTATGATTGTAAATGCATTCCATCCTTTCCTGCATGGCTTCAGGCCCATTTAGACTTTATGTAAGGAATTCAAAGCATGTACACTGAAATCATCACAACATCTTATGATGTAATTAATATCCATCTCACAACTGAATGAGCCCAAACAGTAAATGGGGGGATATAAGCAATGGAAACACTGTTTTCAGGGATGTGTGATATGAAAGATGTGAACTAATACCAATAATTAGCTGCTTCTACATGGATGATACCAACAACTTTATTAGGTACACTTGCCGTACATAGTTTATTGCATCTATTTATTGGATTTATTTATTTTTATCGGACCAATAAAAATAATGAAAATGTTCCCCCATATCAACTAAGAGTTTATGGTTAAAATAAATATGGCCCATACATGGTTTGTTTTATCTTAAACTTGGTTATCAATAAATCTGTAACCTGTAGTAGAGTTGTCCCGATCCGATCACGTGATCGGAAATCGGGGCCGATCACGTTATTGCAGACTCGATCCGGACTCGGACGTTATGAGCCGATCAGGAATCGGATATATATATATATATCAGGGTTTCCGTTGTCTGTAAATAATCATGTAATTGCCGGACTTTGTCCGGTAAAATATGCCGAAGTCTGGTATTTTATAATCTCTCCGGTCAAAATGTCCGGTGAAAATACTCACTGGCGCCGACATCCACGTGTGCGTTGATTTATGGTTCCGCGTCGCACCGACGCAGAGTCTACAGCGTAGGGTTCGCGGCGACGCGCTACGTTGAAGGCTCTGCGTTGGTGTGACGCGGGACCATAAATCAACGCACACGTGGAGTAGTGGGCTCGGAGTGGCAGCCATACACCGCATGCGCGGAGAGCACGCCTGTTTGTTTTGAAGCCAAAGCAGCCCTATGCTATCATGTCTGTTGTAGTTGATGTAAATAACCAATCACTGAGATATATTGCGCACGACAGCCAGAACTCAGGTACCAAAGTCAACAAAAAAAAGTGCATGATGAGTTAATTAAATTATGAGAAGAAGAAGAAAAAGAAGGAAAAAAAAGGAAAAGGAGAAGTTCTCCTTTTCAAATAACAATATAAATAAAATGTTACCAAACAAAATGATGAATAAAAATTACCTGTAATGGCAGGTAACACATCAGCTGCAGATGCAGTCTCTCTGCTCATTAAAATTTTTTATACTGACTTAAGAATGTTCAAGCTGCCTACCTCCTATGTGCTCAGTTTACAGTACACATGTTAAAATATAATAAAAGGGTCATCCTGCATAATTTTCTTTTCTCTTCTTCATTTTTTATTGTTTTATAAAAGTATCGGATCGGGACTCGGTATCGGCAAGTCCTCAAAATCAAAGGACTCGGACTCGGACTCGGGGGCAAAAAAACCTGATCGGGACATCCCTAACCTGTAGTCGATGTTTCAGCTGAACAGGGGTAATTAAGGGAGCTTTCAGACCTGTGGCCGGCTTCTTTTGTTCTGATTCAGGGGCTAAATCGATACAGTTGTTTCGCTTTTTTATTTTGTGGCGTTTGTGTTCACAAGGCAACCGTCTGTAGTGGTTCAAAGCTGTTAACAAATGCCATGCGCAAACCAACTTTTCTCTCATTGGTCAGAAATGAACACGGAAGGAGTTTCCTCTTCCGTACCCCGGGAAAAACAACAATGGGTATGAGTGAGTTGTGTCGGTTGCTGTGTGGATTATGTTCTCACTGCAAACAAACCGCTCCAGGTCTGGAATGGAAGCGAGCCGAGACCACCTCTCCTAGGAGATCTCGGCTCGCTTGTTTTGTCCCACATCCGAGCACGATTGCTGTGTTCATATATACCAAATCAACCGATCTTTAGGAGTAAATGCTCCCTGTTTCGGAACAACTGCTCCAAACGGGACAGGTGTGAAAGCACCTTAAGTGACGCAAACAATCCTGCAACACCAAGTGTGTCGACGTTGGGCGGTTAGTGCCCCAAATCATGTGGCAAAGTTCATAATGACAGTCCAGCTGGTCTCTGCGCCTGTGATCATTGTGGCTTCAAACCAGGTGGTATTTTTAGCTTGCATGCCACTTTGGCTCTGTCCCTTTCTTAGCCACACTATAAACAGGCACAAGCCCAGTGATGCACTGATTGATTCCATCTTTTGTTCAGTTGGCAGCAATCCTCATGCTCCTGTTATGCCCTCCTACACAGCCGTTGCACACAGCACTGCTTACGGCCCTGTTACTACCTCCCAAAGTGGAGGAGGGGTACAGCAGTGTTCTGCTTCCATGCGTTTTACAGAGCACAGTGAGGCAGAATAAAGGTGCTACAGAGCCACAATGATTTGGCTGTGTTAATATGGCTAGTAACCGGCCTATGAGCATGGGTTTTGAGGTGTGTGGCAGGGTGGAGGAGCAGCAGCCACTCAGGTGATGGGTCACAGGTGTGTCCCATCAACCTCTCCACCCTGCCTGGCTTAATAAGGCTAGCTCTGTTGGGAGAAGGGGCTGCTGTTGGAGAAGGTGCTTGTGCACGTGTGTCTGGTGAAACTGGGAAATAAAGGAGTTCTGCACTGAAACCCTGTGTCCTCTCTGTGCAGCCACGCCTTATGAAGGCAGGCAGGGTGAAGAGGTTGATGGGACACACCTGTCCCCAATCAACCTGAGTGGCTGCTCCTCCACCCTGCCACAAGGTGTTATGTAAAATTAGACATGGTCAATCCATTATCTTTGATTCTCCACAAATGTGAAGTTGCTAGAGAACAAACTTTGTCACGTGGGATGGTTGTTGTTATTAGGGTCATGCCAAGTAGTGGCATGACCATATGCAATTGTCCAACAATGTTGCTAGCATTTTGCTAACAAGCAAAAGTCGCAAAAGTCCCACTGCGCACCAGCGGGTGTACAGCATGACCCCACTCTGATATGGAAAAAAAAAATCCCCCAAAAATAAAACACGCCTGAAAAAATGAGGAAAAACATGAAAATGAAGGCGATATATTAATATACAGAAAAAGGTTTCCCTTTTCTTCTTCTTCTTCTTCTTCTTCTTATTCTTCTTCTTCTTATTCCGCACGCTTTTTTCCATTAAGGCGGCTCGAACCACAACGTGCACCCATGGATGGCATACATCGTTAGATGCGTCTCCTGGATGGACATTACTTTTCTCAGTCAAAAGTGTTACCGTGGCAACGCTAGATGCCAAAATAAATGGCGAAAATCGTGGTGCTTATTGCTCATCCGAACTTTATCGTCCGAAACATTGTTCAAATTTTCAAAGACTTGGCCCGATTGGCACTAAAGGACCGTACAATCTCATTATGCCAATTATTACAGTTTTTGCAATATTTATTTTCAATTTAAAAAAAAAATTTCCATTTGACATTGGACGCTTGTTGCTACGCAACAGGTTATCATAGAGACATGGTACAAATGTTCCCTGACTCGGCACACTGTGGACTTCAACATATTCAAATTTCATGAAGCTGTGATTTAAGGAAATTTTATGTCAAAATCCAGGTCAAATGGCCCCATTCATTCGGATGGGGCTTTTTACCATGGTGAAAAAAAAACCTATCCGTTAATGTAGCCTGAACCGGAAAGTGAACCCACAGATACATCACAGAGGCAAGTTTTGAAATGTTTCAAAACTTGCCTTGCTGTGGACTACAACATATTCAAATTTCATGAAGCTGTGATTAACATAAATTTGAACTCAAAGTGCCTGCCAAATGGCCCAATCCCCAAAGGTTTATTAACAACCCTAAACTACTTCTTGGCCATTAGTAATCACCCTAAACCACACAACCCCGAAGCAGGGGGTGTGGTTTATTAACAACCCTAAACCACACGTTAGTCTTTTAATTGGGGGATTTTAGTTTAAATTGTACTCTTTTGTCAGCATCATGTTTGCTTTGTTTGTCATATATTTAACTGACAGTTTTATCAACAAAATCATGACCTTCAAAAAAAAGTCCCTATCTTGATGGTAATTACCCCACACAGTATGATGTGAACCGTTTCCCTTAAATGACATCTTGTATTTACAGAAAATTCAATATGATGTGAATACTGTGTCAATGTTGTCAGAACTGTCTGTTCAAAGCGTATTAATTGTAATATCCATTCCTAATCAATGCAAACATGTCAGCAGTGAAGCCTGGATGAAAATGAATGAAATCTAATCTGATTTGAATCTGTTTAAAATCATTATGTGTAAGTGATAAGGAAGAGAATGAAGGAAAGGAGAGAACACTAAGTATTGTTCATGAGTCTCAAATCTCAGGTCTTGAAAAAAAAGGTGTAAGTCAAGTCCAAAGTTCCGACTCAAACTTATTTCCTGAAGTGTGAAAACCCCGGCATGTCAGTGTTCTGCAACAGTCGTGCACATGTCTGCGCTCAGTGTTCATGCCCTTCAGAGGAAAGCTACATATGCTAAATCTTGTCATCAATTTTATAATTGAGGATTTTAATTTTCTGTCAGTGTCAGACACTTAGCTTGTCATATATTTAACTCACAATTTTGATCTAACAAATCACGACATTCATGAAAAGCCCCTTTTTTGCTGTTAATTACCCTGCACAGATTGATGTGAATGGTTTCTTTTAAATGACAGCTTGTATTTAAAGAAAATTCAATATGATGTGAATACTGCATCAGTGTTGGCAGAACTGTCTACTCACAACGTATTAGGTGTGACATCCATTCTTAATCAATGCAAACATGTGGGCTTCGATGGCTGAGTGTAAATCAATAAAATCTTATCAAAATGTAATCTGTATATCTGTAATCTGTAAATCTGTATGAAACCTGTTATTTTTGAATCAAGGCCTGCTTGATTCATATGCAAATAGATCGTCTGTCCCTTTTTGTTTTACACTAAACTCCCGAGCAAACAATCACAAAAGCGAAGTAGAAAAAAGCGATAACAATAAGCATTGACCTTTACCTCACACCCTGCGCAGAACAGATCTGTCAAGACAGCCTGTGAAAATAAAACAAGACAGAGGGAGAGTAATCAGAAAATGATGTTAATGCCACACGGAGGATTTGGAGCAGTGACTCATGAGTGACTCCCCAACAACGATATCAACCAGCTGTCGCCATGGCGCTGACCTTTACCGTGGCCTAGGGTGGCCGGCGCTTGAGCGTCAATGTAAACTTGACCCATGACATTTCCCCGTCTCTTTGCCACTGTGGGCTCTGTGGGAAATTAGAGGAGACCAGCAATCAAGAGCACTGACTCCTACCGGGTTGGCTTGTGTGTGTGTGTGTGTGTGTGTGTGTGTGTGTGTGTGTGTGTGTGTGTGTGTGTGTGTGTGTGTGTGTGTGTGTGTGTGTGTGTGTGTGTGTGTGGTATGTGTGTCTCTGTGTGTGATGGAACAGATGACAACATACAAAAGGTATAAAAAAGTACAAAACCTTACAAAACTGCAAAGTAACAACAAAATTAAAGAAATGTAATGATCAGGGACATTTTAATTACATTATCATCTGTAAAATGTATTGGTGTACTAGTGGATGAAAGATTATCCTGGGGAAAACATATTGAGTATGTATGAAAAAAAAAATGAAATCCTATGGCATTATTAGAAGAGTTTCTTTCTTAGTTAATCAGTCCTGTCTCATGATATTATATTATAGTCTAATTTATCCATACTTCAATACTACATATTGCAACATTGTTTGGGGCGCTTCTTTTTCTTCGTACCTTAATCAATTATTTTTAATTCTGAAAAGATTTTTGAGAATGATTTCATATTCTACTCATCAAGCACCTTCTGCACCCTTATTTAGCAAATTTAAATTATTATCAATTTTTTCTATTAATATGTTTCAAACATGCCTGTTTATGTTTAAGTTTAAGTTTAAGTTCATTCCAAACAAGACATTCCCGGCACTTTTCATAATTTTTTTCTGTTATCATCAGATATTCACTCTTATTCAGTTAGAGGTGGGAAGAAGTTTCATTTACCTCTTTGTCGTACCTGCAGTCCCCAATCCTTTATCAAATTCCATGGCCCTCAACTCTGGAACTCTTTAGATAGGTCTCTTAAGTTTGCATCATCCTTAAAAATGTTTAGGAGCAGCTTGGTGGGGAATCTCTTATCTAGGCAAAATTAATAGGCTATTCTAATTGAAATGAAATTGCCATTTTATGGATATTTTTGTTTGTGTGTTTATTGTGTTTTTCTTTGTTTCTTTTACCTTTTGTTTTTTCCTTTCTTTTCTTTTTCTATTGATTGATTTGTTTTGGTGATTTTGTATTGAGGGGGATGATTTTTTATAAGCCCTTCGGGCTTCTTTTCCTCTCCTGCACAATTTTTTGTCCTTGTATTGTTAATATAATTACTGTTTTATCATTGTGCATATGAATAAAATAAAAATAAAATTATAACATTTTAAATCTGCAATTGCATAAGTCTGCACACCCTTCCATTAGTAGGAGCCCCAAATGTCCTTAGAGTTAACCATTATATTTAAAATGTAGCCTGCTGCAGGTAGATAACCTACACATGCCATATATTAATGACTAAAACCAGGTAAAACTCAGCTGTTGTTGTAGTATTTGGTTCCGTATTTGAGGCCAAATTCTGCTGAGAGCCAGTGGCTACAAAGATGTGCCAAAGAAACTGAGATTTAATGGTTGAAAAGTACCAATCACAGGAGGGGTATAAAATAATATCAAAGAATCTGAATGATCCATGGACCCATGTTAAAAACCATTGTCAACAAGAGGAGAACATGTGTTGCTACACAGACATTAAAAAGATCAGGATTTACCTCCAAAGTTGATGTGAGAACAAGGAGAAAACTTATCCCAGGAGTTCTCGGTAGGTCCTGGTCACATCTTGCATGTGACTACCATCTCCTGTATCCTGAGCAAGTCTTGGCTGTGGGGTAGGGTGGCGAGATGAAAGGTGTTTCATACATAAAAGAATATGCAAGCACATCTGAATGATGCTAAAAAATTCAGTTACCCCAAACCATGTGTAAAAATATGTTATTTTCTGATGAGACTAAACTTTTCACCCTTAATTCTCAGTGGTGCCCAGAGGCACCGCAATGGGGCAGGCAACCCAGGCAATTGCCTAGGGCCCCGAACTGAAGGGGGCCCCGAGCTGAAGGGTGCCCCGAGGGATGGCTAACGTCAACAACAAAATAATAGAACTGCTTTAGACGTCGCGACGACAACGGATCAGTCACGGGGCCCTTTCCAAGTTGTCACTGGCTAGTTTATAGTAGGGGGCCCAGACAGACGCTGCTGACACTGCAAAGACATTCAGGAATCTCTCTAATGGTCCCCCATTATTAGCCGGCATCGATGTGCGGCAATAGTGATTCACAATTTGAAAAAAATTAAGAGAATATATCCCTCTGGGCACACGAAAAGAAAGCAAACAAGAAGTGGATGAAAATCCTCTAATTGTTTACTAAAAGATTTTGTTACTGATCTGTGGTCCTGGACTTCATTCATCATGATTCTTGGGGCCCCATGGTCTCTACTGCCTAGAAACACCCTTGGTTGTGCCCCAGTGGAGGGAGAGCAGGATGAGAAGGGGAACTCATTCTTTCATCAGTTTGGGGAGGAAGTATAGGCATGTTCATCCTTTGGCCACAGGTTGTTGTTATTGTCCAGGAGAGGTCCTCAGAGACGTGACATCCCCAGGAACTTGGTGCTGCTCACCCTCTCCACAGCAGCACTGTCGATGGTCAGTGGAGGAGGCTGTAAGGACCTTATCCTGAAGTCAAAGACCATTTACTTAGGGCCAGTCCCAGTACACCCCCCTCGCCCTACTTTTCAGCCCTACCCCTAAATTTTGCGCATTCCCGTGAGGGTATTGGTGTCCCGATTCCTCTTTGCATCTAGGGGTAGTGGTCATAACGAGGGGTAGGGGGTATGAATCTAGCCCTTCAGAGTGAGGGATTTCAGATGCTGACTCACCGACAGAGGGCCAGAAAAAAGTTCCCAGAATGCTTTACGTCATCATTTGCAGACTGAATCAAACAAAAAAACATGGCGGACATTTCTCATTTTTTAGTGAATAAAATCAATACTTTGAGTTAGTTTCTGCATAAAAATGGGTTTTGATTACATTTCTAGTGAGAAATATATATTTTACTTTCATAATATTCACTCAATTGAATGTACATAATCACTTGCTTGCTCGTTGTTGTGAATTTTTTTCAGATCTTGCCAGAATAAAGGCTGATTTATGGTTCCGCGTTACACCAACGCAGAGTTTATGGGCGTAGGATACGCAGCGTCATGTTCCCTACGGTGCGCGTCGCCGCATACCCTACGCCGTAGGCTCTGCGTCGATTTAACGCAGAACCATAATTCAGGCTTTTTTTTTTTTTCCCTTGTCTGCACACATATTAATGATTGATACCATGATGGTAGAAACCAAAAGCATATGTGCATTATTACTATAATTAATATATATACATATATATATGCATACATATGCGTACACATACATAAATATACACATACAAACCCAGTGATTTTTTTTTTTTTTTTTTTGTGGGGGGGACGGGGGGGGGGGGGTGACGACATCCACTGCCAATCCAGGAAGCAGGAACACACGGAAACACACGTCAAGCACTGGAAATCTGCAACAAAAAACCACAAACAAAACACGAAACCGGCACGGAGCCAACCAAAACAACAACAGCAATCGACCTAAATCTTGAGATCTGATCGCAGTCTGAGCTAAGCTAGCGCTACCGCTACCTAAACCCAAAAACTAGAGAGCCAGCATGCAGGTGAACAAGCCAGTGTGTATGTCTATGTGTGTGTGTGTGTGTATGTATATGATCATGCGTGTGTGTGTGTGTGTGTGTGTGTGTGTGTGTGTGTGTGTGTGTGTGTGTGTGTGTGTGTGTGTGTGTGTGTGTGTGTGTGTGTATGTTTGTGTGGCTGTGTATGTTTGTGTACATGCATATACATAATTCAGGCTTAATGTGAAGCTGCAACGTTTTCAACCTGATCTCACAAAAATCCGTGAAATGCCCAGGACCGCTTACGCACCCGAACGTAAACCACGCAGTGACGTAGCAAGTGGTGTCCCAATCCCTAGGGAACATTACAAAGCCCTACCATAGTGGCTTCATTTTGAGGGTGAAGTGGTAGTGGGTGAGGGCTAGTGGTAGTGAGTGAGGGCTAGTGGTAGTGAGTAGGGTGAACATTGGGATTGGCCCTTAGTCTTCCCTACGTTGAGGAAGAGGTTGTTGTCATCGGACCACTACTGCAGCTATCTCACTTCAGTCCTGTCTTTAGCTTCGTCGTTGTTAGTGATAAGGCCCACCACAGTCGTATCATTGGCAAACTTAATGATGTGGTTGGTGTTGCTGAGTCGGCAGGGTGAGGAGCAGAGGGCTGAGCACGCACCCTTGGGGAGCTCCCGTGCTCAGCGTGAAGGTCCTGGATGTGTTGTTTCCAGCCCGGACGACTTGTGGCCTTTCTGATAAGAAGTCCAGAATCTAATTGCAGAGGGAGGTGTTGAATCCCAGCTGATGCATTTTGTGTAGCAGCTGCTGGGGGATGATTGTGTTAAATGCTGAACTAAAATTGAGAAAAATCGAGCTCTTTTTGAACGAAAGGCGGGATGCACCAGGACAGGTTCCCAGTCCATTGCAAGGTGAGAATGACTCCACTGATGATAACTGTGATAGGGATGACTACAACAAAACATTTGTTGACCAAAACTATTGTGTATCTGACTGATGTAAACTGATTAAAACAAATCGAGAAACAGGATTCACAGTTTTTTTTACTGTGGATTTCAGTTTGTTGGAATATTGCATTAAAAACTTAACAAGTCTGACATTAATCTTATTTGTCTTTTTATTTTAAAAACTTACAATTTCATAACACACACACACACATTTTAGCCTTAAATATCTGTACTGTTGTTGGCAATGATGCTGATTGTAATGAAGATTATAATAATGGCTGTTGAGTGACTGGTATACAGTTGTGATTGTGATGAGTTTAAATATGTTGACAATAATGAGACTTTGATGATTTTGATCCCTGTGTCAACTATAATGTTAATGGTGAACATCATTTGATGATGATCCAAGTGTTTTTTGCTTATAAAACGATAATGCATTACAATTTGTTAATTTTACGTTGGAAATAAGAAGTAAAAAGCTTAAAATTATTCACAGTTCTAATTATATTTACACTGAGTGATGATGGGAATTGTGATGTCTGTGGGCATTTAACTGATGTTTCTGGCTGATTATGTTCTGAAGAGAAATATTTGTAACATTTTAAATGATGAAAATCTGAATTGTTGGTTTCACTGATTATTGTGATCATGACAATGATGTTGATGAAAGTGATCCCATTATGGACGGTCTACGGATGCTTTATGTTCTATGGATTGGACTACTTTTAGCGATGCTGATAAAAATTATCCAGATCATTATGATCGTGAAAGGCTTTCATTATTTCTCATCCCAATGGCAATTATATATTTTCAAACAGATTTTTAAGATTGTACGTTCTCAGTGATTACAAAAAAGTGTATTAATTCTGCTGATAAATTGGGATATATTCTGACAGTTGCTGTGAATGAATATACAGATGATAAGTTGCAAGATGATGATGACAGATATGAAAAAAAATTCTATATAATGTTAACAACAGGATAAGTTTAATGATGATGATGATGATGATGATGATGATGATGATGATGATGATGACGATGACTACGATGGTGGTGGTGGTGTCTGGCATATTCAAAGACTTCTTGATTAGTCTGAGTTTACAATGACGATTCAGAAGATCACATTTATTCTGATGATTTAAAGATTTGGATATACTGGCGTGAGCCAGACGATAACGGTGACTTAAGAACATTGATGTTGGATCAGTCTTTGGTGAATGTATCACTTTTAGGGAGTGAGTTGGGGAATGTGTGAACTTGTGACTGAAATGCAGGAATCAGTCTAGGCAGTTTAGTTTTATATAGCTTTTCACAGTTTTAAGTAATTTGAATCAATGTTGGGATTTCTTACTGGCTGATGAACTGTTTGATTTTGTTTTCATGAACTTTCTCTGAAAGTTCATGAAAACAAACTTCCATCCATCCATCCATCGTCCGCCGCTTATCCGTTCCCGGGTCGCGGGGGCAGTCTCAACAGAGATGCCCAGACTTCCTTCACCCCAGACACTTCCTCCAGCTCTTCCTCCAGCTCCAGGAGGCATCCGGTACAGATGCCCAAGCCACCTCAGCTGACTCCTCTCAATGTGAAGGAGCAGCGGCTCGACTCTGAGCTCCTCCCGGGTGACCGAACTCCTCACCCTATCTCTAAGGGAGCGTCCAGCCACCCTGTGGAGGAAACTCATCTCTAAGGGAGCGTCCAGCCACCCTGTGGAGGAAACTCATCTCGGCCGCTTGTATCTGCGATCTCGTCCTTTCGGTCACTACCCAAAGTTCATGACCATAGGTGAGGGTAGGTGCGTAGATTGACCGGTAAATCGAGAGCTTCGCCTTTCGACTCAGCTCCTTCTTCACCACGACGGTCCGGTACATCGACCGCATAACTGCGGACGCTGCCCCGATCCGTCCGCCAATCTCACGCTCCATCTTTCCCTCACTCGTGAACAAGACCCTGAGATACTTGAACTCCTCCACCTGGGGCAGGACTTCCCCACCCACCCGGAGAAGGCACGCCACCCTTTCCCGGTGGAGAACCATGGCCTCGGTCTTGGAGGTGCTGATTCTCATCCCTGCCGTGTCGCAATCGGCCTCGAACCGCCCCAGCACATGCTGAAGGTCCCGGTCCGATGAAGCCAACAGGATAACTTCATCCACAAAAAGCAGAGATGAAATCCTGAGGTTCCCAAACCGGATCCCCTCCGGTCCCTGGCTATGCCTAGAAATCCAGTCCATAAAAATTATGAACAGGACCGGTGACAAAGGGCAGCCCTGCCGGAGTCCAACATGCACCGGGAACAAGTCTGACTTACTGCGGGCAATGCGAACCAGACTCCTGCGACGATCATACAGAGACCGGACAGCCCTTAATAGAGGGCCCCGGACTCCATACTCACTGAGCCCCTACAGAATGGCACGAGGGACACGGTCAAATGCCTTCTCCAGATCCACAAAACACATGTAGACTGGTTGGGAAAATTCCCATGAACCCTCGAGCACCCTGCGGAGGGTGTAGAGCTTTAGTTACAACAAACTTTAGTTACCTAACTTTAGTTAAGTGTCATGGACTATACATTATAATATAACTATATATATAACTTAATATATAAATATAGTTACTTTATAAATATAACTTACTTATCCCTGCAGGGCACTAGCTAGCCATTGTGTCTGTGTTACTCCTGTCTCTGTTCTTCATTCTCTCTGTCTGTTCTCCCCTTATGATCCAGGTCCTGGTCCAGGTTTCTTCCCTCCTAAAGGGGAGTTTTTCTTGCTACTGTTTGGCTTAAGGTTTTTCTCCCACCTGGGGGGGTGGGGGGGGGGGGGGGTTACCTGCCAGTGTTTATGTTATGTTTATATAATAATTGCTCGGGGGTCATGTTCTGGGTATGTGGAAAGATCCTAGAGATTCTGTTGTAATAGACGCTATTTAAATAAAATTGAATTGAAAATTGAAAAAAATGTAATTTGTACAGTAAGTTAATCAAAAATGACCAACTCAAATGATCCACTGACGCCAGGGCCAGGAAGTGGATTAAGTGGAAATTCCAAGTTGTGGTGATCTGCTTGCCAGTCAGCTGGAAGGTGAGTGCCAGACGGATGACTGACTCAAGGTGGAGGCAGAAAGACTTGAAGAAATAGCCGACAGGCAGGCAGCATCTGGATGGAGTCTATCATTGACTCCAGTAAAGAGAAAATACACAAGTACATGCCAACAAGTCAGGGTTCAATACAAGGAATTAGTTGGCTTCATTAATGGATGTGCATCAGGCGTGTGAGAGCTACCATGACCAGAGGACATGCCCACCATTCAGGAACCGGCAACAGACAAAACTTACTACAGACAAGGACTAAACACAAAGGGGACAGGCAAAAACAGAAGCTGACACAAAAGGCACTGCATCCTTACAACATGTGAGAATCAGGTGTTAATATGCTTGTTTAAAGACCGATTATTAGATAATAACCTTTAATTCTGAAAAACTGTAGTAATTTCATTACACTTTGTCCTTATTGCTAGACCTTTAGGGGAGCACAGCAGCTAGTCACTACTGATATGCTTTACTTCTGCTAGAACAGGGGTAGGCAACCCAGGTCCTGCAAAGCCACTGTCCTGCATGTTTTAGATGTTTCCAACACACCTGTTTCTAATTAATGGTCATCACCAACTTGTCATTAAAGAGGACCTATTATGGCATCTAATACCTATTTTAAACAGCCCTAGAAACACTCTCAGTAACATACCGGTTGGTATTCACAGCAGTTGACCGGACTGTGGAAGTCTGCACCAGGTGGGTCTTGGGCATTAGGTGAACAGGAAAAGGAACTGTATTTCAAATGCTCAATTTAACCATTACTATCCCAGCTCTTTTTGAACGAAAGGCGGGATGCACCAGGACAGGTTCCCAGTCCATTGCAGGTGAGAATGACTCCACTGATGATAACTGTGATAGGGATGACTACAACAAAGCATTTGTTGACCAAAACTATTGTGTATATGACTGATGTAAACTGATTAAAACAGGGTTCCTGTTGTAAAAAATGACATTAAAAAATAGAGAGGATAACTATGTCATGAGCTCTCCTTCAGAAGGGAGCTACAGGGTAGATATGAGAAGATAGCGAAGGCTGAAATATAGTGTGTCTGTACAAGCAAGTAAAAGAAGCGAGGGACTCAGAAAGGACAGAGACCGAAAGAACATGAGGTATAAAGACAGTCACAGAAAGAAAATGGAAGCGATAGCAGGCCCAGGGATAGAGATAAAAGCTGTATTACATGAAATTAATGGCGGTCTTCACAAGAAGTACATGAATCACATTCCCCCCCTACAGTGGTAGAGGGAGAGAAAGACAGAGCCACACAGAGGAGAGCAGAGCTGTCGGCTCACTAACTACAACTTCAAAGGTCTTTCCACTTAACGAAACTGCATAACACCTCTGACAAAGTGACAGAAGGAGAAAAGGAGCAGGGCTGGGAGTGGTGCACAGAAATGAGACAAAGTTCACAGTTAACTTATCTGTTTTAATCCACAATAAT
Organism: Cololabis saira; assembly: GCF_033807715.1. Taxonomy (NCBI): domain Eukaryota; kingdom Metazoa; phylum Chordata; class Actinopteri; order Beloniformes; family Belonidae; genus Cololabis; species Cololabis saira. Next base: position 37,367,777 of record NC_084603.1, read on the forward strand.
CTTTTTTTCTCCTGCTTAACACCGTCATCTGAGTCTGAATATGAAGTACAAGCAGCTTTGCAAACCATAAAAACACATGTAGTAACTCTGTGATAACAGTTTGCATCAACATTCAAGTCATGTTTGCGATGAAATATTATAACTATATTATTACTATATGTGGTAAAGCAGAGTAGACGTGTCGCCAAACTGACAGAACACTTAATATTTCAGAAGTCCGTAATGTGATAACTCGCAGTTCATAAGAATCGAAAACAAACCAATCAGCATCCAGCAACTGACACGAGCGAGCCATTAATGTTTGAGTGGGCCGTCATCTCATTTTAATCAGATTAAACACTGTTTAGTCTGAAAAATCACAATGTAACAACACAAAAGGCTCCAAACTGCGCCTGTCTACACTTGCACAAACTTACACCATATTTATTCTGCAGTAAATCAGCTGACCTTTGCTTCCAGGTTTTCAAGGGCTGCTTTACCTTAGAATCTATCCTGGGAAGTCCTTACATTTACGGTAAAATGAGGACCAGTTTGTGTGAAATGAGCATATTCTCTGTGTTAAAACATTTAAAAGGGATGTTTTAGCAGTAAATGCAAAATCCTTGGATGCTCTTTGCTGTACGGCCAAACTCTCAGTGAGGTAATTTTTATTATTTTATGATTATAGTACTTTGCATTTATATTTAGTTTTTCTGATTCCTGCCTGGTGACAGCTGGGTCTAGCAGACCCAGTGAGCCTGAAGAAGACTGGAGCAGACAGAAAATTAAGGAATGATTTTACGGCAACAAAAATGACTTTTTGGTCCTTTTCAGCTCAGTGGGTCCCCCTGTAGGCATGGAGGTTTAGTTGCTTTGACAACACTTCCATATTTTCTTTGTTGAATGTATATAGTTGCTTCTGCCATGATCGCCTGTGAGATACTTTAATCATCCTAGATGGGTGGCATAGCAACGGTCGTGATACGCAGTTGTTGCAAATGTTATTCAATTCCATTTTATTTTTATATAGCGTCTATTACAACAGAAGTTGTCTCTAGGCGCTTTCCAGAGACCCAGAACATGGCCCCCAAGCAATTATTACATAAACATAACAAACAATGGCAGGTAAAAACTCCCCTAGTGGGAGAAAAACCTGAAGACAAACAGTGGAAAGGAAAAACTACCCTTTAGGAGGGAAGAAACCTGGACCAGGACCTGGATCATAAGGGGGGACCCTCCTGCCAGAGGCCAGCTGGGCAGAGCAGGGAGCAAAGAGCGAACAGACAGAGAGAATGAAGAACAGAGAAAGGAGAGACACAGACACAATGGCTAACTGGTGCACTACAGGGATGACTATATAAACAGATGTAGACAGCAGACACTCAGGTGATCGGGGGGTTCAGGCCAGAATGTCAGCAAGCATATAGCAGACATGCACATAGACAGGTGGAAGCAGCAGTGGGATGATCGGCAGTGGGATGATCAGAAGCTCACAAAGCTTCGGCCTGCAAACATACACAAAAGAGAAAGGGGCGGGGGCAGACCAGCAAAACAAACTACAAGAACGATGGACGAAAATGATGGCTATGAGATACTTATTATAAATACAAAATTCAGTTATCCTAAATGGCAGGCCAATGTTACGTTGGCAGGAGTTTGCCAATTGTAGGAACGGAAGACCTTGAGAGCCACTTCCAAAAAGTATACAATTTTTTCACCTCAAATGAAACTGAAACTGTCACCTTGCTTTGTGTTCACTTACAGTATGGAACACCATTAACGGCGTACGTCTAGGTATCAAACCCCTCTCTTAGTTTTATGCTGTAACTAAGAATTCAGGTGAACACTTTGTTCTCTTTGCCTCCAGTTGAGGACCCAACCTCATTTCCAGGACCTGATCACACAAAAAAGCATCGGGATGGGCTTACTATTGGCCAAAAAATTCCATCTAAGCCAGAAAAATCCAAAAAGTGAACCACGCTGCATTCTCAGATGATGCTGTGCAGGAATACACTTTAGCCACATTTTAAGCTAAATTTAAATCTGTCACCTGTGTGAAGGATAACCAGGTGTTTTTTAAACACTCAACATTGTGCTGCAGTTAGCATTTGTTCTCATGACTTTTAAGGTTTAGTTTACAATATCTTCTGCACTGTACATACGTATGTGTATATGGGATCTTTATACTTTCTCAGGGGACTGAGGGAATCTTTGTATTCACTACAACTGTATACATCACATGCATTTACTGTTTTACTCTCTACAGCCCTTGTTTCCATGGTGCCACGCCATCATTTTAATACACTATTGTGCCAGCACAGTGTAGTTTTGTGTTAAAGCAGGCACGTTTATTTCATATCATTCCGTTAGATCAGTTATTTTCCATATCCATGATATCCACCAACGATTTCAATCATGAAATATTAGAATATATAAGATTTTACCTTAGCTAACCATGAAAACACATTTTTCAAACAGCTTGGGTGTATGATATAAAGATATCGTTATGAAATGGAGTACTAAAAAACTTGAACACGATCTTCTCTATACCTAAGAGGTTTTAGTAAGTTTCCACCACCACTCTCGTCCAGGCTCCATGGCAGGGTCTTCTCACATGTTCATAAGTAAAACCTTCAGATACTTTGCAGTCTTTTTTGTTGATGTCAAATATTGCTGTTAGATGTACAAGTGAGTTGGATAAAATGCCAGTATTTGAAGGCCTAAAAATGAAAACAGGGTTGAGATTTCACATCAACACATTTACATGTTCAATCCCCCCACAAAGCTGCAAGTGTGTGTGCGTGTTTTTGTTTTTTCATTCCATCCCCTTTACTCTCCATCGTTCGGTTGAGTCTGTTCGGGCCTGTTCTGTGAATAACTCTCTGCAATTTGAAAATGACAAGGAGGAGATTTATGAAAGCATAAGTGCCTGTTTCTGGTGGAATTTATAGTGCAGAGCAAGGGATATGCAGATGAGAGTGCAAAGGGTGTTGCAGGTATGCGCAGATGTGTGTTTGAGTGTATGTGTGTGTGTGTGTGTGTGTGTGTGTGTGTGTGTGTGTGGTTTGACAAAGGGGCCTTCTGCACATCGTAATCTTTCAAGTATTATTATACATGACCTCGTAGTGGCCGAGCTTCAGCAGCATGGAGGTTAGAAAAGAGGGTTTGTGGGATTGCTGCAGTCCAGCACAATCAGGGAGCAGATATTGAATGACGAATGGTTTCCTCAACACCTACCACAAAGGCGGCCAGCAGCAGCAAGACTCTGTGATCACAACGTCCAACAAAACAACAACTCTCGCATTATGGTCTATAAAAAAGGTGTTTCATTGTTGTGAACTAGAACTAGAACAATGTATAACTTTACTGATAACTAATTAGTGTACACGTATTCTCGTTTGCGTTTGCAGTCTTTCTTCATGTACACAGATGGCAGAAAAGTTACTAAATAGGAGTGTTGACACTTTTTCATTCAAATATATTTGAAAGTTTTGTTGATGAAATACATGAGTGATTCCCCAAATCATCAGTTGCAAAGCAATTGATAGTTGCCTTACTCAGGATGGGTGGCGATTTCATGGAGTTTACAGCAGATTTTGACCCAAACACCTGAATATCACAGTTAAAATCAAGACGAATGAGACCAGGCAAACTTAAAAATATATATATATATTTTATTTAATTTTACTGCTTAATTTTAGCAGGCTTGTGTGAATAGTAACCTCAGTTTCCCATTTTTGCAGACAGGAGAAGCAGCGGGTCTACTAATGTAGGCTACTGCTGTATCCCTTTAACTTTAATGGAATACATGACTTGGATACAGCATTTTAAGATTTGTGACGTGACTGCATTTGGCTAGAGCGTATCCCAAAACCATTGCTAACAATGCTACTAACTAACAAGTTGCTAAGTACATTAGCATCTAAGATAGCTGCAACAATGCCGGTACAATGCAAGCGTTTCCCAAAACGATAGTTAAAATGATGGAGTATGTCGGTAACCTAGAACAATCCATCATTAAGCGACAAGGCGTTTCCCATGAGCATTGTTTGAAAATTTTTTCGCAAACTGTCGATGCTACATGTTAAACATCATACATTTAGATATGATTAACGAAAGCTGCTGTTGTGAACTGTATGAGCCTCCATGTGTGCCATAAATATGTTGCCAAACTCACTGTTCATATCCATTGATCATTTGACAAGATATTCGTCCAAGCTTAGGTCCCGATCACTACAGTGCGAAGGCCCTATTGTATCTGTAGGATTTTTTATTTTTTTTCCTCGTTTTTATTTTTCCGACTTAATGAGGGCCTTTTTGCCCCCCTAAACATGCCCCAAAAGTCACCAAATTTTGCACACAAGCCAGGCCTGGCGAAAAATGTGTTATTTCATGGTTTACATTAATTTTAAGTTTTTTTTCTCTTTTGTACATGATACAAGTGTGTACCGATTTTCGTGCATGTACGTCAAACCGTATTGTGGGGCTTGAGGCACAACGTTTTCTAGGGGGCGCTGTTGAGCCATTAGGCCACGCCCATTCAATTACATTTTTTCAATTTTATTTATATAGCGTCAATACAACAAAAGTTGTCTCCAGACGCTTTCCAGAGACCCAGAACATGAACATGAACATAAACCCCCGAGCAATTACTACATAAACAATGGCAGGTAAAAACTCCCATAGTGGGAAAAAAGCCTTAAGCCAAACATTGGCAAGGAAAAACTCCCCTTTAGGAGTGCAGACCATTGAATATCAAATGTATCGCCAGGCCTGGCTTGCGTGCAAAATTTGGTGACTTTTGGGGAACTATCAAATATGGACCAATCAGATGAAGGGGGGGGGGGCGCGCTTTTTGGCGTCTATTGTCGCCACGGTAATGCTTTTGCCTGAGAAAAGTAATGTGCATCGTCGCAGGATCGAGACGCAAATTTTGATGTATAACACACCTGGGTGCACGTTACGGTTCAGGCGAAGAAGCGGTCAAAGGAATGGCATAAATTGCGGCAAAATTACACGATTAATTCAAAATGGCCGACTTCCTGTTTGGTTTCGGCCATGGCACCAAGAGACTTTTCTTTAAGTTGTGACATGATACAGGTGTGTACCGGTTTTCGTGCATGTACGTCAAACCGTATTGTGGGGCTTGAGGCACAAAGTTTTCTAGGGGGCACTGTTGAGCCATTTTGCCACGCCCATTAATGCAAACCATTAAATATCAAATTTTTCGCATTGCACTGTAAGAGCTCGGGCCCTTATAAACTCAAAATAATTTATATTTTAGTTGAGGCCAGTTTAAAAGGCACCAGTTAGTACACTTTCTATCCTCACTGTACATTGTTGTATGGTGCTTAGAAGCATTTACAATCAAACACAAGGTTGTGCACATATAGGAAATGACAAATAAACATTTGAATTAACACAAGAAGATGTTGAACTGAATTGCAGAATGAATCCATCTCTATTAATGTGTTAAGATGGGATATAAAGTCATATTTTCTCCTTTCACAATAAGTCTTATTGTGAACAATGGCACTGGGTGTCCAGAACCTCTTTAATTTTGGCAGCTAAATTTCTATTTCTGCAACCACTGGAGCCATAATTATTTTCTCTTAAGAGAGGCTGATGTCTGCAACGAATTGTTTGCAAGTCTAACACCTCATACCGTATGTGGAGCGAACACGCCTGAGGGAATTCTGGGAGGTCACCGTTCACAATTTCATGGACGAGCAGTGGATTCAAAACTTCAGAAGGACTTGCACAAGTGTTTAATAAGTCATGTCGGGGAATAACTCTTTTGGTTGAAGGTGTTATGATTATCCAAGGGAGCCAGTTCCTACAGAAATATCACTGCAGATACAAAAAAAATGTATTAGTCGCAGTTTAAAAAAAAAGTATTTCTTATTCAAATTGCCAGAAAAACACCTCACATAAGTATAAAAGCTTTTTTGTGATATATGGGATGTTTTTTTGCAACAGCGACACATTTCCATAAGGTGTATGTTCCATTCATAACTTCTGTTTGCAAAGTTTTAGAGATAATGAAAACATCTGCCTGATAATAATAATTTGCTGCTGTTAGCTGGCTGGAGGTGTGATGGGGATGTATTCCTGTTTGCTCAAAAGTGGTTGGTCATCCTTTGTCGAATCTACCGAGATGGTGACCAATGAAGGAGAGAAGTGAGAAGGTTCTTCTGATTTTTGACTGACATACTTGAATAAGCTTGTTAATTTAAAGGAGATAATGTTTTGTAGCTCAACTTTAGAAGCAGGAAAAGAAACCTCAAACACTCACAAACTCCTTTCATATGTTATTTTATGTTATGTTATGTGTTCATATGTCATAAGTTCAGAGTGGACATTTGTTCCTTTATATCTTAAAAATAAATCTAAAGCAAAATAAATACATATTTACTCATGTGGGCAATACTAAGTATCCCCATTATTCAACAGCTTGTACATCCACTTTTAAAATCAATGCTTGTTGTAACTCTGGTAAATGAATAAATACATCCATGTATATATATATATATATATATATATATATATATATATATATATATATATATATATATATATATATATAAAAATATGTGTACGACTGTCTGTGAAGGTAACGTGAGTTCTGGTGTGGACATGAGAGTAGAATAGAGATATAGTTTGGGATGCCCGGAAAACAGTACACTGTAAAAGAACCCAGAGCCCACTCAAGTATTTATTAAGTGAACAGGGGCTACATTATAAAGGAATTTTAGTTCCCTTTTTTTAAATAAAAACATTGTTTTGGTCCATTGAGTTCTTTGGTCAGTTAAATATGGATAGCTGAGTTCTGAACTCGAGTTCATTCTCAAACCTAGATTCGGATTGTCTTGATTAAACTCATGGTTTAAGTCTTTGTTTAACTCTTGGTTTAAGTCTTGATTACAGTCTTATAGGCTTTCTCTGGGTTTTATATCCCTTTCCAGAATGATGTGCAGCAATGTTTGCGTCTCTAAAGCCCTTCCTTATTTCCTTCTCTTTTGACCTTGTATTAACAAACACCTGAATGCTGCAGACCAGCAAACCGTCAGTTCTTCTGATTTTAGAGGTCTGCATATTTGCTGAGGATCAGCTTTCATCAAGGGTTGATGATTAGTAGCATCTGGCTACAACTTACCCTCTTAAATACTATTGAAGCCATAAGGATGTAGATAGCACTGCACTGTGATTCTTTTCAAAATAAACAAGGATAGGGTGAAAGAAAAAGTTAGCCGCTGTTTGTTTGAAGTCGTGTTTGCCAAATATTATGGGCAACGCCAATCCGATGGTTTTAATGTTGTTACTCAAAAGTCTGCAAAGAGGCGGAACTAACCTGTGCATGAGGTATATAATGTACTATGAGCTGTATACAATGACTGGTATATATTGCATATACTTTGCAAAACTAGGAAGGATGGTATCTTTGGAAACTCTTCAATTAATGAAAAGAATGTAAATCCAGGCATGTTTGTGGCCGCAAGGCAAGCTGGTGTCAATGTATAGAATTCCACCCTTTAAGCCAGGCATTACAGTCAATCATCGCCCGATCTGCACAATCAAACAAGCTCAATAAAGGTGGTGGAGTGTTACACATACACACAGTACGTAGCACTCAGAGGCATAATAAGACCTATCTTTAAACAGAATAACTGTGCCTTTTATTTGAGTCATTAAACACACAAACTCCCAATGTCATTTTAAACTGCCTCTAATCACATTCATCTGTTTAAACAGAGGCATACAGAGAGGGGATGAAAGACACGAGGAGTGAAAAAGAGACTGTGATGAGTGGGTTAATGAAAGAGTTGGCAGTGTTTACTCAAGCTGTGGAAAGTAGGCAGGAGTACAGAGAAACAATGTTAAGGGGAGTGGAAGGGATTGATCTCAGCAAATGGTAGACATACACACACGTAATAACTAAATTCTTTAATAAAGGCCCAGACGTATATTTACTGAAGCTGCAAAGAGGACGACGTCTGTATTTCACTCAGGATTGTTTTCATTTCTGTATCACACAAGTCCAATTATTTGATTGGAATGGACAGAAAACTCTGCATCAAGACTGGAAACTTTTGTTTCATCTGTTTCCTTTATGAAAGCATCCCAACGAAGCGTGCGGTGCCTCAGTCATGCTCTTTGATACGCAAATACAAAAAAGTTTATAAGTAATTTCTTCTTTTTTTCCCTGTAGAATTCTCACTTTTAAAACCTTCAACTTCCTAAAAAGTTGCAGTTATCCCATGGTTGGATCCATCCATCCACCTACCTATCCATCAATCTGTTACCTTATGGCCCTTTTCCACTAGTACCTACTCAGCGCGGCCCAACTCGGGACGGCTCGTCAAGCCTCGTCTCGCCTCCACCCGCTTTGTCCTCGTTTGTTTTCACCCAGGTGAGAAGTGGGCGGGTTGGAGCGAAGCTGCTGTGACGTATTTGATTGTGTGATCTACACAGAGAAGACAACAACACTAAAGATGTAGAACCTGGAGGAGATTATAAATGTGCTGCTGGGTCTATGGCTTGTGTTCAATATCAAGTAAAAAAATTACAGTGAGAGAAGCTTCAAGCGGCAATTTTTTATTTTTTATTTTGTTAGTCGGCGCTGATGAGAGCCTGAATTATGGTTCCGCGTTAAATTGACGGCGTAGCCTACGGTGTAGCCTACGGAGTATGTTGCGTGTCGCCGTGTACCCTATGGCGCAGGCTCTGCGTTGGTGTACCATAAATCAGCCTTCAGCTGAGAGCCGCGAGCAGCTATGAAGTGGCCGAGTGCCTGGTAGATCTGGTCGTTCCTTATCGCCCGTCTAGATCCCTTTTTAATTCTCTCCTCAGCACCAGGTTTATGAACATCTGCACCTCAGAGTTGGACCACCAAACAGACTTTTGCGCTGCCATTGCCTCTCGGATAAAATGAGGAAGCCGCGGGCTGCTTTTGCACTGACTCCCCGCTTCCTGATTCAAACATCTGACGGTCCCGCCCCCCCACCAATCGGTGGCGTGTATTGTGATGACGTCAGATCCAGGGCCGACTCAGCACGCTTAGAACCTCAGCAGCCTCGGTACAGAAAAAGTATCTGCTTGGCACGGCTCCACCCGCCTCGGCCCGTAGTGAAAAAGCGGAAGACGGGGGCGTGGCGAGTAGAAGCGCGCTGAGTAGGTACTAGTGGAAAAGGGCCATTACACTTATTTAAGTTTGGGCGCCTTGCCTGGGCAGCAGCCTAAGCAAGGAGGCCCAGACATTCCCTTGGCCAACTCCTCCAGCCCTTCTGGGGGAGTACCGCAGTGGTTCAGTACCAGTCAAGAGATGTGCCCTCACCAGGGTGTCCTCAGTGTTAGTGGAGAGCTCCACTCAGATGGATATGCCTCACACACCTCCCATTTCAGCTTACTGTATCCAGTCAAAACCCACTGTTCGTCACATTAGTGAAGGGCAGAACATAGACTGACTCACATTTTGACTCAAGTCTCTCTTCACTACAACAAACAGGTGCAAGGTCCACATCACTACAAATGGCATGTCAATGCTCTGTTCTACCCCACCCCTCTCACTCATGATCAACAAACCAAATGGTCCAGGTAGGTTCCTGGTAGTTTACAGGGGCTGCATCATTGACGCATGTCTCCATTATCAGGAGTGCAAAAGAGGCCAGGGAGAAAAACCCTTTCCGTCATAGGAGATGTAGTCAGATCGGCCTAAAGCCACTACCTGGCTGGGGTTTTCTGGTATTTTTCAAAGTGACGCTAAGCCCTCCCACGTGAACACAACTCATTTAAACCACTTGGACCAGGAACTTTTTGCTCTAAGTGCATTTGATAAAGATGGAGACTACAAGAAAAAAATCAACAGATGGGCCAACGAGGAGGTCCAGCTCTTGTTGCTGTATTATACCTGTGAAGAGGTCCAGTAGGGGCAGGGGGGTCTTTTAATCTTAATTGGTACCACCGTGGTATATGTTAAAAAATATTTATTCCGCAGGCCCTATGCAAACAGCAAAAAAGGCCCATCAGCGCCATCATCTGCCATCTCTTGCGTGGCGCTACTGTGTAGTGAAGACAAGCCGCCTGAAGGGGGAGGGGGTCATCCCAATTGGAGGGCTCCAATTTGCCCAGAACCTAATGAATATGCACCTCAAGATACTTAAACTCCTCCGCTTGGTGCAACACCTCACTCCAAACCCAGAGAGTGCATTTGACCTTTTTCCAACTGAGAACCACAGAGTCTGATTTGGTGGTGTTGATTTTCAATCGGAGCTGCAGACCTTTGCTGAATGAAGCCAGCAGTATCCAAACTGATGCCTCTCTAACCCTTGGCTGGGCCTTAAAATTCTGTCCTGGAGTCCAACTCCTGTTTTAAATGATTCCAACTTATGACCGGCAATGCAGGCCGATCTGGAATGACCTTGGTATTTGGCAACTATAGATTCAGTCCAAGTCCAGATCCCAAACCAACTGGAATTCTGTACCTTAGCATAGAGAGCTATTCGAAAACAAATGCTCCAAAATTTAACTGAAATGACACAATGAAGAAAATCAAGCTTGTGGTTCTACTGTACATGCTACTGAATCATGGGGTTACTTACTAATGCCCACACAAGTTACTCTCCTAAAGTTGTTAATGTTACTACAATCACAATCACTACATTTTTGTCAGAGTAACTTGTACGCTGCATTTCAAAAGTAACATTCCCAAATCTGTCTAATTCTTTGAATTTTTCTATTTGAGAAATTTCCGGATCTATAGTTCAGGTGCTGATGCCTCAACCTTTTCCATTGAGCCTTCATGATGATTTAATTGGACCCGCCTACTTTTTTTTTAACTTTTATGGATTCAATGTAGTATGTTTTTGATCATTTTACTCGCAGAGGAATGAATTAGTTGCCAGATGCAGTTGCAAAGCAAATGAAATATTTTCCAGAGGCTCAAAAATAACCGACATTTTGTGTAATGCAAGCTTTTTAAACTAAAATTGAATTATTTCATATTTTGCGGCCCAACCTTTCAGTTCTGTTTGCATCCATGTACACGTGAGTGTGTCCACTGGTTTTCATTTGCACGCCGATTGTGTGGTTGTATTTCAGTACAACGGAGGTCAGAAAGCGCAGCTTGAAGCATATTGTAATTACTCGCTGCATTAAAATCACTGTGTGTTATGAATCACAGGGGGACAGCTATGTCCAAAACGGCAATCTCCTTCAGCGGTCATTTTTTTATGTGACAGCATTAATACAGCAGACGACGGGAAGTGAGAGAACAACAGCATTGTATGTTTCTATGTAGTGAATTTGTGTGTGTGTGTGTGTGTGTGTGTGTGTGTGTGTGTGTGTGTGTGTGTGTGTGTGTGTGTGTGTGTGTGTGTGTGTGTGTGTGTGTGTGTGTGTGTGTGTGTGTGTGCTTGGTCTTGATGGTGACTCGACATGGACAGATGTTGTAAAAGGGAACGAGGATGAACCTTGGAGGAGGATTTTATATGGCAGTGGGGGGAGTTTTATTAAGATCTTTTAGTTTATTAGTATGCAGGGGTTATGCACACACTCATTCCAGTCTGCGGCTGTTCACTTTAATGGTGTGCAGTTCAAAGTTTTCAGACAATACTAGCCATTTTAAGATAAAGGTCTGTTTCCTCTTTGTCCCACGCTGCATTTGTTCAGCCTAAGCTTTGCAGTGAAGGAATTAATTATGATTAATTAACGTTGATCTTTTTTATTACTAAAATCCACCATAACACAAATGCTTTTATCAAACTGCTGTTCTGATACCAGCCCATACACACAATGATTATAACCTGAAGAAAGGCAGACACTTTTCATATTTCGACCTCCATTTATTTTTCCTTACACAAGCAACTAAAATGAATTAAATAAAGAAAGAAATGTATAATAAATATAAAAGACAAAAAACAAAAATAGAAATGCACCATTGTTTCTAATGTGCAAAGCTGTATCCTGCCAAAATTAAGCAAGTTAGCTCAAGAAAACCACCGAATGCCAAAAAGTGGCAAGGAAAAACTCCCCTTCAGGAGGGAAGAAACCTTGAGCAATACCTGGATCATAAGGGGGGACCCTCCTGCTGGAGGCCAGACTGGGCAGAGCAGGTAAAGATAAAACAGACAGAGAGAATGAAGAACAGAGAAAGGAGAGACACAAACACAATGGCTAACTGGTGAAGTACAGGGATGGCTATATAAGCAGAGGGTAAACCTACAGCGCATATCTATAGCATATCTTGAGACAAACCATTATAGTCTTGTTCTATAGCTGCAGCTATAACTACTGGCCCAAACACACTAGAGTTTACACCAACTAGAGGTTTACTAAAGCTAACTAGAGGCTTTACTAAACAAACGTTTTAAGTTCGGTTTTAAAGGTGGAGGTGGTGTCGGCCTCCTTAACCCAGATTGGAAGTTGGTTCCATAGTAACGGTTCCTGATAGCAGAAGGCCCGTCTTCCAAATCTACATTTGGATACTCTAGGAATTATGAGTAAACCTGCACTCTGAGAACGGAGAACTCTGTTAGGAACATAAAGTACTATTAGGTCTTGCAAATATTGTGGAGCTAGGCTGGTTTGGGCTTTATACGCAAGTAATAACATTTTGGATTTCCAATTTTAATTTTTTTACAGGTGCTTTTGTTAGCTGCAGGGGAGCGGCTAACATCAGCTACTTTAGGTCGGTCCGCCGCTACTTTAGCCCGGCTAATTTATGAGTGTACCAGACTATGGTCTAGTTGGCGGAACTGGACCTCTAACTCACTGAGCCTCGCCTCCAATGCTATGAATAAACTACACTTAAAACACTTACCATCTTCGCTAAAGGAGGCCAAGGAATAGCTAAACATTTCACACACTGAGTAGCAAGAGTGAGAAACTTTGGGAGAAGAGGGGGCTATGCAGACAGAAAGTGTACTGGTGATCGGTGACAATGAAAGTTACAGAAGACAAAATGTGTAAGTGCTCAATTAAAGACAGAAGTTTACCAGATATAGCATTATTTTATCAGAAAACAATATAAACAATATATAAGTTTATACAAAAAAGCAAAAGAAAAAAAAAACAGGAAGTGACGCAATATGTGACCCAATGTTGACCCCAACATACCACCAACCAGGAGTCAACCCACACAGAAGATTGGTCCCAACACAAAAGTGGTGACTACTGGATGCCAGAAATGTGGCGTTTTCAGATCATCTGTAATCACGTTGGACTGAGAGCTGCTGTACTGGCCTCCTTTACATTATTCCACATTGACACTTGCCTGTTGTGTGATCCAGATCTCTGGGAGCAGAGGACATGACAGTAGTTCGTGAAACTTAAAACAAGATCTAAGGAGGAGATTCAAACATGTACAAACATTCCTGTAAATACACTTTTCTGTGGGTCAGTTGTCCCAAGTACTAATAATAATTTTGCAGCAAACACATCGTCTGTTCTAACTTTTTTGTATCTAATACAAGTTTTCAACCCTTACTTTGCAAGAAAATAAAGAATTTTCTTCAATCTCAAGAACCGATGGTTAGCCCCATAAACTACGGATTTACTGATTTATTTCAACCTGTCTTCCATTGCAGAAGTTTCGTCATGTTTGTGTTTTCAGATGTTCCTTCATCTGTTTCAGTCCCTTGACATGAAGTTGGGCAGATAATGCTTCAGAATGACATGAAATGCATAAAGACAATGCTCCATTCGGAATATGATACAATATTTGCATATTTATTCCTACATGGTGCATAATATCAGTAAATCCATAGAATGCAGAGGAATTTTAGTTGATAAAGGGTGGGAGGACAACCCCGAGAGCAGTGATCTCCAATCCCTCAGACAGCGCTGGATCAGGAACCATGACTGGCAAGTATCTGATAACAAGTGATCATTTTAGGAAATAACGGAAATAAGTACTGCAATACAGAGCTGCATTCACAAAGACCACGTATAAGTTCACTGTTCCAAAAAGATACTCAATGCGACCCTTCTTCTGAATGGCACCATCCTCTTTGGGCTTGAAGCAGTCTGGAAAGAACCATCACTCAGCGGAAATGTATACCACAGTCATTTTGGAAAACGTAATGCCTTGTGCCCTGGACCAAAGACAAAACAGACCATCCAGACAGTTATCAACGACATGTCCAAATCCCAGGCTCTGTGATGGTATGGTATTGTATCAGTGTCCTTGAAAAAAAAAAAAAATCTTGTTTTGAAAAGACATGATTGAGATTCTGGAGCAACATGTTTTGCATTTTTGATGGCATATTTTCCAGGGACATCTATTCACCTTTCAACAAGACAATCCAAAATAGCATTCTTTACACATTACAAAGACGTGGCAGAGGAGGAAGAGTGTGTTGTCCCTGGACTGGATTGTCCATCACAGAATGTGTGGTGAATTTTAGAGAATGAAGTAAAACAGCTACCCTGTAGGTATGTAGCAGGGATTTCTCATTGCTTGGTATCCTGGGACACAAAGGCACATTCAGGCTTCCCTCTAATCCTTGTTTTTTATGTTTTTAAACAAAAGGGATCATTTTTACTTTTAAAATCTTTTTTTATGTTCAACTTCTAACACAGTTCATATAAGTCATCGTCATAAGGATAAAACAAAATCCCATCTGAAACTTGTCCCAGAAACCATTAATTATGAATCGTTTGAGTTATTCGCGTGGGCTTTCACTGGTTATTCTTAAACTAAACAGATTAAAAACACAGCATTGTGAGGGATTTTACAGCGGAAGACAACATTTACTGACTTGAGAAAGAAGAGTGTGTTACGTCTAATATTGCTGCAATTATTGACAATGCTAAATAATGGCCAATAACTCCTCCAACTGTGCAGAGCACATTTTTGAAGCCAGGGACAGTCACAGAAGGTGCCTTTTAAACAACAAGGCATGGCATTTTTGACGATAGTGTAGTCACTGTCCCTTTGTCCCTGATGAGAGAAGAATGTGCAGGGTGAAAACACCACTAACCTTTCTGCTTGTTTATACTGTCTGCTGACAGAGCCTGAAGGTGGGCCGAAACAACAGAAGAGAGGAGATGTTAGATGGAAACGAGGAGGTGACCTCGCTGAAGTTTACCTGCAAACCCCCCTCATTTCTGCATGGCCCCTTGAGAGTCTGTGGCTTGGTCTTAATAAGGAGCCCAATGGATTTGTTGGGACGTTTGTTGGGGTGCTGAGACTGGCCCGGCAATGCAGGAGTGTACAAAAGTGGAAGCGTTTGTTACTGTCTGCATTTCCTTTGTTACTGAGGAGCTTTTGAAAGATAAAACACTCCAGTAAAGGAAACGTACTCACTGCAAAGAAGTTTGTGAAATGTATTTTCTCCTTAGATGCTTGTAGAGGCCTTTTTTTCTCCTACACTTTGTTTTTGCAGCAGCGCAGAATTCAAAGAAATGTTGGATTTCATTTAATATACTTAATCCTTTTCCTTGTACACAATTCCTCTAGAAATGGTAACTCTTAGCAACATTCAAGCATTTGTTGTGAGTTCAGCTAACATACCCTTAAAGTAACAGTTTAAAAAAAGGTTATGGTGAAATCATGATACTACACATGAATCACAGCTTATATGGTGATATTACAATTTCAAAGATATCTTTTGTCACAAGTTGGTTGATTAGGACCTAAACGCAGGAGAAACCAGGAGGCAGGAGTTCCAAAAAAGGTGATTTATTATCTTAACAAAACCAAAAACGCTGCTGAGCAGGATTGGAAAAAAAACCAGAGCTTAAACAGGATCAAAAACCACAAAACCCAGGCCAACACACAGTCAAGAGTTCAGGGAGCCTGGGCACTCGGGCGAGACAGATCAGAAGGCCGCCCTCGGGGCCGGGCAAACCGGCGAGACACCTCAGGGGGCCACCCTCAGACCGGCGTTACAGTTCAGGAGGCGGGCTTGGGACCGGGCACACCGGTGAGCCAGATCAGGAGGGTAAACTCGGGTCTAGGCAGACAGATCGGGGGCCCGCCCTGGGTGCCGGCTGAGCGGCAGGCAGGGTCCTGGGTGCCGGCTGAGCGGCAGGCAAGGTCCTGGGTGCCGGCTGAGCGGCAGGCAAGGTCCTGGGTGCCGGCTGATGGGCAGGCAGGGTCCTGGGTGCCGGCTGATGGGCAGGCAGAGTCCTGGGTGCCGGATGATGGTCAGGCAGGGAAACGGAGACAGGCTGGGGTGCTTCCCGAAACTCCTCAGGAACAGGGACAGGCTGGGGTGCGTCCAGGACCACACAAAAACCTGACATGCCATTTGGGAGGAGGAAACAGTACAGACCAGCAGGAAGCAAGGGAAAGACAATACCAGACATACACAGAAGGGTCGACGAGACACAGGTGCAGACAATCAGAGCACATGGGAACCATGGATGTCAAGACAGAACTGACCGTCTGTCCATCCGTCCGTCCGTCTATCTAGCTATCTATCTATCTATCGATTCTCCAGGATCCATTGGTAGATTTGGGGGGTGGACAGGGGTGGACAGGGGTGGACACGTATGATTGTGTTTCTTTGCCACTCTAAAGTTTCCACTGGCCCCACCCTGGACACCCCATTGAAAATGGCTCCGTGACTGCCAGGATCTAAAAGTGTCAGTAAATCCACAAGATCTGGAGGGAGACCTAAATTGTCACCTTCTGCCAAAATGAAGGTTCATTAAATGGTCAGGAAATGGACCGGCGGTGTTGTAGTGGATAAAGTGACAGCAGGAATGAACATCAGGATACATGTTTGCTTGTGTCGTTTGTCTCTGTGTCCCTGTAAAGGACTGGTGACCTGTCCAAGGTGTACCCTGCCTCTCTGCCCTGATGATTGATGAGTCTTAACAAGATAAAAAAAGGGGACCTGGAAAATGGATGGAAGGATGGGTATAGAGGCTGTGGTCCAAATCAGACATCACTGATCAGAAATGGACTGAAGCTCAACCAAAGGTAATCCTTTTGGAGGACAGTTCAGTGTTATTATAAGGATATAATATTCTGGGCACAATGACTAGGCATCTTTTGGACTTGTAGAATTGACGGATCCTACCCAAACAACACCCTGCCAGTGGTGGTGGTGGCAGAGGGATCCTCTGAAGCTGTTATGCAACAGTGAAAGGTAAATAAAGATTTCTACTTCAATACAAGCTCAAACTCTAGTTGAAACAAACAGACAAGTTGGTGTTCCAGCAGGGTAATGACCTCCGACTCTTTTCAAGTGCTTGAAACAAGCAGAAGAAATTCAACTTTCTCAAGCGCCCCTCAATGTCCTAGTTCTAATACTATTAGACAAATATCACAGATGCTGACGTTATATTTTACGATGATAATGGTAATAAAGAAAGTCCTTCCAAACTCTTTCCCCGAAAACAAAAAATCCAATGATCAGCTTCTGTTTAGTAACTAAAGATTTTAACTCAGCTTCAACTTCACCCATCTTTGTTGTATAGACAGTGGGTAATAACTCATTTCTTTACCGAGCTTCTTTCCATTTACATTTTTTTGTTTATGTTCATGTCTATCATGGTACAAATAACTCGAACTGTTTGTTTCCTTCCTCTGGTGATTGTCAAATAATCCGCTAATGTTTTGAATGTGGCTATGCCTCATTTCCTCCTTGTACTTTTCTTTACAAAATTTGGTTTAGAGGCTCAGATCATGTAGTGTGTGTCAATCATGGATCTATTAATAAAATCTGGATGGGAGATCGAAAATGGCCACCCATTCATTTCAATGGAGTTTGCTCAGCCAGCGCATACGCCGAAAAAGTTCCTGACTTCCGGGTTTACTTCCGCGTTGTGCGGCCCATAGAGCATGCGCAGTTGAGTCACCTCCCATGATGCTCTGGGGCCTCCCATCATGCCCCGGGGCAATGACGCGAATATTAATATAATATGTATTAATATAATATATTAATTAATGTATATTATTACATGTATAGTATTACATATATTACTAATGTATTAATATAATATAATTACATAATATATATCAATATAACATATTTTTGGAATGCACGGACGTCAGCCGTGACGTCACGCCCAGAAAGAGACTTTTCTTTGACTTTTCTGGCCGTTATAAAACATTTTTGACGGATATAAAGTCCATGATTTAAAAATATAGAATACAAAGATTAGTAATTGCCGGTGATTACAGCTGGAGGTGTCCTGTGAACAGTTTTAGAGCCTTCTCTTTTACTATTGCGGTCTATGGGAAAAAAGCTTTCTGGGCCACATGGGATTTTTTGTTGCAGTACCGCGGCTGGACACTGGGAAAAATCGGCGCGCCTTCTGAGTGCGAGACCGGGGGGCTGGTGTCAATGTGTTAGCGATCAGTTACATAATGTGAACAACAAAATTACCTTGAGATTCTCGATTGACAGAACAGTGAAGGACACTACTTTAAGTTATTGCTGCTAAAGGTGAATCTACACAGCGTTGAATCATGGGCGTACCTAGTGTTGTCTAATTTTTCTGCTTTTTGGCCTCGCTTTTTTAAAATTAATATTGGCGGGGAAAAAAATGTGTATGTTGTTATCTGAGGATATACATTCATTTAAATTTTTTTTAGACAAAAATAAAATAAAAACCAAACAGAAATACAGGATGGCTTTGAACTGGACGGTACTTCTCTTTTTGTCACATGACAGCGAGGAAATCCCTCACAATACTGGACTGGATGAAATAAGGCCTGCAATAAAAAAGACAGAGTGGTTGTCTCCATTTCTTTTCTCAGCCCTATGAGACACTGATCAAGATGTTCACACATTCAGTAAAATAAAATAAAATACTTCTTTCTCAGTTTCTAAAAAAAAACAACAATAAAAATGAACTTGAACGTTTATCACTGTTAAAAAAAGTGTTGGTGCAGCCTAGATACTGTTGGTAAATGTCCTCTTTGGTGTCAAAGGGAGAAACAAATCTAAGAAAAAGGAAAATTCATCAAACCAAAGCATGTTGCCCTGAAGAGGAGCTGTATGCCTATTTTTTTTATTGAAAATACAGTTGTACTATGGCATGTCTATTTAATACAGACACTTTAGGGAGTGCTTTAGTTTGAAGAGTTGTTTTTCCTTCTATTTTTCTTTTCATCTTCTTTCTCCTAAAAGAAGAAAGTCTTTCAAAAGCTACCTTAGATGTGAAATGTTATCTGAAACATTTGTTTTGTAAAGACAAGAGTGGAACAAATACCAGTTTTCTTCAAAGTTTCTTTTAAACTTAGTTAATATTTCTGAGGAGAATAATCCACTTCTTTCAATGCAAAGGAATTACAGAAAGGAATACAGATATTGAGAGTTTTTTTTCAACAAAGACCAAAGAATTTTATTCAGAGTTTCATGAATAGCTATTTTTCATTTCAAAAAAGAAAAATAAAGGCTTTTTTTATCGCTCAGCTCTTTATTTGTCCTTCGGGCAGCACACAGTCAATTACCGCTGAGCTTAGCAGGTTATTGTTTAGTGAAAGTAAGTTAGTAAGTGAGAAAAGTAAACTCTTAAACTTCTTGTAGAGCAGTCGTCACATCTGTCAGCGGTTGTCAGCGTGTGACACTGGGTTTTAACGCCAGATGCTGTCTGTGTGAAGAGCAATCCAGTTAAATGTAATTCATAGATTTATGAGGTTCTTTGACCGGCATCTAAAACTCAACCTAGCTGAATGGTACATTTCCTTAATTGCTCAATCCTTGTAAAAGGGTAATTGGTAAGCTCCATCTTCCCTTCTTTTAAGTTAAGCTTGCTTCGATTTAAAGGGTCAATCAATTCACTTCAAACCTTGCTAAGGTACGTTGGTAGAAAAAAAAGGAGAGAAAAAAGGAGAGAGTCATTCATCAAGAAGTAAGGAGGGAGGTGGGAAGTTGAAAGGAAGCGGTGCTTTATCAAAATGGATGTTGGATGATGGTCATGACAGTTTTAAAGTTTGATGATTCGAAATGAAGACAGATTCAAATCTTTTTTTGACTTTAACACAGAGTTCAGACAAAGGGATGAAGTTCACTCACATGCCAGACAGAGCAAACCATCTCCAGTTAGGTTTTGAAAAAAAATGTAAATAGGCCTGGGAGACCCTTCCACTCCAGGCAACTAATGCTATACTATTGATCGGTTCTGCCAATGGTATCCTAATGACTGGTTGACGAGCCCAGGTTGGCTGCTGAATGCCAGTCACCTGATTATAGTTCAGGAGTCCAGTGATTACAGAGAGGAGTTAAGTTGTTGAGAGATACAATCTCTTGTCAAGGAAAATTAGTCCGGGGGAACTAAAACTTGATGTAAAAGCTTGACCTATCTACAGGTCTGTAAAACAGTGTTTTTCCATCTCCGTAATATTACATATTAAGATTAGGAACATCCTCTCCCAGAGTGATGCAGAAAAACAAATTCACAGGTTTGTATCTTCTAGTCTAGATTACTGTAATGTGTTATTAGCAGGATGTCCAAGTAGTTCTGTGAATAGGGTCCATCTGATCCAAAATGCAGAAGTAGAGTGCTGACAGGAATCAACATGTGAGGCCACGTCTCTCCAGTGTTAGCCTTACTCCTTTGGGTCCCCGTAAAATTGAGAATCCGAAATTGTATTACTTGCGTATAAAACCCAAACCAGCCTGGCTCCAGGATATTTGCAAGACCTGATAGTACCTTATGTTCCTAACAGAGCTCTCCGTTCTCAGAGTGCAGGTTTACTCGTAGTTCCTAGAGGATCCAAATGTAGATTTGGAGGACAGGCGTTCTGCTATCAGGAACCATTACTATGGAACCAACTTCCAATCTGGGTTAATGAGGCTGACACCACCTCCACCCTTAAAACCAAACTTAAAACGTTTGTTTAGTAAAGCCTATAGTAAGTGTAAACTCTAGTGTGTTAGGGCTGGTAGTCATAGCTGCAGCTACAGGACAATACTAAAACAGTTTGTCTTTTAGATAGCTTGGTTGTAGATATGCTGCTATAGACCTATGTTGCAGGGGGACAACATGATCCACTGAGCAGTGCTCATCACCCCTCCTTCTCTTTCCTTTCTTAGTTATTAATTATACGTATTTCATAACCATCATTGTTCTCCATTGTTCTTGTAGTTTGTTGTGCTGGTCTGTCCCCCCCTCCTTTTCTCTTCCCTTCATGTTTGCAGGCCGGAGCTATAGGAGCTGCGTGCTGACCTGCAGTCTCCCCCTCTGATCATCCCACTGCTGCTTCCACCTGCCTGTATGGATGTCTGGTAGATGCCTGCTGACATCCTGACCTGCAGCCTCCTTCTTCGTTTAGATCACACAATCAAATACATCACAGCAGCTTCGCTCCAACCCCGCCTACTTCTGCTCCGGGGGCTGAATTGTTATGGAAAAGAAACAAGGCCAAGTTGAGTCGAGCCGAGCTGAGATGAGTAGAGCCGAGTAGGTGCTAGTGGAAAAGTGCCATTATATAGTCATCCCTGTAGTGCACCAGTTAGACATTGTGTCTGTGTCTCTCTTTTCTTTCTTTCTTTCTTTCTTTCTTTCTTTCTTTCTTTCTTTCTTTCTTTCTTTCTTTCTTTCTTTCTTTCTTTCTTTCTTTCTTTCTTTCTTTCTTTCTTTCTTTCTTTCTTTCTTTCTTTCTTTCTTTCTTTCTTTCTTACCTGTTCTTCATTCTCCAGGTTTCTTCTCTCCTAAATTGGAGTTTTTTCTTGCCACTGTTCGGCTTAAGGTTTTTCTCCCACTAGGGGAGTTTTTACCTGCCAGTGTTTATGTTATGTTTATGTAATAATTGCTCAGGGGTCATGTTCTGGCTCTCTGACAAGCGCCTAGAGACAACTTCTGTTGTAATAGACGCTGTTTAAATAAAATTGAATTTATATTGAATTGAATTGAATTAAATTGAGTTGAATTGAATTGATGTCCAGATACCTCGCTTAGATCAGGGATGCCATTGCTTCACCCGGGATCCAAGTCTAGTGGACAGGTACTCCATTGTTGGGTCCTTGGCCATAATGTCTGGCCAGGAACAGCCTGAATAAGCATCTTGAAGAACCTTCATTCTTGTAATGTGTAATCTTGAGGATCAGCTGATGTAGCTAATGATACATGGAATGTCATTACTCTGGCAGGAGCCTAATCTCGTGTAGCATTTATGTAAGACAGTAAGTCAAACTTATTTAAATAGAATACACGGTAGCAGAAATGAAGCAGATATAGCAGATATGGTAGCAGATCACAATAGTAAAACAGACATGAAATGCAATATAAAACACTTATGAACAAAGACTACCATAAAAACCATCACTAAGAGATGAAAAGATGAGAGAGCTTGAGAGATTTTGGTTAGATACAGTTGGACTCACTTCAATGAACAGCAGAGATTCTTGAATCAACCTTCTGAAGAGATGCTGCAGCCTTGGGCTGGCTGGCTGTGGAATACTGGACCACCTCTTTACCCCCAAAAGGATACAGGAGGGTCCCTGCAATGGAGACCTCTCCAGGGTGCACCATTCACCTGAAGACATCTGGGCTAGAATTCACTTAGAGCACAAAGAGCTATGGTCTATGCCAGGGGTCAGCAACCCTCGGCTCTAGAGCCACATGCGGTTCTTTAGCGCCGCCCTAGTGGCTCCCTGGAGCTTTTTCAAAAATGTTTGACCTTTTATTTCCTTTTTTTCTTCTTTTTCCCTTTCTCTTTTTTTCTATTTTTGCTTTTTTCCTTTTTTTCTCTTTTTTTCTTCCTTTTTCCTTTCCTTTTTAATCTCGACATTTAGACTTTTTTCTTGACATTTCAACTTTTTTCACAAAATTTTGACTTTTTTCTCAACATTTCGACTTTTTGAAGTGCATAATGAAACAAAAATCTTGCCCGCTTGCCTTCATTCTAAGGCACAAGACTTTTAATTTTTTGCGGCTCCAGACATATTTGTTTTTTGAGTTTTTGGTCCAATTTGGCTCTTTCAACATTTTAGGTTGCCAAACCCTGCTCTATGCTGATATGGGTTTATATTAGTGCCCTATGTAATTTCCATTTCTGTGAAAGCAGCATTAAAGCAGAAGAGTAAGATGAGATTTTAGACCCCTTCAATTTACATCTTTCCAAGAAATGTCCAATAAACAATTCTGAAAAACCTTCAACTTATAATGTACTCATGCAATGCTTCTTTGCCTGGTATTGTCAATGTCAAAAAATAATTTCAGTTTTATGAGAGGTATAAACCCTTAACTAAAAAACATTTACTTTGCCCATCTCAGATGTGGACTTTTCATTGATCTGATAGTGACAATTGGATGTCTCAGAGTCATGTCTGAATGAGCCCCCTGGTGCTTTTCTGTTATAATTTGCGTCAGCAATATGACAGGATTAGACCTAGAAACACATAAGTATCACTTTCCCCAAGATCACAAGTCTGAACTGCTGCAGTCTCATTAATGAACAGTAGCGGGGGGTTATTGTGGCTTCTTATCAGCTCTTCTGAGAGATCTAAATGACAACAAGGAATAACATCACTGTTCAAGTTTTCCTCATCTATGATTTTTACCTTTTATAATTAGCTGGGGCATCTAACTGTTATTCAACCATCAGAGTTAAATGTAAATGGCAAAAATATCCTTAAAAGTGTTAAAAATGAAGCTTTTGTTCTTTGGTTGATAAAAGAGCGCTGTTTTTAACTTCATCAAAGGCCATTTTATTTAAGGCCAGGGTTGGTACCTAATGAAAATGTACAGAGTCGTTGTTTAAAACCTAGGAAAGGAAATACTCACCTGTTTTATTACTAGATCTTGAAATGATATAAATAAAACC
Source organism: Cololabis saira (assembly GCF_033807715.1). Taxonomy (NCBI): domain Eukaryota; kingdom Metazoa; phylum Chordata; class Actinopteri; order Beloniformes; family Belonidae; genus Cololabis; species Cololabis saira. The sequence continues at coordinate 37,391,481 of NC_084603.1, forward strand.
TCAGATGAATAGCAAAAAAACAGACGACAGCTGAAGCTTGATTAAAAGCCAGTCATGCGCGAGGACAATGAATTGAGGTAGTCGAGGACATCTGTATCAGAAGAGCCAAAAAATAAAAGAATCAAGTTCTATGTTTAAAATGGCCGGTTTTGTGAGCTGACAATATGTGCTGTACGTGCCGAGATTTGAATTTTTAATGATTGTAACTATCCACAAAAAAACAAACAATAAGTTTTAAAGCTACAGTGACATTCGGACCAACGACCACCATCCTCTTTTTAACCCCAAAACACAGAAAACTTCCAGTACCCAGCATCCCACACTTGATTTTTTTAACCGTTGCAGCATCTGGGCATTTGCAGTGAATACTGTACACTTACGCTCTCAAAATCGTTAGTGTAAGAGTGCTTGTGTAGAAAAACAAACACAGACAGAGTTTGGGCATAACATAGTCAAAGTCCAGATCTCAACTCAACTGAAATGCTCTGGTGGAACTTTAACAAACCTTTTCTACCAAAGTGCTTCAAGTGCGGAACTTAGAACCGATTTTCGCTTTTAGGCACTGAGCCTTGAAGAAATTATGGGTTTGATCTGTTTTAAAATGAATTTAATTACATTACGTGCATTTTGGTTATCACACCAGTTTGGATGTTTCAGTGTCATCTGCTGGCATTTATGGATCTCACTGGAAACAGGTGTACATCCTGTTTCTCTCAGTGTTCATTAAAACAGTGATTCTTAACCATAGGGCCGCGGCCCAACGTTGGGCCGCGAGCGCCCTCTAGAGGGCCGCAAAAAGAATTCAGTTTTGTAAGTGTGGGCCGCGAGGGCCGCGGAACTGCATAGCAACTCCCAACCAAATGAGGAGAAGACACTCAGCTAGCTGTACGTGTAATAGTAAGAGAAATGGTGTGTATTTACAGAAAAAATCATTTATTTTGCACAGAGTAGGTTTAGATCCACCAGGATCAGGGATTCTACGGCATAGGCTCTGGGTCGATTTACGCAGAACCATATTTCAGGCTTAAGGCGGACGTAATTGAAGCCACAATGAAGGGGGGGCGTGATTTGCCAGTGATTGCCCGGCGGCGGCTCCGTGGTGGGACACTTGGGGTGGACGGGGAGACCTGGGGCTCGCTGCCGAGAAGGAGACGAGACTCCCGGGGGAGCTGCCCCGCCGAGGCGGAACCGCCCGACTGAGCGGGAGCCGACGCGTCCCCGCGGCCGCGGAGGTCGGCTGCCGCTCGGTCGGCGGGCTCCGTCGTTACTGCTGAAGATGCGTGGGCTGAAGTGTCTGCTGCACTGGACTGTTGTTGCAAAAGCATCGGAAAGTGACTGGGCTGCAGCGCGGAGAGCTGAGGGCTCGTGCCCGTCTGATCAGGCTCGGATGAAGCCCGACACGCTGAGTCCTGACAACTGATTAATTTAATATCTTAAATAAATACAATCTTAAAACACCCATGTTTGAGTCCAGATACAGCTGTGAGGCAGCTTTCTCCACAATGAATTACAACTAAATATGAGCACCTTCTCATGTGTATGAGAACCTGACACCATCCAGACCAGATTTAAAGTCCTGGCAGGAGAAATTAGAGCTCAGTTCTCTCACTGAACGACAGAAAGTGGGGGCATAAGATTATAAGGGGAAGAAAGACAAACTGCAAAACTGTTAAATTGTTATGTGTTTATATTCATTTATTATAAAAATGTGTTGAGACAATTAACAAAGAAAATGGGAAATTCAAACTGCTGGTAGAGAAATAAAATAAGATAGCATTATTTTTAAGAGAAAAAAATATGTGTAATTCAAGTTACACATGTTAAGTGGCAAATATTTTTGAAATGTACTTTTTTTAATATAACAGTCAGATGCAGATGTTGATACAACTATGAGGCTACTTGAATATATACACACAAATAATATATATATATATATATATATATATATATATATATATATATATATATATATATATATATATATATATATATATATTATGATGTTATGATGCTTGAGTAAATCTTCTCTAAATGGACATCTTAAAGTTTTAGTCGAATACCCCTGCTATACAATTTTAATATTTAATGGGCCCCGGGCCACTCTGTACTGAAAAAATTGGGCCCCAAGGTCAGAAAGGTTAAGAACCCCTGCATTAAAAGACTACGTGTAAGCATATAGAAACAACAGCCAGCATAGCAGTTAGTGTTTTTAAGAACTAACCGTTGTCTACAACAACCCAATAATTAGGCAGCACGGTGGCTTAGTGGTTAGCACTGTTGACTCACAGCAAGAAGGTTCCCGGTTCGACTCCCTGGCCCAGCAGGGTCTTTCTGTGTGGAGTTTGCATGTTCTCTCCGGGTACTCCGGTTTCCTCCCATAATCCAAAAACATGCATGCTAGGTTAATTGATCATTCTAATTTGCCCGTAGGTGTGAGTGTGTCTGGTTGTTTGTGGGGACTGCAGGTGGAAACAGGAGACACATCACATAGAACACTTAAGAGAGTTTGAACAATGAAACAGATGTAGTGATGCTCTTCTGTGGTATCTATTGTTATTGGCAAAAGGAAGCCTGTTCTGTCCAAAGTTCAATCAGCGCCGAACTAGCACCAGTCTAGTTTCAAGATGGTCAAAATTGGTGTAAGATGTGCATAATATAATGTCCAAAAGTCTCAATAAACTGTTAAAAAAAGTTATAGAATACACCAAAAATCTTCCTTAGGAGAGAGAAACACTGGGAAAAGTCATGTAGGAAAGGACTGGTTCAAGCTGGTCACCCAAAAGGTAGATTTACAAATTACTAAATCAGAGGTACTTAGTATTGTCCATAAGTTGTTTAAATTAGACCTGGACAGGTCGCCAGTCCATCGCAGGGCCACATATACAGACAAACAACCAGACACACTCACACTCACACCTACAGGCAATTTAGAATCATCAATTAACCTAGCATGCATGTTTTTGGACTGTGGGAGGAAACCGGAGTACCCGGAGAGAACCCACCACTAACCACTAAGCCACCGTGCTGCCCTTATTTATATGTATATATATATATATATATATATATATATATATATATATATATATATATATAATGTATATAGACTGAGGTTGTTTGCCTACTACCCTAAGACCCACTATAATCAGATGATTTTTGTTATGTTTTTACAAAAAAAATAAAAAGGAAAAGAACATTTAAAGGTGGTGATCCTAACTTTTGTACACAGCTGTATCTTCCATTCGGTCCCTCTGAAAAAATAATAAACACACAATCAAAACAGCATAGAATGAGGAACCTTTGACATTTTATCTGTTTACCTGGAATATGAGACCAAGTAAAGCGGTCATGACATTTGATTGTATCTTTCCTGGTAATGTTGCATGTGCCAATTATACCATAATGCTTTCCACCCTATAAATGTGATTGTTTACATCAGCATAAAAGCATAGATGTGTGTGGTCACGGCCTGAGGTCATGCTGATGCCCTGCGATTGGTTGTGTACGTGCCTGCGAGTGTGCGTGTTCATGCGCGCCATCGGTGTGCGACTTGCCAGCGTTGAGACTGAATCCCATCAGGCTGTGCTCGCATGCAATTCAGATGAGCTCTGCAAATCCAGCATGAAATTAAATTTACGACTTGGACCACAACACACATACACAAACTCTCCTCTCTGATGGTTGGGCCGATAACACATGGTCCTGGGTTTGTGTGTGTGTTTCTGCATTTGTGCAAGTGCTTTGAATACCCCAAACTATACCCGTGCATCAAGCGACTTTCCAGTTTTCATCAATATTTTTGCATTGATGCAATGACTTATATTTGCTTTAACGATTTGATGCGCGGCATGAGAGTCGATACGACACCGACATGACTCAGTGCGTGTGTATGTGTGTAGTATATATATATGCATGTTTGTATGTTGCCCCACCCTGCACTGATCAGTAACATAACATTTCCAACAATAACAATAATACTAATGTCTCCTAGCTTTACACCACAGTCATGACCACATCCATAACAGCTGCAGCACACACACTCACACACAGGCACACACACACCTCAATCAACACTGAGTCTGGCCCAATCATGTCAGCTCCAGCTCTCTCCATTTGCATAAAACAATTACCCTGGGCCGACTCAAGGTTCAATGTCGTCTAGACGACATGTTTCACTGTGGTGTCATCAAGCTCTGCGCGCGCGTGTGTGAGCGTGTGTGTGTATGTGTGTGTACGTGTGGGAGTGGAAGTTGGGGGACACACTAGGTTGGTTGTAAATTAGCTAGGGTATGGTGGCTCGGGCACTGGCCGCACCACATCACCCTGAGGCGCACAGGGCTAGGAAGGATTTATTCTCATAGATAACACACATATGCAAATTAGGCAGCCCGGACACACACACATACACACAGCAGTTAGATGGAGGAGTGAGGGGGGAACCAATATTCATATGGGGGCAGAGGCCAGAGAGAAGGCTGCAAAATAGGATTGTGTATGGGAGAGTGTGAGTATGTGTGTGTCAGTGTAGACGTGTTTGTTGATCTCTTTTTCTCTCTCTCCATCTTCTTCTCTCTTTACTAAGCTTTCACCACCCCATTATTTTCTGCTACTGAGCCCCTGCGATCAATACACACAACACACTGGGCATCAGAGGGAAGGAGGTTTGGCTCCTGCTCTTCCCCTCTTCCCCTCCGACCAACCAGAGGCCACGGCACGGAGAAAAGAAGAAGAGAAGGAGCAGTAATAAACGACAAGTCCCACTGTTGCCTTTTTGACCCTGAACTGACTTTCGCTTAGAAAAGTTGCCATTCAAGACCAATTAGAAAATGAAAGCATGGGAGCGAGTGGCATGTGTGTGTGAAGCCACGAGAAGCTGTGGCCCACGGGGTGGAGTGGGTCACCCGCAAATCACAGGGTCCACGGTTCGATCTTCTCCATTTGGCATTTTGAAGTGTCCTTGGGCGAGATGCTGATGCATCACTGATGGGTTAAAGTGAATAACTAGAAACAGCAGGCTGTGTATCGAATCATAAAGCTCTGTGTGAATGTGGCTTGTAACTTAAGGTGTTGGTAGTGGTTGATGGCGTCAATAAAAACTACACCCATTTGGAATTTTACACGACATGACCTTGTTGTGACTCACAACCTTTCTCATCTGTTTTTTTCATTAAAATAATCTAATTTCATTGTGGTACCTCTGTGGTGATAGGAGAATTTTGGAAAATCAAACCGTAACATATACTTAATGATAATTATTGGAAATTGGCACTAATATGGAAAATAATTTGTCACAAAATGCGATCTGAACATCTAAGGCACTTAAATTGTAATTTCTTGAGTTTTTATTGGGGATGTCCATTGAACATCTACATCACCGGAAGAAAAACAAGATAAGTGAAACCTTGCCATCGATAGCTGGTCAAACTTCCTTTCTCACAAGACTTTGCCAGCAAGTGCTTTTGGCAGATCTGGAGCATCCCTCTCCAACTTTCAGAGGACATTTTTAGCATTTCTCTTTGCAGAACCGTTTCGTTCGTTTGAAGTATTCTGGTGTGAAAGGCTCTCTTGGGGCCAGTCCACAGCATCTCTGTGGGGTTCAGATCTGGGCTCCAATTGGGCCACTACAAAAGTTAGATTTTACTTTTATACTTAGGATCATTGTACTGCTAAAGAGCCCAGTTGGTCCATCAAGGCAAGTGGTCCAGACCTTGAAGTAGCAAAACAAACCCTAACCATAATACTCCCTCCATGTCTGCCTGAAGAGACATGTATCCAGTTTTTCCCAATTATATAATGTATATCTAATCTTTGTCAGGACTATTTGGATGCAAAAAAATGATCCCTCAGCTCTGATTTTCAGATTTGAATTGTGCCACTTCAGTATGCAGAATAAGTCATTCACTTCTGGAAATATTGGCCTCTGAAATCTGGTTGGCTTGTTTGAGTTGCCTGTATACAGTTGGCAGCACGGTGGCTTAGTGGTTAGCACTGTTGCCTCACAGCAAGAAGGTCCCCGGTTCGACTCCCTGGCCCGGCAGGGTCTTTCTGTGTGGAGTTTGCATGTTCTCCCCGTGCTTGCGTGGGTTCCCTCCGGGTACTCCGGTTTCCTCCCACAGTCCAAAAACATGCATGCTAGGTTAATTGATGATTCTAAATTGCCCGTAGGTGTGAGTGTGTCTGGTTGTTTGTGGGGACTGCGGGTGGAAACTAGCATTACTGCTAAACCCAGTGTATTCATACTGCTTAATGTAGTGTGCATTAATATGCATTGTCCCGTCTAAATAAACTTTGAAACTTTGTATACAGATTGAAAATACTACACTTTAGATCTTTTTTTTTTTTATCACAAATGGTTCACCACATCGGAACATGTGCGAGTTGTATGACCACTACAAATTTGGTGTGATTCCAAAGAAGCTGGTTCTTAAAGTCAGTGCCAAGTTTCACTAAATTTTGAATAAAATATCATCTTCATCTCAATATCATCTTCTGGACCAAGCTTAAAAGTTTGAAATCAGCATGATATGTAGATGATATATCCCATATTTTGTATATATAAAACAATACAAAAAAACGCATCAGTTCATTTTACTTAGACTTCCAGTTTTTGGGAAGTTATTTGAAATTTTAATGGTGTGAATGGGTGGGTTTAATTTGGGAACTTGAAAAGAATCGGAGGAATGAAATTGTTCTACCCCATGCAGTTTTTGAGATTTGGGACAAGATGTGAAGAATTTATCATGCTGCTACCTGTAGGTCTGTCTGGGTAATTTTAACTGTCAGAGATCTTTTTGCTTTCCTGAAGATGTAGAACACATCTGGTGTCTGCACTTTCCATGGTGTTTTCCTGCTCACACACTTTTAGGGCAAAGAGAAGGAGAGGGAAATAACAATCCTTAAACAAAACAACAGGGATCCTGCAGCTTTTTAGCTTGTGTCTTTATTTATTTTTTATTTTTTTTACATCTTCTGGAGATTTCCTTCTGAGTTTTTTACTGTTAAAATAAAAATACAGTGATTTGGATGCTTTTTTATGGGATTTCAGCTTGTAACTGTCTTGTTTTACCAACCATGACAACAGTATAGTGCACGTGGGAGCAACTGAGTGAGCTTTCCACAGACTACGTAATGATAACTAAGACCACAAATCCAGAGAATTTCAGGAGGAGACATCAAAGATGGACAGAAGAAAGAATGAGGACGTTTAAATTCATTGTTAGCTCTGTTGTCATGGACAACACTGAGGACAGAGCAGGAATATCTGGAGTGGAGTATTGTGTATTTCACCAACTTAAAAAAACAATCTGGAGTCCAAAATCTTTCAAAGATATTGGAGGAAGGAGACCACCGAGAGAGCAGCCAGAGTAGAGTAAGAGGAGCTGCAGTGATGCAATCCTGAGTATATTACTGTAAAACTAAATAGCTGATGTCATCAGCTCAAGAAGTCAACAAAGCAAATGATACATCAGTGGTCAGTGATTTCTAGACAGTTTAGTCACGCATGTTTTATTTATTTATTACAATTTTAGTACAATATTCATTTGGGAATGAAGAGGGGGATTATTCTGTTCTCCTCAAGTTTGGGTTTTGGCAGGTTATTAATACCAACAAGCTCTTTTTATTCAAATTAAACAGCATAAGCCTCTGACCTGGGCTCATATAGGTATTCATTGACTGGAGATGTGTTGTTCAGTCCCACCTATCAGGATGCTTTTGATTGATTTGATTGATTTTGAGATTTTATTTTGGTCCATTTGGATACAACATAATACAACATAAAAAAGGTCCAATATTTTAAATGGCACCGAAAAGGTTTAGGCTGAAGCCAAGGCTTATTATGCATACCCTTTTATGAACCTCGACTCAGGAGGTTTTATACAAAACTAATAATTTGGATTCAAACATTGAAAAAGAATGGATATATTGGACAAGTAACAGAGGTATCTAGAAAAGAAGCAAAGACAAAAAAAAAACATACTATAAATTGCAAGGAGTGATAAATTAAGTGGTTTTTGGCTAGAGACTGTACAGCGCAGAGAGCAGAGGTTCAGTGCTACAGGATTCTGCTCTGCTGCACCCCTCCTTTTCATTTGATCTCGCATTGACCTTAAATCAGTCATTTTCTTCACCCAACAATCATGTCACATCCAAGATACTCACAAATGTAAAGGCCTGTGTTGGTTTCCATAGATACTGTAGGTCTTCAAAATAAAGGCAACTGACAACATTTTTAAAAATAAAAAAGTGCTAGGAGTTGACCTCCTCCAAGTGTGTCCTAGGATCCCAGTTTGGGATGCAGCCATGTCATGCGAAAAGAGTAAATATATGCACTGTGGAGACTTAATGTATGTGTGGGGTGTGATAGATGGTACCTACATAAGGTAGCAGGACCTCAAATATTCTCCTTTTATGGTTTCTGAGGCTTCCGTTTAACATCATCAATATGCTGATGCTAATTATATAATACTTGATTCATTGTGATTCCAGTGTTGATTTGCTTTCTTTGGAAACAGAGAGGAGCAGTAGAGGTGGGCCATGGCGAGCCAAGGCTAAGGCGGTGGGAAAAGAGGAGGAGGAAGGGGTGGGGTTGGGTAATTACCCCTGGCAATGGGGTAGGGGGCTGGGAGGGCACACTCTGAATGGAGAGGCAAAATGACAGGGGCACAGAATGACAAGCCCCTGCCCTTCTCCCTTACACAGAGCCACACACACACACACACACACACACACACACACACACACACACACACACACACACAACGGCATGGAGAAAGAAGGCAAGTGCTAGGGTGAGGGCAGCAGAGGGAGGGAGAGGCTGTGACATCCCAGACCCAGACTGGAGGATTAATGATGAATAAAAAAGAAAGGAGAGCACACAAAGGAGGCAGAGGGAAAGAAATAGCGACGGGGTAGCAAAATAAAAGAAAAAGAAGACACAAAAAAGATAGGAAAACAGAAAGCCTTTTTATCCCACGAGGATGGATGAAGTGGTATTGCAAGTCAGCCCTCCTAGGGGCATAGATCTATAGGCGCACACACACACATACACGCGCGCGCACACGCACACACATACTTATTTCCAAAGCTCGCACATCACTGTATATGCATGTGAATGCAAGTAAGACAGAATGATGAAAAGTAAGACTTTATTTCTTCGACCCTTTGCTCTCTTTCTTGACTACTGCTATTACATACAGAGAGTATAATCTTCCTGTGAATAAATACACACTCATACATAAAACAGGCTACCCACACTCATGTACAAACACATGGCATTGTGAATCAGGGGATGCTTAATCAATGTCAGAATTCAATCAATAGCTCAGTCCCATGTGACGGTGCTCCCTCCTCTCCATCCCTCCTCCTCTCTATAAACTCTTCCTCCTCTCTCCATTTCCTGTCATCTCCCTTTCCTATCATTTCCTCTCCTCACCCTTGTCTTTCCTTCACCTTGCCCATGCCCTAATGTCACACAGAAGAGACCAACAGTACTGGTCAATATGTCATAGTATCCATCCCAGCCTAACAGATGAGGACTTCAATGTGGAGTTTTGTCCTCTTTCCACATAGTCGGCATGAATTCAAATCAATACATCTTTTATTTATGGTCAAATTAAAGTGCCTGCTGTTTTTATTCTGTTTTGTTTGATGTTGGATTTAATTTTATATTCAGCTATCTCTCATCAAAAGACTGCTTTGTTTCATTCTCAATATGTGTGAATCCTGAGTGAACAATGTGATGCATTCTGCAGTGTATTTTGAAATACACAAAAGGAAGTCTAAAATGGGTTTGATTTCAGCCGGAAGAAAAAAATAGATTTGTTGTGGTGAAGAGCTGAAATTAGTGCCTAAATGCAAAAGAAAAAAACTGAAGAAGACAGCCGAGTAATGCCAAACATGCACCCAAAATGTTCTAGTGGCCTTTACTGACAGCACGCAGCAAAGAACCACAGATTTGAACATGGGCCAATTGCATAGGGACTGTAAACTTCATGCACGAGGCCCTTGCTGTAGAAGCTGAGCTTTGCCAAACCAAAGAATGATTGTTTTTTTTAACGTGGCACCTTCTCTCATCTAAAAAGAGAGATATAAGCCTGAGTTCTCAATTGACTACGCTAGTCTTAGCAGAGATTGGGGATGTTGAGGGTCAGTAAAATCAGATTCCTTCATGGTCTAAGAGGACAACACCAGTCCTATCGGTTGCTGACACAAACTGTTTCATGGAACGACACAACTGCATGAACAAACTGAAAGACTTGTGAATATGTCAAACATGGGAGCAACACAAGACTCCCTTCTTGCTGTGATTCCCACCTTTCACCTACCGACAGGACTGCACCCCAACTCACGCAAAACCTGTCATGAGTCTCCTATGACTGTGGCCTTACACTTCTTCCAAATGCAGAGTCGATATATGGAGCAAGAGGTGAACTTTTCTTCAGACCAGAACCTCCAGGAGAGCATCGATCCAGAAAACCAAAACAATCAGGCAGATGGGCTCAGAGCAAGTCTGGAATAAACAGGTGGTCAAACAACAATCTGGGAAGGAAGACAGAAACCTGGGCACTATTTATGCAGATGGAGGTAATGACTAATACAAAACAGCTGAGCTACATTTAGTTACTGAAAGCTGGTGAGAAGCAACTGTAGGAAGCAAATTTAAATGGAATGAGTAGAGTAAACCACATCTATGTTTCATATGTAGTACTTTCAGGAGTGCACGGCACTATGGACACAGTGTCCGAATAAGTCCTCTCCCAACTTGAAACTGTCATTGTACTTTCATCAGAAAGGTTATAACAAACCTTCTTCTTTGGATCCTTCAACCGATCAAAACTTAGCTTTTCGTTATACACAAATTCATAATAAAATAATCCCAATGTTCCTTTCATGCATCTAAACTCTTCTTTTTGTGAAGAGAGATTGGTTGTGTCTTTCCCACCTAGGCCAGAACCATCATCTTTTTGAGTTAGAACATGATTAACCAACTCCTCTAAGCTGAAAAAATAGTGTCCAATGAGAGCGTGAAGTGTGCATTGATCCAAACACAATTTTCTGACGTCTGTGAGTGCACTGTCCTGCTATATAATTGTCAGTGCGAACACACTTCTGCCATACAGGTAGTAAGTGTACAAACTAAAGTGCATGATTTGATAGCAAAGTTCTAAAAAAACAAATAAATGAAAATGTAAAGCTTTGAAAAAAAAAGTAATGACCACAAGAAAACCAAGACTAACCAAACAAAATCAAAAATATAGCCAAGATGTTGCACTAACCACCAGATTTGAGATGAGTGTAGTGTAGGTGGGATGAACTGCAACAAGTCAGATCCTGGGTGCCCCGCGAGGTCTAAAGTCAATCTGATATGTTCTGACAACACAAGACTCCAGAGGAGGTCCCATGTCAGTGCTATAATGGCTCTGACTTAAAATGTTATAGTTCATTAGTTTTACTCTTTATTAGGGCCTGAGCACTGACAGTGCGAGGCCCTATTGTATCTGTAGGAATTTTTTTTTTCCTGTTTTTTTTTTTAATTTTTCCGATGAAAGGAGGGCCTTTCCGCCCCCTAAACGTGCCCCAAAAGTCACCAAATTTTGCATGCAAGCCAGGCCTGGTGATAAATTTTATATTTAATGGTTTCAATTAATGGGCATGGCCTAATGGCTCAACAGCGCCCCCTAGAAAACTTTGTGCCTCAAGCCCCACAATACGGTTTGATATAAATGCACGAAAATCGGTACACACCTGTAACATGTTGCAACTTAAAGAAAAGTCTCTTGGCGCCATGGCCGAAACCGAAGAGGAAGTCGACCATTTTGAATTAATCGTGTAATTTTGGCGCAATTTATGCCATTTCTTCGGCTGTTAATGCGGCCCGAACCGTAACGTGCACCCAGGTGTGTTATACATCAAAATGTGCAGCCCTATCCTGCGACGATGGGCATTATTTTTCTCAGTCAAAAGCGTTACCATGGCGATGATAGACGCCAAAAGGTGCGCGCCCCCCCCTTCATCTGATTGGTCCATATTTCATAGTTCCTACTTTCTGCCATAACTTTTGAATGGTTTGACATAAAGAGTTGTGGGTGGTGTCATCTGACTCGGTTTTGAGTACTTGACCTTCATTGGCATGAATAAGCCCCACCCCTTCTTCTGATTTGTCGATATTTGATAGTCCCTATTCTCTGCCATAACTTTTGAAGGGTTTGACATAAAGAGTCGTGGGTGGTGTCATCGGACATGGTTTTGAGTCCTTGAACATAATTGGTGCAAATTAGCCCCGCCCCTTCATCTGATTGGTCGATATCTGATAGTTCCTACTTTCTGGCATAACTTTTGAATGGCTTGATATAGAGAGTCGTAGCTGGTTTCATCCGCTAAATGTCCAGGAAGAATCTACATCAAGTCATACAAGCTTCCACTGCAGCCTGAACATGCACAAGGGTGCGAGGGCCCGTTCATCGCTGCTTGCAGCTTTAATTGTTTCTGTTTTTGTCATGGTATTAAAGTCCAGAAGAAGAATGCAAAGTGAATGACTTGACTTAAAAGTGCTTCACTGAAATCTAACCTAATGTCTGTTTTAAGCAATACTTTCAGGGGGAAATGTTTCGTCACTGATATAGAGATATATATTTCTGTGCTCAGCGTATATTTTTCCCCGGTAGATCTTCCTCTCTTTTTGTTTCTCCCGAGGCCTGAAAGTCTCATTCAACATCAGTGTCATATGCACTTACATCTTCTTTTTCACTTTATTTACTTGCACCTCAGCCATGCATGATTTTTGTTTTTAGATTTGAGGTACGTAATGTGCAAATTGAGAATGCACATCAGGTGGATGGAAACACACCTCAGGAGTTGGTTCATGGGGTCTTCTGTTGTTCAGCCAATGACCCAGAGGTGGCTGCAAAGTCCCTAGATGTGCAGAGAGCCACCAAAGACATGGAAGAGTGCAGTCCCGCAGACAACAGCTGGATTCAAAAACCATAGTTAACCATAGTGACATAGTGACATAGTGACAGCTGACACTAACTCAGCTATACAGTATGTGAATTGCTATAGTGTATACTTTATCACACCAAGGGCCTGATTTACTAAGATCCTAAATAAAGAGTACTAAATTGCGTGTGCACTGAAAAAGTTTGCACGTGCTGTTGTTGTGTGTTTTGCGGGTGATCAACTAAGAATGCTTGCGCAAGTGATAACAGGCGCAAACCGCAGTATTTAAATGAGGTGTTGCGTGTCTTACGGTTTGCGCCATGGAGAGTCTGGATGGAAAGCAGGATAGTCGCAAGTGCAAAATGAAATTTGACGAGTTGGAGTTAGAGATATTAGTGGAAGAGGCAAATAAACACATTCATGAACTACAGCAAAGAAATTTAAACATTACCAAAAGAAACGCAATATGGGAGAAAATCTGCGATAGAATAAATGCAGTTGGTAAGACAAAAAGAACGGCAGATGAGGTTAAAAGAAGGTGGCAAGATATAAGGCAAAGAACTAAAGAAAAAGTGGCCTTTAATAAAACTTGTGCAACCATTTTTAAAATAGCATGCAGCAGAATAAAGACTCTCTCTCTGCGTATTCTTTGATTTTGGCGATGTCGCCTCCTTGCCACAATAACAGCAGCCATCGGTGCGTAATGCTGGGCAGATTAGCACCTTCCTTGCGAACATATTAAATACAGACGCAATCACAATCCCCGCAATAACTTTCAGGCTTGGTAAATCTCATTGCGTGTGGTAAATGAACCTATTTGCATTTTTCCCTCCCAGTATTTAGCGCTTCCTGGCGGGTACGCCCCATATTGATTATTCATCAGGGCAAAAGTACTAAATGAATAGCGTGTGCTATTTTGCTCATTTGAGAGGCGCAGTCCTCTTTGCACGCTGTTAGTAGATCAGCTGGCACTTTGGTTTGCGGGTGCTGTCAAGTTTGCAAACTTTTTTACACACGCAAACCTTTAGTAAATCAGGCCCCAAGTGTACATGCTCATGTGGTTTGAATATAAAGGACATTTCTGGCATGAGTATGTTTTTGATCAATTCTGCTATGTAGAAAAGCTTCCATGATCATTGCTCTGTCAACAACATGACATAGATCGGTGTGGACAAAGGCTTCATCTTGCAATGCAGTGGTGAAGTCAACTGGACCATTTTGCTTGATTTTTGAGACTTTTTGGCTTATAAACTGTTTGGGCATTAAAGTCACATGTAATTTAGTGATCCACTTGTGCTTCATTTTAGTTATGTTATTTTGCCCGCTCTAAGGCGCTGTGCAACACAACAATGGTTCACATGAAAATGCAATGTATTTATTCACGGATTTCAAAAGATAATACAGAAAAGATGGAGTGAGAGTGATTCCTGTTCAAAAGGATCTGAAAAGATGAATGGAAATGCTTTAGTGTGTAGTATGTTCCAGGCCATTACTGACGGTGTAACTTTATGATGACATGCCATAGGAAACTGCTACATACTTGCTCATAAAGGTGTTCTTCTCCAGACACTCAGAGTGCTAACAAACTCAGTAGAGTCAGTAGCACACAGCCAGCTCTGTAACCTGCCATTTTATATTGTATTGCTCCTGCTCAGACATGGCTATTTAAAGTAAACTGACATGACTGTGGGCAACATGCAACTTTGATTTCACCGATGTTACTGTATTTGCTTATTGACTGTTAACATAGCTGTAGTATGGTTTTTTTATTATTCAAAGACTATACTCTGAAACCTTGTGTTAAAACTTAGCTTTTTTCCACACATGAAACAGTATTACCATGTAAATAAACCACAACATTTCATCCAAAAACCTGTGCTGTGTAAACGGCACCAGTGTTGTTCATCTGGTACACATATCAGATGTTTTGTGCCCTTGATTCAAGGCGAATCCATCTTTCATGCAGTTGTTGTTGAAGTGGTTGACTGGAGGTGTGGGTTGAGTTTCGATGATGTCTGTTGTGGCAACAATCCCCAATCCCCAACACCCCAACCTCGGCTGTTCCGGAGGCAAAAAGTATGAAGTAGCATATTAGTGAAATCATGGAGAGTGACTCTGTCAGCTCCAGGAAAACCTGGCAAATCATCCAGTGGCTAAGGCAGGTGAAGAAATATGTTAGTAAAACTTTGTATGACAGTGGGTTGCTGCTGACCTCAGATTGGGAAGTTGTCAGACAGTGAAGAGAGTCCTTCAAATAATTTATTAATCCCATAAACACAACTTCCACAGAGGATGTCCAAAGCCCTGTGCTCATCGGAATCTGGTCCCTTAAGGGTCGCTTTCCTGGATGTTTGAGGCCCTGTTTACATGTAGCAAAAACGGTGGAGTTTTCATGCGTTTTGGCCGTTCGTTTACACGAAAACGAAGCTCAAAGTCACCAAAAACGATAATTTCTAAAAACTCCGGCCAAAGTGGAGATTTGCAAAAACTCTGTCTTCACGTTTGCTTGTAAAGAGAGGGAAACGGACATTTAGGCTTCAGAATGTCACATTATGCGGCAGAAATGTCACCAGCGTCATGTGTTTGACCTGTGTTTACAATTTGTTTGGCCACTGTAGTTACTCGTGTCATTTGTTGATGGTTTTTTTTCCAGGATACCGATTGGCTAGCACGACTTTATGCTTCTGGTCAGGCCAGCTGACAGTCTTGCCGGGGCTACGGACAAAATAATCTAAGATGGGCCCCCCTGCACCCGGACCTCTCCTTCTTCCTCTTCCTCTCCTCTCCCTCTGCTCTTCAGGTTTTTATACAAGCTAATGGACGTTAACATTAGAGCTAGCCAGTTAGTTTAAGTTACAAGGTTGGTAAACGTTGACTGCGCTGTTTCTTACCTTGCTCTACGCTGACTTTATTAATTCCAGCTTCACCGTCACCACCTTTTTAAAATATTTGTGTAGAGAATCTCTGAGGCCTCTATTTTCTTCTTCCCTTCTTCTCTTTTCTCTTCTTTTCTGAGCACCGGACTTGTGCTGACCGGACATTTTGACCATTCTAATGGTTGAATTAAATGATAACATCAAATTTTGATCAGCGGCCAAACCATTTTTGTGTTGGGGGTTCTTGACCACAAGCACAATTAGGAAGGAAACAAATAACAAGCTTTTATGTAACTCAAATATCACATATTTTTTCCACAAATAGGCATATTTTGAAACATTTTGAAAAATTATTCCATAATTTAATGAGAATAAAAAAAAAAAACATTTTTTTTTCCAGTTCTGGGCCCCCCCCCTACCCTGGGCCTGGGACAACAGACCCGTTTGTCCCCCCCCTATTGGCGGGCGTGCTTCTGGTTACACTGCCGCCTGTAGGTTTGGTTACTGATAGCACCTTAACAGTGTATTTATCTGGCTTCATGTAAATTATGGTATTTTTCAAAACGTAGAGGGGGAAATATCCGTTTCTGTAAATACCTGTCTATGTGTAAACGTGGCCTTACATGCATCCTAGTTCAAACACACCTGATTCAAATGAGTAGATCACTATTAACTTGTCACCAAGATCTACACAAATCTGCTGATGACCCATTCATTTGAATCAGGTGTGTTAGAGATGGGAAGCTCTAACGCATGGACGTTTGGTGAATCCCGTATTTCATTTCTGCAATTTGCAGAGGATGTGGTCATGTTGGTATGATTGAGAAGGAATGTTCAGCTTTAAATCTGGAGCGGTTCACAACCAAGTGTAAAGCAGCAGGAATGAGAATCAGCACCTCCAAATATGAGACCATGGTTCTCAGTCCGAAAAGAGTTGAGTTGGCAGATGACTCAAGGTGGGTTTGGTAACAATGGTCTCAAACCATCCAGTCTCAAACCTGTCCAGAAAGTGGATATTTCGATATTAAGATTGTCCTTTTGTAGTGAGGACTGCACAGATGCTGTCTGCCTCTTGAAAAAAAGGGGAAAAGACTTCAGGAACCAAGAAAAAAAGTCCAGTTACCTTCTGTATTCCTTTTGGCTTTATCCTGCAATGAACACATCAAATGTTTCTTTCCTGTCAGTGTACACAGGATGTCTATATTTTATGCAACAATCCAGTGATATCGGGGGAGAAAAAAAATCATACATTTTGTGTATGTGAGAGTGTTTTTCATTTCTCTTGGAGTAGCCAGGCCAGTACTGCCTCTCTCTGTCTCCTCCTGGGAAAGGCAGCTTTCGAATCCTCACACACCCTCAGTCTGTGTACAGTACACACATACACACTGGTGAACAATCAGTAAGACTTATACTCCTTCATTGTAGCGCTCTGCCCCTATTGGGACAAACTCCCCTTGGGTCTGTGTGTGTGTGTGCATACAGCCCACACAGAATGGACATGAATACCAGAGCATGCACACAATTGCTAGCAATAAAGTTGTGTTATTAAAAAGTCCAATGTTATGTGAACCTAATGCGATTGCGCCATAATGCTTGCTTATGAGGATGTAAATGGTGCTGTGAGGGACTCGTTTACATAGCTGTTATTATTTTTGTTGGGTTTAAATGACAGAAAATAATCTTTGCTTGTCAATCTAGAATAAATAGGTTTCCTTTTGTTCATAAAAGCACAATATTTGATAAAAAGTTATGAAATTCTGTCTGTTGGATGCACATGGCTTTTTGTTGGAACAAAACTACAGCATTACTCTCGTGCTTATTTGAAGTGCTGTAATTTGAAGCTCCTTCTGAGGGACAAATTAGTGTCTCCATCTCAACTGACCTGCAGGTGTTTGAATTGTGTGGGAGTAACCAGAGGCCCTCAAGGAAGTCCACACACTGAACCAGTGTTCTGTCAACAATTCTAGCCCACCCCCCCACCTCCAGAAACAACACTTATATTAAAGCTGCAAGCATCGATGAATGGGCCCTCACGCTTGCAATTTTCACCAATGAAGGTCAAGTACTCAAAACCGAGTCAGTTGACACCATCCATGACTCTTTAGGTGAAACCAATAAAAAATTATCGCAGAAAATAGGAACTATCAAATATCGACCAATCAGAAGAAGGGGTGGGGCTAATTTGCACCAATTATGTTCAAGGACTGAAAACCGAGTACGATGACACCACCGACGACTCTCTATGTCAAACCATTCAAAAATTATTGCAGAAAGTAGGAACCAGCAAATATGGACCAATCAGATGAAGGGGGGGCGCACTTTTTGGCGTCTATCATCGCCACGGTAACGCTTTTGACTGAGAAAAATAATGCCCATCTTCGCAGGATCGAGACGCACATTTTGATGTATAACACACCTGGGTGCACGTTATGGTTCGGGCCAGATTAAAGGCCGAAGAAATTGCATAAATTGCACCAAAATTACACGATTAATTCAAAATGGCCGACTTCCTGTTCGGTTTCGGCCATGGCACCAACAGACTTTTCTTTAGGTTGCGACATTATACAGTTGTGTACCAATTTTCGTGCATGTACTGTACATCAAACCCTATTGTGGGGCTTGAACACGAAGTTTACTAGGGGGGACTTTTGAGCCATTAGGCCACGCCCATTCATGCAAAACCTTAAATATCACATTTTTCGCCAGGTCTGGCTTGCGTGCAAAATTTGGTGACTTTTGGGGCACGTTTAGGGGGACAAAAAGTCCCTAATTTCGTCGGAAGAACGAAAAAAAACAAACAAAAAAAACGGAGGAAAAAGCAGAACGAGAAAAAGTCCTACAGATACAATAGGGCCTTCGCACTGTCAGTGCTCGGGCCCTAATAATTTATTCTTCTACAAACTGAGGGCTTGAACACTACATTTCGAAGGAAGTTATTTGCTAATAAGCACAAGTTTCCTTATTTTGATAAAAAAGAAGCCTCACTACTGGCCATTATTCTTTGTAGTCATGTTGCGTCTTTTACACTGTGTCCACATTAAAATAAGCGTCGGCATCAGCAGAAGCTGTGTTGAGGCAGAGTACTAAGGGTGAGGCACATACTGTGTAAAAAGAACTCAAACCCCGCCCTCCCTGTGATTTCACCATATTACTTTCCGACAAATGCTTTTTAAGCCTCTTTTTCCATACTATTGTGCAGGCTGATGTAGGAAATGGGCACAATAAGGAGGAAGGCAGCTAAAAGACAGTCACCTTATTTCAGATCCCTGCCTGCGGAGCTACAGAGCTGCAAGCTATCGCTTGAAATGGGACCTCGCTTTTCAATGTTGTTCTGTCAGCTCAGAAGTCAATACAGAGATGAGTGCAAAGTAGCAAAAGTGATGACAGCTATCTTTTGGGTATACCACCCACCTATCAAAAGACCACACACCCTATTATGCACAAATGTGTTACTTCAAATAACTTTACCTGAGGTACAAAAAAAAATTCACCCACATACAGTTGTCATGGATGTGGAACCTAGCAATGAGGAACAAAATAATTCCTTGAACCAGGATGTTAATATATTTATTTATGCCTATGTTGGACAGTTTAACAGTTGATGCCAGTCCCTGGCTTGGGTTAAGTATGACATTGGCTGGTTCCGTAGATCCTACCAGGGTCAGCATTGTAATGGAGACAAAGGATAGAGGCAAGAGGTTAGCCTCCTAGGTTTTACTCCAGAAGCCCTCTAATGGAAGCCTGCCTCATCATTCTACAAGGAACATAAACAGAGTGGTAAAAATGGGCCTTGCTGAGACAGCATAAAGCACCTTGTGAACCTGCACAGACTAAAGCAAATATAGAAAATGGATGGATGGAGGTTATTCACATGTGCAGAAGCTGAATGAGCTATCCAATCCTAATTAATGCCAGGAATAAAACAACAAATTCCACAAACTTAAAGAGTGGATTTTGAGTATGTAATGCAGGAACCGAGTGCAAGTAGAGGGAAAGTATTAACACATTTTTTCACGGTTTTGTCAGTTCCTATCTTATTTTGAAACATGTGTCTTTGTGTTTCAGTTATGTGTTGACTTCCCTGGTTCCCGTCTGCCCTGATTGTCTACACCTGTGTCTCGTTAACCCTTGTGTACAGTATATCTGGTCTTGTCTTTCCCTTGCTCCCTGCTGATCTGTACTGTTTTTACCCCCCTTGTGTCGTGTCAGGGTTTTTGATGTTCTCTAGTGGCAAGCTCTTCTGTTTTTGTTGTTCCTGCTCAGCAGCACTTTTAGTTTTGTTTGATTATTAAATCACCATTTTTGGAACTCCTGCATTTGGGTCCTATCAACAGCAGAACGGGACAAATGTCCAACCTTTATTGTAATGGTGAATTTGAAGTTGCGGATAAATAAAATGTAGGCTAAGTCCTTGGAGAGCTGATATGAATACAGCAGGAATATTGGGGATGCAATTGTATGTGTTTAATTGAGGCAAGGATTCCGGACTCCTGTGCCTCTCAGCATGACCTTTAAACTATGCAGGCAGGTAGAGACTGCCAGAAAAATAGTAAAAGTAAAGGAAGTCAGATTGCAGTACTTAGTGACATATGTTGCAATCCAGGACACTACAAACATTGCTGTGAAGCAGCATTTCTGTAGTTCAGATATTCACATATTAGGTGTAGGTTTCTGTCTATGTAGTCGTGTGAGAGAGTTTATGTTAATTTGGTACATGTGTATATCTCGTTAGGTGGTTAGGGCTAGAAAATGACATGTAGCTAGAGCTTTTATATTTTACTGTTCTTGGATTGGCTCTCATGTCACGTGGATGTTGCAAGAAGAAAACCTCTCATGACCTCTGACGTCATGGCACTTTTATAGTTTGGACATTTTGATAAACATGTAGACCAGTTGTACAAATGCATGCAGCTGAAAGCTAGTATCTTTAATTGTTTTTAACAATTCCACTCTTTATTAAAGCAAGTAGGACAGAGAACGCTATTTATGTCAGGCAATGAAATACAAAAGATCAATGGAAAAGCCTTTATTTACATATCATTTTGCTGTTAGGCCTAAAAGGGAACATTTGTTCATTTTCAGTAAGCACTGTTTGTTTAACAGTTTGCCTGCTTATACAGTAGTTTTTTTTTCTCCTGCTCTTCCAGCACACAGCAGGTGTTGCAGTATATATTTTGGTTCTATATAGCCACAAGCAACGGCCCCTCCTCCCCCCTTACCCCCTACACCGTCTGGCCTGGGTGACTCACAGAACCAGATAATCTTCACAACACATACACAGTCAAAGTATAGTGAAAGTGTGCCATCTTATATGAACATACAAAAAACAATAAGTGCACATACTTATTGTACTCATACAACCAATTTAACTACACGATCACCTGTCTCTGGTGTCAGACTGGGTTTGTGGACAGAGGAGGGAGGGCCACTAGACGACAAGTAGACGGTTGTGTCTGCTGTGTGACCTGTCAGTAGTTTGTGTATGCCGTTGTAATGCAAGTTCACATAACCAAATGTGTCTATGCAAGTGCATGTGCATGTCACCAGGCTGCCCTGAAGCACCAGATCTGATCTTTGCAAATGCTAACATCTGTCGCCTGTCATTTTAGCAAGATTGATGACAGCTACCAAAATGGAGGGGTTAGAAGGAGGAAGAGGAAAGGGAAAGGCAATGTAGGAGGGGGGAAGGGGGCAGTAAGGGAGTTGGATGGCTGGAGGTAATGGACAGGTCGTACTGAGGTCAAGGGAGGCATGGAGATGCAGATGATGCTCTGGATGGATTCTGAACGGGGTGGCACAGCAGTGCAGCAGTTTGCACTGCTGCCTCACAGCATAAGCATTTTAGTCTTGTCCAGTTTTGGATGTTTCCCATCCAGTATCAGGCCCCTGAAGCCCACCACAGCTAATGGATGGAAATACACCAATGTTCAGGTACATTTAAATTTATTTTCAACTGATTTTGATTCCAATGTAGTGCTAATTGCATACAGCTTATGTTATATCGGGGCTCAGCAAACCACGGCTCTTTAGCGCCGCCCTAGTGGCTCCTGGAGCTTTTTCAAAAATGTTTGACCTTTTTTTTCCTTTCTTTCTTCTTTTCCTTTTTTTCTTCTTTTTTTCTATTTTTTCCCTTTTTTTCTCTTTTTTTTCTTTTTTTCCCTTTTTTTTCTTCCTTTTTCCTTTCCTTTTTAATCTCGACATTTTTACTTTTTTCTCAACATTTCAATTTTTTTCTTGACATTTTGACTTTTTTCTCGACATTTTGACTTTTTTCTCGAGATTGTACTTCAACATTAATCTCGACATTTCGACTATTTTCTGAACATTTCAACAATTTTCTGAACATTTCAACTATTTTCTGAACATTTCGACTTTTTTCTCGACATTTCGACTTTCTTCTCGAGGTACATAATGAAGAAAAAAAATCTTCCCCCAGTTCTAACTAATATAGAAACATGCAGCATGTGTTGCCTTCATTCTAAGGCTGATACAAGACTTTTCATTTTTTGCGGCTCCAGACATATTTGTTTTTTGTGTTTTTGGTCCAACATGGCTCTTTCAACATTTTGGGTTGCCGACCCCTGTGTTAGATGTACAGTTAGGTCGAAAATTATTTGACCATGAAAGAGTTTTATGATTTTGTTTTTACACACCACTGCAACAGGTTTAAAATAAAACAATAAAGATGTGATCAAAGTTTAGACTTTAGGCCTTATTTTAAGAGCTTTCACAATAACATGACATTCATCATTTAGTAATGACAGCTTTTTAAAGTAAAAGTATTTCCTTTGTCCACGACTCAAAGGTCTTTGAACTGAAGATAACTTAATTTTCCTGGTTTGGTTAATTTCCTAATGACTTTAAGACAAATGAAACTGAGATAAAAGGTCTGGAGTTAATTTCAGGTATTTAGTTGGCATTTGGAAGCTGTTTGAATGAGGCTGCTTATGAAGTCCAAGGAGATCTCAATGAGAGTGGAAGAGGCCATCACTGGGCTGAAAAAACAACCCAACCAACACAACAAAAACTTAAATCTATAAGAGCGATAACAAAACCCTTTGGTGTGGCCAAATCAACAGTTTTGTGCAATTTCAAAAAGAAAGCAAGCACCGGTGGGCTCAACGGCATCAAAAGGTCTGGAAGACCACAGACGATGAGTAAGATACATGATCCTAGAAATATTTCTTTGGTGAAGAAAAACTCCTTCACAACAACAGAAGTCAAGAATACTCTGTAGATGATAAGGATGAACCTACCTCCTCCAATCAAGAGATACCTTTATGAACGTAAGCACTGCTGGTAACATCCAAGAACAGAAAAGACAGACTAAACTACCAGAAAACATCTATCCAAGTTCTGAAATCAGATTCTTTGGACAGATGAAGCCAAGATAAGCTTGTATCTCAATGATGTTTCCCATCATTCTGATAGAGAAGGAAAAGGACCGGCACATGATGCAAAACAGACCACATCATGTGTCAAACATGGTGGAGGTAGTGTTATGGTAGCGTATGGAGCGAATGGGGCAGTGTTTATGAGTGTCACTAGTGTTTATGACGACAGGACTGCTGACAAAAGTGGTTGTATTCTGAGATGTATGGAGTCATTCTGCCATACATGTGTATATGTACGTCAGTATAAAAGCAAAATCCTAAAAACTATGTCATCCCATTTTTTTTTTTTTATGTGTAACCCCTTGCTGACAGATAAGCATTGATAACTTCAACAGCATAAGTATCAGTTGACCTCGTGTGGGGTCAAGCATTGCTGAACTCTGTGGATCTGTTGCATTGTACTGGAAACACCAGAAGTTGAGAAAAGGTCAACTGTTCAGCCAATCCAATTGAAGCTACACAGCCTAGTGCTAATCATTGAAATCATACTTGTGAGAGGGACTAGCTACTTGCACTGAAAAACTGGATTGTTTTTTGTTTGTTGTCTGAAATTGCTGGATCATCCAGTTACAGTTACAACACACGTTTGAGTGGGTGATGCTATAAGGATCCCTCCCAGGACATCAGTAACCCCACTTACTATTGACTTAAAACCTATAGAATTTATCTTAGGACCAGAAGTGTGATCTGGATTGTCTGACTGATCAAGTGAACTGCCTTAAAGGCTGTATCAGGTCATCATTTTTGCATGAGACCATTCTGGATCTCAGCAGTCTGTCTGGTGAAAACAAAAACATATATTTTAGTACTAATTAAAGCCAAGTCAGTAAACTTGATGAGTCCGTTGAGGTTAGGTCAGGGGTTGGCAACCCGCGGCTCCAAAGCCGCATGCGGCTCTTTAGCGCCGCCCTAGCGGCTCCCTGGAGCTTTTTCAAAAATGTTTGACTTTTTTTTCCTTTTTTTCTTCTTTTCTTTTTTTCTTTTTTCTCTTTCCTTTTTTTCTCTTTTTTTCTTCTTTTTTTCTTTTTGCTTTTTTTTCTTCTTTTTCTCTTTTTTCCTTTTTTTCTTTTTTCCTTTTTTTAATCTCGACATTTCGACTTTTTTCTCAAAATTTTGACTTCTTTCTCGACATTTCGACTTTTTTCTCGAAATGTTGACTTTTTTCTCGCCATTTCCACTTTTTTCTCGACATTTCGTCTTTTTTCTCAAGATTGTAATTCAACATTAATCTCGCCATTTCCACTTTTTTCTCGACATTTCCACTTTTTTCTCAAGATTGTAATTCAACATTAATCTCGACATTTCAACTTTTTTCTCGACATTTCGACTTTTTTCTCGAAGTGTATAATGAAAAAAAAAATGTGTGTATATATATATATATATATATATATATATATATATATATATATATATATATATATATGTATATATATATATACATACATTAAAAATATCTTCCCCCAGCTATAACATTTTGGGTTGCCAACCCCTGGGTTAGGGTTACAGTTGGAGACTATTGACTATTAGTGACTACTGACTTTGTGACTATTAGGAACATTCAGAAAGCTAATGAGTTTTCAGGCTGGATGCTGCTTTTGTTTTCCCACTAACCTGGGAGGAGCAGTTAAGCTCTCTTTGTGTGCTCAAATGTATTTGTGATAGGCACCTAGACCTTGTTTGTGTATCCCTTTTTGAGCCCACCAGCGTTAAAAATCAGCTAACTGTAGAAGTGAAGCTGGGTGTGTTTTGATGTGCACTTGTATGGGCTGCTTCTACACCATGACTCAACACCACTATATAACGCCATCCTTATCTGATTCAAACATTTATGTTTTTACCTTTAAGAAAGTTATATATCCATCGCCTAGTTTATTTTTTTCTTAAATATACCTCACCTGATGTTAGCCATATCCCTTTTAAATGTAAGCCTAAACTGCATTTTTCTACATGATGAGCTGCTATGTTTTTTTTCAAACAACTCTTTTTATCCAAGCCAAGGTTGTAATTATAGAAAACGGTTCAGACCTCTATTTAAGTTATCAACGCCTGGTTGGAACTAGCCTTTTGGCCCCTGCAAGCTTTCCCTTTACACAACTTCTTACTTAACAAGGCCAGGCTGAAAAAACCTGCAGATCTAATTGAATATTGATATGTGTGTGTATGGAGGGCCAGAGCGAGGCTCGCCCATGTTAAGCCATTCAGTGCATCCTCTTGATTGAAATTCCATTAGCTTGTTAGTGGGGGATAGTAGAAAGTCAGAGAATACTTAGCCTTGTTAGCCGAGGCGCAGGCTAAATGAGTGTGCACAGGGTCATTGTCCACTTAAAACTCGCTCTGCAAGCTGGCGGCCAGCCTGAATAATTCATGGAGCATGACCTGCGCTGCCTGGGCTTTAAATGAGTATAACTTCTCTTTCTATCTGTTTGGATAATATCTTCACTACAGAGTTAATTAGGTTTTCACTTTTTTTTGTATTTTCAGCCAGCTGTGTGTACAGCAGTCAGGGACTTGTCCCTGCAGACACACTTAGAGGCAAATGAAACAAGAATGAGGCAAATATGATTGCAATATGAAGTTGTAAATGCTGTTCCTATATTTGAGAGGAGCATGCTAATAGTGAATGCTACCCGACTACTATAATGTCGGATACCATTTTTCAATGTTAAGCCAGTAATTGCGATGGTCTTTGAATCAAATTACGTCCTTTAAAACCAAAAGACACATACAGTAGCTGCTAATAACAGGATTCTTACTACTCTTACTTCTTACTTTAATGTATCAATATACTAATACATTTAAACATTGTTTCATCAACATTGTAACCCCTTGATGCCTGAAATATAAAATAATTCACAAAAATTATATATATATATATTATATTATATATATTTTTTTTTTTTTTTTTTTCACTTAGTGTTTCTTATTTATTGAAAATAAGAAAATGTCCCCAATAGTGTCTTGAATGGTTTTCTAATAAATATTTTCTTAAAACTTTTACGGTATAATTCTGTTATTGGTCGATGTCTGTCGCTTATGTTGATTGTTAATAAAAGGTAACTACATCATTAGTTTGCTATAAACCATAAAACCATATGGTTAGGGCCAGGAAAAAGCATCATGCCTTACCCAAAAACAAAAATGTCAGTACTCAAACTCATTTTCTTTTGACAAAATATTTTGTTTTACTATAAGATGGTGGTTTAGAAACTTCTTCTGTCAGTTAACACTAAAAGCAAGATTATTAAAATATGAGCTTTTACGTGTAATCGTGTTCATAGGGTTCCCATATGACCAAGACCAAGGGTGACCGGGCCTTTTCTGTTTTACCCCTCGCCTATGGAATGACCTGCCGGAGGAGATCAGGGTAGATAACACATTGTCTTCTTTTAAATCACTTTTAAATCACTTTTAAAAACTATTAATTATCACTATTTTAGACTTGCGTTTAACTGACTGTATTATTTGTCTGTTTTTATTATCTCTCAATTGTGTCTTATCTTAATATTGTACTAATTGTTTGTTTCCTGTTTTTAATTGCATGTAAAGCACTTTGTGACTTGTCTTTGAAAAGCGCTTTATAAATAAAGGTATTATTATTATTATATGAGGAACCATTTGCATGTCTTTATGTCTCTCACATGACTGATACTTCGCCAAGTACAACAAAACTTTGGATGGTGCATTAATTATTATCAGAAAAGTGACTTTGGAGGGCTGCACTATAGAAACTCATTTCTAAGAAAGTAAAAAGCCGTCTTCAGTTTTCTTAAAGACTGTTCTTATTCTTCCTTAAAATTACACCATTTTGACCAGATTTAGGAATATTAGGCTTATTTCCAGAGAGGCTGTTTTTGCAGTGTCGACTCACATGTAAGCATGCGTGGTGGGGCAGTTATTTGCTGTTTTCTGAGTAAAATGAGACAGCAATCTTAGAAGCAAATACATTCAAGGGACTACAGTTGGCCTATATGCTGATTTTGTTGTAGTGCCACCGCCTGGGTGGAGTGATCGGCGGAGTCGACAAATTGACCATTTGCTCACCATGGCTTTTAATAATATGGCTTATGGACTTTGGGAACACGTTGTCGTGACATAATGAATACTTCAGGTCAAATATTTTCCAGCCAGAATACACTGACAAGGAACTACAGGTTTTGGGATCTGAATGGGAGCTAGCGTAGTTTGTGGTATCCTGTTTTTACATAGTTACTTCTGAACAAAGTCAAGTTCAAGTCGCAACAAATTAGTTACTAAGAACATTTTGGGAGTTTTGGAAGTGGAGTAATAATATGCTAATACTGAATTATTAGATGCATAGAGAGCAGTATAACAAAGTCCTGCATTATCCGCAAACAAGCTAATTCCCGAAATGCTGGCCTACTCCTTTCACTTTTGCTCTATTAGACTTGGAAAAGCGATGTTTCAGGATCTCTGCAATCAATTAATCAGAAAACTACCTGAAATAATCGCCCTAAACTTCTAAAACACAGTAATACCAGAGCTATAATAGCTGCAAGCAGATTCATTTCGATGCGGATGTGTGTTTTTGTTGTGACTGAGCATTATGTTAAAGATAAAAAACTATCAATTAGCATTTCCTGACTGCTAGAGTGACTTAATTTCAGAGTTCATTGAATGTCATATGAAAAATCCTTGTAGCATTTCATTGGGGAAGTACATCAATTCCATTTTATATGCCAAACTGGTTGATGTGTTCAATTGAACATCTAAAAAAATGGGACAAAGAGGGCCCAAGCTTTATTCCAATTGGCTATGAGAAACAAAAGCCCACTCAACCTTGTTGATAGAAATTGCACTTGAGAGAAGAACTGGCAAGAGCTACAGTAAATACTGATTAATTTGAATTTCTAATGAATAGGTGCCGAGTCTGAGAGCAGGAAAGGTATTGAAGGAATGTGGCATGTATTCTTCTTAGAGTTAAAAAAAACAAATGGATGAATAAAGGAGGGTGAAGAGGAGAATAATTAATTAGTTTGCCGGAGTGAAGTGTGCATTCAAACTGAAGGGCACACTGACAAGGCTTGCTCACACAAATGCTCGAATAGGACAAGGTACGCTACAAAAGTTAAGCAGAAATCAGAGTCCAAGGTCTATGAAATCTACTCAAAAACGTCCCATAAGGCATCAGTCACTTTTAAAGCTTTTTCCAAATACTTTTTATGGGAAGCGCAATAACACCACCTAGTAAAATATACAGGAAAAGGTGATACGATGTGTGAATATTGGTGTCATCTGAGTTTCAGTCTCGCTCTGTTATTTTATTGTCATGTCTCTGCGTTATTTAGTGAGGACGTACTGTACCGACAAGCTTCTTTGCTACAACTTTGTCATTTGAGGTAATGACAGAAAACCTATTTTGTCTTTATGAGCCACACTCACTCGTCCTCTCGCAGCACGTTTTGTGTTTCATCCCATTCTTCATTGTGCCACGCTGGTTATGTCTGCCGTGTCTTTCTGTGTTGAAGAAAAGCCTTGACATGACATCTTTTTACATTTGAACGGCCAAGACAAAGGCAAAACACGACGCGTCTGCTCCGCCTGTCTCCCAGGAGGAAGAAAGAAAAAAATCCACAGAGAGAGAGAGAGAGAGAGAAAGAGGAGGAGAAGGGAGAAACGTTATGCAAATGGCTTTTATAAGTCAAGTCGGGCATGTTGTCATGACACTGTCTATATTTAAAACAGGTCACCTTAACCCCACCCCCACTGTCTCAATGACAGGCACCGAGTGAGGCTGCGCTGACATCTGGATGTTGCACTATTACAATGGCACACATGCACACACATTGCGTGGACACCGACACATGCACAAGAAAATCAAAGGCATTGCAGGGTCTTATTTGCATATTCGAACTCACACAATGTGCAAGTGACACAAAATGGCCGAGATATATGTATATATGTAAAAGCTGGGCGGCCCGTTCTCTGCAGGCCGAGACCCAATCATTCCACCACGCTGAGCACGGAGACAACCAGCCAGCCACTCGGACCAGCAGCCGAAGTGACAGCAGAGAATACCTGACCTCTGTTCGTTCACCCGTCCCCCCGAGCTGAGCCGTTCCCTCCCCTCCTTCCTCCGCTGGCCCCGCTGCATTCCCTCACTCCTCCATATTCAACGAAATGCATGCATGCATGCATGCAAACCTTGATTTTAAGGAGCCATCAAGCGGCCGTGAAGAATGGATACCACCTATTTACACCCCCCTGCAGCCCCCCTGCAGCCCCTCAGGCAATCCGTTCTTAATGGAAATGAGATGGTACTGACCAGCATTCTTTCATGCTTCACCCCCAAATATACATTTTCCTTATTTTCATCACTCCATTTGCCTCTCATTCCCCCCCACCCTCTCTCTCTCTCCTTTCCGTTGCCTTGACCCAGATACCAACGACGAAGAGTGACACTTCTCCCCTGGTCCGAGCAGGACCACTCATATCTAGCAACCATTACCCCACCATATTGGCATTTTTCTCTTCCTTTATTTTCTTATCATTCTCTCTCTTCTCCCCACCCCTCTCTCTTTCTCTCTCAGCTGTCCATAAAATATGCCTTGGTGTTATCTCTTCCCCCACGCAGGAGAATAATGAAAGGCAGTGGCATGACAGATTGGACATAGATGAGATTGCCGCTGTGACTATATGCACGGCTTGCCTCGGCCCCAGCTTTGCATCTGAAATGGAAAAAGGGTGGAGGGCGAACGTGCATGTGTGTGTAGGTGTGGGGAGGCGCAGAAGTCGGGTGGAGGGGGGGTGGAGGGAGGGGGTGAAGTAGCAGCAGTGTGTGATGAAAAAAAGGGAGGATGGATTGTTTTGTGTGGCTGACGGGGATTCAGATCACAGACTCCGTGTTCGCGCTGACCCCTCGGACTGAATCTGAATATTGAAACAGAAATCCGCTCATTACTGTACTTTCCCTCTCATCCGGCATTATTATTTCATGCGGAGTCATCGTCAGTGTGTGTGACTGCTCTGAAGTGACTGGCAGCTGTATGGGGGATGAGACTAGGCAGATTACAGCTGGCAAGCTCGGGTGTGAGGACCCGACATGCTGCCAGGGCGGCTGCTGCTGCCGCTGCAGAAGCGTGGCGGCGCGCTGCCAGCAGGCAACATGTGGGCACCTGTGACTGCTACAGGCGGACACCATGCTTAGCCGCGGTGCCAGCGACTGCTGCTACGGCGGGGGGTTAACAGGGGCGGGAGTGCGGTGGGGGCTCTGATGGAGGAAGCCCCGTGTTAGACGTGTAAGTGATATTAGGTGCATAGAAAGACCATTAAAAAACGTGCCAACAGTTCAGTCGGCAGTACTGTGCTAAAGTCTGAGGCCCCACTAGTCTTGTTGTCTGTAGAGGGAATGCACATGACGTCACAGATGCGACTTCACAGAGGCTTACACCCATTGAGTGGTAGAAAGACTGAGTGTCAGAAAGACTGAGTGGCAGCGTAAACTTTCAGTTTGAGCTGTAAAACATCTAAAATGGGAAAGAGCTGTTGTGCAATCGACTGTACTCATAGATTTAGCAAGAAATCGGAGTTATTGTTTTACAGACTGCCGAAAAATAAGCTTAAGAGAGACAAATGGATCACTGCAATTCACAGAAACAACTGGATTCCAGGCACCGAAACGTGGATTTGTGGTTCCCATTTTGTATCAGGTAATGTTGGATTTTTGGGTAGCTAACGTTAAACGGACAAATCATAAAGTTCGGTGTCCTCATCACTTTAATTTCTACAACAAATCCTGCCTTGAAGTCGGACCAAGCGTCAAGACTTTTGTATACCTTCAAGCTTTGCTTCGTGTATTTCCCCGGCATAGAAATTAAGTACATATAAATATCAGGAAACTGGATTCGTGGCCAAATATTAATGTCCATGGACCACTGGTTCTTGGTAACTGTACCAAATATTAATGTCCATGGACCACTGGTTCTTGGGGTAACTGTACTAAATATTAATGTCCATGGACCACTGGTTCTTGGTAACTGTACCAAATATTAATGTCCATGGACCACTGGTTCTTGGGGTAACTGTACCAAATATTAATGTCCATGGACCACTGGTTCTTGGTAACTGTACCAAATATTAATGTCCATGGACCACTGGTTCTTGGTAACTGTACCAAATATTAATGTCCATGGACCACTGGTTCTTGGTAACTGTACCAAATATTAATGTCCATGGACCACTGGTTCTTGGTAACTGTACCAAATATTAATGTCCATGGACCACTGGTTCTTGGGGTAACTGTACCAAATATTAATGTCCATGGACCACTGGTTCTTGGTAACTGTACCAAATATTAATGTCCATGGACCACTGGTTCTTGGTAACTGTACCAAATATTAATGTCCATGGACCACTGGTTCTTGGGGTAACTGTACGGGTCACTGTCAAGTCCAACTGCCTTTAATTTAAGCTGATAATCAGCTGTTATCCCGTCTTCTCCACTAGTTGCAGCTGTTTTTGCCACTCAGTGAGAGT
Organism: Cololabis saira; assembly: GCF_033807715.1. NCBI lineage: Eukaryota > Metazoa > Chordata > Actinopteri > Beloniformes > Belonidae > Cololabis > Cololabis saira. The sequence goes on from NC_084603.1 coordinate 37,423,177, forward strand.
AAGGGGGCTGGTCCAGTGGGGAAGTGACGTCAATGCATACCCTCTATTGCAACTTTTAATTATATTCCATATTCCAGTGATTGTAATTCTTAGAAAAATGGCTGATTATTTTGTTTTCATTAGCATTAGCCACAGAAAAAAAATACTATACTGTCTGATCTTTGGATACCTAAGTACGAGTAAAAACCAGTATTTAGTTCAACAGGATCCTAAGACAACAAAACTGAACAAAAAACATAAGAATAACAAGTACACAATGGATATAGAAGGTCAACACACCCTCGTGAAATTATAGGCTTTTAAAATATAAAGACAGAGAGTACATAAATGTCAGACTTGTCACATTTTAATACAATATTGCAACAACCAGTAATCCAGAGAAAAAATAAACATTTAATTATCGAGAATGTTTCAAATAAAATGAAACCCACCACAGCTTGAGTCCATATATCTGTGCACCCCTCCCAACTAATACTTTATGGAAGCACCTTTTGCTTTTATTAGGTAATTTCAGATTTTGGAATTGTATTCCACTTGTCCTTCAATCTGTGAGGAGCTCTCATGTGTCTGACTCTTTTTTTAGGTTATTTTTACAGGATTGAAGTGACAAGACTTAGACTTTTCTTTTCTCAATCCTTGTCCTGGTTGGTTGTGAGCTTTCGATCTTTGAGACATTCTCATTCATTTTCAGCTGTTTGTCGGAGGCTTTGTGCTAAAATGTCTTCGTATCATGACAAGTGCCCTCGGTCCAGCTGAAGGGAAGCAGCTCCCAACCATAAGCTTCCTCCACCATGCTTCACTGCTGGTACGGTGTTACTTGGATAATGCTCTGCTTTGGTTTCATTGAAAACCTGTTAATCATTTGTCTTGTCAGATTATAACCCTTTCTTTGCAACTGTCTGTGGTTCCACGCTTTCTTCACTAGTTCATGGTGGTTTTGACAGTGACTACGTTTACATGCAGTCAAAATTCGGGTTATTACTAATATTCTGGTTACTGAAACATTCAGAATATTCCGTTTACATGGTGATTAATCATTCGGGATATCTGGATCAAACCAGCGACGCGTGGAGAACATCATGACGCAATTCCCGTCATTTCAGCTTCTTCTTCCTGTATCCAAATTCAAAACAAATGCTGCTTCACGCAACTTTTCCCTCACCTTCTTTTAAATCTCGATATCCCGGTACTTTCTACCGACTAAAATGCCAAAATGCTCATATCCTTCATTACATTTATGAAGTGATTAGTCTCCTCCTGGTCTTGGTTTCTCCGTGTTTATAAGAACTTCCTGGACTCAAAAGACCAAGATTCCTTGTGAACAGAACATGCGCAGAAAACAAATTCCTGTTCCGTTTGATGGGGATATTCCGTTTGGTGTTTACATGACCCAATATTCGGGTTTTAAAAGGAGTTACCCGAGCAAATTCGGGTTATTCAAAGGGGTTATTGGCGTTAACATGGCCGTGCAAATTTGGGTTATTGCCAATATTCGGGTTTTAAAAGGGTTATTGACTGCATGGAAACACAGTCAGTGTTCCTTGGTTCATTCAGGGCCTTCAATATTCTTTTATATCCATCTGGTGATTAGTCATTTCCAGCAAGTAAGTCTTGCAGTTTCTCTGGCAAGTCTTTGTTGTCCATAGCGTTCAACTTTTGATTCAATTTGTCATCAACTTACAAGCTTACTTTTGATTTGGTTAAGTCCGAGGACAGTTAGAGCCCCCAATATGAACGTTTTTTATTTTGGTTTTCATTTATTTCTTCTCTTTGTTTCTGGATCACATTAAAGATGTAACAAGTGAGGCTTTTATGTTTTTGTTATTTCTCTCTCTATATTTTAAAAAGCTGCAGTTTCAAAAAGGCGTGTAGACTTTATAAATCCTCTTAGATTACCTATAAACGCTTCTCTGTGATGGGCTACACTCCCCTAACAAACACTGGGAGAGGCTGAGTCGATGGAAATATCACCTCATTAAAGCTATATTCTCCATTTCTTCTGTGAATCATAAACACCCAGATTTTTGGTCGAGTTCCAGAAACACCTTAAAGACAAAGAGCGAGAGAGTGAAACTGGGCAGAGAAAGAACAGAAAAAAAGGAGGAGGAGGAGGAGGAGGAGGAAGGCAATTAAATATGGTGTTTTTGGCAATGAGGCTTGAACTGTGTTCTGGCTAAGCTGAAAACGAAGCTGACATGACCCAGAGTGAGGCAGGTAAACAGGCCCAACCTGCTTCGCCTGGGGTGACCATCTGGCCCTGTCTCATGGCGAACCCGCCTGCAGGATGCACAACGCGCACACGGTAACACACACACAGATACCGCCGTACCCGCCGTCCCCGCTCAGCCTCCGCCTCTGTTTATGTTTTTGTGTCTCGTAAGATGACAGGCTTTGGCTGCAAGCGAGGGAAGGCATCAGGTAAGGGAACAAGCAAAAACAGGACTATACACGCTCAGACGCATGCACACAGACACCGGTGACATATGGTGAATGGGCACAGTGTTGTCGTCCTTAAGTGGTGCTAACTTGACCCAAGGCAAGAAAGACGGAGAGGGAATGAGGGGAAGAATGAGGCAGAGAAGAGGAGGAGGAGGGAGTTGGTTAAAAATTGCTGCGAATTATTGATGCGCCATTACAGATACCTGCTGGCACGACGCAACTTTCTACTCAATGCCACACACGAACACATGTTACGCTAAAAACTTTTGTTTATTCTTCAAAAGCCTTCACATAATCACATTTTGATTTAAAACAACCTATCATCCTCGCAAGTCTGCTTGAAAGAATAAAAAAAAAAAGGGACCTCTGATTAAATTTATTCTGCCGCCATCAGCGACTTGTTCATTATGCAGAAACAAAGGGAGCCCCGTTTTTGAATGAGAGAAGAAGAAAGGCTTTTTCTGCTGTTATGTCTTTGGCCTTTGCCAGGGACAGCGTGTATAGTAATGTTTCACACAAGATGAAATATTCATAAAAATGAAGGGAGCAAAGTTCCTGGGAAGGAGTGAGGGGGGGGGGGGGCAGCGGGGAGCGGCGTTAATGAAAATGAGTAATCAAATTCGCTATCTCCTCCCTTTTTATTGAAAATCTCTCTTTTTTTCTTTTTTTCCCTTTTAGTTAATTAGAGCCTATTACTATTCTAATTGGTGAAGACTTACTTGTCCAGTTCAGTAGCATCATTATGGAGCTATTAAAGAAGACCTACCGAGATGGAGGAACGGGGGAAGAAAAGCATAATCCACCAATCAGTTAGGATCTTTGAGGAAAATGGGCTTTGCTATGTTATCATGTTTGATCTTATGTCCTTGGTTAGGCTGCCATTCCTAATTTCTATTTTTATTTTATTTTACTGCCATCAGCCCAATGCCTAAACCCACATCCTCTGGAGCCTGGATTTTTCTGTATGGCATATTGATTTTTTTTTGGTATAATTTAAGTGTTTTTTTTTTAATTACCGTAGTTTAATTAAAAATACAAAGTAGTAAATTTTATGAATGCACATATATATTTGATTTGATTAGATTTTTATTTTTTACATGTAAAAGACAACAATTAAAAGAGAAGATAAAACAAAGCAAACACAAAAAAAAAACAAAAAAACAAAGAATTTCATACTTTAACACTTAATATCTTAATTTATACGTGCGAAAATGAGTAGGAAGAAGTGTAAACTTATTTAATCCTACCCCCATTCATTAATCATTTATTAAGAAGTATTTATAATAACTAACTATACTATAATTATACTCACACACTTACCTATACATACATACACATAGTTGAGTATTTCTATATATTTGTACACACATGCCCATATAAATATTTATATAAATATACTTATTTACACCATACTATACTATTTCTATATTAACTCCATCTGCTCTATATCTATGTATATATCTACATACACATACATATTCATACAAATACATACATTCATACATACATACATACATACATACACACACACACACACACACACACACACACACACACACACACACACACACACACACACACACACACACACACACACACACATACATACATACAATTATAATTAGCTGCCCATTTCTGTACATAAATATAAATAAATCTATCCATTCACCCAATAGTGTTTATATTCAGGCCCCTAAAGGCCGCTAAACCCCTTATATGACTCAAATATGGTTATTCTCAATTTTTTTTCCATACATTTCTTAATTTTTTTCGTACAATGTCACTACCTCAAAAACTCTGTTTCTGCAGACGGCAGATGTTAAACAAGACTGCATTTGTTAACGTTTCAACCAGTCAGAGACTGTCTGTCTGTCTGAGCAGCGGCCACCTGTCTGCTGATTTGGGGGATCTTCACTTGCATTCCTCTTTCTTTTTCTTTAGTTTTAAGTCTGAGTTTCTGTCTTGAACCACTGGCTGATGTCACGTATGAAGGTGTTCGGATGCCAATCGGCAGTTAAGCAAAAATCATGTCATACCGTTTTTATACAGTCAACATATCTTCCAATTACTAATTTCTCACAACCGGCATTCACTTTTGTCACTTAATGTAGCTGCTAAGGTTCATACACAAAACATTTGTTCCTGAGGAGGAGAAGAATTTTCTGAAATTGCTTTGATTATAATCCGTTCTAATAAGGTAAGTTGTTAGCAGGTGGAAGAGAAATAGTTTTACGTGACACTTCATGGACACTGATGTCAATTTTGATTAAACAAATTCATTCAGAAAAATACACTAAATGTTGAGCAGGACTTAAAAAACATGACTAAAGATTAATGATAGCACTCAAGGTAGCGTCTGCTTGAATACCAGAAAAAACGCTGCCTTGCAATGACCTGTTTAAACATAGTAAAATAAAAGTTTTGTCAAGAAATATTGTAGTTATTTTAACAAATTAGCACAAATTGCACAGATTTTTTTTAAATAATAAGTATGGAGCCTTTAGTTTTGTTATTTTGACTCTTTTAAAACAGAACAAAGGGCTCCTTTACGAGTTAAATGTATCTGTTTGGGTTTCATTTTCTACAACAATTTTTTACTGGTGGAGGTCCCACATCCTTGCAATCAGTAAAAATAACTCAAAATAACTTTGGACCCAGTCGTCTCTGCATAAACTTGCACACGTTGTTGCGGCACAATGTCAGAAATCAACAAAGATGAATCAAACTGTCAGGATTCCAGTGGACACCATGAGACCCAGGAAAGTACTGATGGACAGTGCCATAAAATAAATGATGTGACCTCCACACTGAGCTTGGAGTACTACAGTATATCATGATATGTGGGTTATTTGCGCCCTAAAAACAATTTTTTTAAATTTTTTTTTTGTCTATTTGTTAAAGGAGCATGAGGCTCCTTTTAAGAAATTAGACTCTCTAGCGCCACCCTTCACCACGACGGCCGTCGGGGGTACTGCAGCCAACAGCGAAGCCGGCACAGGAGAACGGGGAGAACGAGCATGCAGCGTCATGTGACGTCACATCCACAGGACAGACATTTTGCAGCACACAGCCTGTTCAAGGCAACGGAGAGATACACTAGAGGGCTCATTCTTTTTGGTTTGGAACGCTTCATCTGACATTATTACTAGAAAACTTAAAACATATACGAATTTTTTTCATAAATCCTGCCTCAATCCTGCTTCATGCTCCTTTAAGTGACACTGAATAATTGAAACTAATGAGTTGCCAGTGTTAGATCTAATAAAAAGAAGAGGAAATATATTTTAATGTTGTTTTGTAAGAAAGTTGTCAAGGTTTTTCAACACTTGTAAGAAACCAGTAGCGCTTGGAAGGACTCCAGAGCAAACGCTCAGGAGCTCATCACTCCCACCAGGAGGCCCCTCGTTTCCTTCACTGCAAAAGTCATAATATTACTCAATAAAACCATATTTAGAAAGTGCAGCTGACACGTGGCAGATCATTTCTTCTTCTACAACTATACCTCAAAACTCAGTCTCGCACAACATTAACTCAAGCTCCAGATGAGGGTGGTTACTGTTGAATGTGGTCATTTATCGTCATTATCACTCTTATTATTGACATGTTTTGGATGTTCCTGAGTTTTTATTATTCTCTCTTTAATGCTGTCTTTTTTCATCAATCTTTTATCGTCTCTCTGTTTATATTATAATGCAGCCCTGGAAATGCGCTTTAACCCAAGACAAATTTCATTCAGGACGAATAATGTTAAAATTAATATATCTTATCTTATCACCAACCATAAAGAAGCTCAAAATTATCACGTAACTTCCCAGTAAACTTCAGCCAAAACCTGCCTAACAGACACCGCGTTAAGAGTATGAGCTGCAAAAGACTCAGAAGAAGGTACAAACCTGCAAAATGGGACTTGCAAAGGAGTCTGGCAATGGCAGAGAGATACAAATTAACTGCAGGGAGAATAATTAGCCAAAAGGAAGGGACTAACTACAATCAGAGACCGAAGTAACCATGAAAAAATCCTATCAAAAGTGATATCATGGCGATGATAAGCAACAAGGAACTCTGGAGGACTGATGAGCCTTTTATACATGTATGCTAATGTGTGTTTTTACACAATAAACCCATGAAAAGCACTGCAGATTCTGAAAACAACATTTATACATTTATAGTACATCTTTCCTACAATTTCAGTCCCAATGATGAGTGAAAGGTGTCAAGGGGCTAACTAACTCCACAGGAAAGTCCCTCCATCTCGACTTATTCCACGTCCAGCGCTGCTTCTCTCTGAAGATAAAGAGGAGCCGCGGCTGAGGACAGAGAGGATATTATTTAGTAAAGGTAATGAATTATTAGATGTAGGTCAGAAAAGTGTCAGATTAAAGGGAGTCTTTGTTCATTTCATGTTCGCTCTCCCATCGTAACGATAAAAACTACAAGGTCAATTCTGGACTTAAGCTAATGTACGGCAACTCCCGCACCTCTTCATACACATTTGGAACAGATTGAGGGAGAGATAGAATTCAAAAACAGAGATGAGGGAGAGAATCATAATGATTTAAGTAATACATTCTCAGCCTGCTGGAATTACAGAAGCCTGCGCTACATCAGCGGCGCCGGCGACCGAATCTGTAATTATCCCTTGAATTCCATAAAAGCGAGGAAGAACAAAGAGCAAGGAAAACTGTTCACTGGTAAGTAAAGCGGTTTAGTGAAACGCCACTACACTGGTACAGGATAACACAAAAGATAATAGCTTTAGCTTCTTTCTCTTTTTTTTTCAGCCTGAAGAGCAACTTCACAGGGGTGCCACAGTGTTCGGAGGCAGAATCGATAACACTATCAAAGGGCAGAATCTCAACCTTAATGAAAGGAAAGAAAATACTGCAGGCTACAGGCGCTGAAAGACCACTAGAGATCTATGTGCATCAACACACCCAAGACTAAATATGAAATCAATTCATTACACCCTTTATTCCTTTCTCAAACACAGTCAGGTGCTGAGATAACAAATTTATCTGCTGGTCCCTTTTATTTTCCTACTTCTTTCAGTCTTTCTCCCTTTTTTTTCTCCCATCTCTGTCGCAATTAATGAAAAGAACAGTGGACACTTTCCAGTGACGGAAGCATCATAAATAGATTAAATTCCAGAAGAGATTATAATTTATCATTTCTTTATTAAAAAGTAATACAGGCGAATTAACTTTGAATTAAATTCTATTTGCATGGCATTACTGGAATCATCTGTGTAAATGGTTTAAAATCCCAAATGGGACATTGTTCCCTTCAACAGTATAATTGTAAAGAAAGAAGTTATCTATTTCTCATTCTATAGGAAATTATAAGAGACTAGGAACTAATCTGAAACTATTGGAATAATGTGTGAGAGAGAGATATGAGACTTTAGTCACATTCAAGATTTCTTTTACGGCTCAAGAATAGAGTACTGCAAGCAGACTGCATATGATAACAATTATTTGAGCTCATACCTATTTGATTGTTAATGTTGATAATAAGTCGGTGCATATTTATAACATGAGTTAGCTAGGATTTTTGTTGAGACCACTAAGCCATCCTTCTCCAGACTACTATCACTTGCCTCTTGCTAGGCATTTTAGCGTAACTCCATAAAACTGCTACTGTACTGTAGGTATGATGAGGTGCTGACTTAAGGCTGAATTATGGTTCTGTGTTAAATCAACGCAGAACCTACGCCGTAGGGAAGCCTGACATGCTCTTCCCAAAAAATTTAACTATGCGTCAAGGGGACTCAGACCCAACGCAGACCCAAGGCAGACCGAGAGGGCTGTGATTGGTTTGCTTGGTAGCAACGCATTTCCGGTTCTGGTTCGTGAAGCAGTAGTGAACTTTCAGCGCTCTTTTCTTCGTGTGTGTGTGATATTTTTATTTTTTTGGGTTGTTTTGGTTTTTTGCACAATAGTTGTCCTCATCTCTTTGATTCACTGTGACCGGAAAAGCCGGAAGCTAAACAAAGTATCAACTAGCGCTATGGGGGGGTATTTGCACCGCAGCGAAATGGAGTGGCGGAGAAGTCCGAAGGGTTCACGACGGTGTCACGGCAACGGCGTAGGCCCTGAATTGGTTTAACGCAGAACCTTAAATCAGGCTTTAGGGGTGAGTGAGTATAGAAAGATGCTGAGATGTTTTCAATTCAATTCAATTCAATTTTATTTGTATAGCGTCTAATACAACCGATGTTGTCTCTAGGCGCTTTCCAGAGACCCAGAACATGAACATAAACATAAACGTAAACATAAACCCCCGAGCAATTATTATATAAACAATGGCAGGTCAAAACTCCCCTAGTGGGAGAAAAGCCTTAAGCCAAACAGTGGCAAGGAAAAACTCCCCTTTAGGAAGGAAGAAACCTTGAGCAGGACAAGGCTCATAAGGGGGGACCCTCCTGCCGAAGGCCAGACTGGGGGTCGGGGACGTCAGCAGCGCACAGCAGGCATGTGGAAGCAGCAGCGGGATGACCAGAGGGGGGGGGGGGCGCAGGCAGGTGGAAGCTGTTGATGTTTAGCAATGTCAGTGACCCTCTGGCTTTGAGTCTTTTAGGTCATTGCCAAAATCGCTGTGAATGCAAACACACAAACCGTCGTCGTTCTAGTCTGTTTTAATTTTATACCCTCATCAGTATATTTGTCTTTTTCTTCTTTTATTGCTTGTTAGCAAACAAACGAAGTGGTCCATTACTGCCACCACATGGTATGAAGTCAGTCGATCCTGCCAAGTATAACGCCAATGGAAGCATGTCTGAAAAGACATTGAAGTACATTGAGGTTAATCCTGTAACAGATCCAGCCTCCTACGTCTGATATCGGACTGCCATTAATGGGAGTTCTGGGTAATTATTTTACACATACACCTATCCCCCAATCATTATTCTTTGACATTTTTTTATTTTGCACACCCCTGGCAACCTCCCTTTCTTACTTGGCTATGCTAGCTGTATCCTATCCGTGCAAGTCGCACACGCACACACACACACACACACACACACACACACACACTTTCTCATAAAGTCAGGGAGCAACATTTTCAGTCCCTACAGCAATTTAAGTTAATACAAATGATAAACACCTGGTAATTGATATTTAACATCTACTTAATCACATGGCCAAAGTATCTTACCTTACAAGAATTCAAAACTCAACCTTGTCAGTAACTCTTCAGCAACTTCTCTTCAAAGCGAAAAGAAAAGGAAAAAGTACATACTCTGTTATATCCAAACTAACATGAGAGAATCCAAGAAGTACAGAAATATGCAGTTCCTCAAATGACCAGAGACTAGAGGTTGGCTTCAGAGGTGAGTCAATCTCCATTGGTCCCCTTGTTAATGTTTCAAACTTTAGACCAGAAATAAAGATGTTGGCAGCCTGTTACAAAAATGCTTGTAGTCTCCATCACTAGATTTCACATCCACATCAGCTGTATGAGGAGTGAAGTTTTATATTCCTTATTGAAAAAAAAATAAGTGAAAATACAAATGTATGCATAATTAGGGGCATGCTAGTTGAGTGGCAGCCAGTGTTGTTCTTGTCGGCTATTTTTAAATTTTGTTTCAGTCTTAGTCCTGTTTCAATCGCCGTTGTTATTTTTTGTCATATTTAGTCGAACTCATCCTTTTTTTATTTAGTCACATTTTTGTCGACTAAAAGTCGAGCATTTTAGTCTTTGTTTTAGTCCATGAAACCGTGAATTTATTTGTTTAGTTTTAGTCAACAAAAACTATTTGCATTTTAGTCTAGTTTTAGTCTGACAATTTAGTCTAATTTTAGTTTGACAATTATTCAAAACATATTATACATTAATATTATATTCTACTTTAATTGAGCTCATTTCTTTCACCAATATCTGACCTTAGTATTGATATCAAATATTCATGATTATTTAAAGATTATATTAAAGACTAAATGCCAGGTTTTATAAACTTTGGCTGCAGTCGCAGCTGTGTAAACGACTCAACAAAAAGCCGGAGTTTGTTATGATTCTCTCTATGGCTGCACCTTTCATGTGATTCAAAATGCCCCATGTTTGGATTTATTTGTGTTTATGGACCTCTTGTGCAGGTGTGTGTAGTGTGCATTTATACAAAATAATCTTAGAGGGGCTTTGAACTTCTGCACAAAAACCATGTGAATGAATGAAAACAGTGACACTTGAAAGCCTTTGCTCATAATGTCATAAGGTCACACACACCACACACACACACACACACACACACACACACACACACACACACACACACACACACACACACACACACACACACACACACTAACTAGTAGACTACTTTCGGGTAGGTTTTATTGTAGTAACATTAAGCTGACAGTACACTCAACAACACAACGTTGATTTAATGTTGTAAACAACCAGCAACATACTTTATGTTAACTTAGCTTACCTTGATTTCTTTGTGGTAAATGGAGACGTGTCGTTTCAGATTTGTAGTGTTCTTTCCCTTCAACTTATGACCGCACTGCTCCCCGTCCGTTAAAATCAAGCATTCTGTTTTATCTTCGACGTCAATGTATCTAAAATGTTTCCAGACATCTTCCCTTCTCTTTCTCCCGATCCCCGTGCAAAGCATGTTACCGTTTTATTTTATTTAATGAAATGAAATGTCCGCGTTGAGATCGTGTGCAGCTGCGGCTGCATGCTGCGCTGGCGGTAACTTCAAAAAAAGGGGGTGTGTTTGTTTATGTGTGAGTGTGAGTGCGAGTGTGTGGGGGAAGGGTATGTTCGCTATATGCACCTTGAGCACAATGCCAATACAAAGTGATAGACAACTGTGCTCCCGGACAGTCCCGGTGAGCATTTGCGAACGCACAGCGGCGCTCTATGGCAAAAGAGACAGGAGGAAGTGATACGTTCATTATAATTATATATTTCGTATCGTCTTTGTTTGTGAACGAAAATGACCATAGATTTTAGCGGAGTATTTATTTTGTGAACTATATTTTCGTTTAGTTTTTATTAGTCAACGAACTTGCATAATGATTTAGTCCTAGTTATTGTTTATACACGTGTTTTTTTTCTAGTCCGGTCTCGTTTTCGTCCGGGGAAAAATGGGCGTTGACGAACATATTTCGTTTCCGTTTTCGTGAACGAGAACAACACTGGTGGCAGCTGCATTCCAGTCTGTGGTGAAACACTGCAAAATTGTCATCACTTTTAACTACTAAGCTTTTAGCACTTGTGATGAATTTGACATTTGCATTGTAAATGAAGAGCTAAGAGATACTACCTTTATATGTATACTTTTATTTGTAAGAAAATATGATTGTGATGTTAGTTGGACTAGCCCATCATGACTACCTGGGTTAGCCTTCAAGGTTTCAGGAGAGCAGTCGGTGCTCCGACAGTTTGTTTCAAATGTCCTATCAATCGATATCAGGACGGCTTCAACCAGAATTAATATAGGCAACATTAGGTGCCTGTCCATTTCCAGCGGGGGTTCCAGGTTGTTTTTTATAGCCCAGATCATTATCAGGAACAGCCCTGCAAAAGTGGCCTCAGGATCCTTTAAAGTGCAAAAAAATGTCCTGTATTTTGGTACTCAGATTGGCCTACAGGAACTACTGCACCTGCCGGGGGGTCTCTGCTGATCAGGATTTTTAAATTACATTCAGTACTCTTCCGTATATAGTCATCATGCGAACACAACTCATTTAAACCTATTAGACCAGCAACATTGTGGTGCAAGTATATGAAGATGGGGATTACAAAAAAACCAAGATAGAGGTCTTCTAACGTCAATGTCAGGTCCAGCGGACGGGGGGTCTTTTACTCTCAATCACTACCGAGGTGTATGTTGACAACCAAACAATTACACAATTAGCATCCCTTATGTACTTGTCCCTTCCTCTCTTTCTTTGTTTGCAAACAGCAAAAAATGCACATTACTGCCACCTCGTGGTCAGGTGGGTTATTTGTTCAGTCAATTGTTCTTGTTCGGCTTGACTGCTTAATCGAAACACACCAAAGAAGGGGCTAAGGAGATGGTGGGCGCTGTTAGAGGTTCCTGCCAGGCAAGTTTACCCTATATTGCTGCTAATGGAAGCACACCTATAAGTTAGCATCATAAGTTAAGATAAGCTAAGCTAAGCTAAAATAGCTAGCTTGTGGTAACAGAGTTGATGTGGATGTGTTTCACCTGACTGCCCGGCATGTTTATCCCCCTACTTACCCATTTCTGTATTAGAGTTGGGATGAGTCAGTTCAACTTGGCGCTCCTCATACGTCTAAGTAAACTGGTTTAAAACCGCTCATCACGTCAGTGACATCAAAGTTGGTCAGTCCAGTTAATTTATACACTGTGATTACAGCCTGTGTTTTCCCGCCTTATTTTGGAGGTCCAGTTGTTAGTGGAAACATTGATATGGGCAAATCTTAAATTAATAAATTAGATAGATAGCTTGTTACAATTTAATTGCATTTTCCTTTGAATTTGACCAGTGACTATGAAGCTTGTTGTTTCTATCGTACATTAAAGTCTGCATACTATCTTGTGTTGTATAGTTTAAGTTAGTCATTTTTTTCATAACAATTGTCAGTCATATATTTATGTATTCATTTCACTGACGTTAGTAGTATCTATTAGTCTTTAATAATTCTGTACTGCATTAAAAAGTAATTCACGTAAATGCAAATATTCATGAACTGACTACGAGGCAGTACCACAAAAATATGTTTAGTTGTACAGTAATTCATTTTTGATGTTACAGCTATAACCTTCAGTTTTTAAAGATATTAGATGCGTTGACTATAAACAAGCATTAATTTATTTAAACAAAAGATTGAAGTGTTATATCTCCAGTTACTTTAAACATTCTCATATTCTTAAATTTTCATTTTAAAGATACATTGTTTTCAACAAATGGCTGAATCAATTAATTAATAGTAACCTAAAATTGTTCAATTCTATAGATTTATACTCATTTTGATTTGATGTAGCAATGGGTTTCCCCCAGGGTTCGACCTAAGGTCTGGCAGGTACAGACAGGCTTCTACGCAGGACATACATTTTATCCTAAGTTACTTTTATTAAAAAAAAAAATTTTATCACCCAAAAAGTCAAAGATTAAGGATTAATAATTCTTGTGATTCATAAATAAATTGTCTTTACAATGAATTAGTTATTGGTACGCTCAAATGAATTATTGTTCATGAGAGCTAAACATGCTGTCAATACAGTCAATTGGTCCAACATTGTTGAAAATGTGTCCAATTAATTTTGATATGACCTTACGTTAAATCTGTATATATCTATATATTCACTACAGAGAGGTCTCATCCATGCCAGTTGACTAAACTCAATCCCAGCCTTATGTGATATTCAAAGTAACATGGTTGTCCAGCTTCATGAACTTGTTTGGTGACACAATTTAATCAAAAGGCTTAAAAGCAAGAGGGGAGTAAGACACCAAGAAAAAAAGAAAGAGGCAGACATTGATGAGCAATTTGATTGGCATATGACTCATGGGACATACCAAATGAGGGAAGACCCAGGAGACAGGAGGAGATCTGATTAGCTGGGCATGGTGAAAATAGAGTGTACCTCGACTAATTCAAGACAGAGCAAGGAGGGATTGAAAAATTGCCCAAGCTTCATTCTCTTCATTGCAGTTTTTATTGAAATTCAATACATCTCCACAAATATATCCTTCCCCTTTGCCTCTCTTTGTTTTGACAGTGAACACACTCACTCTCTTACACACAGACATACAAAAGTCGGCCCATGAAACACACAAATCTGCCTTTTTAAATACACACAAGCACAGACAGACTTCTGGGTCCCCCCACAAACAATAACTGAGGATTATTTTACTCCAATAGGATATGTTTTCAGTTCAATCATCACTCTTTGATACTGAGCCATTTTGCATATGCTCAAGGGTATGTACTGAAGATGTGGAGGAAGAGTGGGGAAAAACACACACACACTCACACACATACACTTCAGAAGTACACACTCACGCACCGAGTGCTCAAAACATCCACTGATTGTGATTGGCTTGGATAGTTAGGGTGTTAAGGCGGTGGTGCAATAGTCTCCAGCGCAGTGTCAGAACAGAGCCCAGCTGTGGTGACTATTGATATGGCTGGCACAGACAAGGGCACCCCGAGGCCTCGGCAAGCTTCAGCTTTAGTTAAGTGTAGTCTAAACTGGCCGGAGCTCAGCTAATGTATGAGGAGTGACAAGGTTTGGCACAGGGAACAGGCTGTTTTGACTGCTTTTTTACATTCTTTTTAAATTTTATATTCATAACATCATGAATCCAATCAAAAGGCAGTGCTCTGCTTCCCCCAGGTCCCGATGGGACCAGAGGTGACAATGAAAAACCGCAGTGCAGCCAGACTGTGGTGGTCCTGTTCTCATGGGTAAAAATTCAGGTGCTTTCACTTAATCCAGCTTCCCAATTTCACAAAGCTACAGAGGAATTTGACACACAGTCAAAGTCCTATCAGTATGTAATATTAATGTCAATTACTTGAGCAAGAATATGATTGGTTGTTCGAATTGAGCTGAATGCTGCTTCAATGAAAAGGTTAGATTAAAGGAAAACATGGTCACTGCCGGACATCTGCTTCAGCTTCGCTGTTAACCGTGAATCAGGGAGTTCAAAGCCACAGTTTTGGATAGATGTATGGACTCCAACACGTGTAAAATTGTTACTGACAAGGACATTTTCACACTACATGATTTTTGACAATGTCAGATTGATGTGCTGTTCAGACTACATAACGTACTTTCTTGGAATCTGGAGTCTTGAAATTTTTGTGTTCACACTATGCGACAATGTCTATCTGCTAATCACACACAAAGCAAAGGTTGTTTATTTGAAAAATGGTTTGAGGGAAGAAACGTGTGGTGCCCGGTGTTCGTTCAACAATTTGTTTAAAACAAGAATAAGAAAAGAAAGACATAGAATACGAGTGAAGGAATTAATCAGCCCATGTGGGCAACAGTGTGCTAATCCACTCCTTTTTCTGGAACAGAAACTAGCTGCCTGCTTATGGAGCCAAATCAGGGCCAAAAGTTTTGCTAATTTGAAAATAAAATTTGAACCTGAAATTTTTTTTTTACAGTTTCAGTTTTATTTTTTTCAGTATCAGATCTTTTTTTCAGTTTCAAATCTTTTTATTTCAGTTTCAAATCTTTTTTTCAGTTACAAATCTTTTTTTTTCAGTTTCACGTCTTTTTTTTCAGTTTCACATCTTTTTTTTTTCAGTTTCACTTCTTTTTTTTTCAGTTACAATTTTTTTTTTCAGGTTCAGACTTTTGGCCCGGATCTGGCGTGGGGGGCGTGGCATCAACTGAGAGGGGCGTGGCATCATGAGTGACAGCAGAACAGAGAAGGCGGGGGACGTTCTTCAGTCACGTTGCCTTCAGGAAACGTAGGTTGCAGAAGTTATCAGTAGAAGTATGATTCAACACTGTATGCTGTATATACACCATATTCACGTGATTGGCAGTGGAAAAAACTGATATTAGTGACACATTTCTGTTTAAAAAGCTGTTTTAGACCGTACTTGGTAGTATGTGGAAGTGGGAAATGTCAAACTTTAAAGTGTGGCTGTTGAACTGTACAGTCTGGCATAGTTTATTGCTTTTATACTGCGATTGGTGCCAAGTACGGTCTAAAACAGCCTTTCAAACAGAAATGTGTCACTAATATCAGTTTTTTCCACTGCCAATCACGTGAATATGGTGTATATACAGTGTTGATTCATACTTCTACTGATAACTTCTGCAACCTACGTTTCCTGAAGGCAACATGACTGAGTAACGTCCCCCGCCTTCTCTGTTCTGCTGTCACTCATGATGCCACGCCCCTCTCAGTTGATGCCACGCCCCCCACGCCAGATCCGGGCCAAAAGTCTGAACCTGAAAAAAAATTTGTAACTGAAAAAAAAAGAAGTGAAACTGAAAAAAAAAGATGTGAAACTGAAAAAAAAGACGTGAAACTGAAAAAAAAAGATTTGTAACTGAAAAAAAGATTTGAAACTGAAATAAAAAGATTTGAAACTGAAAAAAAGATCTGATACTGAAAAAAATAAAACTGAAACTGTAAAAAAAAAATTTCAGGTTCAAATTTTATTTTCAAATTAGCAAAACTTTTGGCCCTGATTTGGCTCCATACCTGCTCATCTTGTGATACTGGCGCACTGTGTGACATTAAATATTAACAGTTTATATCATATCCCCCTTGATTTGCTGGTTTTCAGTGAGTTTCGCTCCCTTACTGTGACCTCACCCCATGTCTTGCTCTGTCATTGGCTGTATCGTGAAAGGGTAGTCGGCCAGTGGCTCCATATATTTGACATGCTAGATATCCATTGGCCATCGATAATGTTGATACATCCTTGATGGGTCTTGAGTTGTTCACACAAAATGATTGAAAGCCAGTGGACTGCCACAGATTTGCTAACCCGTCAACAAGCTTACCAAATGGTTAATCAAGCTTAAAACTGGGTAGTGTCAACGTAGCCTTAGTGTTAAGCACCAGCTGAACAATTTCAAAATGACAACTGTGTGTTAGTGGCTACAACGATCAATAATATGAATCTGCTATCGATTTCATCCATTGATACTCCAAGTCCATATTCTTGTTCCATTCTTATTCCATGTTGGTAATTACCTAAGGCATATAGGACTCAGAAAATTGGAATATTGTGATAAAGTCCTTTATTTTCTGTAATGCAAAAATGTCATACATTCTGGATTCATTACAAATCAACTGAAATATTGCAAGCCTTTTATTATTTTAATATTGCTGATCATGGTTTACAGCTTAAGAAAACTAAAATATCCTATCTCAAAAAATTAGAATATTCTGGGAATCTTAATCTTAAACTCTAAACCATAATCAGCAATATTAAAATAATAAAAGGCTTGCAATATTTCAATTGATTTGTAATGAATCCAGAATGTATGACATTTTTGTTTTTTTAATTGCATTACAGAAAATAAAGAACTTTATCACAATATTCAAATTTTCTGAGACAGTCCTGTATATATGCATTTTTAATATAAAATATATATCATATATTTCTTAATATATCGTATATATTTATTTTATTAAGATATATATATATATATATATATATATATATATATATTTATATATAGGCTACATATATATATACATATTCTTGATGGTCTCAATAGACGGAAATCTGGCAATAAACTCTACAGACTTTTTTTCCAACAGACATTTTGACGTGCACCACTGGCCCGGATTACCCGGTTGAAGCACATGTTAAGGTAAGCACGTGTTTACCTTAAAGCTGCAGTTTAAGGTAAGCACATGCTTGTGACAAATATGTAGTCAAAATATTCTTATAAACATATTCATCCCAAATAATTTAACTTGGGATGGGAAACAGAGCAAGAGAATTAAAGACACTCGGATATTTCTGGAGAATATTCCTCTTACAGATCCTGTCCTGATTTCACGATGATCCTCAGGGATTTACAACTTTCTCCGTTAGCCTCCGGAAAACTTTTCACAAAGAAAAGTGCGTTTGTTTCTCCTGAGACTGGAACAGCACGATACACATGGATTTACACATACAATGAGTGAACATACAGTGACAGCCAACCCTCCTCTCCACGCCGTCCAATGCTCCTTTTAGTATTCCAGTTTTCCACCATTCTCCATACAGAAAGTTTTTTTTTCCAATATTATATCAACTTTTCTGTCTTAAACCCTATTTCCGCTTTCTTTTTCAAAAATGATTTGCTCTTTTAAACCCAGTCCATCATGTATTTCTTCTTATCTCCATCTTTTATTGAATTCTATCACTGCTCACACAAACACGCACACACACACACACTCACACACACATACAACAGCAACACAGTCAGGGATATGGACAAGTGCATGCAAAATAATACCATCACATACACTTTTACACACACACCTATCCCCAGTGTCTCGTCCTCCCTCTTTTCTTGCCTTTCCCTTTCATTCCCCCCCTTCCCTCTGCATTTGCTTGGAAAATGTTTGAACTCTCCGGCTTGCTAAGATGTTGCTGAAACAGAATATGAATTAGCCCCCTCCATCTCCCCCAGATCTGTCTTAATGCTGCTGCTGCTTATGCCTAGACATACCCCCCCCAACAAACCACCAACCCCTCCCAATGCATAAATAATAAAACAATACAAAAGGAGGCGAGGCCCACTGTTGAGGCACACATGAAAGAAGTGCTGAACTCTGAGCCAGAATGACAGGATTCAAAACTTCCTCAGAGAGCACAAGTGGGGTGTGATGGGGAACTGGGGGAGACAACGGAATAGAGCAAGTGTACATGTTTATGTATGTAGAGTGTCTATGTGCCTTTGCATCCATACACACACTGTTTGTTCCCCACATACTGCCCTTTAAGGAAATTCTTCTACTTTAGCTTTTCAAAACATCTTCAAATCCTCTATAGGGTGTATAAAAAGAACTACATAAATCCTCTTTGACATCACCCATAGATTTCCTGAGTATAATTTTGAAGGTATTTATTTGATTTTCTGGTTGATACCAGTTTGGTCAGAGCCGACTCCTCCCTACTGGAACAAGCCCACCTTAGCCACTACCACAAGCTAGTTATTTTAGCATAACTTAACTTGTGCTGTCCAATGATGCTAACTAACCTTACCTCATGTTCATTATAATCAAATGCCTCCATCCACTCTTGTTTTAGATGTCGTGCTTTCAAACCTTGTTTTGATTCAGGGGCTAAATCGATACAGTTATTTCATTTTTCGTTTATGGCATTTGTGTTCACAAGGCAACCGTCTGTAGCGGTTCAAAGCTGTTAACAAATGCCATGCGTGAACCAACTGTTCTCTCATTGGTCAGAACTGAACGCGGAAGGAGTTTCCGCTTCCGTGCCCCGGGAAAAACAACAATGGTTATAACCCCTTTCACATAGAGGGCGCAAAGCGCAGGCCGCCGCCGGCGATCCCATTTATTGTGTATGTGCTACCGACGCAAGAGCGGACCAGCGGCCGAGCTCAGCAGCACCTGCCCGAGGTGTTTGCGCCACACCTGCCTGCCCAAATTGAACATTTTTTAATTTCACATTTCTCGGCACGTCCAATAGAAGAGAAGGGAGAAGAGAGAGAAGGGAGAAGAGAGAAAGTTGTGTCCAATAGGAGAGAAGGTGGTGGAGACTGCGCTGACTCTTCTCCTTGCGCCGTGGTAGCACATACACAATGAATGGAGATGTGTCGGTTGCTGTGTGGAGCGAGCCGAGAGCACCTCTCCTAGGCGATCTCGGCTTGCTTGTTTTGTCCCGCATCCGAGAGAGATTGCTGTGTTCACATATACCAAACGAACTGATCATTAGGGGGAAACGCTCCCTGTTTCGGAACAACTGCTCCAAACGGGACAGGTGTGAAAGCACCCTAAGAAAACATCTGCAAGGAAGACTGCCCGGCCTCCATGGCTAGCCGAGTTAGGGTAACCTAGAGGGGTCCAGGGATGACAGTGACTCGATCCGTCTAAGCTAGTGGCTGACAATGGCTAGCTCTGGCTAGTGACCTTTGGTTGGGGGTGAAAGTCATTGCTGCCGGCTGGACTAACACAGTTTAGCTACATCAGAACAACTTTGGCTTTATCTGGCTAGATTATTTTTGTTGCAGACTTCAGCACTGCACAATTACTAGTACTTATAATGTGGCTTTTTGCAAACTTAAATGTAGAATCATACATATACCTTTGAAAGACTGGCTGGTATTCAAAATGTGCACAAGTTGTCAGGTTTTTATGTAAGAACAAATATGAAGAAAGCCTCTGCTTTAATTAGACTGCGGAAGTATTTGTGTGGTGAATGTGTGGCCGCTGCGAACTATCCGGGGTGTACCACTGCTTTTTACCAAAAGAGAGCCTGGATAGTCTCCAACAGAGCCCTGAGACTCTAAATAGGAATTCATTGGTATAGATAATAAATGGATTTGTATCGCCTCTATTAAAAAAAATAACACAATCAACTTGCTCTAGAACCAAACATGTTAAGAATATGGAGAAAGTTTGCTTTGACCTGGAGCCTCTTTGTAAAAAAAAGGTTGTGTTAGCCAGAACTATTGTTATTCATGGGTAATATGCACATGTTAGACTGCTTGAAGCATTAAAAAACTTATGCACAGTAGACACTAACAAACCTTTCCATCACTCAATCTCAAGATTGGTCTTTTTCATTTTTTTAATAGACAAAATTCCCACATGTTTAGTTTTGTGCAGTCTGCTGTTTCTCATCTTTTCCTCCTCCCTCTCTCTACCATCTCCGTCCTCTTCACTCATGTCTTTCTTGCTTTCTTCCTCTTTTATTAAGTCTGCATATGTATTAAGGAGGGTTTTGTTGTCCCAAGACACCAATTTGCATAAAGTGCATGCCATCATTGGTTCAAAAGAGGCAAATTATTTCCCTGGCAACATCACCCTCTCTCCATCTTTTATTATTTATTAATTTTTAACGTGATCCAAGCTGGGGCTTGTTAGGGCCATTTAGCCAGATATGCTAAATGTTGCTCTGCTTAAAGTGCCTTCATCAATGAACAGGGGGTGGGCTAGTACTGTTAGAGATTATTGAATTAAGGACTCGACCAGTTACAGAGAAATTCCCCGGCAGCCATAACCACAAGTCTGCCTGCATGTACAAATGTGTTTCTGGCTTTGTGTGCGTTGGACTGGGTGTATACTGTATATTCAAGCCAAATAGTTATGCCAGATTATACATTTTTAATTTTAATAGATTTTATTTACTTAAAATCATATCTTAAAAGACAACTTGCATTACTGCTTGTAGTCTTGAAATGTCTCTGCGTTTTCCATTGTTGTGTGGACATTTCTAACCATCTTCTGCGTGTACATGGCAGTTGTTTTGTCGGGGCCTTACTTTTACTGCCCCTACATTTGTCTGAACACGGATGTGGCACTTGGATGACTCGTGGTCCTTAATTGCTTCCCTGAGTGAAACAAACTGTTATTTGTCATGTGTTTTATGGACCTGACACTGTGACTGGTTTGTAGATGCAGCCATTGTAGTGTATTGCAGAAGGACAGAATCAAACCCTTTTGGAAAAATTGACATAGTTGCTCGGATTCTTTTCAGGACAATTTTATTTTCCCAACCACAACATATTCTTCCCTAATTCACCAAATCTATGTGCATTGATGTAATGTGAATTTCCATCCATCCATCATTTACCTGCTTATTACGACTTAAGATCGTGATGATCTGCAGGAGCCAATCCCACTCTCTTTGGACAGATCGCCAGTGTATTGCAGGGCCACTTAAAGAAAAACAACCACAGATATTCATTCCTATGGGCAATTTGGAATCACCAATTGACCTGACATGCATGTTTCTGGACTGTGGGGGAACAGACATGCCTGGAGAAAACCCATACAGGCACTAGGACAACATGCAAACTCCACAAAGAGAGACACAGGCCTGGAGTTGAACCAAGAACCTTTTTGCTGTACAGTTCTAACCACCACGCCACTTCAACCCCAGTCCTGCATTTGGTACAATGAGGGCTGAACAGGAAGACATGATGAAGCATGCACAGGAAATGAAAACTATGTTTCATCGATTTAAGAAATTCACCTTTTTTTTTTGTTCCCGAGGCTTCTGAATCCATCTATTACATTTCTACCAAGTTCTGCATCCAATCAGCTTTAACATAAGAAGTCCATAGGTAGACAGGCACACTAAAAGACAAAAATGTGAAGAAATTGACAAAACTTTAGCAAAAACTTATGTTATTACACTTAAATAATAAGATTAACAAAAAAATATATACTACAAATAACATGGGATTCAAGCATGAAATAATAATAAACCTTTTCTAGTCAATGAATATCCATCAGTATCTGACTGTGTCATTAGCAATGACGAAGGTCCAAATGCCATTGCAGTCAAACCTCTTTTACAACCTCTATCAGACAGGCGGCTTAACGTGGCGTTATTTAGAATTAATGTAATTCACTGAGCGAGATCCGAGGTCCATTGTACCTTAGATGTGTCTTCTTTTGTCTGGGGCTCTGAACAATGCTCTGTCATTTTAGCAGAAGCTAATATGATTAAAGCACTCTGACAATAGACGGTGTAATTCATTTCATCATCAGGGATTGCGGACCGGGCCACGTGAGACGGGGGGTGGGGGGGGGGGGTAGATTATTGAGGCTGCATACTAATTCAGCAACAGTGGAGAAGGCCGACAGCCAAACTGACTTCAGCTGAAAAACATCATTTACAGTTGAATCTTCAGAAAAAAGGGAACACGACTTCTTAAACTTCTACATCACACATAGGTGGAAAATCATCAATCATAAGACAGGAAGGGATTTATGAAGTGTAATAATAGCAGTAATCAGCAGTGAAGGCCTGGTTAGGAATGGGGAAGGTGTACATTTCAAGAGAGAACGCTGGCAGAGCACTCAGGGAGCCACACTTTTGGTTTTGAAATAGTTTATTCACAGAGGATTGTGCACTACAACTCTGCTTAGTCACAAGAGATTGGACACTTAGCCTCGTCTGTTTCTCATAAGCGTCTGAGCGAGGCTAGACAGTGCCATCTGACAAGTCTTTCATCTTGAGGGAGTGCCTGGCACTCTTTCCAAACTCCCAGTCATTGAAGGAATACCACTTCACATGTTTGCCTATAAAGTTACATGCCCATTAGGCCACCGCAGAAGAAGTGTGCAATATTTACCGTCTGGACGATTAGGAATAAGCCTCAAATAATATCAAATTCTGCTACCCACACCAATAAATTGGGTGTTTGCATGAGAACAAAAACACCCTCCAGTATGCTTGACAATCCTGGGCCAAGTTATGACAGAAATGCAGCATAGGTGGAAACTTACTGGAGCGTCAGGAGTTGCCAGTTTAACGGTTTTCTTTGCCCCTAAGTCTGTTTTAATACACAGTTGAATGTTTGAAATGTTGGTACCCTATCAATGTGTCAACTGTTTTGTGAAACTGTGAAGCATATTTCAATCAAATATGCTTGTAACTGTTAAAGGCTGCATGTACTAAAGTACTGGAAAACATATTCCAGGGACCAAGGTGGCTCAGCCAGAGCGGCTGGTTGCTCTAGATCAGGGGTCGGCAACCCGGGGCTCCAGAGCCGCATGCGGCTCTTTAGCGCCGCCCTACGGGCTCCTGGAGCTTTTTCAAAAATCTTGACCTTTTTTTTCCTTTTTTTTTCCTTTTTTAATCTTTTTTTTTCTTTCTTTTTTCTTTTTTTTCCTTTTTCTCTTTTTTTCTTTCCTTTTTAATCTCGACATCTCACCTTTTTCCTGAACATTTAAACTTTTTCTCAACATTTCAACTTTTTTTCACGAAATTTTGACTATTTCCTCGACATTTCTACTTTTTTCTCAACATTTCGACTTTTTTCTCAACATTTTACTTCAACATTAATCTTGGCATTTTGACTTTTTTCTCCAAATTTCAACTTATTTCTCAACATTTCGACTTTTTTCTCAACATTTTGACTTTTTTCTCGAGGTGCATAATGAAAAAAAATATCTTCCCCCAGTTATAGCTAATATAGAAACATGCAGCATGTGTTGTCTTCATTCTAAGGCTGATACAAGACTTTTAATTTTTTGCGGCTCCAGACATATTTGTTTTTTGTGTATTTGGTCCAACATGGCTCTTTCAACATGGTTGGTTGCCGACCCCTGCTGTAGACAGTTTAGAAATTGAGTCTCTTATCCACAACGAAATAATCATAATTAAAATGTTTAATTTCTCCCAAAATATGGATGAGTTCAAACTTAAATGAATCCCAAAATAACTGTCTTCAGATACAAATAGAACATGATTTGCTGTAATAGACAGGCATCCGGGGAGAGCCTTGAAAGTTAGCACTGGATTTAAGAGTCGACTATAAAACTGACTGGTAACCAGCGACAAGGTGATAAAACAGTTGTGAGTATTTCACTGCTTCCAGCTAGGAGCCTCACTACGACGCTTAAAAGAGGAATCACAATAATGTGGACAAAAAGAAATAAACAGCATGAGTAATCATCTCCAGGTCAAGCTTTGACACCAAACTTTTTAATTTTGAAATGTAGAGAAAAGCACTTTATGATGACAAGTATGCAATGGCTGTCAACAGACCTTACTCAGATAAAACACCTACATTTCACTCATGACTTGTTTGTGGAATCACATTGTCCAGGACATTATTCGATCAATCTGTCTTTCAGTTTAGTTGGACGTAAATATCTCACATCCATTTTTTCATTTCTTTCAAGCAATGAAATCTATCAAAATGTGAAATTATGAATTTTAAAGCAAGTGTATAGCTGAAGTTTGTATTCACAAAAGTCACAAATGTTGCCATAAACGGTTTGATCCATGTAGGTTCAGTGTAGTACTCGAGGTGTTAACTTCAAATCAGAGAACTGCCAAGTGTCAATACAGTTCCTAATGTGAAGATCAACATTTATGACTTTTATGAATCTAAACTTTAACTATACACTCGCTTTAAAACTTAGAATTTCACATTTTCATAAATTTCATTGCTTGAAAGACATAAAGAAATGGATGTGGGTGGCCTGTGCTACCTGCTCAGGTGCTGCTGTCACATCATCAGCTCACTCAATGCCAAGCTTTCACACCCACGGCCGTCGCCACAGCTCGGTCTGGTGATTTCAGCTCCATTTGATTTATTTTCAGTTATTCATCCTGCCACGGTATAATGGCGCTTTTCCACTAGTACCTACTCAGCCCGGCTCGGCTCGCCTAGGTTTGGTTCTTTCCCACTAGGGGTCTAACGTGCCGAGTAGATACTTTTCTGTAACTATTCTGCCGAGGTTCTAAGCTGCTGAGTCGGCTGAATCTGACATCATCACACTACAGGCCACCGATTGGTCGGGGGGTTGGAGTCAGACGTCTGAGTCAGGAGATGGAAATCAGCGAAAGAGCGAATCTGATGGCTTCTTGTTCATTTTATTCAACAGGCAATGGCAGCAAAAGTCTGTTTCTGATCCAACTCTGAGGTGCAGATGTTCATAAACCTGGTGCTGAGGAGAGAATTAAAAAGGGATGTAGACGGTGATAAGGAACGACCAGATCTACCAGGAGCTCTGTCTCTTCACAGCTGCTCACGGCTCCAGCTGACTTCTCAACAGTGCCAAGACAAACTAAAAAAAACTAAAAAGCGTCACCGCTTGAAGTTTCTCTCACTCTCATTTTTTAACTTGGTATGGAACACAAGCCACAGACCCGGCAGCACATCTATCATCTCCTCCAGGTTCTACAGTCCGTCCCACACAGTTATTCTACCGATCACGTTCAACAGATGAGTACTGAGAGGTTTTCTTTAGTGATTGTTTAAGGTTTATTAAATCTAATTCCGTTTTGCTCCACTATTCTGTCCAACTGCACTTATAAGGAGAGAAAAAAAATGCTAAAGTGCCAATTTGTGCCTCTGTGGTATTTGGTGAAACTATTTTCTGTCATAGCTGGTATTTTTATGAAGTGAATTTGTAAATAAAAACCATCTTCACTTGACCTTGGTGTAAAACTTTGGCAGTGTGCTCTAAAGTATATTAAGGTTGTTTTTTTTTAATAAAAAAAAAGCTCTTTTTCCATCATTTGTCTGTGAAGTAAGTAAATTTAAGTCACATTTGTCACATCTGTGACGCAACACTGAGGACAGAATGTCAGTTTTGAGTTAATGTCACGGTTTTTCACAGTTTTGGTATTTAGTTCCTGTTTTATTTTGAAACCCCACGTTCTTGTGTTTAGGTTATATCTCGTCTTTCCCTTGCTCCCTGCTGGTCTGTACTGTGTCTACCCTCTATGTCTTATGGCAGGTTTTTTTTAAATTTTTATCATGTTTCAATGTATATACAGTATAGCATATATATAGCATATCTACTCTTATATAGTTATTCAAGTATATTGTTATACCATTGCTGTCTATTGTTCTCTATTATATTGTAGTATTATAGTAAAGTAATGACAATAATGTAATAATATGCTTTATAATTACTTCTATTAGTACATACATACATAGTAGCACAACTAAATGCTGGGTGTTTGTTTTCTTTTCTTTTGTTTCCCTTAATTTGTTTGATTTTGACTATATTTATATATACATATAATTGAGTATTATATCACTGTATAGAACAGTTGTTAAAGTAGGTATGGGTGTTTTATAAGTAAGCTTCATTCCTACTCCGTTTCGAGCATGTTGGTGGATCCGTGAGCTCTGCCCAAGTGCTGTACACACACATATATATATATATACATATATATACATATATATATATATATATATAATTTGTATTCAGTTTTTTTACTTTTTTGTACTCTTTTTTTCTACCAAGCATGTTCGAAATAAAATTTTCAAATCAAATGTTCAGCCCTTTTTTTTGTAATTCTTGCACAGCAGCGTTTTTGTTTTTGACATCAGCGAAAGAGCGACGGCGGCTTCTTGTTCATTTTATTCGACAGGCAGCGCAAAAGTCTGTTTCATGATCCAACTCTGAGGTGCAGATGTTCATAAACCTGGTGGCTGAGGAGAGAATTATAAAATTTTCAAATCAAATGTTCAGCCCCTTTTTTTGTAATTCCTGCAGAGCAGCGTTTTTGTTTTTGAGTAAAAATAAGTTATGTTTTTGCGACTCCTGCCTCCTCGTCTCTCCTGCATCTGGATCCTACTCAGCCTCAATGTGACACAGAAGGAATCTTCTTCAGAATAAAGTTCCACGCACATACCAGCTCTTTACTGTGGTTTACTGTGGATCACTCATGAGTCTCGTGCCTCTCCAAAGTTTACTTTGGAGTGCTGGTAGGGACAGTGGCGGAGCTAGAGGGGGGGCCGGGATAGCACTGGACCCCCCTGAAATCTGATTGGTCCCCCCAAGAGCCACCCCAGATGATTGACATATCAGGGCACCGCACACATCTTGTTGAAAGGAGCCAGTTGTGTTTTGAAATCAGTGACTCGTGACTGCTATGTCCCTCCTGTACAGTAGTTGGCGCTATGTAGCACAAAGAATTGTAATCCACCTGATTAGGAGAAGAAGAAGAAGAATCACCACAGAAGAGGAAAATTTGAATTAGCGTCAGACGTTATCTTTGCTGGAGAGCCTGGAGCCAAATTTGAACTTAAAAACGGCTAAGAGATCGACAAAACAAAAAGAGGAAGCGGAGGAGAAGGATACATATCCTTGATGGACAATGAAGTCCTCAGTCACTTTTTAAAATCACTTTTGTGATCAGATAGGAGATCGTTTTACTACAAGCCATGGAATTCCAAAGGCCGCTCCACATTAACGTCTACATTTATTTCGGGTTGCCGCTTATATTTATGTATTTCTGTTTGTGAGTGAGTAACTGTGAGTGAGTGAGTAACTTTGTGAGTGAGTGAGTAACTTTATGAGTAACTATGTATGTGAGTAGCTGTGTGTGTGTGTATGAGTTTTTTGTTAAAAAATTGTTGCAAAATTTTTTTTTGTTAGTTTTTTTTACATTTTGTACTGTGTGAATTTACATATACACAAATCTCATCTCCTGTGCTTAATATGTACATTTCAACATTTAGAGACTCTGATTGTAATTGATTGTTCGAGAAACTAATTGATTGTCATAGTCTGTGGCCCCCTGAAATAGCCCTGGCCCCCTCTGGCCACCCCAAGGTTAAAAGTCTAGCTCCGCCACTGGGTGGGGATGAAAAACTCCTGAAAAGTTTCTATTGGTGGCGAGCAGGAGCAGAAAAGAGAAAAATGGATCTTTTGCAAGGTGGGATCATTAATAACGCAGCGACTGCTGTATGTCTCAAGGAACAATGGTATTGTGTAGAGAAGAGATGACGAATCCTTCCCTCTTTTCTCTCAGAGACAGCTCTGTCTATTAATGACTCGTATGACTTCATTCATTATTTTCCACAACTGCTACACTCACAAAGATTTTAATTGCCTGCGGCAATACAGTTCACCTGCGTTATTTACAGTCCGTCCCACACAGTTATTCTACCGATCACGTTCAACAGATGAGTACTGAGACGTTCTTTTGAGAAACCTTTCTTTCATAATTCCAGTTTCTCTTTTTGCACTACAATTGTACAATTAGACAAATACAAAATATGTTATGAGAAAGAGGGAGCTTTCACTGAAATAAGCTTTACCAACTTTGCACAGTGATTCAATTTCTAAATTAAAAAAATTGTGTAGTGAATTTTTTTGAGGCATAAAACTGAATGTGAAATACTTTAATTAGCTTTTACACCATTAATTCTAAAACATTTAAATGCTGCTTATTTGTTAGTTTGTTACTAATAATAATCCTGTAGATCTAAAAGTACAGTATAATTACTCCCGACTGAAGGCCAAACTTTCTCCATCATCACTGTTGATATAAAAGGAAATGATGACTTGAGTTAACTGAAATGGGAAAAATAATTGCATCATGACATTGAAAGCTTACAATTCAAAGATTTAAATAAAAGACAAGACCTAGAACAAAAATATAACTGGTGTTATGTTCCTATCTCATTCTTGATTTGTTTGGACAAATCTAAGTTGTTATGTTCCTAAAAAAGAAATAAATTCATGCTGAAAGATGAAAAAAAAAAAAATCTGAAATCTTGAAAGGGTTTGTTTGGATGTGATCAGATATGGTAATATCCATCTCTTAGTCCCTGAAGAAGGGAAGTGAAAGAAATGTTGAATACAGCATTAAAAATGACTGTTGTTGTAGACTGTTCACAGATGCGGATTAGCAGTTAGCAGAAAGTAGTTGTGTTTTAGACCAAAACTGCCACACAACCTTTTTCATTGCGTCCTTATTTATTGATCAGAAATGAGGGCAAAACTAAATGCTATGTACCTCTTCTTATCTTTCAGAAGATTTAAGAAGGAAAACAGTCACGACCTTTCAGTCTTGTCAGGAAGGGACATCCAAGGAAATTAATGCTTAGGTCAGACTGCACAATGCTCAGATAGAAGTAACTTAAATCCAGGAGCTACATACATCCTAGACCCTACTCGCCTACTGGTTTGTTTGGAAAGGATTTTTGGAGATATTGATCCTCTTCTGTCCTGCAGGACCTGAAACCCTGACTGAGGCTCACAAAACTGCATCAGAACAAACCCCAAGATTTTTGGAACAATATCGGATGGACAGATGTGACAAAAAGTGGAGTTGTTGATGCCAAGACACAATCCAGACTGAAAACCAAGCAAAATTCAGTGGCTGATATTCAGATGGCTGAACGTGAGAAAATACCAATAAAACCTCAATGAGCTGAAGAAGTGCCGTGAAAATTATGGATTCAATTTGCTTGACGTTAAATGCTGACAATTTCTACAGGAAAAAGTGAATTAAGTTATTGTGGCTGAAGGTGGCACTGCAAGCTGTTGAGTCATAGGGTACTTAGTATTACCCACATTTATGTATTCATTTATTTTTACCCTGTTTTGGTTTCATTTTTGTTAAATATGGAAAGGCGCAGGGAACACTTCATATGTTTTTTATCTGAGGTTGTATGTGCCTGATAGTAAGAACCATGGCAGTCAGAAGTTTTAGGGCGCTTTCAGACCTGTCCTGTTTGGAGCAGTTGTTCCGAAACAGGGAGCGTTTTCCCCTAAAGATCGGTTGGTTCGGTATATGTGAACACAGCAATCATGCTCGGATGCGGGACAAAACAAGCAAGCCGAGATTCGCCTAGGAGAGGTTAGGGTTAGGTTCTCGGCTAGCTTCTATTCCAGACCTGGAGCGGTTCGTTTGCAGTGAGAACATGAGAGCAACCGATTAACCACAAAAACAAACTAGCCACACTCACTTACGATGCTCCATAGTTGTTGTTTTCCCCGGGGTACGGAAGAGGAAACTCCTTCCCCGTTCATTCTTGACCAATGAGAGAATAGTTGGTTCATGGCATTTGTTAACAGCTTTGAACCGTTACAGACGGTTGCCTTGTGAACACAAACGCCACAAACGAAACAACTGTATCAATTTAGGCCCTGAATCGGAACAAAACAAACGGGCCACTGGTCTGAAAGCACCCTTAGTTTGGTACTTGACCATCTATGATCACTTGCCCTGTGTATTAATAGATTTGACCATATGTGATACTCCACATCCTTGCCTGCCTAACGTAAAGCCAGTCAGTGTGAGTGAAGTGGACATACTGGACCTACCTGTGGCTCTGCATGTGGAGCCAGCGGAATCTGCGTTACATCCAGTCGGCAGCACTGAAAAGACGTCTCAGCAGAATGCCAGAAGTGGAGACGAAGTCCTGGCATCCAGGCCCTGTGGTCTCCTCTAGCACTCAACCCCACCCTCCCACCCTCTCCAACTCAGCCCCTTATCCTTGCTCCTCTCCTCTCTTCATCCTTAACCCTCCACCCACTCCTTCCATCCCTCCTCATCTGTCCTCTGCGCTGCCCTCCCTCCCTCCCTCCCTCCCTCCGTACACCCCCCAATTGGCTGGGGAAGATGGCTTCAGTGAGTCATCCTGGGACTGAGATCAAAGGCAAATTGCAGCCACGTCTATGCAAAAATAATGTAATAAGGAAACCCCCCAGCTACGTCTTCGCCATTGATTTTTCTTTCTCTCGCTCACTGTGTCCCTTTTCTTCTAATTTTGCCGCTACACAAGACTACGCAGTGTGAAATTTGAAGAAAAAAGACCTCTTCTTAAAAAATAAATAAAAAACAGAATATGAAAATGGGGCAGGGGTGGGGGAATGATTTGGCCGTCCCTTGTTATGCCTGTTTGCATTTAGAGTCCATTTTGAGATGCGAGTCGCCCCCTTTGCTTGTGTGGAGTGCCACTTCAGGCATGGGTTCGATCTAAAGGAAGGGTTGCAATACGTTTTGCCTGTTTTTTTTCCTCAAATTAAACAAACTTGACAGGCGAGTGTTCCTCACACACAATAGGCTCATACTTGTGAAATATCTGGTATTGGGGTTAACATGTAAGTATGAAGCTAAATGGAGTTCTTCGTCAGATTACTGGCTCTCTGAAGTCAGTCGGGCCCTGCAGGAAATTGAAATGAATTGTTAAGCCAGTCTATATATAAAAGAAGCCTATGACTTTTTTTCCCCTTTTTCTTTTTAGCGAGGAATATGAATATGTGGAATAGTGCTGGAGTCATGCATTTCTGACCTGTCAGCTTGTTCACTGACAAAGCATCTCTTTTAAAAGGAAACACGCACACACAAGGCAACATGCGTACAACAAAAATACGTTTTTGTGTATCAGTTTGTGGAATTAAACTGTGGAATAAACTGTGAAATTGGAGTTAAAAGAATTTACAAACATAAAACAATTTAAGGACAAATAGAAAGAAATGGTTTATTTGACGTATAAAAGTGAAGACTGTGTTTAAAGATGACCAGCTCTGTGTGTTCTGCTATTTTGTCATGTTGTCTTTGTATGTTTATATACTTAGATATACGTATTATATTTATATCATAGTTATATTATATTTATGATAGAGCTTACATCTTGTATTAAACGGGTTATTTTTGTAAAAATGATATATATTTATACAAATTAGAGTACAGTATAAAAAATGAATACAGACTTAGTTGTGGAAAGGGGGTGGGATTAAATAAATGTATTCTTCCTCCCACTCCTTTTCGAACATGTAACTTGGAATATGTGTTTTGATGTTGGTTTTTTTTCTTTATGTGGTGGAATGCCCACCTGTATTTGTTTTCTTGTTGTTTTTTCTTGTTTTTTTTACGTGTTCAAAGTAAACGAAAACGAACGGACATGTATGACCACACACTCCAGCTCTGCAGACATCAAAACACGACTGGGGCAAAGTGGGGGTTTTATCCCCTACAGGGATGGGGGTAGTGTGCTAGAGTTGGAGCTTCTTCAACCAAAATTCAACACAAATGATTAATTCGGGCATTCGATTCCTGATGACAGATCAGAAAATCTTGGATTTCTGTGTATGAATATGAGGCCAACACGCAATGCTCCCGTCCCAGAAGTCAGATATCAGTCCAAACAGGAACCCAGTTATGTGGAAAAGTTAGCTCTGTCTTTTAAATAGATAAAGTTGAATTGAATTTTATAATTCTGCATTTCACTGTGTAAAAGCTATCATTTTTGTCCATTGTTCCTGTAGTTTCTTGTGCATGTTTGCAGGCCGGAGCCTCGGGAGCTGCGTTCTGGCCTGCGGTAATGATATTCCAGTCAAAGAGGAGTGGAGATGGACGTATCTAAAGTGTTGCAGTGATGTATTCTCCTCTTATATGTCGTCGTAAGCTCAAAAGAGAGAAGTTATATTTCTATGCCAAATAAACATGGCATATTCAAACTCTACAGTGCTCGTCTATATATTGTAATAAGGTTTGGATTACCTCGATTCCTCGATTAGTCAGTCTCTTCCACAGAGTCAGGGGTCAGAGCGTGTTTACGCTAAAGCAATCACGCTTTAGCTGTACACAAGAATCTGGGACGCTGTCCAGAGTCTGGCAGGGACGCCGTGACATCAGAGCGTAATCATCGTTGCACTTCCTCCGGTTGACGACCTTCATACTCCAGATCCAATTCTGGCTCAAACTCGTATTACTGTTATTGCTGAGAAGTAATCTCTTCACGTTGGTTCATGCAAACTTGATTCTGTGCTCTTGACTGGCCACGTCTTGGCTGACGGCCTGTTGTTAGCTCCTGCTGCAGGTTTTACAGGGTACACTGCATTTTTGTCTTGGAATTATATTTTATTAAAGAGGAGATGATCCTCATCCGTTCAGAGCTGAGTTTTCCTCCTGTATATTATTTCATGCGTTGATTAAAAATCGTTTGAACAACCTCTGAGTCACCTGCAACCAGCGTCAAGGTTAAATGAGCTAAGCTTAAAGGAGCATGAGGCTCCTTTTAAGAAATTAGACTCTCTAGCGCCACCCTTCACCACGACGGTCGTCGGAGGTACTGCAGCCAACAGCGAAGCCGGCACGGGAGAACGGGGAGAAGGTGCATGCAGCGTCATGTGACGTCACATCCGCAGGACAGCGCGGGAAACTCGGCCCCAGCATTGCAGCACATTTTGCAGCACACAGCCTGTTCAAGGCAACGGAGAGATACACTAGAGGGCTCATTCTTTTTGGTTTGGAACGCTTCATCTGACATTATTACTAGAAAACTTAAAACGTTTACGAATTTTTGTCATAAATCCGGCCTCAAGCTCCTTTAGGAGGTGAAGAAGTTATACCGTCACAACGAGGGGGGCCACCAGTGACGTAGACACAACAGCAACGCCCTTCACGCGCTGATGTCCTCCTGGTTTCAGGAAGTGGTATTTGTCTTTATTATTTGTCTTTATTAGTCTAAATCAGGGGTCGGCAACCCAAAATGTTGAAAAAGAGGACCAAAAACCCAAACAACAAATATGTCTGGAGCCGCAAAAAATGAAAAGTCTTGTATAAGCCTTAGAATGAAGACAACACATGCTGCATATTAGTTATAACTGGGGGAAGATTTTTTATTTCATTATGCACTTCGAGAAAAAAGTCGAAATTTCGAGAAAAAAGTCGAAATTTCGAGATTAATGTTGAAGTACAATCTCGAGAAAAAAGTCGAAATGTTGAGAAAAAAGTTGAAATGTCGAGAAAAAAAGTCGAAATGTTGAGAAAAAAGTCAAAATGTTGGGATTAAAAAGGAAAGGAAAAAAAGAGAAAAAAAGGAGAAAAAAAGCAGAAAAACGAAAAAGGAAAAAAGAAGAAAAAAAGGAAAAAAGAGAAAGAAAAGGAAAAAAGAAGAAAAAAGAAAAAAAAGGTCAAACATTTTTGAAAAAGTGCCAGGGAGCCACTAGGGCGGCGCTAAAGAGCCGCATGCGGCTCTAGAGTCGCGGGTTGCCGATCCCTGGTCTAAATGAATTATAACGGTTTCAAGAAATGATGAGTGTGCAGCTAATGTACATTTGAGGCATAATAAATAAGACACATATAGCTGGAAATGACCATCTGATGTCACTGAAGTAAATATGTTAAAGCTGATCGGCCTAAAATTCCTCTACAGCCGTGTTGGTGACTGATAGTCATAAAGGAAACAACTTCAAGGTCTTTCTACTAAATGTGGGTCTACAAGCGACCGAGTAATGGGGATACTTAAGTGTTGTCCACGTTGTAATTATTATTATCTTTTCATTTTTCTTATCTTTTGTACATTAATGGAGGTAAATAGATGAATATACAACATATAGATAGAGTATATAACATATTGGAGATATGACACATTTATAGTTTGATAAACAATGTCCAAATCGCAAAGCTATTGATCGGCTTCATTCACATCACTCAGAACTGCAGTGTGCACGCACACACACACACTCACACACACACACACACACACACACTCTGATCACTGTGCGTCTGAGAGGGAGCATCCGAGCATATTGAGTTGTGACTGAATATTGCGCTGATTACAAAGAAAATGCTGCAGGGATGAAATTCAAGAGACACACCTGGAGTCGAAATTGAGATATATAGTAAGGGAAAGATATACTGAGGGAAGTGTGAGTGGTGGGGAGTGTGTGCGTGTGTGTGTGTGTGTGTGTACACAAGGTGTGTGCTTTCCGACATTGCTGCACAAACCACTGGCTGAACTCCTTGTATCAAAGTGTCAATTTTACTTTAAGTGGATGCATGCTTTCAAAGAGTGTTTGTGAACTCGGTTGCGTTTGTTTGTGTCAGTCGGAGGGTGGGAGGTGGGTGAGCGGGGAGTAGTGGGGGGGGTGTGCATTAGAAAAAGGAAAGAAAACCTTTTTTTTCCCATTTGTGTGCGAATGCAGCTCTGCCAGCTCCAGTGCCCTCCGCCATGGGCACAAAGACGACAG
Source organism: Cololabis saira (assembly GCF_033807715.1). Classification (NCBI taxonomy): domain Eukaryota; kingdom Metazoa; phylum Chordata; class Actinopteri; order Beloniformes; family Belonidae; genus Cololabis; species Cololabis saira. Next base: position 37,458,465 of record NC_084603.1, read on the forward strand.
TGACAACCCATTCATTTCCCTGACGAGCTGTCGCCTGCGGGAGGATAGGTGACTTCTCCCAAGGTTATTTATGGCATTGTTGATCTCTCATTCTCAGCCCACCTCCCCAACACCACCACCCATGTCGCACAATCCCCTCCCCCTGTCCTTTGCCATCCCTGATTCCGGCAGCATTCTTCCCTTTTTCTTGCCATTTGCCCGTTTCCAGCTTCACTCGGCATTCATATTAGTCAGATTAGATTAAATCAATGCGAAGACTTGTGAAGAGTTTATGTGTAAAAATGGTAATGCACAAAAATCTGATCTCGACCTACCATGCACGTTGCTGTAGCGGAGATCCAACCTCGGACGAACAACAATGTTTCACTGTGCTGTAACTCCTTTGGACAAAAGCGGTAGTGCTTTACCAGTAGTGTGGCAGGGTTCCTACCATGCTCCTCAAAGTTACATAGTGCCAGTGAAGGCGATACAGACCCCTCAGACCATGACAGAGGTGTCATTAAACCTGTTGGAAGTTGATGTACCATCACAATGACTCTGGAAATATTAGATTAAGGTGGAAAAGTTACATTGTGCTGCTTTAATAGTCCTGTCATTGTAACGTGTTGAACTCAGAATTGTTTCAAAATTGTTTTATAACCCTTTCAGGCTGAAGTACAGGAAGAGTTGTGTCTTTAAATCCATTCATTATGTCTTACCCTATTGGCAGCTTTAGCATACACCTGAAAACATCTGCTTTTATCGAGGTCTGCACACCTGCTGATGATCAGCACATCAAAGACTCATGATTGGCAGCACCTGGCAGCAACTTACCCTCTTAAATCCCCTAAACGCAACAAGAGGGCATTAAGGCCCCGTTTCCACGCAGCAAAAACGGTGGTGTTTTCATGAGTTTTGGCCGTTTGTTTACACGAAAACGAAGCTCAAAGTCACCAAAAATGATCATTTCTGAAAACTCCGGCCAAAGTGGAGATTTGCAAAAACTGAGGGAAACGGACATTTAGGATTCAGAACGTCACATTGTGCATCAGAAACGTCATCAGCATCATGTGCTCGACCTGTGTTTACAATTAGTTTGGCCACGTGTCATTTGTTGATGTTTTTTTCCAGGATTCTGATTGGCTAGCATGACTTTATCTTCTCGTTACACTGCCCCCTGTAGGTTTGGCTGCTCATAGCACCTTAACAGCGTATTTATGCGGTTCGTGTAAATTATGGTATTTTTCAAAACGTAAAGGGGGAAATATCAATTTTTGTAAATACCCGGCTATGTGTAAAGGTGGCCTAAGTGTTAATAACGCCACGTTACAAATTTGTATTTCGTTAGTCGCCTGATGTTGCATTTGCTGAACACCCTGACCCATTACGATCAAATGATTTGTTTGTACACAAAAATCATTTGATTATAAGTGGTGGTACTAATATTTCCACGACTATATGAAATTGCTTTTACTTACAGTCCTAAATGTAAATGTAAAGTACTCGGAGAAGGCCGATAACTATCATCCCATGGAGCTTGCATGATGACAGACCTAAGCAAATCTAAGTACAGGGCTTATACCTTCACACTCCAACGTTTGGCTTCATGCACACACACCCGTACTCATAAAAGCGAGGGAAAACACTTCTTTTCCACTCATACACACGTACAACGCTTGAGTAATGTGATTTAACCTGCTCTGGTGAGCTCTGGCGGGCACTCGACATGATTAAGAGCCAATACAGTGTTGCATAAAGCCAAGCTAAAGATGTCTCTTTCTCCAAGCCGCTCCTATTTGCCTGCTCCTTAAGTCCCTCTTTGCATCTCCCTCTACATGTCTTTAAAGCACTTCTGAGGCTTCTGCAAGAGAGAACTTTACACACATCCTCCAGAATCCCTCACCGAGACCCAGGAGCCTATCAAATGTCAGTGAAATTGGAAGCTATATGGTAATAAGGTGTTTTTAAGGTCCTTTCCGAAAGGCAAAATGCTGAAAAGTTTAGACAGTGTTCATCCTTTGGGACTTTCTCTTTTTAAAGTAAAGCACCCCCACCCGCCCTTTCCCTTAAGACCGATCATTATGTGCTTGGAATCAGCAACGTGCAGATGCTGGAGAAGTTTGGAGGCCGCCAGAGAGGCAAGAGGGGGATTTTGAAGGAAAGTGGTAGAGGTAAGAAAGCACAGGCTTCTTGACCTGTCATTTTGGAACCAAGTGTGCGAATCGGCAGAAATTATACTTGTGTTTGAATGTAAACAAGCTTCATGTCCAGGTATCTTAAGAGCTGCTGAGCTATTCCTCTATATATGACTTCCCATCTCTACAGATCTCCCCTTCAATCCTCCCTCTCCCATCCCTTCTTCCTTTATTCCCTCCTTCTTACCTCCCCCCTCTTTCGCTCCAGTGTTGTCCTGCTGTTTGCTCTCGGCGAGGCAGGCATCATCTCGTATACATGGCGTGGTGTGTGATGTGGGACTGTGGTAATGCAAGCATCTGCTCAGGGCTTTTGTGTTCAAAAGATTCAATTAAAAAATAATTACCAAAAGATTAGTGGTAGTCCGGTACGACTGTACTGTTTGAATAGATGTTTCCTTTTTCATCTGCAGTAATAATAGGATGCTTTTTTTAATTAAAGAAAAGAAGTTGAAGGAGATGAAGTAAAAGAAGAGGAGAGCGAAGGAGAAAGGCGGACCCGCCTCAGTACACCCTGTCTGAAGGCAAAGTTTGTTTGATGTGCAGCAAAATTAAATATTTTTTTGATCTAACAAATTAATTTTCACCCCCTATCCCCCCTTCTCAGCCCTTCGTGTCCTCCCTCTTCCTTTTTTTCTGTAAGGAGATAAAGACAATTTAATTTAGATACCAACATGGTAAGGAGCACAGCACAGCACACACACACACACACACACACACACACACACACGCACGCACACACACACACACACACACACACACACACACACACACACACACACACACACACACACACACACACACACACACACACACACACACACTGTCTCCTCTGGTCAGCCCTGATGAGAATCCGGCAGCAGCTCAGCTCTATCCAGACTGGGAGCGTGACAGGGAGAGGGAAAGTGGAGAACCACGCTGTCACATGGAGAGGAGGAGGTGGAGAGATGAACGGGCATGAAGGAAAACAAGGTCACGAGACTTATCTGAATGATTGAAAACAATGTTTCGGGTTATTTTACTTTGTGTTGAGTGCATCAGCGTAGTAGTTCATCCAAATAGCCAGTTGATGTCACTAATTCTCCAGGTGGGGCATACATACACATACACACTTTCGCACGCGCACACACACACACATAAACACACACACACTAAGGTTTATTTTAAAAAACTTATAAAAGGCACTTTTCTTGGCACTCAAGTGCCTTTCAGAGCCCGCAGCAGTTGTTTATCGCGGTGGGGTTGGAGGGGAAAACGCTGTCATACTCCTGCTTCACTGTGATCTGCATGGAGCAGCAGCTCTGTATGGAACATGCATTTAACACAATTCAGCCTGTTTGAGGTTTAAGAAACTCCAGAAGACATACTGTAGGTGGGTAACTCCACCATCACCGGGATTTGACTGAATGCCTGAGAAACACAGCACCGTTTTGAGGTTCATTAGCAGTGGGTAAGGGACTGGGTGTTTTAAGAGTGACCAGGAATATGTCAAAGTGTATTGTCATCGGGGGAAAAGAAGTGGAGGTGGACGAGAAGGATAAATACCTCTGGGTTCACCTGGACAACAGACTGGACTGAAGTCACAGATGCGCTGTCTGCAAAGAGGAACAAAAAAAAAACTGTATTCCTTGTGGAAGCTCGGGTCTTTCAGTGTCTACATAAAAGATGCTGCTCATCTTCTAATGGCGCTTTTACACTAGTACCTACTCAGCCCGACTCGCCTCGCCTCGCCTCGGTTTTGCGCTTCTCCACTAAGGGTTGAGGCGTGCCGAGTAAATACTTTTTCTGTAACCATTCTGCCGAGGTTCTAAACGGCTGAGTTGGCTGTATCTGACATCATCACATACAGGCCACCAATTGGTCGGGGGGTTGGAGTCAAACGTCTGAGTCAGGAGGAGGAAATCAGAGAAAGAGCGACTCGCGGCTTCTTGTTCATTTTATTCGACCATCGCAAAAGTCTGTTTGGTGATCCAACTCTGAGGTGCAGATGTTCATAAACCTGGTGCTGAGGAGAGAATTAAAAAGGGATCTAGACGGAGATAAGGAACGACCAGATCTACCAGGAGCTCTGTCACTTCATAGCTTATCGCGGCTCCAGCTGACTTTTCAGCAGCACCGAGACAAACAAACAAAAGAAAAGCTTTGCCGCTTCTTTCACTCTCACGTTTTCAACGTTTTTAACGTTTATAACTTGATATGGAACACAAGCCACAGACCCAGCAGCACATCTATCATCTCCTCCAGGTTCTACATCTTTAGTGTTGTTGTCTTCTTCGTTTAGATCACACAACCAAATAAGTCACAGCAACTTCGCTCCAACCTCCTACTTCTGATCTGGATATTGAAAGTAAACGAGGGCAAAGCGAGTCGAGTCGATAGGAAGTGTGGCGAGTCGAGTCGAGCTGAGTAGGTACTAGTATAAAAGCGCCATTAGTGACTTTGGCCTATATTTAGCGAGTTGTCAGACCGCTCTACTTGTAGTTGTTTTTTTCTTCAAGGAACTGAATTGCAACAAATCTAGCAACTTTTTTCAGGTGTGATTGAAGACTTTAGTAGACTCTAAGTGGAAGGCTTATTTTGTTCTCACTCTTCTCAGTGAGCAGCCCGTGCTACCGTTGGCCCCTCCCCAGTACCAGGCGGCCCAATCCTCCAGTAGCAGTGGCTTTCAGCTGCTTTCAGCGGTGATCACAGCGGGAAACGGTCCACACTGCTTTGTGAAGCCAAAGCTGGCTGATATTGTACTTACGGAAGAGTATTAGGGCCATGCACGAGAAAAAATATTTGAGAGGGGAAGATTTTTTTTTATTGTGCACTTTGAGAAAAAAGTCGTACAATTTCAAGAAAAAAGTCAAAATGTCGAGATTAATGTTGAAATACAATTTATTTTTCTCGAAATTGTACTTCAACATTATACTCGACATTTTGACTTTTTTCTCAACATTTCGACTTTTTTCTCGAAATTGTACTCCAACATTAATCTTGACATTTCGACTTTTTTCTCAAAGTGCATAGTGAAAAAAAAATCTTCCTCTAAAATATTGTTTTTATTTTTCTTCTGCCTGGCCCTAATACCCTTCCGTATGTGCTAGCCCAGCAACATTGAGTAATACATAACCATAATCATTCATAATTCTAATTCATGTAATGATAAGAATGAATATTCAATAGTGCTGCACTGATCTATAGTCCGGACAAAGGAGGAGGGTTGAAATTGAAAAAAAAAAAAAAAAAATTATTGACAAAAGTAAGTTCATTTGTAGTTCTAAACATTTTTATGGATGTTTTTTACTCCCTTTTTTAAATTTCTTCCATAACTTTATCCTTCTCTCCAACAGCATTTATTACACTTATAGACAAACTGTAAAGCCAATAGCTACCGTACTTTACACCAATTCAGTGTCATCTGTCCACAGGTCAAGAGGTTTTGTGGTTCATTCAGATGCAGTTTTGTGGACCTCAGTTGTGCTTCTAGTTTCTTTTGTGACAGAAGAAGCTTTCTCCTGGCAACCCTTTTTCAGTGTTCTTCTAATTCTGCCATCATGAACTTTAACATATAACATACTCGGTCAGGTAAACACAACAAGAGGGTACTAAGTGTTGCCCCTAATAACGCCACGTTACAAAAGTTGTATTTCGTTTGTCATCTGATGTTGCATTTGCTGAACACCCTGACCCATTACGATCATATGATTTGTTTGTACGCAAAAATCATTAACAACTATGTGAAATTGCTTTTACTTACAGTCCTAAATGTAAATGTAAAGTACTCGGAGAAGGCCTAACTATCATCCCATGGAACTTTATCCTCCAACAGCATTTATTACACTTATAAACAAATTGTAAAGCCAATAGCTATTTTCCTTACTGAACAGTACTGATACTCCCCAGCATTTCAGAAGTGTCTGCAATTCAGGAACTTTTCAAATTGGACAGCAAATGCAATGCTTCAGCAGCTGCTACTGCTTGAAGTTTGGGAATTGCGGACTTAGAAGCTCAACAACATCATGACAGAAGAGAAAAAAGAGAGGAACAGAATAAATGACCAAAGTGAATGTTGGACAGTGTTGGAAAATAAATTTAACCTCCACACCTACAGGAAAACATTGACGGATAGAATTGTAATAATTGCTGTATGTCAATTTAGCATTTAACTGCAATTTCATTTAATTTTTTTCATTTCTCATTTATTTGTTGTAGAGGGACAATGTACATTAATGAACATTTTAAAAATGTAAATGCACCCAATTGTAGCCAAAAGGCTTATTTCCATTGGCAGTCCCCCTGCCAATATGAATATATGAAATTAAAGCTGCAAGCAGCGATGAACGCGTGCAATTTTCACCAATAAAAGTCAAGGAATCAAAACTAAGTCCGATGACACCACCCATGAGACTTTATGTCAAACCATTCAAAAGTTATGGCAGAAAAATAGGAACTATCAAATATCAGATGAAGGGGCGGGGCTAATTTGCACCAATTATGTTCAAGGACTCAAAACCACGTCCGATGACACCACCCACGACTCCTTATGTCAAACCATTGAAAAGTTATTGCAGAAAATAGGAACTATCACATATCGACCAATCAGAAAAAGGGGCAGGGCTAATTTGCACCAATTAAGTTGTGGTTCCCAAGAACCAGAACCAAGCAAGGTGAGGCAGCGTTCAGTTATTCTGCTCCTCACCGGTGGAACAAACTTCCTGTAGACCTGAGGTCTGCTCCAACTGTCAGTTCCTTTAAATCAGGATAAAAACATTACTGTTTACTGAAGCGTACTCTTAAATTAAATACTTACCTGCTGTACTCTACTGCCCTTACTTTTTAACAACTTGTGCTTTTTATTATCTTATCTCTTTTCTTATCACTTTATTTCATTTTATTTGTTACTTTTTATTATTTTACCTCTTTTCTCATCATTTTATTTAATTTTTTTGTTATTTACTGTTTAATTGTGTCTTGCTGCTTTTAATGTTGATGTAAAGCACTTTGAATTACCTTGTGTTGAATTTTGCTATAGAAATAAACTTGCCTTGCCTTGCCTAGGACATCATTAATTGTAAAGTTATTCTTATATGTTCTCCTCTGGTTTTTCCAGATATTGGTCTTGGTTTATGATTTGCTGATGCTGACCCCCGTCCCTGGCCAGGTGTTGTTTTTTTACGGATGATTAATTGCTGCTTCCCTGGGGAGGGTCGCTGTTCTTTGCCGGCTTGTTTTTCATTTGTTTTTTTTTTTCAAATGCTTGGCAAATGTTGCTTGACTGACTGTAACTACTCAATAGACTTATCATAAAACTGGATTTATTATTATCTTTTCCACGATGCATCTGTTGGGAAACAGGTGTACAAGAACCACTTTCCTACTCATCCTCAAATCACAGAAACAGATCTTGCTTTTAATGTAGCGTGGATGGATTATGGGATGCAGGGGCCCCGAGGCCCAGGGGATGCACCGAGGCTGGGCCACACCCACTCTGTGAGAGCAAGATTCTTATTTTCCCTGTCCATTTGGTTACTTCAGTCACTAATTCTATTTCCATTACCTTTGAAAATACACAAATTGGAATTGCAAATAGAAAATACACTTAATGGAAACATCTTGATCATCATCAAATATATCACAAAAGGTTGCATAAAGTGGTCTTTTCAGGTGATTTGAAAAAATTAGTAGTTCAGAAAACTACAGTGAAAACACGTTTTCGCATCTACATAATCAGTAAAGCGTCACCAGGGCTTTCCTGCAGGTGCTGGCTCCCATGGGTGTGATGCACCAGCTCAACAAGAGGCGTCATTTCCTCACATAACCCGTTCAAAGATGCACAATAAGGCCCCGTTTACACGGAGCAAAAACGGGGGCGTTTTCATGCGTTTTGGCCGTTCGTTTACACGAAAACGCAGCTCAAAGCCCCCAAAAACGATCATTTCTGAAAACTCCGGCCAAAGTGGAGATTTTCAAAAACTCTGTTTTCACGTTTGCGTCTAAACAGAGGAAAACGAAGGAAAATGGAGGAAAACAGAGGAAAACAGAGGAAAACGGAGATTTAAGCTTCAGAACGTCACATTATGCACCAGAAACTCACCAGCGTCATGTGTGCAACCTGTGTTTACAATTTGTTTGGCCACCGTCAATATTTTCTTGTATTTTACCTGTTTTATATTCTAAAGTCACACTTAAAAGTAACTCCACTTCTCTGTCACTCCAAACGAAAGACTCTCGTTCCGTCTTGGAAGTAAAGCCTGAATTATGGTCCCGCGTTAAATCGACGCAGAGCCTACGGCGTAGGGTACGATGCGCGCCGTACGGTGTGCGTCGCCGCGTACCCTACGCCGTAGGCTCTGCGTTGGTGCAACGCGGAACCATAAATCAGCCTTAACTGGAAGTTACACGTGTCATTTGTTGATTTTTTTTCCAGGATTCTGATTGGCTGGCATGACGTTAACAGCGTTTTCATGCGGGTCCGTGTAAACGAGGATATTTTTGAAAACGTAGAGGGGAAAATATCCGTTTTTGTAAATACCCAGCTACGTGTAAACGTGGCCTAAGTGAATCTTGGACAATGTTAACCTCCACGCCTGTCAGCGCACCTACTGAACTGTTCCTTTGACCCATCGTAAGGTTCAGGATCTACTGCTCCTCCATGAAACCAGGAGTAGAGAGTAGTTTAACATTCTATTGTAATATAGCATTTTATAGTTGTCTTTTCATAGTTTTTCTTTGTGTGTGTGTGTGTTTGTGTTTGTCCTCCTCGTGTTGTCTGTTCTCGGTTGTAGTTTTGAATTCCTTGTTCTTCAGCCAATAGTTTTACATCTCACAGTTGTAATTTAGGTTTTTTCTTATTTCTTTCCCATATCATTTGTACGTCTGTCATCATTTGGTGTGTATTTTGTTCCACCTTTTATGGAAATGTGGTCTGTAGTCATGAAGTGAAGCTTGAATCTAGCCTCTTTGTCAAGGAATTTATGATTATCATGTTTGCAGGAGTAAGACCCAAAATGCAGGAGATTAAAACTGAAGAATAAAAGATGCTGCTGAAGCAGGATAATAACAATAATATTGATAGCCTTTTTAAAGAATCGAAAAAGAAGGAAAAAAAACTCCAACAAAACGGAAAAGAAAGCAAAAGATCAGAAGAAAACAGAGTGGGAATGACAGGAAGTATGACGGATACATGACAAACAAACAACAACGACAAGTGAAGGCGTAAAAGCGCAGGACTACACACACACTCACAGACCACCTGCCGAGACGCAGTTGTAGACAAATGTGACAGAGCAGGACAACAAAAGCCAGAACTGGGAAAACACTTTCAAAATAAAATAAGAAATCAATCCAGGCACGAAAATGGACATACACTGTGTTTGCTGCCATAAAGAAAACTGCAAAAGAGAAATAACACCGGAGGTATAGCCCAAAAGATAAAAGGAAAAGGAAAAAAAGCTCAAACTCTAACAAAATAAGAAAACTAAGAAAGACTTAATTATATCCAAATCACTTTCTTATATTATGCTCCCCTATACTGTTATGCAATGCTAGCAGTAGTTTACGCTGAAATATAACCATTTAGTTACTGTAACTGAAGTCTAAGGGTGCCTTCACACCTGTCCCGTTTGGAGCAGTTGTTCCGAAACAGGGAGCGTTTCCCCCTAAAGATCGGTTTGTTTGGTATTTGTGAACACAGCAATTGCGCTCAGATGCGGGACAAAACAAGCAAGCCGAGATCTCCTAGGAGAGGTGGTCTCGGCTCACTTCCATTCCAGACCTGGAGCAGTTCGTTTGCAGTGAGAACAGAATCCACACAACAACCGGTTAACCACACAAACACACAGAAACAAACTAGCCACATTCGTTTACGATGCTCCATAGTTGTTGTTTTTCCCGGGGTACAGAAGAGGAAACTCTTTCCGCGTTCATTTCTGACCAATGAGAGAACAGTTGGTTCACGCATGGCATTTGTTTGCAGGCTGGAGCTTCGGGAGCTGCGCGCTGCCCTGCGGTCCCCCCCACCCCTCCCCTCCCGGTCATCCTGTTGCTGCTTCCACATGCCTGCTGTGTGCTGCTGACGTCCCCGACCCCCCCAGTCTGGCCTTTGGCAGGAGGATCCCCCCTTATGAGCCTGGTCCTGCTCAAGGTTTCTTCCCTCCTAAAGGGGAGTTTTTCCTTGCGACTGTTTGGCTTAAGGTTTTTCTCCCACTAGGGGAGTTTTTACCTGCCATTGTTTATGCAATAATTGCTTAGGGGTCATGTTCTGGGTTTCTGGAAAGTGTCTAGAGACAACTTCTGTTGTATTAGAAGCTATACAAATAAAATTGAATTGAATTGAATTGAATTTGTTAAAAGTTTTGAACCGCTACAGACAGTTGCCTTGTGAACACAAACACCACAAACGAAAAACGGAACAACTGTATCGATTTAGCCCCTGAATCGGAACAAAACAAACGGGCCACAGGTCTGAAAGCACCCTAAGAGACCAAAATAGAAGTCATAATGCCCACAGGATAAGTTAATCTAAAGCAACATGATCACCATTGGGTCTTGTTTCCTAAAAAAACAGCTTCACTGAGTCGTTAGCATGTCTGCGGGATCGTACATGTAGCCAAGCACGGAACGTTGCTAAAAGGTAGCTTCAATCTGACTCAGACCATCCTGTGACCTTCACCTTCCACATCTCAACAGACCCTTTAGAAAGCTCCGTTTCATAAGTGTCATGCTCGCCAAATGAAGCATTTGCTAAATCATCCCACCTTCACACTGTCATCCCTCAATTTACTGAACAGCAGACCCACGTCGGCGGACCTTAACACACATGCACACGTTTAACCTGATGGGAACTGAACAGGTCTGTGTTATGTCTGACTAAATAATTTGCGACAGCAGTTTTACTAAGTTGAGGGGCTATAAAGGTTATGGGGACTTTGGAGCTCCCCCAAAGGATTGAATAACTTTAGGAGCCTTTTCTCTCGTTGCATTCAAGTTGTATATATCATGGCTTAACTGCCAGAGAGCAGGTATTTTCTGCCTCATATAGACTAAATAAATCCCAGGTTTTACTGCTGGTTCATTTCTATGTTTTCCTTTATGTTTTTAGAGGATGATATTAGGAGCTGTTTTCATGGACAGATATATATACACACACACACACACACACACACACACACACACACACACACACACACACACACACACACACATACATACTAATGGATGTATAAAAGGTGATGTATGTGGTCCAGAGTGGTTATTAAAGAAAGGGCTTACAGTAAGAGTGGGTTTATCGTGAAAAAATAGGAAATAAGCATATAAATACATGGAAAATATAATTAAAAAAATTAAAGCTGCAAGCAGCGATGAACAGGCCCTCGCACCCTTGTGCACGTTCAGGGCTGCTGCATTGGAAGCTTGTATGACTTGCATGTAGATTCTTTTTTTTGCAGATGAAACCACCCACGACTCTCTATATCAAACCATTCAAAAGTTATGGCAGAAAGAAAGAATTATCAAATATGGACCAATCAGATGAAGGAGGGGCGCGCTTTTTGGCATCTATCGTGGCCACGGTAACGCTTTTGACTGAGAAAAGTAATGGGCCGACTTCCTGTTCGGTTTCGGCCATGGCGCCGAGAGACTTTTCTTTAAGTTGCGACATGATACAGGTGTGTACCGATTTTCCTGCATGTACGTCAAACCGTATTGTGGGGCTTGAGGCACAAAGTTTTCTAGGGGGCGCCGTTGAGCCATTAGGCCACGCCCATTAATGAAAATATCACATTTTTCGCCAGGCCTGGCCTGCGTGCAAAATTTGGTGACTTTTGGGGCACGTTTAGGGGGAAAAAAGGCCCTCATTTCGTCGCAAGAAAAATAAAAACAAGGGAAAAAAAACAGATACAATAGGGCCTTCGCACTGTAATTTCTCGTGCCCTAAATATAGAAACATATAATTGACCGGTAAGGAGAAGGAGATGTAAGTTGGTATGTTACATTGGGAGAATTTTATAGAAGCAGGTTGTTCTAGCATGATGGTTTTATGTGCTATTATTAGTTGCAGTGCCTACATCTTTGTTTTGTTTGTGTTTTTGTCGCTTTTTCAGAGGCCTTGAGCCAAAATAGTGAAGAATAAAAAAAAAAGACAGTTTTTGAGGGTCGTGACCAGGGTGAAAAAATTTGTGAGATTATTTTTCCTTGATATATTTAGTTGAACAAGAATTAAGAAACAAGGTTGCATTCTTATGATTGTCATCATCTGTCTTCCGTCTGAAATATGTAAGACCACAGTTACAGATTTCACAAATAAGTGAAATAATATATATATATATATATTGTATATTGTATATTGTATATGTTAATGTCATACAGATGCACAAGAGGCTGTGGTGTTACTACCCACTTATTTTGGAGTGAAAATGTTTTCTCAGCATTTCTTAATATCTGCCCCCAAATGATGTTATCCTTACAGGGTACGATATTTTGCCTTTCCATGTGTTCTGACTTTTCTGGTATGACATAATGATGAATCGTGATCTCACACACAACAATGAAAAGATTAGGTGGAGTTGCGCATCATAACAAAGTGTACAAGAAACTGGATCTGTGAAGTCCTGTAGACTCTGGCTTGCCAGAACTTTGAAAGATCGTTAGCTCTGTCTTATGTAAGTTAGGAGGCAAATTTTCGTATAAGGTCGTGGTCTCCACGCAGTGCACGTTCCTACAAGCTGTCACCCTGTTGGACACATTTGAAGACTCTTGGCTGTGCTAACCTAAACTGAGGTCTGTCTGTGGCAGTATCCCTTTATTTTTATGAAACGCCACTCTCTGTAACTGTCAGTCTGAAATAATCACAACCGTTTGGAGTTATGCTGGCTGCGGTGCTACTCTAGCTGTACCAAAGAAAGTAAAAATAAGATGGTTGGAAATTAGAATAATATGGTCACTTTATACATAAAAGGATCAAAAGGATGGAATGTTTAAGTTCTTCTCTGGTCCTGCGCTTTTCCTCTCAGCTCTCTGTTCTCTAACGCTTGTTTCACCCCCTCTTTTTTTCCTCTCCCTGTGTTTTCCTCTCTCTGTGCTCTACATGTGTGTAGAGTATTACAATCAGGGGTATAAGCAGGCCCGAACCTGGAACTAAGTTCTGGTAAAAGAATATAAGACGAGATAATGTTAAAAAAAGAACAGTTGATTCTCAAAATCCACAAATCTCATCGTATCATCTTTCACAGCACATTATCTATGTTTTTAACCGCTCCTAAGTCATTCTAAATGACGTCTGACTCGTTTAAGTCTGTGTTGTGATTGTCACCACAGCTAGCTAAAGTGAGTGATGGCATCTGTTGACTTATTTCCACGTCTGTGGGGCTTTACTGTACAGTAATTTATCACAATACCTTTTAAGTGTGTGTGGAGTTTGTATGTTCTCCCCGTGTTTCCTTGGGTAGCTAACGTGAGCTACCCTCACAAAAACATGCAGCAGTCCTGGGCTATACATGCCGCTCTGGCCAGCCGGGGCGCCAGATGGGGTGGGGAGAATCCGGCCGGAATAAGGTGATCCTTCCACGCGCTACGTCTGGCCAGAGAAGCCCCACCCTGTCTGGTGAAAAGAAGCGGCCTGCTCACTCCTCAGGTTAAGGAGGAGACCTGAGCTCAGTGTAGGGCCCTCCCGGGGTTGGTAGAGGGAGCAATGACCAGGACTGACTTAGGTAGGAGCACTGGGTGATAAAAATGGGAAAGAAATCGGGATAAAAAAAACAATACCTTTCAAGAAATGTCTTTTCGATTCTCACACCCAAATGAACAGCAGTCACCAAAACATGATCTGTGTTGACTATCAAACCCACATAATGCTGAGCTTCCTACAAAGTTAGTAACTGTACAAGTACCCGCAATGCAATCTCCACCTGCACCGAAACTGCTGGGAACCGAAAAAATAGTAATAGTATGCCTCCTGAACGCCTCCCCGCTGAGGTTTTCCAACCATGTCCCACAGGAGACCCAGGACATACGCCTTAGGATCCCTCCAGATGAGCTGGACTAAGTAGGTGGAGAGAGGGAAGTCTGGGCTTCCCTGCTTAGGCTACTGCCCTCTGTGACCCGACCTTGGAGAAGCAGAGGAAGATGGAAGGATGGATGGATGGATGCATTTACTCTTATAGCATTTTACCCCTTTGATCCCCTCCAAACTCCACCCAGTTAGAAGCAAAGAACAAGACACAACATTGTAGAGTTCCTATTGAAGTCTTTTCAAAGTCAAAGCCAAAAAGCCCATTGAATCATTGATTTGTGACAATGCTTTAACATCTCTTTAAAAAAAACACCTAGGTCCAAATCTCAGTGCCCTAAGTGATCAGTCATAGCCCCTTGACAGTACTATTCAAAAGTTGAGTGAAAAAAATCTTCCACGGATACCAGCCAGATAACAGCCTGATACCAGCAGTCACAGGCATCTTTTCACAACTTTCTGGCATATCCTTATTGTCGTGTCAACTCCACAAGTTGATCTAAGAAAACTCAGTTAATGTGGTGTCCAGTCTACTGTGTGTCTGAATTAAACACTAAAGACTATTAGTGTAAATGTGACCCTTGACAACTGAATGCTTTTGCTACTTATTTTCCTAATTTCCTGTCCCATGCTTATTCGGACACAACATTAAATAAAGAAAACCAAAAAGTTCATCACCTTCCAGGTGGAAGAGGGAGTAAAGGTACATTTTAGAGAGGCCGACTGAAGTGAAGCAGTAGAGAGAGAGAGATGTCATTGGCTCCAAGTCCCTGTGGCTTTGTTACCTCCATGCTCTGTAGCACAGGGCTGACGGGCCCTCAAGCACCACGCAGCACATTCACACACAAAACCTCACACTCACCCACGCTGTGTTTGGCCTGTCAGCCATGGCAGCACCTGTCAAGAGCTGACCACTTCATCTGCAGCCCCAGAGAGAGGAAGAAAGAGAGAGGAGCTTGGCCCTCTCCAGACACACAGCAAGGGACGCAAAAGACTGACCTCCCAGCCTGGATGGGACTTATTCTACTGTAAAACCCAACACAAGCTACATGTGCATTACAAAATACTGGACACATTTACCCTTATGAATAACAATGTAAAATATCCACAACTTAGTCCAACCAAGGAAACTGGAGATAAAGTTATCCTAAAATGATCATTTAGAATTAAATGGATTACAGGTAATTACTGAAAGATTGCAAACTTTTCAAGCCTGAAATCCTCATTACAAATATTCACAGTGGAGGATTAAGCTGTGAGCATGAATGTTGATGATTTATCATTTTGATTTGTTCCACTGACCCGGAACAGACACATGCAAGGTTTTATTGTTATTGCTATAACAATAGTGGAACCCTTTGTCACATTTTTTGAATTAATTTTAAATAAAAGGGACCATAATTTTCCTCAAGTGTTGAAATATAACTTTGTCCCTCTTGCTTTTATATAAATCATTGTAGGATTGGTCTACCTTTGTACATTCAAATGTAGGAGAGGAAGTTATGCAGGCAGAGGGGATGTTCTACTCATACATTAGTTATGTTAGTGCCGTCTGGATAGACCCTCTAGGTCAAGCTCGCAGAATGGTTGAGGAGCAAATCATTAGCACTGGATTGTTAAGTGTGAACAGCTTAAAGATCCCCTACAGACACTCCTTACATCCCAAATATTCAATGGAATCTCCATTTGAGCAATTGCCAATGAGAGAACACGGAATGGGCTTACATCAGCATGAGAAAGGAGATCCTATTAAACAAAGCAGCAGACACAAAATAGGTAGGTAACTACTTTTTCAGTTCAAATGATTCGTAACTCCCCTGCTGTCTGTAGCACAGTTAATCTGCCACTCGTATTAAATGATACAGTTGTGTTTTTTGTTGACAAAAGTGGTTTGGATACCAGTTGGGTGATCAAATCACTGACCACTTTTGCAAAAGATCATGGTGTTAATAAGACCTACTGAAGATCCCCTCTTCAATCACCCTCCACACTTCAGCTGTGCATTCACAGTAATTCCAGACACAATATCCCCTTCCCTAGTGTGTATTTTCACAAAGGCATTATGGAAACAGTCCTATTCCTTTACTTAGCCGTCAAAGGACAGCAACAAGTCTAATTAAAGCAGCAAGCAGCGATGACCGGGCCCTCGCACCCTTGTGCACGTTCAGGCGTGCTGCAGTGGAAGCGCTTGTATGACTTGTAGGACTCAAAACCATGTCCGATGACACCACCCACGAGTCTTTATGTCAAACCATTCAAAAGTTATTGCAGAAAATAGGATCTATCAAATATCGACCAATCAGAAAAAAGGGCGAGGCTAATTCAGGCAAATGAAGGTCAAGTACTCAATACCGAGTCCAATGACACCACCCATGACTTTCTATGTCAAACCATTCAAAGGTTACAGCAGAAAATAAGGACTATCAAATATTGACCAATCAGAAGAAGGGGCGGGGCTAATTCAGGCCAATGAAGGTCAAGTACTCAATACCGAGTCCGATGACACCACCCAAATGTCTTAATCACAACCCGTTCAAAAGTTATGGCAGAGAATAGGGACTATCAAATATTGACCAATCATAAGAAGGGGCGGGGTTAATTTGCACCAATTATGTTCAAGGACTCAAAACCGAGCCCGATGACACTACCCATGACTCTTTATGTCAAACCATTTAAAAGTTATGGCAGAAAGTAGGAACTATCAAATATCGACCAATCAGATGAAGGGGTGGCGCGCTTTTTGGCGTCTATTGTCGCCACGGTAACGCTTTTGACTGAGGAAAGTAATGCCCATCATCGCAGGATCAAGACGCACATTTTGATGTATAACACACCTGGGAGCACGTTACGGTTCGGGCGAAGAAACGGTCGAAAAAATGACATAAATTCCTGTTTGGTTTCAGCCATGGCGCCAGGAGACTTTTCTGTAAGTTGCGACATGATACAGGGTGTACCAATTTTCGTGCATGTACGTCAAACCGTATTGTGGGGCTTGAGGCACAAAGTTTTCTAGGGGGCGCTGTTGAGCCATTAGGCCACGCCCATTAATGCAAACCTTTAAATATCAAATTTTTCGCCAGGCCTGGCTTGGTGCAAAATCTGGTGACTTTTGGGGCACGTTTAGGGGGGCAAAAAGGCCCTAATTTTGTCGGAAGAAGAAAAAAAAATTAATTCCTACAGATACTATAGGGCCTTCGCACTGTAAGTGCTCGGGCCCTAATAAAAACTAACAACTATGGTCACTGCCTTATTTATTTATTTGGGGCTGAATAAAAACACAGCAATGAATAAACGAGAATATAAAATAATGTTCCCGGCTGTTCCCATTGGACAGTGTGATTGCCTCAGCTTTCCCATTCCCATTTCTATTTGGGGTGCTACCACCGCTGAAGCAGGGATACACCTGCCTGGCTTCAGTAGAAGGAAGACACTAGCTGGCTTCAACTGACGGGGCTTCTCCAGGTTGGTAAGCATGACAGTAGGATTTGCTCAGTGGCTGGCACGCAATTCAAGTGACAGAGATTCAAACATAGCCTGGTCAGTCAGTCTTCGCCGCTGTTCCACTTCTGTGTAGTTTCCATATTGCAGTGAGAGAAAGGCCCTACAGAGGTGGAAATAACCAGCTTCTTGTCATGTAGTGTCTAAAATTATTTTGCAAGATGGATAAGCCGCAAGTGGAATGGTTGAAGCTCTGAGCCAATGCCTTATCACCACCAACGCTAACATTTGCACATTTTTTAACCAAAATGTTCTCACATTTTTAAAGTGGAAGTCGATTGAGATTGATAAGCTTTAGCAGCCAGCCTCTAGAGGTCAGTGGAGGAAATGCAACAAATCTTGGTTCCCCATGAGCCTCAACACGGAAGTTACATGGTTGGCGCTTGCTGTGAACACAATAAAATATAAATTTGTGTTTGGTAGATTATTTCTTTTTTGGAACAATGCTCCTTGGTAAAAAATCTAATACAGCTGGGAAGCCTGTTTATTTCCCTTTTTAAATGGTGCCACATTTATAAGGAACATGCATTTGTGGGCTGACCAGCATAGATATCCAGCAAATATATATATACATACAGTATATTTATAATCATTTCAATGTAGAGAAGATGAGGTATCTTTAATGGATTTCAGGTCTGAGGGTTGAAAGTTTCCTGGATCGACTCAATAAAAAAACTTCATTTATTTAATGCAAAGGAACTTAAAAAAGTAGTGCTTCCAATGTGTTTGCAATCTGTTAGAAAAGCAGTTTCAAGTCAGCTGTTTCTCTCTTTGATTTGTCGTGTTGTCACTGTTTTGCACACTGAGTAGATTACATTTCCTCTTTGGTCTACTGGAGCATTCATTAAAAAAGGATAGATTTAAGCAAAAGTGTAGAGAGCCCCAGAGAAGAGGGATTAGGCTTCTCAGTGTTTGTTGGAGACAGAGAGCAGTCAATGCATTGTTTACCTCCTGTTTTATTCCTGGGCTTATTGGCAAAGCTTCTGTCTTAACTGAGCATTGATTGTTATTTATTAGTGGTGTCTAGAGTATAGCAGGTTGCTTGAAAAAAATTGGATTTAACAGAAGGCTCTCTGCTGATGCATGCATACATGTATGTAAGGCGACGATTTAGTCATCCTTCTTGATGACACCTGCTGCCTAGAATTGTCTGTATTTATTTAGATTTCATCCACTTTAAAGCTGTTCCAAAGTTATTATGGGCATGCCAAGTAGTGGCATGACCATATTGCAATCGTCCAGAATGGCCCAAAGGGCAATGTTGCTAGCATTTTGCTAACGAGCTAAAGTCGCAAAAGTCCCACTGCGCACCAGCGGGTGTACAGGATGACCCCGCTCTGATATGGTAAAAAATAATCCCCAAAAAATAAAACACGCCCGAAAAAACAAGAAAAACATGAAAAAGAAGGCGATATAATAGTATACAGAAAAGGTTTCCCTTTTCTTCTTATTATTCCGCACGCTTTTTTCGTCCATTAATGCGGCCCGAACCGCAATGTGCATCCATGCATGGCATACATCGTTGGATGTGTCTCCATCGTGCATCGAAAGGCAATACTTTTCTCAGCCAAAAGCGTTACCGTGGCAACGCTAGATGCCAAGAAGCGGGAAAAAAAGGTGAAAATTTGGACGCTTATTGCTCGGCCGAACTTTATCGTAGCGACATCCTTCAAATGTTTCCCGACTCGGTTCACTTCGGAGCAAAAGATCTTTCAGTTTTTGAGATATTAAACATTCAATTAAAAAAAAATGTCTATTTGACTTTGGACGCTTGTTGCCAGGCAACAGGTTATCTTAGGGACATGATACAAATGTTGCTCGGCTGTGGGAGATGGGTGTGGTGAGAGAATGATTGTCCATGTCTTTGTTTGAGTGTATGTTAGTGTCCGTGTGAATGGTTATCCGTTGTCTAACCTGGGTTTTGGGGCTCTTTGCTGTTGGGCTTATCTGGTGGCTCCTTGTTGGGGGGTTTGCGCGCTCCGTGCCCGTCTCCGCTTCCCCCCGTTGCCCTTGCAGCAAGCCTTTGGCTAGGGGGTTCCCGCTTTCATTGGGGTGGGTGCTGACCCGCTGGCCTCGACTGTCGGGGTGGCCCCGTCTCTTCAGGCGGGCTGGTATCTCACCGGGTGGGGGTTGTGGGCCTGGAGGGTGTGGACATCTTGGCCCCCGTGATCGGCCTATGCCGGGTGGCTGGGTCGTGGTCCATCACCATTTCCTGGCTGCCTCCTCTTGTGGTCATGGGGTGCTCCGCTCGGGGCTTCCCTCTGTTGACTGCTGCGGGGGGGTGCGGGGCTTGCTGGCGGGGGTTTCCTCCTGTCCCTATTCTGGTTCTCTGTGGGGCTGCGGCTGGCCGGGGTTCGGGTTTCTTCCTTGTTGACTTCTGGTCTCCTTAGTGGACTAACCCTAACCCTCCTTCCTCCACTATAGTTGCAGTTCAGGTAAAGCCTTGTTTTCACTTTGCACACATACAGTTACACAGACATACACACCTGCTCACTCACCTACATACTCATCCCACAGTTTTGGGGGACAGATAATCACAGTGGCCTATTCCTGATTTAGTTTTACAGACCTGGAATGGTTGCTGTTTGTGTCTCTGGCTGTTCCCATTTCTGTTTGTTTGTTTTCTCTCTTACAGATTCCAAAGGCTTGTATGACCGTTGTGTTTTCCCGTGTTTCTCTCATTTCAGACTTGCAGCGGATGCCACCCCCCCGCTGACTATTGATGAAAAAAATAAATAAAAAGAATTACACAGCTGTCAAAGTAGCACAGAAATGGTGTTACAAAAGTTACCAAAAAAAACACTAGTGAAACCCCTTAGAACAGTGATACTGACCCTGCACAATTTCATTGTATCACTGAGAGAGTGTATCTGTATCTATCTATCTGGGAGACTCCATGGATTCAGGTAAGTCCGCTGGCCCTTTGGATAAGTGCCATGAATGCTCCAACCTTTGGAAGTACAGCTAATGTGAAAAAACATTGTGCAGCAGATGCTGCAAGCTGTATGTCACTGGAGAAGGAGTTTGCAAAAGAGCAGATACGAGCAACAAGAGGAATTCTGCCGAACACTATTTCTGACTCTGCACTTTTTTAATCAACATATAACTGAGTTGTGTGTCTGTGGACCCAGGTGAATCTGCAGATTCAGGCAAGTCTACAGATTCAGGTGAGTCCACATACGCCGACTCCGACTCTAAAAATATTCGTACAACTTGAGGAGAAACCTGAAAGCTGGCAGTCAGGAGTATACTACAATATGCAGGGTAGAAAGAAAACTGAATAAATCAATAACTTGTGTAAACAATTTGTATTTCTTCCATCCCCCTGATGTTTGTAACAGACCTTGTACTAGGATTCGATTCTTTAGAGTTTGTGATTCAGGACTCTCTAGTCCTCCTGGGGTTAATCACCCAGATCTGCAGGGATTTGCACAACTATTTGCAAATGAGTAAGACTGCACCCGATCACTCTTACCAGTCTGCACCATGGTAAGCTGTTAAATCAAAGCTTCACTAAAATGTGCAAATGACTTTGCTTTGATACACCTAGTCTCAACCTCTTTGGAACTGGTGCTGTGTGCTTGAAATGCAGTACAATAAACACAGTATGGTATACGGTATTCCTTATTTGCCTTATATATGACATAATCAAGAGACTCTGTAGCAGCTGTGACATGGGGTCCAGCTAAAATGGACAGAAAAGAAGCACATTTTTTTATAAAAAGTGACTTGAGCCCTGAAAAAATGTACATATGTGACTTCCTATCTCAACTTCCTTTTTCTCTCTGGAAGTAGAGGGAGGAAAAAGAGGTAGGGGGGGGGGAGTGGCAGAGTAGAGCGATATTAATTAAGCAGGGATTGTGCATTGACTCTGTCTTGTGCATAAGACAGAAGGTTAAGCAAATGCCAGGGCAGCAGTGTCACTTCAAACAATGACTATTAGCTTTGGAATCAGCCTCGTGTCTGCTGAGGAAAGGAGTCCATTCAGAGTCCTGATTGCTACTCGCCACGACATCTGCGGTGGTGGCAAGAGTGGAGGTGGGAGGGGTCATCCCATTTGAGTCTGTGGTTAAATTAGCCAAAGGTAACGGGTTGAAAACACACAATCATGGACATGAGTCAGGCTGATGAGCACTGCTGTGGCAGGAGCCACACATAAAAACAATGCAGTAATGGAGAGGGTGAAGGTGGACAATAGGGAATCTGCTTTTGCAAAAGTGCTTTCAAAGATAACCCTCCACACACTCACCCTTACAATTACAGTATATATTTATATATTCATATATGTCTATTAGGAATGGGCGATATTTTACCATTCACGATATACCGTCAAAAAAATTCCTCACGATAAGAATTTGTCATCTCGCGGTAAAAACAATAAATTACCCTTGATGACGTTTTTGTGTAAAGCCGATTTATAGTTCTATGTTAAATCCACGCACAACGTACGTGAAGGAAGGAAGGAAGGAAGGAAGGAAGGAAGGAAGGAAGGAAGGAAGGAAGGAAGGAAGGAAGGAAGGAAGGAAGGAAGGAAGGAAGGAAGGAAGGAAGGAAGGAAGGAAGGAAGGAAGGAAGGAAGGAAGGGAAAAAAGAAGGAAGGGAGGGAGGAAAAAAAGAAGGAAGGAAGGAACGGAGGAAGGAAGGAAGGAAGGAAGGAAGGAAGGAAGGAAGGAAGGAAGGAAGGAAGGAAGGAAGGAAGGAAGGAAGGAAGGAAGGAAGGAAGGAAGGAAGGAAGGAAGGAAGGAAGGAAGGAAGGGAGGAAGGAAGGGAAAAAAGAAGGAAGGGAGGGAGGAAAAAAAGAAGGAAGGAAGGAAGGAAGGAAGGAAGGAAGGAAGGAAGGAAGGAAGGAAGGAAGGAAGGAAGGAAGGAAGGAAGGAAGGGAAAAAAGAAGGGAGGGAGGGAGGAAAAAAAGAAGGAAGGAAGGAAGGAAGGAAGGAAGGAAGGAAGGAAGGAAGGAAGGAAGGAAGGAAGGAAGGAAGGAAGGAAGGAAGGGAAAAAAGAAGGAAGGGAGGAAGGAAAAAAAGAAGGAAGGAAGGAAGAAAGAAAGAAAGAAAGAAAGAAAGAAAGAAAGAAAGAAAGAAAGAAAGAAAGAAAGAAAGAAAGAAAGAAAGAAAGAAAGAAAGAAAGAAAGAAAGAAAGAAAGAAAGAAAGAAAGATAAATTCCCATTGATGACGTTTAGTAGCATTCAGTATTCTTTTAGAGCAGTGTTTTGGGGGCTCTAAAGACTGAATGTGGTGATAGATTTATAGTTACAAAGGTGGAGTTGAATTGGTATTTTTTTCATCCTCATTTTTATCGTTATCGGGATAAATGCCAGAAATTATGGTGATAAATCTTTTAGTCCATACCGCTCATCCCTAATGTCTATGTATGCATGTATATGCCTGATAAACCAGTGATGGCTAAACAACCACACTTTGTGGTGAACAAACAAAGGAACATGAGAAGCTGGACAATTAGGAAGAAGAAGAAGAAGAGATGGGAAACATGTGGAGGATGAATGCAACAGTGGTGCCAGCAGTAGTTGGGGCACTCAAAGCTGTGACCCACAACCTGGGACAATGGCTCCAGCACAAAACCCCGGGAACAATATCAGAGCTCTGTCCAAAAGTGCACAGAATAAGGCAAAGAACCTTGCAGCTCCCAGACCAAAGCTGTAGAGGACCAACGCTTGAAGAAGGCCACTGCCTGTAGAGGAATGATCGACAAGGGAGTTTTTCTGTAACAGTCAGAGTCAAGGGGGTCTGCTGGAGCCTGTCCTAGCTATCTTCAGGAAAAAATGTGGGGTACACCACAGGCCTGACGCCATTCCATCACAAAAAAACACAAATCATTTAAAGGAGCTTGAGGCCGGATTGAGGCAGAATTTATGAAAAAAATTCGTATATGTTTTAAGTTTTCTAGTAATAATGTCAGATGAAGCGTTCCAAACCAAAAAGGATGAGCCCTCTAGTGTATCTCTCCGTTGCCTTGAACAGGCTGTGTGCTGCAAAATGTGCTGCAATTCGGGCCCAAATTTCCCGCGCTGTCCTGCGGATGTGACGTCACATGACGCTGCATGCACGTTCTCCCCGTTCTCCCATGCCCGGCTTCACTGTTGGCTGCAGTACCCCCAACGGCCGTCGTGGTGAAGGGTGGCGCTAGAGAGTCTCATTTCTTAAAAGGAGCCTCATGCTCCTTTAAAGATATTACGTTTTTTTTTTTGTTTTTTTAAATATAAACTCAGTGGTACAGCAACAACAGGAAAGAAGCCTATAGATACAGTTTCCCCATCATTGTATGAAATAAATACCTAAATGAGAAAATGAAGGTGGAAATATGTGTTTTGCAACTACATGTCACATGATGTACATAAATGATTATTTTTCTGTAGGAACTGGCTCCTTTGGGCATGTAGCAACCAAACAAGAGGGAGGAGGAGTTATTGCCTTGTATAACGATGAGCAAATGTTGGACAGTCTTGTACGAGCAAGTTGACCTCAATGACTATAGATTTTTACATTTCAAAGGCTCGTTTGTGCTGCTTTAAAAAAAAAATTAAATTCTGCACACTAGAAAATTCTGAGATTAAATTATTATGGATCACAATGAACTGGAATTGTGTATTTGATAGCGACTAAATATTAAACAGCCTTAAAACGCAGCAACAGTGCCACCGTAGGTTGTTGACTTGGTTGATTGTTTCTCCTAAACCAAAATGCTGTCCACACAAATACACTCAATCTACAGAGCAGCAGAGACCAGCAGCAAGTTGTAATAAATCACAACATCAACATGACAAAAAAGGGTGGAAATAAACAAACCAGCAAAGCGGGGAGAGCTTAATGTTGGGGGCCTCTTTTGTATTGAGAGAAATTACAGGAGCGTTTGATTTGCGCTGAGGTGCCATCCTGAACATATGGCGTTTTAATTCTTGCTGGTCTCATCTGGATAACTTGGGGCCCCGTGAATCTTGTAGCATCATCAGGGAAATATGGGCACAACCAGAATGCTTAACAGCAAAAGGCTACAATTTCCCACCTTAATGGGCATTCGTATCCCTCCCCCCCAACCTCCCCGCCTTTCCTATCTCTGTTTGCTCTCTTCAGTGCTGGAGATTTGTTTGTTTTTCATTTTACAGCCTTTTTGTCATTCCTTTAACTCCTTCGCTACTCCCCTCCCTTATTTGCATTGATTTCCCCACTTAGAGGTGGAGTGGACTCGGAAAGAAAATAGGCCTCTATCAAAACGCACGTATACAATTTTCAATTTTTTTTTTGCACACACGCAAACACACACACACAGACACACACACACACACACGCATACACATGCATACACACCTGACACATAGCAGAACACTAGCAGTGTGCAGAATATGTTTGCGGCTGTTCCTTTTTTTAATCGTCTGATGCCTTTTGTGTGACTTGACAGCTTGAGACGAGTGACTAATAAGTCCAGGCCTGGCGCTGTCCTGCTGGGCTGAGCAGTCTCTTTACGCATGCACACACATATATACAAAAAGACACCCCAAGCTTGGCTTCATATTCAATGCACACACACACACACACACACATAGGGGTTGTTTTTTTTTTTTTTTTTTTGCACAAAAACACACACATGGGCCCCTAATCATCCTGGTGTCTAGCACTCCGCTGGTGATCACCACTCCGCCACCCTGCCATCATGGGCCAATTAAGTGGCCATATATCTGTCTAACAGTCTCCTCTGTTTGAATGGACAGTCGTGGAGTAGCAGTAGTAAGCCCCAACACGAGCCCACCCGCAGCTAGCAGTCAATTTGTAGCTTAAAGCCCAGTTGCCACAACACTCCAGCATTATTAGGACTAGTAGCTCTATAGAGGATTATTCTGTTTGTGTGTGTGTGTGTGTGTGTGTGTGTGTGTGTGTGTGTGTGTGTGTGTGTGTGTGTGTAAGACAGAGGATTGCTGGGAAGAAAAGACTGTCCACTACTCTGTGTGTGTGTGTGTATATGTGCCCAAGCATCTGTTTCTGCTCTTAAGATGTGTCGTGGTGTTTTATCTATGCAAATATTTCTGAATACGTGTAAAAAAGTGTTTTTTTGCTTCATTTGAATGGGGTAAATATGTGTTTTAGAGTGCATATTTCTCCAGCTCGTCCAGTTTTGTGATAATCCCCTGTGTATTTGTCAGTGCTTGTGCTTTGTTGGTCTTCACATGTGGATGCATGGACCAGAAACGAACCTCATGAATTGTATTGCTACTATTAAGGTTTCTTTCAATCTACTCTCAGGAGATTTCTGTCCTGTTCTGACTACACAACTCACTGTCTTGTGATCAGGAGTCTTGAAATTGTTGTAGTGGTTACACTACGCAACTTCTGAGCGATGGCGAGTGGAGTTACACACTACAAGATTTTACAGAAACTGGTCTCCAATCTACCAGTCTACCGGTTATGAAGCTTTTTTCTTTTGAAGATGGTTTCTTGTTTTATATCGTTTAGTGCTTTGCATCGTTTCTCTATTTGCAGCGCGTTTGATGATGCTGCATTTGTCTTTGTTTTTTGCAGCACGTTTTTTCATTTGCACCACGTTCCTCTATTTGTACCTCGTTTTGAGTTTGTGAATTTGAATCGTTTCTGTACTTGAAGCCGTTTTCCTTAACTGAGACGCATTCGGCCACAGTGCGTTTGGCCCTTGTCGGCCACCGTACCAATCCATGCTTTGGCAGTGAAACGTGGGGGGGGGGGGGGCATAAATAGTTGGAGTGTGTTTGTATTTGTTGTATTTGTTCAGATAAAAAAAAAAAAGGAAAATGTAAAGGTCAATAAGGGACTGGATTGGACACTTACGCTGCTATTTGACTGCAGTTCCAGGCCCTCTGTGGATTGCCCGTTATTCTTTGGGTTCACCATGCCAGGACTATATAGTTTTTGATGACATCATCAACTGTGATATCTTGAGCAAAAGCTTGCATCCAGTCCAAATACTTAATAGTACAGTTGCAATAATTTACATGGAATTAATTTGGGATTACTCAAAACCAGCCAACAGAGATGAATCCAAAAATGTGACATTTCCAAATAAAAGTAGACAACCAACATAGTATTTCTAATTTGCTGAAATTTGATCCTGGTTGGCCAAAACTGCAGAATCTTAGTAACCATTTTTTTTTCTGCATATTTGTACTTCACTTCCCACCTCTGGTAATAACCTAGCGTGGTAAGACTAAGTTTCTATGTGAGCCCAAACCACATACTTGGTTTGTACAACAAAAAAACCTTGGTGCTACGGATATTTAGCCATTGGATTCCATGTTTTTAATGATAAACTTTACAAAGCCCCCATCCAAAGGAAACATTTCTTGCATTAAGTTGCCATAAACAATTACACAATGTGTAATAA
This sequence comes from Cololabis saira, assembly GCF_033807715.1. Classification (NCBI taxonomy): domain Eukaryota; kingdom Metazoa; phylum Chordata; class Actinopteri; order Beloniformes; family Belonidae; genus Cololabis; species Cololabis saira. The sequence continues at coordinate 37,485,487 of NC_084603.1, forward strand.
AAAATAAACTGAAAGAAGGAAACTGCCCAGGCAAATTGGATTTCATAAGTGAGAAGTCATAAAAGAAAGATACAGACAAAATAGAAAAAGGCAAAGGAAAAGAAATGAGAGAGAGAATGAAATGAGGTAAAAGCCCAGAGTGCTCGAGAGGTGATTATTCTAATTTAGCTGCTGATGTAAATCTAAATGAAGTCACGTCAGGAGTCGGTGGTTGGACACAACTCAATCACCCTGGGACTTCCCATCACACTGTCTTTGTCTTTCCTTACAATCCTGCTGTCGCTCTCTCCATCTGAGCCGCTCTTTGAGGCATCTGAGCAGGTAACCTCAGCAACATCACACGCAGCCGGGACCAACAGAGGTATTACCAGGCTCAGTATTGCTTTTTGGGGTGAGGAAGTGGGTGGGAGTAGGTGACAGGAGAACAGGAACGAAGGTGGAGGTGCAGAGAGCAAGCCAATCTAAGCTTGCTGACAAACACCACTGTAATGATATTTCCATACAACATGACCACAGTATAGTTTGTGTGCATGTATCAATATATAATAAAAACTAGGGCTGTCAAAGTTAACGCGTTAATAACGGCGGCAATTTTTTTAATGCACGATTAACGCGCAGGACAAAAAATAAAACTAAAAAACGCGCATTATATAATTTCTGGTGGTCGACGTAAAAGCTTCAGGAAAAGAATGGTGGATTACTGCGTGAACTTTTTTTTTGTGATGCATATGGTTCATTGTTTTACATTGAGCTGCTTTAAAAAATAAGGAATCTTAAGTTAGTCTTTACAAGTTTAAAGGTATTGTGACATCATTTTTAACATGCTTTTAACACTATTAAAGGTCTTGGCCAGGTCTTGGTGTCTAAAAGGGTGTAACAAGAAAAACTTCACTCCAGTACTCCATTCCTGGCTTTTTATGACAGTTTTATTTTGCGCTGTGAAAAACGCTTCCTTTTCCCCCTTTCCTGTCAATCATTGCCCCGCTCCTCCTCCCAACCTCCTCCAACGGAGAGTTAAGCCGGGAGCGACAGGCGAAGCATGCACGGAAAAGCAGCAGGGCGAAGCAGACAGTCCACAGCAAACAATCATAAAAATAAAGGCATGCAAGCAGCAGTGTCCCCTTATCTTAAGTCCAGTCAGTGGCCGCGGGTCTTCTTAGCAGTTTTCCTCCGGTGATGAGAACAAAAGAGGCTCTAAACAGCTCCGTGTTAAGCCTGATTTATGGTTCCGCGTTAAATCGACGCAGAGCCTACGCCGTAGGGTTCAGCGTATGGTGCGCGTCGCCGCGTAACCCTACGCCGTAGGCTCTGCGTCGGTGTAACACGGAACCATAAATCAGCCTTTATGGTGCGCTGGAGAGGAGAGGAGGCAGGGAGCTGGGTGGAGGGGGCGGTGATTTAGCGGGGCGTGACGTAACGGCCCGCCACCAAACCACATGCGCCGTTTTTGCATAGTTATGCGGAAAATCCCAGAAAGCACACAATACACTGAATGTTAAAAGTTCGTTGTTTTTTGGGTGTAATTGATGTCAAGACACCCAACAAAACACAAAAAATCAAGAGAAATGTGTTTTTCATGTCACAATACCTTTAAAGTTGGGGACTACATTGTGTTTGTATTCATGTAGGAATGTTACATTCAGGTCAAAAGCTTTTTTTTGTGGAAGGTTGAATAAACATTGGCATAAAGCAGCATATTTACCCTTTCTCATGTTGTTAACAGTATTAAAAACATAAAAAAATACCTTACGGTAATTTAGAACAGGAAAAATGTGTGAATAAATGTGCGATTAATATGCGATTAATCGCGAGTTAACTATGGACAACATGCGATTAATCGTGATTTAAAAAATGAATCGTTTGACAGCCCTAATAAAAACTTTAACTCAAAATTCAGCTATTAATATCACTATATCTTTTACAACAGAATGTTACTGTCCTGGGGTGTGAGGTTGCTGAGGTCTTTTATAAGCAATAACACTAGCCTCACAAGCTACATTCCATGTACCTCGGATGTTTGAAGTCGGAAGTTGGAACTTCTTGTCCCTGGTGGCCACTTTTGCCCCCAGACCCTTCCAGTCTGGGCGGCCGTCCAACCACTGCTGCTTCAGCTTTACTGCATGAGCCACCTAGCTGGCCCGCCACAACGGATGATCTCGGTAGCTCTGCCGGTACACTTCATAAACTCTGTTTTGATTCAAACAGCCAGGCTGTGGTAACTGAGCTAAGTTGGGTATATTGCCAGGCTTGTTCATTCTGCTCATTTGCCCATTTAGAGTCAGCTCCTACCAAGATGTCGTCCCTTAGAGGTCCAAAACATGGGCTTCAACACCACCTCGTAGAAACATATGGGTGATGTCACAGAGGGGTTTTCAGTGCATCTTAGACAGTCTGTCCAAGATCTGAAGATTGGACCTTACATGATAAACACAATATATTACACTGTGCTATTATTTACTGAACAAGTATGAAGTCAAAATACAGAAGCCAAAGGGGAAACAGCACCAGATGGATGCAGCTAACCGATCATTAGCAAGAGTGCTGACCTCCACAAGAGCAGACACTTTCTGTTTGCTGGACCAGAGCTTGTCAGGTGCATTTTTACATAATGCCAAAGAGGAAAAACCTTAGCGATGACCATTAAAAAAGCACTCTTGGTGCCCATCAATCTTGGAAGGATTCATCATTCTGCAGTGAAAAGCTTCGTTCACAAGTAGAAAGCATTCAGAACAGTAACCAGTCTTTGTATTTGAATCTTGCATTGACCTTTTTACTGGAATCCTTTTGGAATATTGAGACAAAAACATTGGGGAGCATGTGGCTTAGTGGTTAGCACAGTTTCCTCATAGCAAGACGGTTCCTGGTTTGATTCCTGGAATTAATCTTTCTATGAGGAGCTTGCACGTTCTCCCTAAGGGAGATAAAACCTATCCAAACTGGTATTCTCCAGGTACTCTGGGTTCCTTCCACAGGGCAAAGACATTGTATGTTAGGTCAATTGTCTTTGTGAATGTGTGTGATTTAAAAAAAAAAAAATCTTTATGTGGCTCTGTGATGGACTGGAAATCTGTCCAGAGTGTTCTCCTGGCTTTTGCCAAAAGAGAACTGGAATAGGCTCCAGCAGACCCCTGTGACCTTGCATTGGATGAAGTGGGTGTGTATGATGGATGGATGACACAAAGAAGAACTGTATTCATTTTGTTCAAATGCTACTCACACATACTCAGATGAATGGAGTTGTATTTATGGCATTGATTTTATGCAGAGCCACACTGATAGATGGTATCACCACACACACCAAACACACACCTGGCTCCCTAGAAACTATTTTAGTCCAGATAATTAAAAAAAATAAATAAAACTAGGAGCAACTTGGTTAAGCAGATTAAGTGCTGTTACTGGTGATGATGACTGATGAGGTGTCAATCAACACCTTAATCATGTATGTCTAGGACTTGACATATCATCTAATGTATGTTATTTTAGTATTTTTAGTATCGTATGTATTTTTAGTTGGAAACTTAATGAATGTTTCTGTGAATCACCCAGTACACGTTAATATGTCTGCTTCCAATGTACATTCAAACAAATTAGATTAGACATTTTTTTTGTCTTTTTTACCTTTTTTGATATCTGGTCTTGCAGATAATTTATTTATTTGTTTTTATTTATTTTAATTGATGTATTTATTCAGATTTAGATTAAGTTATGTACATTTTCACATAAAAAAACTTTGATTGTGCTGCCTAAATTATGTTAAAAGATAAAGAGAAAAGAAAAAGAATGTTCACTGTGAAATCTGTAGTTTAAATGAAGTAGCTGAGATTATACTTTTGTCATGTTGCAGGTTATTATTTTCTTTATGTACTTCTGTAGTTCTTTCTTTATCTACTTCAGTAGCCTACACTCAGTACGTGCACATGCAGCGATTCAAGCTGGTTGGAGATCATTTGCACACATCGTACTGACTTTTAAACTGCATGTGAACACCTTAAGTCAGTCAAGTAATCTGATCAGACTGGATTCATCAACCCGCTTGCAGCACCTAGATAAGCCAGTCGCAACCGCCTTGTTAATGCCATGTGTACGGGGACATGGATATTACAGTCTGCGCATGCTCGAGAATTTCCCCCGGGTGGGGTTTTCCCCCGGGGGAGGGGATTCACCCGGAAGTGAAAGGAGACGACGCAACGCTGCTCAGTAGTAGCTCCCTGGGGTGTCGTGTGACTGCTTCAGGGGTGTCGTCAAAATATTTCCTATTCTGACATTTCATATATAAATACTGTATTTTCGCGACCATACGGGCGCCGTGTGAAAAGGCATAGCCTCAGTCTTGTGTCATATTTCTGTATTTAAAACACACACGGCGCACCGACCAAAACGGCACACACACAAGAACACACACACACACACACACAAGCACAGGAGTGTGCGTATTTAAAAATACAGCGGGAGCAAAACTTTGTTTGATTGTAGGCTACTTTATTTCAGTTTTTACATTAATCAAACCCATTAAGTCTCATCCTCTGTTTCTGCATTAAAGAGCTCCGCTAAATCAGCTGTGCCAGTCCGAATTCCTCGCTGTCAGAGTCACGTTCCGTGCCGTGCGGCGCCTCGGAAATGCACGCTTTTGCAAAAGCTCGCAAAATAATCCCAGCAGACACGTTAGCCCACGCATCAACAATCAATCTGCAAACTGTGGCATAAAAAAAACAAAATACGCCGTACCCTACGCCGTAGGCTCTGCGTCGATTTAACGCGGACCCAAACTCGGAGCCGGCAGACAGAAATCTCTAAATTTCGGAGCAAATTTCTTAACAGGCGTAGCTACAACTGTTAGATTTCATCTATTAAACCAACATCTTCCTAAATGATTTATTTCAGCCGGCGTGATTCTCAACAGAGCAGCGTCCCAGAGAGAGTTTCTCTCCCGGGGCTGACGCAGCAGCCTGACCCGGCGGACACGTCTCTTCTCGGGCTGTGAGCTGAGGCTGCTCCCCGGGGGCGGTGGCTCTTCTCATCTCCGAAAACATCGGGTCAAATTTCTTAACAGGCGTTATTTGGATAAACTGAGCCCCGGTTGCGGATCTTAAGGTTACCTTTATACCTGAAAAAATATTAAAACTTAATAAAGTGCCATATTAACAGCGCTACAGCTGAAATTAAAACAGCTTTTGGCTCTCAGCTTCCTGATCAGGGTAGGGATGAAAACGAGGGGGAGTAGGAGAAATGGGACAGGCACCTGGGCCAAGTGCCCTAGATCTCAAGTGCCCTAAAATCTCCCCCTTCTTTTTTATGGGTTAGGGAAGAAAAGAAGTGCGAGTGGAGAAAAGAAGGGCGAGTGAAGGAGAATTGGGATTGGCCCTAGAATGCACTTTTTCCTTTCTTTGTTGTTAAGCGGAGGTCAACCGGAAGTGGCTCTTTGTTGAAATGGTTACCATGGTTACCTCGAGTACAGCGCCACCTAGCGTCACGGAGTCAGCCATGCTCTGGTTACAGTGGTTTATTCAATCTGATTCAGTCTGATCTCAGAACAGCATGTGTAATCAGACAAGTTGATCCAATCTTCTGCATGTCATCATGTCTGATCAGATCTCCAACCACCTTGAATCGCTGCATGTGCACGTACTGACTGTATACCATACACTGCAAAAAATCCCTGTTTTAAAAGGATGATGACAGAAAACCACAAAACTACATAGATACAAATGCTGACTAGTAAAACACAAAAGGAGAATAACATCTGAGGGGGTGAACAAGCGTGTTTAAAGAGCTGGTGTAGTACCCTAGCTGAGAAGCCTGTACAAGGTCACAGCTCCTTTCCTCGATGGGTCATTTATCAGTGACTAGGCTCCAGAAAAGTCCAACCTTTACCGCAGGTCAGCAGATGACTGAACCCTGACCTGGCTGCCAAAACAATTAACCATCACCCCCCGCAGCAGAGGCAGGTTTAATGTGTGTTGACGGAGGGGGACAGTGGTCTCACTGGAACTCTAACCCAGAAAAAGGTGACCTCACATCCACATTTCATGCATGGCTGCACGGACAGTCCATACAGATACAATCAAAGTGATTCAGCGCAGTGAACAATGAAACACTTCCACGAAATACTGACCAATGATGGCATCACTTTTAAAGCTTTCCACATTGAAACATCCTTCTATGTTAACCCTTGTGCTGTCTTCGGGTCAAGGAAGGAGGAAGAGAAGAAGGAAGGAAGGAAGGAAGGAAGGAAGGAAGGAAGGAAGGAAGGAAGGAAGGAAGGAAGGAAGGAAGGAAGGAAGAAAAGAAGGATGGAAGGATGGAAGGAAGGAAGGAAGGAAGGAAGGAAGGAAGGAAGGAAGGAAGGAAGGAAGGAAGGGAGAAAACAAGGAAGGAAGGAAGGAAGGAAGGAAGGAAGGGAGAAAAGAAGGAAGGAAGGAAGGGAGAAAGGGAGGAAGGAAGGAAGGAAGGAAGGAAGGGAGAAGGAAGGAAGGAAGGAAGGAAGGAAGGAAGGAAGGAAGGAAGGAAGGAAGGAAGGAAGGGAGAAGGAAGGAAGGAAGGAAGGAAGGAAGGAAGGAAGGAAGGAAGGAAGGAAGGAAGGAAGGAAGGAAGGAAGGAAGGAAGGAAGGAAGGAAGGAAGGAAGGAAGGAAGGAAAGAGGAATGGAGAAGGAAGGAGAGAGCAGGAGGAAAGAAAGAACAGGAGAATTAGGTCATTTTGACCCAAAGACTGTACAAGGGTTAAGGTCCCTATTGGAGATATTGGAGTTTTCTTTATAAAAGATGTGAAAAAATAGAAAAGATGGAAAAAAAATAGATTTTTGCCCACATATTTTTTGTAGCTTCAAGGACAGGGAAGCTTGTTCAGGTGCCTCGGATCATGAAAAAATAAGTTATTTTGATATTCAGAGGAATAATTTCAAGAAACCTGACATTGTATCTTTAGTTCACCCAAATTATACATCTACATTCATCCAAAGCTTTTTAGAGAACACCAAAATCCAAGTCTTGGTCCCTGGCCCTCTCAGGGAGCCGGTCTCAATGTTATTGTGAAAATGTGGAGAGAGCTCAAATTCAATGTCCACCTTGAAAGAAACCAGTTAGGTTTGTTTGGACATCTGGTAAAGATGTCTGCTGGACTCCTCTTGTGGGAGGCTTTTCGCATATGTCCAACTGGGATGAGGTCTCAAAGTAGACCCAGGACATACTGGAGAGATTGTACTTCTAAGCTAGCCTGGGAATGTCTTGGTATTCCCCTGGAAGAGCTGCCCTCCGTTGCTGCTCCCTCGACCCTAACCTGGATAAGTAGAGATTAATAGATGGAGTTAACAGTTTTGCTTGATTTCATGAAGGGTGCTAATCATTTTGACCATGACTGTACACAAAACCATTATCGTGCAAAAATATTTTCCCAACCACTTCTGTGTCTGCATTCCAACGGCGTCTTCCTCCAGGTCAGCTGGGGCTCACAATGGGAGAACCTTGCGGAAACCTCAACTTCCTCATCCACTGCATACCTCCAACCCCTAATCCTTGAAGTCCCCTGACTCCGTCTGCACAGGGATAGTAGAAGCAGGATATGCACGAGAATGGAGGCAAAGAGATTGATAAAGAACCCTTTTTGATACACTGCTGCAGGCAAAGGAAGAGAAAATTGATTGAACCTTGATGAGAATTATATCAAAGGGAGCGTTCATTTGCTGTGTTGGACCTGCTGCATGCACCAGAGAGTAAGGAGCCCTGTACATATGTATGATCTGTGCTGGGCTGTGATTCAGAGCTAAGGGGATGCACAAGGGAAGAGCATATTTCCATGATATTTCCTTTTAACCTTCTTCTGACATGCCCTCTGATAATAGCGGTTTAAGCCTTGTAGGTATAAATAAGTAATAAATACATACTTTATAAAAATGAACTTAAACTGCCTCCATAAATATATGTATGTCTACCATGATGCAGAAAGTGTAGTTTTCAGTAATACGAGAAAAAAGAATAGTGCTGCTCAAATACAGGTAGTTTCTTGAAAAGAGTTCTGAAGTCTTGTTCTGCAGAAGAAAACCTTGATGCAGTTTGGAGCGCTGAGTTGGTTGCTCATAACCTCGTGGACGTTATGAGTGACGGAGGCAGGGGTGGGCAGTATTTATCCAACCATCCGTTATCCATTCCTGCTGCCTCTTGATCAGGGTCATGTCAAGCTGTTGGAGCCTATCCCAGCACTCTGGGGGAGGGGAGGGGAGGGATACACCCAGGACAGGTTTCCAGTTGCCAGTATCTATGATACATGTATTTAAAAAGTATATTGCAAATACAAAATAGTATTTTGTAGCCTACTATGTATTTGAGGTAGCTGGGAGGGAATATGTCAAAAATCCTAAAGATTGTGCACTTGATATTTGGCATGACATAAGGTTTTCAAAAACCACCGCAAACAAATTGGGACGGCCCCCTAGTGGCCAGTTTGCAGAAAATTCAAAATGACTGAAGGTCATAATCCCAGTTTCTCTTAGTCCTATATTGTTGTATATTGTGACTTTCTCTACTTTTTTGGTGCTAGGAATTCAATTCTCAGATACATTTCCTATTTCAAGGTCATGTTGAAGGTCAAATTTAATTTCTCAAGGTATTTTTTTGCATAAAAAACTCCATCTCTCTAGAATTAAGTCACATAAAAGAATTTTCTGTTTTTGCTCTTTTCGGCGGGAGCCATTTTGAATTTTCTACAAACCAGCCACTAGGGGGCCGTCCCAATTTGTTTGCGGTGGTTTTTGAGAACGTTATGTCCATACCTACTGTACCAACATGCCAAATATAAAAAACTTGTCACCAAGTGCACGATTTTCATGAATTCCATTCCAGCTAGGGTTATTGGAAAAAAGCCTCTGAATTGTTGCCCGGGAAGATCACACGAACTTCTATCCAGTACATACGAGTAACTGTACTGCAGGATGTTGTAAGCTGTGTTTAAGAAAATAATGTCTCATCTTACACAACTAGCCTTTTTGTCATGCTTTGCATGCAACTTGTGTCTTTTTTCATTCATTTGTTCATTCATAAAGTGATCCACCAATCCTACATACACACTTCAGGGTCATGGAGGTCTGCTGGAGCTATGCCAGCTGTCCTCACGCAGGGGTTCAAAAAGTTAAGTCATTAACAAAGCAAAAAAATGCTGTAAATTACATTTCACAACTCTAGTTTGACATCAGTTCAGTTGTTAATTGATACACAGTTACAACTTTGCTAAATTGGACCCTCTGCCCACTTGTAGCATCACTCAGAGTTATATGCTGGTAGGGGTTGTTCAAAGCCCAGCGTAAACTTAGCTTTTTAAAAAAAAGCAATTATTTAATGAGAAACTAGTTGCCCTTTGATGTGTTTCCTTGTTGTGCAAATCAAATTAATGCCTGATCAGATTTATGCCTTAATTAGATTAATCATTAAATAACTCTGGAACATTGCACACTTAATCAACTGAGTGTAGAAACTCCCCCGAGAAACTATTTAGGTATTAAAAAAAAAAGATCTGTTTATTTATTCTGAAAAAATAATTTACGAGAAGGGTATTTGGAGTTTTATTTTTTCAATGTGTATTAATTTCATATCAAAACACAAATATGGAATGAATGAACAAATATAATAAAATAAACTTACCTCTTCATTAGACAAGTGTGAGGCCAGTCAGAGTTGAAAGAGTTGGATCTTCTGCAGTAAAAGCAGAAACTTTGGTCCACTTATGATCATACAACAATAAAGTCAGAAATAAAGTCCTCAAAGCACATTTATTTGGTCAAATGTAACATTTCTAAATCATGTATGTCATAATATCTAATATCTAATATCAAATTTTAAGGCTGGATCAAATTTATATAACTTTTTTAGCTGATAAATTGCTCGATTAATATTTAGTAGATACAAAAGAAAAGCATAGAGTAGTATTTTATTATTCTAATATCAAACATGATTTAAGAGTATGTATATGTATATGAATACGTCACGAGAAGGCCTGACAGCGTTGAAAGCATTTATAGTCATCATGTGTCACATGTGGGGTAGAACTTGATCCTAAATGATTTATTAACATAGAAAAATGACACAGGATTTCACAGAACTCAAACAAACAAAGAGTAATTAATTGTACACTGGTTTCACAGCATGAGACTCGTGAAGTTTGGCAGGTTGACAGAATGGAGACCATTCCATCAGACCGTCGGTGCGGTCAAGTGTGTGCGTGTTTGCAGATGTATACGCGTGTGCACGAGAGACGGGGTTGGTTATATATGCCATCTGGCACCGGCGCCTCAAAGCCCGTTCCTGTGTGTCGGATCAGAACTGCCGGATCAGGGATCCAGATCACTGCACACACAAACATCACCGAAAACAAACACGCGCACAGCACGTACGGAACCAGCACACAGATGCTCGGAGAGAACACGCTAATTGCAGTCTGTGCTTGTCAATCAACCCCCCCCTCCCCTCCCCCGTCATTATCTTTTTCTTTTTCTTTCCACAATCTATTCTCCCTCTCAGCAGGCCCCATGGAGCCCCCCCGGCTCCACCACGCACCACCCCCCACTCCTCCGCCGGGGCCGCCGGGATCAATCTGACGACGCTTAGCGACGTTCATCAAGGCTGCAGGAGACGCAGACGCTGCGTGACGGTTCCACGGGAGGAGGACTAATGCTGACGTGGTGTGAGCGGCCATGGAGATCCTCAGAGACACGAACAGTGGGCAAATGGACGGAAGAGTATTAGGGCCGTGCAGGAGAAAAAATATTTGACAGGGGAACTTTTTTTCATTATGCACTTTGAGGAAAAATTCGAAATGTCGAGAAAAAAGTTGAAATGACGAGAAAAAAGTCGAAATGTCAAGAATAATGTTGAAGTACAATTGCGAGAAAAAAGTCGAAATGACGAGAAAAAAGTCGAAATTAAAGCTGCAAGCAGCGATGAACGGGCCCTCGCGCGTGCAATTTGCACCAATTAAGGTCAAGGACTCAAAACTAAGTCCTAGGACATCACCCACGACTCTTTATGTCAAACCATTCAAAAGTTATGGCCGAAAATAGGAACTATGAAATATCGACCAATCAGAAGAAGGGGTGGGGCTAATTTGCACCAATGAAGGTCAAGTACTAAAAACCGAGTTTGATGACACCACCCACAACTCTCTATGTCAAACCATTCAGAAAATGGGGAGTACATTAGTACAATTTCGAGAAAAAAGTCTAAACGTATTTCAACTTTATTCTCGAAATTGTATTTCAACATTAATCTTGACATTTCAACTTTTTTCTCGAAATTGTATTTCAACATTAATCTCGATATTTCCACTTTTTTCTCAACATTTTCACTTTTTTCTCGAAGTGCACAATGAAAAAAAATCTTCCCCTCTCAAGTATTTTTTTCTCCTGCATGACTCTAATATTCTTCCGTAGCAAATGAGTCTTTAGTGGCCAGTGATTTCTACTTCAGCACGAGGGCTGGTCTGGATCACGTTTGGCTTCCGGATCATGCAACTGCCGGGACATTCTACATGGTGGACAGTTCAGATTAAATTGATGGACATGACTATAAGAGTTTTCTTTTTTTAAGTTTTATTCAGAATAAAGACAACACAATGCAGAAAAACATCAACATCACTGTGCCATTGTTTATTTACCAAAAATGATGCTGAAAAACACAACCAAAAAGAACAAATCATGTGGATAATAATAGTAATACTAAATCCTTTATATGACTAAATAGCGTGTAAATCCACCAACAGAAGCAGTAACTTGAAGTAGTTGTTTTCTGATATGAATGTTTTTTTTTTCCTTCCTTCTTGCTCATTGAGGGTTTAAGAAATGTTCATCTGTAAAACTATCTGAGCTCTTCCACCCTTCCAAAATGATTTACCCCATTTATCACAACTACGAGGACTGCATGTATAAACCTGGTCTCAAAAGAAGGCTAAAACATGTGACATCAGTACAAAAGTGTCCAAATCAAGGTATGTGTCACTGTCGGAGTCAAATCACTGAGAACAAAGCAGAAAATGTACTTTTCTTTTTTCTCTGCTGTAAAAAATGAAATCAAACCTCAATAACAATGAAAACCACCAATTCATCTCGGAAGTAGTAAAGTCATACAGTATCTGATGAGTGTCTCTGGAAAAGGAAATGCTACAAAACTGAATGTAATTAGTTTTACAGATGTCATTTTTTTTTTTTGTCTGCATAAATATTAATGGTTAAGTTTGGTAAAACGTAAGGCATATATATATATATATATATATATATATATATATATATATATATATATATATATATATATATATATATATATGCATTTTAATATATAATCTAATCTATAATGCTTTTTTAATTTTTTTTAATAATTAATATAAACATATGTGGGGGTCCTGATAGGCACCCAAGTTCGCCACAGGCCGGTGGGGGGGGGGCCCGGTCCACCAGGCCCGGCCAGGGCCACACTCCACCCCCAGGAGCGGGCCCCCGCCGCCGCCAGTGCCCCCAGGTGGAGCGGGAGATGGTACAACAGTTCTTCATTCACACCCACGACAGAGAACATAGAAACCTGAGAATGAGTCCCCTGTCGCCACGCCCACCCGCCGGGTAGGCCCGCCCCCGAAAACCCGGCCCCGCCCCCATACAGCGGACACCCCTGAAGCCCCAGAGTCCCCGCAGACGGCGCCCCCGCCTGTTTTATATAGTCATCCCTGTATTGCACCAGTTAGCCATTGCATCTGTGTCTCTTCTTTCTCTGTTCTTCATTCTCTCTGTCTGTTTTCTCTTTTCCTGCTCTGTCCAGCTGGTCTCCGGCAGGAAGGTCCCCCCTTATGATCCAGGTCCTGGTCCAGGTTTCTACCCCCCTTATGATCCAGGTCCTGGTCCAGGTTTCTACCCCCCTTATGATCCAGGTCCTGGTCCAGGTTTCTACCCCCCTTATGATCCAGGTCCTGGTCCAGGTTTCTACCCCCTTATGATCCAGGTCCTGGTCCAGGTTTCTACCCCCTTATGATCCAGGTCCTGGTCCAGGTTTCTTCCTCCTAAAGGGGAGTTTTTCCTTGTCACTGTTTGGCTTAAGGTTTTTCTCCCACTAGGGGAGTTTAACCTGCCACTCTTTATGTTATGTTCATGTAATAATTGCTCTGGGTCATGTTATGGGTCTCTGGAAAGATCCTAGAGACAACTTCTGTTGAATTGAATTGAATTGAATTTCTTACATCCCCTTTCCAGCACTGAATTACTCCTGTTCAAACTTTTTGGAAATGTGTTCAAACTTCAGTTGCATTAATGGATTTGCATGAACAAATGAAATCAAACTGTCAACTGTCAACAAAAGCCATGAAATATGCACAGGTCACAGGTGCATGGTCTGATCAGCCCTGCAGGGTCACGTAGGAAGGAAACCTGCGAATCAGCACGAAGAAAAGATCCCCAGAAAGTAAGCTAACAGAAATCACCATCAACACAGGAGAATACTGCAGAGTAAATAATCATATTATCAAAAATATTCTCATTTCATGGTTCAAGTTCTGGTTCAGTCTTCACCAAGAGTCCGCAACCTCCACAAAAGGAAGGTTTGATAAAACAAAAACTTTTCTTTTCAAAGGTAAGTCTATTACCATATGAGTTTATTAATTTTACCGGTATTTATACATACAGACTTATATTCATGGTTTTAATTTATTTCAACAATTTATGACGGAACTGTGAAGTGTGTCTATAATTACAACATAATTACAGCAACAAATACGAAGAAATGCAGAAACGCAGAAAAATGACACATAGGACAATTTGTCTTTGGAAAACAAAGAAACAGATGTTTGACACCTGCACTGCTCACAGCTTGGGCAGGTTCACAACCTGACGTGTGCTGTCTTTGTGTCTGTTTTCTAAAAAAAGCTGAAAAATGCACTCATCTGACCACAAATCAGACTTGAATATTTTCACACCACATGTGAGAGGACCAAGTTGTTCTTTTTTAATTGCCATATTACTTCCATGTTCTAACTTTCATGTTTTTCATAATTTCTCATCCAACTTTAAAGTCGCAGTATTTCTGGAATTTAGTTGGAGATCTATTTCTATTTTCTAAACGCAAACAGTTCAATGACGATAGTAAAAATAATTTACTTTGCACTTTTTCTGTTAGATAAAGACGTAAACCGATAAAATGTTTTTTTTTCTTTTTTGCATTTTAGAAAACTTTCAATCTCTGTCCAGAAATCAAAGAAGGTTCCAGCAGGAATGTTACCGGCTGCTGTGCGGTGGAATGATTTCAGTGAAATGTACCATCATGTCTTGGACATCTCTGTTATTGTAAGGTTTTGTGACGTCCAAAATTATGTTTCCTTCTCTAAATGACACAAATAGAAAATCCAGGAACCTGGTTGAATTACCGGGGACTATTTTTGCTGATGCACCGGTGTTTTTTACGTGAGAGGAGAAGAAGAAGACGAAGAAGACGTAAGTGAAAAGGAAGAAATAAGAAGAGCGAGGAATAAGAAGAACAACGAACGAGAAAATAAGTGAAAAGTTTAGTGTTCAATGTCGCTACGTGTCATTTTTAATGTGTTAGGCCATAAAAACACCGGTGCATCGGCAAAAATGGTCCCCGGTAATTCACTTCCGTTGTGGCTTTTTTATTTGCATGTTCTTTTTATTTTATTTGCAGCGGGGTTTATTTTATTTGCAGCAGCATTTCTTTATATTTGCACCGTTTCTTTTATTTGCAGCAGCGTTTCTTTTTGTTTGCAGCGTTTATTTTATTTGTAGCAGCGTTTGTTTCTGTTTCCAGTGTTACTTTTATTTTCAGCAATGGCGGGTCTCGGCCACCGTACATTTTGCTCTGAATATTTTGCGGCTTTATTTTTTTGTATTTGAGACTGACCAGTGTCATAGTGCTTCTGTCATGCTACAACCCCCGACTTGCATCTTAATACCAAATAATTCTCCTCTCTCCGAATGTACACCACTAACTGCTCGCTGAGCGCGCTTTCAGCAGCCGCCTGCTGCTTGAGAGTCTCCAGCATTAAGGATCTGTAAACATTACACACATCAAGACCTCAAGAAATTATTGTTCAGCACGGCGGCAGTGCTGGGATGCAGAATCAATTTGGGCTTCTTCAAAAGCTCCACTTGAAGCTGGTAGCAGGCGAGAAGGAGCAGAGATGCTAATCGCCTAAAGGGTCCGGGTGTAATGCTTTCCCTCCCATTCAGCTCGCCTGCCTCTGAAGCTGTCGCTCTTAATTATCTCCGTAGGACATACATTACCAGACCAAATGCAAATGCCATCAAAACGACAATGGGCTCGCAGTCGCTGTTATCACGGGGCGTTAATTGATCTTATCGTAATCACATTATCTAGTTCAAATAAGGTGCATTAATAAGCAGCTCTGGCTGTTTAGGCCCACATGAATATCCATCAAAGAGCATGACTCTAGATTTATGAAAAAAAAAGAAAAAAACAACAGGATTTTGACACTGTAATGCAGTAATTCTGGTTATTAAACGTTAATATGCTAATTACATGTTTTCTGTTACAGAATAAACTGTCTTCATTAACGGAAGCTGTTTGTGAAACCCCTGCCAGACCCATACACATAAAAACAAATCCTAAGAAAATTTGTCTCTGCTGGTAAAGTAAATTGTCAGGTGATTATCTTTCAACCGGTCTGAAATGTGTTCCTTAATTTTTTTATTATTCATATTACCCAGTAATGAACCGGGGACCTCCCAAGGGTGCACCCTCGTCTTTTGCCTTTTTCCTTTTGAAATCGGGGATGCGCTCCACCAGACCTAGATGGAGATGAAAACACATAAACAATGGTATTAGACAAGCAAATCTTGCTGCATCTCAATCTTTTAAAGTTTTAAAACTATTTCTTACCAATTCGGAATTCAATAGTCTACAAGTGGAAAACATTCAGGACTGTTGTCAATCTTTTCAGGAGCAGACGTCCCAGCAAATTTACTTCATGATGAGATCAGAAAAATAAGAATAAAATGCACGTGGGTGGTGTCATCGGACTCGGTTTTGAGTACTTGACGTTCATTGGCCTGAATTAGCGCCGCCCCTTCTTCTGATTGGTCGATATGTGATAGTTCCAATTTTCTGCAATAAGTTTTGAATGGTTTGACATATAGAATCATGGGTGGTGTCATCAGACTCAGTATTGAGTACTTGACCTTCATTGGCATGAATTAACCACCGCCCCTTCTTCTGATTGGTCAATATTTGATAGTTCCTACTTTCTGCCATATCTGTTGAATGGTTTGACATAAAGACTCGTGGGTGGGGT
This sequence comes from Cololabis saira, assembly GCF_033807715.1. Taxonomy (NCBI): domain Eukaryota; kingdom Metazoa; phylum Chordata; class Actinopteri; order Beloniformes; family Belonidae; genus Cololabis; species Cololabis saira. Next base: position 37,501,773 of record NC_084603.1, read on the forward strand.
CATCTGACTCGGTTTTGAGTCCTTGACCATAATTGGTGCAAATTAGCCCCGCCCCTTCTTCTGATTGGTTGATATTTTATAGTCACGTTTCTCTGGCATAACTTTTTAATGGTTTGACATAGAGAGTCGTGGGTGGTTTCATCCGCTAAATGTCCAGGCCTGAAGAATCTACATCAAGTCATACAATCTTCCACTGCAGCACACCTGAACGTGCACAAGGGTGCGAGGGCCCATTCATCGCTGCTTGCAGCTTTAATTGGTTTTAATGGTAGAATCAGAAGCAATCATTTCAAATCGGGGGGGGGGTTCATAATTTTGATCAAACAAATAATGGCAATAATGAAACAAGTTATATGTTGTTCAACTGAGGGTGTATTTGTATATACCAAAGAGCCTCTTTTTTTCAGATGATGGTATTATGTTTTTGTATGCACATGTGAAAAACATAGACCAAAGAGCTCTGCAATGGACTTCTGATGAATCCTGACTCTTCACCCAAAGACAACAGGGATAGGCTCGAGCAGACCATCATGGCCCTAAATAAGATGAAACAGGTATGGATGGATGAATAAAAAGAGATGGTGTGGTGGGGGTCCTAACTGTATTACTGTCTTTAATCAAGAGCGTTAGTCGTGGATTTGAGAGCAGGAATCAGCTTCAGATGTTCTTCTGCTCTTCCCTAAAACTCTGCCCTTACCCTTGCTTGCAAACATCCAAACCCCAGAGAGAATCTGTGCCCCCTCAGATTCTCTGCCATCCATTCAAGCGTCTTGCGTTCCACTTCAAGTTTTTTTTCTTGCACTTAATGTGTTTCTGTTCAACCATGAGAAACAATACAAACAAGTTGCACGGCCAAACCTTCCAGAGGGACCGTTTGACCACGTGAGGACGTTTAAGGACGTTTGCCCAGTGACGCTCTGCTGAAGTGATAAAAGCAATATCTGCAGAAGAGTTTGTTGTTGATGGTGGTGTTGCATTGTTGCGCAAAATGTGTCCAATGTGCTCCCCAGAGCACCTGGAGAAAGATAATGTAGAAAGATAATGTAGATATTCATTCATTGTGGTTGTATTACCTCTCAGAGGCTTGAATCAAGGCAACTGGACTTGAAGCTTGCTTGAAGATGTTCCACCTTTCCATGCCGAAGGCTTTGTCAGTTCAAACTGACTGGTGCAGTTTCACATTTTATTGTATTTCTGAGGCAAATGACAATAAGATTTGACTTTGTTTCGAGCATAAGCTGTTGTAGTCGTATTCAAATGTAAGGTATATGAGGAGTGAGGGGTTCGGGGTGGGTGCGGGTGAGTCTTTCAGGAGGTAACTGGAGGAAAAACTGTTAACTTCCACTGAAAAATTCAGAAAAGGAATGGACACAAAACCAACAAACCCATTGATGAGTCCCTGACTTCCAAACAAAGCTATAACAAAGAAAGTTAAAAACAAAAAATTGATCAAATCATATTCTTATTTAGCCCTTTATAATAAAAGCCGAAAGAGAAACAATTATTGTAGTTGGATTTATGCTCCATGCTCCATCTGAAAACCTAATCCATAGTTAGTTAGGTTTCTCTGCTCTCATACCGGATTTCTGATGAATTCTTCAGAGACGGTATTAGGAACGCAGACAGAAGTTAATAAAAGTCTAATCAAAATAACTTCCAAAGCTTTGGCTTCTTTCACTTTCTAAATGAGATCAAAGCTGGAGTTGAAACCATTTAAGATCTGGAAGACACAAACAACAACAACAATCAAAAAGAGAAAATGTAATGAATGGCCAGACAACAAACAAATAAAATAATAGGAGAAAAAAAATACAGCAAAGAGGAGGGATGGAACAATCCAACAGGGACACTTTTCCTTTTATTGTCTTGCTTCTTCTTTCATCTCATGTATTTTTGTTTTATTTTTGTCTTTTGTTTATCTCTCCATTTGAGAGATTTGGTTTCTCTTGTGTTGTCCAAAGGGGCGGGATGGGGGTAGCCTTCCAGGGGGGTCGAATTATTATTGTGTCTCTGGAAGTGTGCAAGAGTCCTTGTTTGTGTAATTATATTCACAGCATTTCCATAGAGGAAATAGGCTGAGCTATAATTGGCTTGATGATCTGAGCAAATGTTGATTATTCTTAATTATTATACTGTCAGAATCTTCACTTTTTTTTCCAGTCAGTTGGGCGACACATACACAAATACATTTCTTCTTTCCGTACTATTGACTGACTGTGTTTGTGCTTTCAAAAAGGTTCCCTCTACCCAACAAATATGTTTTGGTGTTTTTTATTATTCTTTTTGACACTTAAGCATTTTCCTTTACTTTTGAACCTACACCATTGTGGCTTTTAGTTGCCGATCAACGGCAGAATTACATCGCTTTTCATAAGTAGGGAATTTTATTCCGAAAGGCTCTCAGCACCTTTCAATGCTGCAGCGAAGCGTGGCCGTGGCAGAGACGGTGGCCGTACGAGGAGGAAGGCAGGGTTGACGCCAGAACAGAAATAGAGAGAGATGGAGAGAAAGTCGGTGAAGAAATCAATGTCGAGCTTGGTCTCTCTTTTCACCTTGCACTTGGAAAAGGAGGGGTGAGCCAGTGGTTGATTGGAGGGAGGAAGAGGAGCGGTGCATCGGAGGACACCTTAGGTCAATAAAGAATCAATAAGAGTGGGTGAAACTACACGTTGAGGATAAGGGTGTGGAGTAGGCCTTGGCTGCTGCGCATTGTTTGGGAGGTTTTGGCACTGGAGGAAAAGGAAATGTGTCCAGAGGTCACTCTGCAACAATTTAAACCCGAACCTTGCATTTGCTAATTGTACTGAGTAGCGTTCTAACTCAACCCAACCCAAACAGCTTTTAGATCAACTTTCCATTAGTGCAAATTACAAGATTATAACCGGTGTAAAAACTCATCATGCTGGTATGTTTGTTTTGCTTGAATTCAGTCAGTGATCTAAGGAATTTTGCCTCAGCTTTTCTCAGTGAATGCACTGAAAACATTTCCGAGTCATTTTTCATTAAAATTTCACTGGATTGTTGTGACATCCCTGACACATAGAAAATATCGCGGCAATGGAATAATGATAGAAAGCAGCCTTTGAAGTGCAGCGCTCCTTTATAAACACTTTTCTCTCTCCCTGTAATGTGTAAAGCCGCCAATTAAGCAAATAAAGATATCAATTAAGTGGTGTAATTGAGATGGTGTAGATATATGAAAATGAATTTCCCAGAGGTGTCTTGGGTAATGAGTTCCTCGGAGGTATTAAAGGTAGACTTGTGTCATAAATCCTGGGAAAAAGCCACTGTAACACACACAAAGGCTTATATTCTTTATGTTCCGTTCCTTCGTGTTTATTATGTGGCTGTCAGTCACATCATTTTTGTAATATGCAGCCACATTTGTACACACGGGTTCAACAAAGGAACTTGGTCTTTTACCTCCGCTGCATTAAATACATTCATAAAACAGCAATAATGCTTAAGAAGCTTATAATGATTCAGATTGTAGTGCAAGAGGGGCCAGTTGGTGCATTCAAAGATTAAGCACCACAAATGGGTACTTTTTCATGTTAAAATATCATTTTCATTTTTATTTGATGGAGCATAGAATTTCTGTGAAGCAGTGCCATCTAGTTCTTGTAGTTTCCCGTTCCTCCAATCAGCCACGCTACCCAAAATAACTTTGGATTCCTGTCCTGGTCGACCCTTGACTTTACTTCATGTCACTATGTCACGCATTTAGAACAAGGAAGTTAGCTCAGTGGTCATGATGGCAGAGGTGACTAAGAGACTTAGTAACGTAATGAATGAAGAGAAAACAAGACAGAGACTGAGCAAGAATGTGAGCAGCAGAGTCGGAGCAACTCAACCTCCATGCCTATAGGGGGACTCAGTGAGCAAAAAATCATATACTGGAGCTTAATCAGATGTAGGTACATTACTAGATGGTAATAAGTGTAAACTTTTGTTATGGAGAAAAACAAATTAAATCCAAAAAAATATTTTCAGTCAGAGGGGGAATATGTTTACAGCCTAATAACCTCTCGCACTAGCCCAAAGGGTATGGAGCCAAATCAAGGCCAAAGTTTTGCTAATTTGAAAATAAAATTTGAACCTGAAAATTCAAGTTTTGATCATAAACTTGTTTTTTTACAGTTTAAATTTTTTTTTTTCAGTATCGTCTTTTTTTTCAGTTTCAGACTTTTGGCCCCGATCTGGCGTAAGGTCGTGGCATCAACTGAGAAGGGCGGGGCATCATGAGTGACAGCATAAGAGAGAAGGCGGGGGATGTTCCTCAGTCATGTTGCCTTCAGGAAACGTTGCATAAGTTATCAGTTGAAGTATGATTCAACACTGTACTATTCACGTGATTGGCAGTGGAAAAAACTGATATTAGTGACACATTTCTGTTTAAAAAGCTGGCTTGTCCTGGCGGAGCGGACGCCATCGCAAACGATACTGAAATGTCAAACTTTAAAGTGTGGCTGTTGAACTGTACAGTCTGGCATAGTTTATTGCTTTTATACTGCGATGGGTGCCAGGTACGGTCTAAAACAGAACTGAAATAAAAAGATCTGAAACTGAAAAAAAGATCTGATACTGAAAAAAAAAAAAAAAAAAGCAAAACTTTTGGCCTTGATTTGGCTCCAGAAAATGGCAAGTTGCGATGTTGGAGTGAGTTGCTATTTTCAGGTTTGGATTCTTTGATTAAAATAGTGAATGACCATGAACTCTCCCCGTCATTTTGTTTGGACAGTGGAACATCCGTCATTCAGTAATTAATTGGTAGGGAGTTAAGATGGTAGCAAGCGGCCGGACGGACATTTTATACACTTTTTTTAACCCATACTAAGTTAAAATAACCCTGGTTTGTTTGTAGGGACCATATCTACGGTACCACTGAAGTGGAATGATGTTTTGGATTTTTATCATTGTGCATGATCTCTGAAGTTTGCCAGCAGGTACAGCTGGAGCTACCGTTAGGTGTCAATGGTTACTCCAGCAAGTTGAGTTGTGTGGCATAGTGGGCAACCTGGTGAACAAGCTCAGTGGCCAAGAATGCACTAATAACGATGTAGGGTAAAGGAAAAGTCTGTAATTGAGACAGCTACAGCCGAAAGAAGACTGTATGTTGCAAGAAGTAAAATAAATATCAGTTTATATGGCATTTCCTTGATGGTGACGGTTGAGGAAACAGAAGGGACAGGAGACTAATGACATGGGGGCCGTGTTTATGTTGGACAGGTAATTGTATTTTTATCTATTTACTTATTACATATGCTTCAGGTGCTGTGATTCCTTGTATGCTGTCATATTTTAAATAGTCCTTAAACATTTTCCATTGATCACTTAGCCAACCATTAAGTGTATGTCTTGTAATTAACAGCATAGCCAATACTATTGAAACAAGACAGCTATTAAGGGAAAATAATACAGCATTTGTGGCTTAGCTGCAGTGCTTTACATGTCAAGCTCCAAACCTTGAAATGCACCTGCACTTACAACTCTCACCCTCTTATGGTTAAAGGTCACTGCAACTACAGTGGGCGTCTTGGAGCAGCAAAGGTATATTTGTATATAAATGCTTCTAGCAATATGGCAGCCAGATCATGTAAATGCACAGTTGCAGACCATTTACAAGTGCAAGCTTGGTCTAAGTTAATGATGTCCTCACATACACCTCATACAGCTGGTTGTGGTAAAGGAAGCCCGCATATGTTCAATGTCAGCGCCTTTACTCCCACACAAGTCCACGTAGGATGAGACAGACTCACAGAACGTACATGCATGTACTTCCCAACATGTATTTTTAAGCTTATTTTCCCTTTCCGTCGTACAATGGGTCAGGATCTGATGTGGCTTGAGAGACCATATGGGCCTGCTAAGTCCCCCCTGTGTAAAAAGCAGTAGTTTGTACAGTAAGTAGTTGTAGTAGTCATTACCAGATACCAGAGTAACAGTGGATTTTCTAAATTTGTTCCCAGGCTGAAGAAGTTTAACAACCCCTGCACCATTATGCTGGTGGAGAATGGATAATGAGGACAAGGTTGAAAGATGGAGTGTAGAAGAAAATAATGAAAAAAACAAACGCAACACATGGGGCTATGTGAGCATGATGATTTGGTGAATTGCATCCACAGTCCCACCCAACAAACACAACAAACACAAAAGATCTACAGCTCTCTCCATTTCTCTGAGGACACACTCAGTGTTCTACATATTGAATGAAACAAGACCAGTCTGAGATCTATTTTCAGTCAAAATAAAAAATAAACTAAAAACACTCCTCCCCTAAGCACGGCTTTACCGAGTTTCTGAACACTGAACACTTTGTTCCCTTTGCTTGGCGTTCAAGCCCTTTTCTAGCCCGATAGACCCACATCTAAGAAGATGTAGAGTCTGAAAACGGTCCACACGGATGGCACCAAAGGTTATTTTTCACACCGTCTTTGCATGCATTTGCTTACCCTACAACCAATCAGAGCAAAAATCAAGGCCTCTCCGTCTCTTTGGAAACAAGGGTCTTCACCTGCAACTCGTCTATAATCAGTGGCTGTGTGTGTATACAGTATATATATTTATACCACGGTCTGTGTGAATACTCGATTCTGATTGGCTGGCAGGTGTACTGTACATTAAAAGTGATAATCTACACCTAGAAAACAAGTTCGGTCAAATGACCTGATATCTTTAATATCATTGCCCTGGATCAACTGCCAGGTGGTAACCACGGCAACGGAGATTCAGAGAAGAAGAGCCGGCTACTGCAGGACGGCGACATGAGTGATTTTGTAATTCCTTTTCATTTCTTTGGTGAATTTAACAATTTTGATGACTGGGATGCAGAAGAGGGGAGAAAAGAAAATAGCTGAGCGGAGTTGCTAAGTTGTATCTCAGGTCCGTCCTAGTTAATGGAGAATCAACACTGTGTCCATTAAGGACCTTATGGGACGGTAGTGATTGTTCCAGGTATTAGTCAGACCCTCAGGTGTTACCAAGGAAACTGAGTTATGGCTTGTTACAACGGCTGCAGACGAGAGATTAAATAGTCTGCTCAGCAGCTCAGCTGTGGCTTGTTATAAAACTAATGATTTCAACTGAAAACTCATTAAAGCATGAATAACTGATTTAATATTTATGTTTTTTGGTAAGTGACCTTGGTATAAGCGGGATAATGCCCTTCGAGGTGTACATTAACATAAATATATGGATTTCGCGGAGTTTCACGCCCCCGCGTCGTCCATATATTTATGTTAATGTACACTTCGTCGGGCACTATCCCTTACATATATACCTGCTTGGCCTTCAAGTCAATGCTGGATTGTTGTTTTTTTTTTATTTTTTATATATATATATATATATATATATATATATATTTTTTTTTTTAATTTGGTGGCTCTAGTGGCCTTTATTCAAAGTGCGGACAGTAAGGGGATAGAGAGAGATAATGGGGACGACATGCACCAAAGGGCTGCAGGCTGGGACTCGAACCTGCGACCGCTGCATGAGGCCTGTACCCTCAGTACATGGACCGCTTCTCTAACCACTGCACCATCCAATGCTGGATTGTTTTAACCCAGTGGTACAGCATTTGGCCATTTGGAAACAGTTTGTTGGTCAGTTTGATCTAACCCTCGTTCTGTTTCTTCCATTCAGATTTCAGACCTGCCTGTACGCCTGTCTGTCCACCTGCCTGCCTGTCCGCCTGCCTGTCCGCCTTTTGCCGTTCACACCTCCAGTAATCCTAATAAAACCTTTTGAACTCAACTTAGTATCCACGCTTGGATCCTACACATTGTTATGCACACAACAGAGTTGTGTAGAGGACTAAATTAAACTTTTGCCATAGCTTGTCGGCCAAACAGCAAATGCATCTACCTTGCAATATTGCCTTATGTTCAATTTTCAAAGAAAAGGTCCAGATCTACAACTGTTGATGCCAAAGCCAGTGAAAACGACCATTAATACTCAGTAATAGCTATCTACATCGTTTACATCCAGATAACGTCGCTGCTCTGCCGTCAATATGTTAAACCCACCAAGAGACTCTCTACAAGGATAGGCTGATTTGATTGGCTCTCCATGACCTTTGGGCATAGTTAATGAGCTCCAGTGGATGGTAGCTGGACAGACCTGCAAACCAAATTTACATTTTCTAGCAATACTTCTAGATTTATAGGCAAGGCCTATAAATCTGCTTGGTCTGCTATATTCAGTTTAGTACTAAATTAATTTAGCAAGCAGCTTTAGGTTAAAAGTTAAACAGCCTGTTATTTAGGACTTATGACTTTCTAGCATTTAGAGGTGTACGAATTACTGTTAAAGTGGAAGTACAATGCTATGTGAATGACATCTGAGCTGTCAGATTTGTTTTAGGGCTGCAGAATCTCCACTGCTGAAAGGTAGTGACATGGTCATTAAATGGTGCATCAGTGTTGGTGCATTTTTGTATTAAAATACATTTGTAGAGAGTTGCATTTCTGTGTATTGCACAAGTTTGCGATCTGCACCATTAAACAGATCCTACACATTAGAACTGGAACCTAATGAGCTTCTTCGAAGGCCAACTATAACGGGAAGAGAACTCAAATTACATAATGAACTTGACAAATTGACACCTTGTTTGGATGTTTAAATGCCACATGTATTTTGACAATGCTCATAGGTGCCATCGAAAATGCACACTCAAAAGCCCACAGTTTTCAGAAATACGTCAAGAACCTTTAACAAAGTAAAATGAACTATGCAAGGCAATAACTGGCAAGCAGGGAGAAATCAATGCACTTTTTATTAAACCTGATACTCTTTAATATAATTATAAATGTAGGAAAGGTAAGTCTGTGCTACGCTATTTTCCTTGGCATTGTAGATGAGAACATTTTTATGGTGTACTTCAACGAAATTGTTTACATAATATTTGGTTGTTTAATGTATTAATCTTTATTGACTGTTGAGATTTAAATCTTATCACTACTTGGAGAAAAAATGAATGATCATTAGTTGCTGTGGAGATCCTTGTTAGCATACGGTTTGACATCGGTGGAGCTGTAATGTTGCCATAAGCATCCCTACAGTCACAAAATAGTGAGCACTCACATGACTTTAAGTGTGTGGGCTGTCTGGAGAGATTTGCGAACTTTCCTCTGATAAATTAGTCAAAGCAAACTGTAGTAGCATGAGCCAAGTGCTCAAATTTCAGCAAGGCATCCCCAGATATGGACTTTAATAGCCTGGACATGAGAGGTGTACAATCTGCTCCAAAAATCCGAAAAAGATCAATTTGACTATAATACTCATTGAGGGGTCTGTTTCCAGTACTTGTGGTTCCAAGTGAGTGTGGACAATTGGCCGTGAAGTGTCCTCTGGTTATGAAGTAGTCTCTGGGCAGCTCAGACTTTGGCAGGGAGGCCCAGAACTGCACTGCTTGGCACAGCTTGTTATAGTTGACCAGCAGCCCAGGCAGATGGCCAGCAACAAAACAGCACTAGCATTTGGTTTGGATAAACCAAATACCCACTAGACGTCTATCTGCGGCATGGCCCTGGAATAAGCTGTAGGAGACGAGCGAAGGAACCGGTGTTGGAGAGCAAGGCTGACTATGGAGGACATAGAGAGCTGGTGCTGGTTTTTGAGTTTTGAATCTCCTACCCAGACAGTTTCACAACCATTCCCACCTTGAGTCACGTGACGGAACCAGGTAAACAGCTGACAGTGGACCTGGATTAAGCCGTAGAAATGGATGTTTGGATTTTACCGAATTTTCTAAAAGAGTGTCTTAAAAGATTTTACTATAATGTTCCCTTACATTCTCATGGGCACATGTGGCTGCTTTTCTCCTGCTGTCTTCTTGGAACATCAGCCAAAGCAGCCGGGGCCCATTTTAAACTGTTTGTACTGAATGCATGTTTAAAAAAAAAAACAAATTAGTTTTGCCCAATGCCCGAATCAGATTTCTGCCTCCAGCTTCTATCTTTTCAAATGGAAAATAATTAATTGGTTAAGACAAAGAGTTCAAAAATTACCACATCACATGTACTAAAAAATAAAATAAAAAACACCAAATGAGACAATTTACAATGGCTGTGAGTAGAGTATATTTGTTATTTGTTATAAGCAAACACATACAACATGAACAGCAACTCTCTCATGCAGTCTCATGCATTATGATTCTTTACAGTGCTTCCACGCCTGCAGTCTTTAGTTTGCTCGAAATAAACTGGAGTTTCACTTTCCTGCTGGAGCACTTTGTCCCATCTGGCGTGAATGTGGTCATTGCACATTGCACTGTGTGGAACAAAACAATTGGACTCCAGCCTCCGAAAAGGGACGGCAATCTGGCTGCAGACTTCCTGAAATCTAGAATTGGATCATTTGAGCCGCTGAATTTAGTGTAGAATTTTTTTCTAATTTTGCGGGATGAACACTGAGATAAATCCCCTAGTTTGCAGTTTTGTATGGTCAGCGCACTTAAAATCTTGGCATGATTTGTTGTTGTATCTTTGGATACTTTAGTGCGTTACAGGATTCCTCTCTGGTCATAGCCACACTTCCTCATTTAACTGAAGCATTTAGCAAGAAGGATTTGTACAATCAATTTAGGATCGACTAGTATCAAAAAACTTATCCTTGTAGGTTTGTCATAACACTTAAGACAATCAATACTTAACAATACTATATTTAACGCAACATCTTTTTCTTCCTGTTCTCACATTATTATTCCCATGCTGGATATGTCTGAACAACAGATGGTGAGGATGTAGTGCTCTTGGAATTTTCCCTGCATGAGAAGGAAACAGTCCGAATTGAAGAAGCTACAGGTTTACAAACTTATGACGCGATACAGACCAAAACAAACAAACTAACCAAGGTGTGCAAACTCTCCTTGGATTCGTAGCGAGTTCTTGGATTGAACCACAAACGTGTGCTTCCACCACCTACTGCAGTAGCTAAAAGCCTCTAAAGAGTAAAATCCAATCTTAATTCATGGTGTTACATCTTTGAAATCATCTCTTGAGGCAGTCGATATCTCACTGGGTTGAGCAGACACCCCATGGATAAGGAGCTACCAAACATTGACGATGGCAAATGTTTTAATTTTATAAAATATTAACACTTTGCATTTAGAAAAATGATTCTTAACTCGTACAAAAACAGAAGGCATCACACAGGTTTTTATTTTGTGAAGCTTTTGCTGACTGTCCCTTTAAGAGTGAAGCAGGGGCCAAGAGCGAGAGAGAGTGGGAAAGAGTAACAATGAGAGAGGAAGTCAGTGACCTGTCATGTTCCTGCGATCCCCTCGTCTCATACGCACATGCAAACACACATTTACTAGAGCATCGTGCACGCTAATCTGAACTGATTGCATGTCCACTAATATAAATAATGGACTGCGGTGGATGCATTATTTACTCTGTAGAATTGAAAAGGCATGCCAGGTACATCACAGTACACACACACACACACACACACACACACACACACACACACACACACACACACACACACACACACACACACACACACCTAGAGGAAGGTAGCATCTATCTAGTATACACTTCCTCTCTATGGCTTCTCCTTCACTTTCTTCCTCTCTTAATCTCCCCATTCACATTTCCCCCAACTCATGTTTTTGTCTATCCACTCATCCGTCTTCACTTCCATCTGTCCATATGAATGTGCCCCACCTCATTTCTCATTCCCACAATTTTTTTTTTAAGTTTTTCGGTGATTTAACATTTTATTTTTCACATCTATATTCAGTGCTGTGCAAAACACTTGGTGTGAAGAAAAAGTGTAAGGTAGGACTGAAAAAACACCAAATTGAATCAATATTTGGTGTGACTGCTCTTTGCATCAGTCCTTCTGGGTACATCTGCAGGTAGGTTGCTCCAAAGATCTTGGAGAAGGAAGCCCAGGGGCCTCATTTATAAAAGGTGTGTAGGATTCATACTAAAAGTGCACGTAAACCCAAAATCCGGATTTATAAAACCGTGTGCACGCACACTTGAACGCAATGTTCGCTTTATAAATCACAGTCCAGCTGGAAGGTTGCGCAGGTGAATTTGCCTCATATCCCGCCCTCTACACGCCCACTTCATACCATAAATGGTCTATGCAAACTACTTTATGATTGTATTTGCATATAAATGAGCCTGCTGAGCATGCGCAGCCTGTTTCTGCTGTGCGATGAATGAGACGTGTGTCGAGCCGGTGTTCTGCCGAGTTGTCCTACCTCGGCAGAAAATACCACGCGTCGTACACTATCTACGATCTATGTGGAAGCACATTCTGACTTCCTGCTGTTAAATCGTCTATTTGCATGAAAAAGCCTTTGAAAAAAATGAAACTGAGATAAAAGAAACGGGGATCGTACGGTAGTATTTTCTGCCGCGGTAGGACACCTCGGCAGAACACCGGCTTGGGTGTACATGGATCTATAAGTCTGATATGTGATGACATTAAGAGTATGACATGAATCTGGCTTCGTTTCACCACCTCACCGCCTGCGTCGCCAGTTCCCCATATCTTAAGACTGTTCCTGCGGGAGGGTCAGGATTGGCGTAGGGATATCCACATTTTTCGGTTAGTTTTTTCTTTTTAAATCCCAACCTTTGCGTAGAAGGTGGCTTGCGCATCTTTCAAGCCCTGTTTTGTGCGCAAGCAAGCTTTATAAATGAGGCCCCAGATCTACTGTTGATGTAAGCAGCCTCAGGTCCTCCTGTCTCTTCATGTTCTCCCAGACAGATTTGGTGTTGTTGAGATCAGGGTTCTGTGACCGGCCAAACCATCACTTCCTGGGCTTGTTCTTGTCTTTAGTGCTGGGGATACCTGCCTCATTGTCTGATCCTCAGCGTCTTCATTAATGACAAATTTTGCCCCGTCCTCCCCCTAAATCTCATCTTGATTTTTTCTTATCTTTGACCCATAACTGTCATCCCTACATTATGTGTTTCCTTTCTTTTATGTCTTTTGCTTCTCTCCACACTTTTTTGTAACTGTCTCAGTCCTCTCTGTTTTTAGTTCTCTTTTGGGCTTGACTCCACGTCATCCTCTCTCAACTGTATCAACTATTGCTATGCGCTTTTTCTTTTTGTCCTTCCTCCACTGGAGCATTCTTTTATTGCCAGTGAGGGACACTTTGCTTCTGTGGCAACTGTCAGAGTTTTTTTGCAAAGAATGTCTGGCAACGGGTTCAAAAATTGGAAGGAGGAACCTGATCTGATCAAACTCAAAAGAAGCGTTTATTTCACCGAATAACATGAGCACATGGGTCCGCACAGACTAATCCTCAGGTGATCAACACCGACTGGACCTCAGGTGAAAAATAAGAAGACAACCATATGTCTCACATGTAAACATTTATACCTATAGGTGGAGAGGGCGTTGGTTTAGACATTGCCACTCCCGTGATTGGCTTGGTCCAATCCAGCACTGGTCTTTCCTAAGAGAAAAAACTATTGGCGCTTTTACAGTAGTACCTACTCAGCCCGACTCGACTTGCCACACCCTCGTTTCTTTTCAATACCCAGATCAGAAGTAGGCGAGTTGGAACGAAGCTGCTGTGACGTATTTGATTGTGTGATCTAAACGAAGATGATATGTGTGCTGCTGGGTCTGTGGCTTGTGTTCGATACCAAGTTAACAAATGAGAGTGAGAGAAGCTTCAAGCAGCAACGCTTTTTTTTTTTGTTCGTTTGTCCCGGCGCTGCTGAAAGGTCAGCTGGAGCCGTGAGCAGCTATGAAATGACAGAGCTCCTGGTAGATCTGGTCATTCCATATCGCCCGTCTAGATCCCTTTTTAATTCTCTCCTCTGCCACCAGGTTTATGAAATCTGCACTTCAGAGTTGGATCACCAAACAGACTTTTGTGCTGCCATTGCCTGGTTGGGGCTTCGGGCTCATGATCCGAAGGTCGTGAGTTCGAACCCTGGCACTGCCGTCACTTTGTGCATCCTTGGGAAAGATGCTTTACTCTCGGCTTTCCTCACTTAACTCAGGTGTATGAATGGGTACCTAGCTTTGCTAGGGGAAGTATCCAGCGCTACAGAAACCAGAGATAAACACCGGCTCTATGGGCCACAAGGCTCGAAAAGGACATACATTGCCTGTTGAATAAAATGAACAAGCCGCCTTCAGAGTCACTCTTTCGCTGATTTCCGCCTCCTGACTCAGACGTCTGACTCCAACCCCTCGACCAATCGGTGGCGTGTAGTGTGGTGATGTCAGAGGCAGCCCGACTGTACTCGGCAGAGTAGTTACAGAAAAAGTATCTACTTGGCACGTTAGACCCCTAGTGGAAAAGCGCAAAGGTGAGGCGAGTTGGGCTGAGTAGGTACTAGTGGAAAAGCAACATATGAGAGACTGTGAAAGACTCTTGGTCTTTCACACCTTTCACACTTTGTTCCAAACACATGGTCCACCAAACAATAATAAATGCTGAAGGATGAAGAATAAACAATCAATGTACAATTGGAAAAATAACCATACACACACATAGCCACACAGACATATACACACACACACACACACACACACACACACACACACACACACACACACACACACACACACACACACACACAGACATATACACTGGCTTGTTCACCTGCATGCTTGCTCTGTAGCTTTTGGGGTTAGTTAATCGCGGTAGCCTAGCTCAGACTGTGATTGGATCTCGAGATTTGGGACAGTTGTTGCTTGTGTTTTGGTCGGTTCCGTGTTGGTTTCGTGTTTCATTTGTGGTTTTTGTTGCAGACTTCCAGTGCTCGACCCTTCCCCCCCAAAAAAAGGAAAAAAAACATGTATGTGTATGTGTATGCGTATATATATATATATATATATATATATATATATATATTCAAAATATTAACAATGCCTTAGGTTTTTACCAGCTTGCTATTAACCAAATAATATGTGTGCAGACAAGGTAGAATTTTTTTTTTTTTTTTTTTAAATAACCACAATGTAACATATATCAAGAACAATATTTGACATAAAAAATAATATTTTGAGAACAATAACAAAATAATAAACTAAAGAAATGGATGGCATGAAAAGTTAGACATTTTCACCCTACCACAACTCCCTATCTACGTTTTGGATCTGATGAGATGCAACCTGAAGGGAGGCCAGAAAAACAGTGGGAATAGATTGGACCAATATTTTGACAAGGCATGTTACTGAAAGAAGCAGAGGGATGCTAAAACACATGGAGATGGAAATTTCAGTTCTTCAGTTTACCAGCAAAGGTTTGTTAACCAGTACGTAGAAGTTGAGGTGAGCTACTTATGTAAGATATAATTTGGTCTTGAACATTTTCTAGGACAGGTTTTATTGTAAAAAGGTGATTCAAAACTGAGTTAATGTCATATCAGATTTGATCACATTCTCACTTTTTGGATCGTATTTTTGAACAACCCGACAGCAGTTGAGGAGTTGAACTATCGACACACACACACTAAATAGTACTTTTTTTGCAACAAATGCTCACTCTGCCCAGTTGGCCTCCGGCAGGAGGGCCCCCCCTTATGATCCAGGTCCTGGTCCAGGTTTCTTCCCTCCTAAAGGGGAGTTTTTCTTGCTACAGTTTGGCTTAAGGTCTTTCTCCCACTAGGGGAGTTTTTACCTGCCATTGTTTATGTAATAAATGCTTGGGGGTTTATGTTCTGGATCTCTGGAAAGATCCTAGAGACAACTTCTGTTGTAATAAACGCTATATAAATACAATTGAATTGAATTGAACTGAACTCCTTGCAGCTTTTGGAAGGACACAGATTTCATGTTAATGATTTAAATGACAAAAATGAAGGGACTGGATTCCAAAAAATCTGTGTACTGAAAATCTCACAAATGCCGCGAGAAAATCTTCTCGATCCTGTCTTCATGTCTGCTCATACTCAAAAAACAACCACACTGGGTTGCACTTTAGTTTGATCCAAAACACCCAAATACTTACCAGCCTGTTCTCAGGATTCTGCTCTCGAATCACATGAGCCCCTGTACAGGGGGCTCCAGTTATCAACAGAGACACTCACAGTTGTGCAGGAAATACCTAAATATTGAATGATGGTCTTACTCGGGATAAACCCACATGATTGTTTTCTTTTTCTTTAGAGGTTATTTTTGTTAAATAAAACAAAGATACATTGAAAAAATACATTTTTGTTCATCTCAGGTTGTATTTGCTTAATATTAAAACCAGTGCAATGTGTTAATGATTTTATTCTGTTGTTAAACATTAACATGAGCTTAAAAGAAGTGGTACGCATTTAGTACATCACTGTATATGCATGTTCTAGACTGATAAGTACATGGTCTGTATGACAGTACTCTGTAAAAGACTATATGAGATGTAGATATCAAAATATGTGATGAAAAATGTTAAACTACTGTTAAACTACTGTTAACTAAATCCTCTTGAAGAAGTTTAAATAAAAGCATAAACTATTAACATTTCCCATAAAATCTTAATTTTAACCCTTGTGCTGTCTTCGGGTCAAGGAAGGAGGAAGAGAAGAAGGGAGGAAAGAAGGAAGGAAGGAAGAATGAAAAGAAGGAAGGAAGGGAGAAAATAAGGAAGGAAGGAAGGAAGGAAGGAAGGAAGGAAGGAAGGAAGGAAGGAAGGAAGAAAAGGAGGGGAGAAAAGAAGGAAGGAAGGAAGGAAGGAAGGAAGGAAGGAAGGAAGGAAGGAAGGAAGGAAGGAAGGAAGGAAGGAAGGAAGGAAGGATGGGAGAAAAGAGGGAAGGGAGGAAGAATGAAAAGAAGGAAGGAAGGAAGGAAGGAAGGAAGGAAGGAAGGAAGGAAGGAAGGAAGGAAGGAAGGAAGGAAGGAAGGAAGGAAGGAAGGAAGGAAGGAAGGAAGGATGGGAGAAAAGGAGGGGAGAAAAGAAGGAAGGGAGAAAAGAAGGAAGGAAGGAAGGAAGGAAGGAAGGAAGGAAGGAAGGAAGGAAGGAAGGAAGGAAGGAAGGAAGGAAGGAAGGAAGGAAGGAAGGAAGGAAGGAAGGAAGGAAGGAAGGAAGGGAGAGAGAGAGAAAATAAGGAAGGGCGGATGGGAGAAAAGGAAGGGAGAAAAGAAGGAAGGAAGGAAGGAAGGAAGGAAGGAAGGAAGGAAGGAAGGAAGGAAGGAAGGAAGGAAGGAAGGAAGGAAGGAAGGAAGGAAGGAAGGAAGGGAGAAAACAAGGAAATAAGGAACGAAGGGAGAAAAGAGGAAGGGAAGAAGGAAGGAGAGAGCAGGAAGAAAGAAGGAAGGAAGGGAAAAAAGAAGGAAGGAAGGACGGAAGGAAGGAAGAATGAAAAGAAGGAAAGAAAGAAGGAAGGAAGGAAGGAAGGAAGGAAGGGAGGAAGGAAGGAAGGAAGGAAGGAAGGAAGGAAGGGAGGAAGGAAGGAAGGAAGAAAGGAAGGAAGGAAGGAAGGAAGGAAGGAAGGAAGGAAGAGAGAGAGAAAATAAGGAAGGGAGGATGGGAGAAAAGGAAGGGAGAAAAGAAGGAAGGAAGGAAGGAAGGAAGGAAGGAAGGAAGGAAGGAAGGAAGGAAGGAAGGAAGGAAGGAAGGAAGGAAGGAAGGAAGGAAGGAAGGAAGGAAGGAAGGAAGGAAGGAAGGGAGAAAACAAGGAAATAAGGAACGAAGGGAGAAAAGAGGAAGGGAAGAAGGAAGGAGAGAGCAGGAGGAAAGAAGGAAGGAAGGGAAAAAAGAAGGAAGGAAGGAATGAAGGAAGGAAGGACGGAAGGAAGGAAGAATGAAAAGAAGGAAAGAAAGAAGGAAGGAAGGAAGGAAGGAAGGAAGGAAGGAAGGAAGGAAGGAAGGAAGGAAGGAAGGAAGGAAGGAAGGAAGGGAAAAAAGAAGGAAGGAAGGAATGAAGGAAGGAAGGACGGAAGGAAGGAAGAATGAAAAGGAGGAAAGAAAGAAGGAAGGAAGGAAGGAAGGAAGGAAGGAAGAGAGAGAGAGAGAAAATAAGGAAGGGAGGATGGGAGAAAAGGAAGGGAGAAAAGAAGGAAGGAAGGAAGGAAGGAAGGAAGGAAGGAAGGAAGGAAGGAAGGAAGGAAGGAAGGAAGGAAGGAAGGAAGGAAGGAAGGAAGGAAGGAAGGAAGGAAGGAAGGAAGGAAGGAAGGAAGGAAGGGAGAAAAGAGGAAGGGAAGAAGGAAGGGAACAGGAGGAAAGAACAATAGGAGAATTAGGTCATTTTGACCCAAAGACAGTACAAGGGTTAAACACAGTGAATCAAACATATTACACTGCAGTCATTTTTCCCTCTTTTTCTAAATGAAGTCAGTAGTAAAAGTTAAGCCAGTATGTAGAGTGTCACAGCAGGGAGCTCCAAACAACAGAACACCCCGAGATTTGGTGGAATTTCTGAACACCCAGTGCCCTCTCCAGAGTCGACTGAGAAGTCCTCTGGAACAGAGAATATCAGCAGTTTGTGGAAGTTTTCCTCTATCCACATATTTCCATACAGCACCCTCAATCTTGGCTAGGGTGCGTTTCGACTTAACACCTAAATATAGACGCTAATGCCAACAATCGTGGCTTTGGAGGGCTAGCTGGCCTCATAGCGCAGTCGTCGGCTCCTGAATATTGATGGTGCCAAGCAAGGAGAAGACAGCGCCAAGCGGGACACAGAGGATTTGATGTTCAATAAAAGAAAAACCCTTTGACATGGAATACGAACAGGGCCCAGCCTGTATATAAAAGAACCAGGAGGGGAATTAGATGGATGGAGAATTCCCTCAGAAGTGCAGGCAGAAAGACGGAAAAGACAGTTATGAAAAAGGGAAAGGGGATATTTAAGGCTTTCTGAGTGTGTGCGTGCGTGCGTGCGTGCGTGCGTGCGTGCGTGCGTGCGTGCGTGCGTGCGTGCGTGCGTGCGTGCGTGCGTGCGTGCGTGCGTGCGTGTTGAAGTACATGAGCAAGTGACAGAACAGTAAACAGTAAAATTCCTCTGCGTCCTCTCTGAGTATGGATAATACATCACATATGATACAAGCACGTCCTTTTCCAACTCTATAAAGTTACCCCTTACTTCCCACTCCCATGTACCCAAACTCTCACCACCCTGACTTCACAGCCCTGATGAGAGTAGCCCGATTAACGAGACGTGAACTAGGATTTGATATACAGTAATCCCTTGCTATAACACGGTTCACCTTTCACGTCTCGCTGCTTCGCGGATTTGCATTGTGCATCGTGTTCTGCATTCTGATTGGCTAAACAGTCTTCCCGCTTCTTCACTTCCTGTGTCAATAACGTTGGTTTCTTAGCAACGATGCTGAGAACGGCCAATGAGCTTCAGCAGCAACTCAAGAACAGGACCCTTTGATGAATCGTTCATTACAGTCTCAGATATAATCCATGGTGGCATGTCGGTTTATAAGAATCTTTTTTGCCCAGAAGAAAAAAGAGCGACAACAACGACCCATAACGATGTTCTTCTCTTGAAAAAACACACCTGCACTGCAGGCTTTAGAAGAAAAAGATGCTACAGAGCGGAGTCAGGATGCAGCGGCACACCAATTAATCGGGTCGCGGTGGGGCAGGGCTGATCTCCGCCATTTTATCCTTGTATAATAATTGTAAAAAAAAAAAAAGGTTTCTACTTTGCGGATTTCACTTATCACAGGTTCTTTTTGGAACAAAACCCTCGCGTCTGTGATGAGACATACATTGCGTTTTAGAGCTCCACATAGAGGGCAGTACACTGACCCATACTGTGTGAGCAGGTAAGTCAAAGATTCAAGACATTCTATATTCAATGTAACTAATGCAAAGTGTGGCACAAGTCAAGAAATCCATTATTTTGCTGGCAGATATTCACAGCAAAATATACATTTAACATGTTCTCAGCAATGAAATCAAAAATGACAGTCGCGTTTAGTCGAAGCTGGGTTCCTACAAATGGCTGGATGCTTCATTAAGGTAACATGATGATTACAGATGAGTAGGTGATAACGGCTAGCCACAACGCGCATTATATAATTTCTGGTGGTCGATGGCACTATGGAGGAAAAGTATGGTGGATTACTGCGTGAACTTTTTTGAAAAGCGAGGAAAGATGGAGAATGAAAAGGCACTTTTGAACGGCAAGTTCACTTTCAAAAAGATGCCATATGGTTCGCTGGACAAGACTCAAGTTATTTGCATGTACTGTTGATTTGAAATGAATTACCATCGAAGTACGTCGAGTCTCAAATGCCACTTGCAACCAAACACACGACCGATGCAGAGAGCACCAAGCAAGCAACACACTGAAATACTCTAAGCAGGAATGTATGAGTGCTTTAACTTTATGATCTGACAGAGAGCGTCTCTAAAGAAACGATATTGTGTGGCTTGATACTTGCACACTCTGGGCCCTTTTAGGAAAAACCAAAGAAAATATCAAAGCTTTGGGAATACACAAGAGTTACAATAACAGGCTTAAAAAGTTCACCTTCATAAAAATGTTGCTGAATAAGGAAATGCATAAACTGATGCAAAAACAGCTTTGACGTCCATGCAGCGATTTACATGAACTGTGTAATGCTCGGTCACAGATGTGGGCAGGGATGTGTTCCTGGGCCTGCTGGGGTTGCCATGCGTGTTTTGGCTGGCGCAACTTCCATATTAACTGTGTTTTCTACTGCAATTAAGGCTTTGGCCTGATCCCTTCTGACACTGTAATTGTTATTTCAAGCTCAGATTAATAAATCATGGACATCTAGTTAAGAATTAAAATAGGTCTCCACTACTGCTGCAGCACGGCCTAACCTCCACAGCCCAGTGCCAGCACACATGCACGTTCCTCCTCTCTCAAACACACAGACAACACACACATTGGTATGCACGCATATTTACAGATCATATACAGATGCCTACAGGCATTGGAGAAGTATATTATCAGTCCTGAGATGTACGTTTTGTGCGACACACCCAGCACTGTCTTCCGTTCCATTTCTGTGTGTTTGCAGATGAATTCCAATTACCTCCAAATGGAAGATATGTTCACTGGACCCAAATTATCAAATATTTACATAATGGTATGACTTTCGAAAGGCATATCAGTCAACAGGGAACATGAAGTCAGGGCACAATTGCATTTAAAACGGGTACAGAACATGAAAGAAAAAAGAATTTCAGTGAGATTTCACACAAATTTGTAAACCCACTGGCTGATTATTATTGTTCTCACTGAGTATTGTTTTCCATGAAAACTTTTACTTCTTTGCTGTAGAAACAAGACACTTCTTTTTTTCTCAACTTCATTTCATTTATTAATATGCGTTCATCATATGCGATTCATCGTCAACATCATCATGACAATAATGAGGTCGATTGGTGACTGTGAATTGTCAGTAGGAGCATCTGTGAATCACACATGGTTCTTCGTCTTCTTCATCTCTGTGTGGATCTGTCATTCATTCGGGGTGCACCAGGCGACAACCATCTAACTTCCAGGTTGAGGCTCATGAGGAACTAAGGTTTGTTGCGGTTCCTTGACTGGCTGATATAGGCTGGCTGCAAAAGCACTGAGTTCTCTGTTAAAATGTCCAACTTTAGAGCAGAAATAAACATATTTACAACCTGGTTCAAAAAAACATTTCAGTCTAAATGGTTTGATTTCATCCATGATGGCTCTGAGGGGGGTGAAATTAGTTTGTACTGCACCAGGTGAGTTGATATCAAGCAATTAATTTATTTCTATGATTGATGGATTGTCAATCACGCTTAGGGAAGCAACCATCCATTTGTACAAGCGTAATGTGGGCTAAACACCACTACCATTTTCGATTTCACATCGAGTCAACTTTGCTGAGCAAGATGGCTGCATCCCACATGGGGAAAACTGGTCTTCGGAAACCGATGGGTCACGTGACTGGAAGCTTCGTTCATTGTTTTATACAGATGTACCTGTATAAAGAGAGGGGGACAAAACCTTATTCCAATGGATGGTTTCTGATCGACTCTATCCATTGATACTATACTTGTTTCAGATGTAGCCTCCAAAACAAAACCTGAAACAACAGTTGTCGAGACATGAAACTTATGGAGACTTATGGAGCTGAAACAAAGGCTGCTGACATCAGAAAAGAGCCAGGGCTTTGATCCAGACATTTGCAGGACAAAGAAGTCATGTTAAGTACAAATGTTTAATTAGCTATAAGCAAGAAAAAAACTGCTGCTAATATAAATGTGGTGAGGTACAATTCAAAATTAAAGCTGCAAGCAGCGATGAACGGGCCCTTGCGCGTGCAATTTTCACCAATAAAAGTCAAGGACTCAAAACAGAGTCCGATGACACCACCCATGACTCTTTCTGTCAAACCATTGAAAAGTTATGGCAGAAAGTAGGAACTATCAGATATCGACCAATCAGATGAACGGGCGGGGCTAATTTGCACCAATTATTGTCAAGGACTCAAAAACGAGTCCGATGACACCACCCACGAATCTTTATGTCAAACCTTTCAAAAGTTATGGCAGAAAGTAGGAACTATCAAATATGGACCAATCAGATGAAGGGGGGGGCGCGCTTTTTGGCATCTATCATCGCCACGGTAACGCTTTTGACTGAGAAAAGTAATGCCCATCGTCGCAGTATCGAGACGCACATTTTGATGTATAACACATCTGGGTGCATGTTACAGTTAGGGCCGCATTAACGGCCAAAGAAATGGCATAAATTGCGCCAAAAATACACAATTAATTCAAAATGGCCAACTTCCTGTTCGGTTTCAGCCATGGCGCCAAGAGACTTTTCTTTAAGTTGCGACATGATACAGGTTTGTACCGATTTTCGTTCATGTACATCAAACCGTATTGTGGCGCTGGAGGCACAAAGTTTTCTAGGGGGCGCTGTTGAGCCATTTGGCCACACCCATTAATGCAAACCATTAAATATCAAATTTTTCGCCAGGCCTGGCTTGCATGCAAAATTTGGTGACTTTTGTGGCACGTTTAGGGGTGCAAAAATGTCCTCCTTTATCTTAATCTATTGGAAAGTGTTTGCTGCACACAAACAGAAACAAAGGCAGCTATACACTACATAGTGTACATGCATCATCTGTGCACTTTTACATGATGTGGTGATGGTGTCGTGGCTGTGTTTAGGTACATCTACATTAATGATTGGGAATGTATGATATAAATATGGGAAATATGCAAACCCCTACATTTACTTCTCTAAACAAACTCCCTCTTTCAATGCAACCACCTTTTTACATTCTCTCTGACATATTTTCATTTCCTCATCCTTATATTTTAAGTTCTTCCCCTTCTTCTCTTCCCTGTCCATTGCCGTTTCCATGTTTCTTTTTTCCTCTCCGGTTCAGTCCTCTAGTGAACTCTCCCTCCTTCCTCCTCGATTCTTGGTACATTTGGAAGAGTGGGACCCTTATGGCCAAATACAAAATTTATGCTGAATAATGTGGATGGTGGCCATATTTTATGCTGTCTTCTCCATGCTGCCTGACCAAAAACAGCATCTTATAAAGACTCGCACACATGCACACGTGGTCCCGTGTGGTTGACACAATGCACTTTAGCTATCACTGTGGATTAGCCAGAGACCTGTAATGCACCTTCAACAGACCTTTTAAGACAAAAGCCTCACTACACACACACGGAAGCACACGTGGACAAACTAAAAATACACACCAAATACTCAAGGACAATGGGTAAACTCATTATGTACAAATGTGAAAACAAACAGAGCCAAAGACTGCCTTCACACAGACTCATCTTAATGTACGGTAAACACAGCCAAAGGTTGCTTGTGCTTTGTTAACTTAGACTGAGTCAGATTCACCCCAGACGAGTCTGAGAAATGGTGGCTAGGAAGAAGGAATGTGTGAAGGAGATGACAACTTGACAAAGGAAGATACTAACTGTAACTCTGTGGTGACTTATGAGGTAAAGTTTTATGAGTTGAGCCAGGCTGTGACAGTCCCACCATGACAGGCTCTCACTCAGAGGATGTGACATGATGTAGTTTCTACTTTCCCTTTAGCCATTTTCACAATACTCAACTTTCAGCTTTGGCTGACGATCAATCTGTGATCAATGCTGCTCAGATTATACAACTTGCTGTGTTTAGGAATCTAGAGTCTTGAAGTCATTGTTGTGTTCACACTACATGATCGGTCATCGTCTCAGGGTAGCACTCTAACAATCCGACAGTGTTTATACAGGGTTGGACGTAACCTTTATTACATTCAATTCAATTCAATTCCAAATTCATAACATAAAAATGACCCCCTCCACCCCAGCCTCCACCCGTGGGCCCAGATTGAAGGGGGGATACCTGTGTTTCTATAACCCCAATAAATTATGCTTGAAGGGAGACTAAATGCCAAAACCAAGTAAGATATATAGTTAAAGTGTTTCAAAACTTCACTGCGTGAGTTTTCCGCCTGAAATTAATAGTAAGTTCACAAAAGTAATGTCAAGGCACTTCATTCAATACAGTTCAAAGACAATCCATTTTAGTTCAGTTATATTCAGATTCTATCCAAAGTATTAGAAATAACAAATACATTTAAAAAAGAAATAGAGAAGAAGAACCAGACACAGGGAGGCCAGCCAATTGATTCATCCCATTGGGGGTTTGAAATGACAGGAAAGTTAGACCAACTAACACAGAGAGGTCAGCATCTGTTAATTATTGTCTTATTGATATTAATTAGGGTGGCAGTCTTGCATTTTCTTTCAGCATAATAATCAGGATGCAAGTGCATCATGGTAAATGGCTTACACTTATATAGCGCTTTACACTGCAAACATTCACCCACACATTCACACACCGGTTGTTGGCGGAGCTGCCATACAACGGCGCTGGCCTGACAACCGGGAGCAAACCGCGGGATTCAGTGTCTTGCCCAAGGACACTTTGGTGGACACAGGAGGAACTAGGGTTTGAATCACTGACCATCAGGTTCATGGCGAATGCTCTACCAACTGAGCCACCTTCCCCAATCATTTAAGTGTGTATTGTGTATTTGACACAATATGATTTCAGTATATTTGGAAAATAAAATAAAATGAACATACCCTCTGCATAAAAGAGTGATCAAGGAGAAGTACAAATATAGAAATTATACTGCAGGATTGCAGGGTTGTCGTCCAGAACTCCAGTTAAAAGTTGGAGAGAATGTGCTTGGCCATGCATATGTGGAGTACACGAGTGTGTTGCCTGTGGAGAGTGTTGAGATGGATCAAAAAGGTTGTGAAATGTGTTTTGGCTGGCCATGACAGATCAGTGGGCAACAATCCACAGAGTGGCCCCGAGAACCCCGCGTGGATGACCTCGCATCTCAGCTGAATGCAACCCCCTAATCCAGTGTGTCACCTCACACACTCGGGCCATGCACCTCCGGATGGAGAGATTAATCAAAGAGAAAGGACCTCTCACTGCCCTCACTCCTTGAGAAAATACAGCGGTGGAGATGTGACCTTAGATGGAACAGATGAAATCAGAGGGTACGTAACAAGATGACAGGAGAGAGACAGTGGAAGAGGTAAAGACAGAAGCAGGAATAAAAGCAGGAAAGCAATGGGGGGGGGAATGCAGCGCTTTGTAGTGTGGAGAGAGGGGACTGAGAAGGATTAAGTGGCCATACCGAAGAGTCTGTTTACAGAGAGCCTGAGCACTTCCTCCTAATCCCAGTGTACCCAGAAGGCCTGCAATTCACCAGAGGGGTAAACGCAAGATGGTCCTCGATGATTGGGAGTGAATGGGCAATAAATTATTATTTAGACAAAGTATTTACAGCTGGTAATATAGATATAAGCAAGAAAAAAAATCTTCAATTTTACTTCAGTTATAGTATCGATTTTTATCAGAACTGAGATGAAACTGTATCAAAGTCTGTTGTTTCTGCACAGGAGACAGTTCGCTAGCCAGAGTTCTGGGTAGAAGTTTCGGGGGCCGGGCCTTTAGTGCGTGACTTCATTACCGGGAACGGCCCTGTAAAAGTAGCCTTCAGGAACCTTTACGTGGGCGAAAGATGGCCCTGTAGCAGGAGAGGTACTCAGGTTGGGCAAAGGGAACATCCTGGAGGGGGGGGGGGGGTCTCTGCTCATCGGGATTTCTAAATTACGTTCTGCCTTCTCATATGAACATAAATCATGTGTCCGCAAATAATTTAAGCATTTGGACCAGAGACATTTTGCTAAGAGTACATTTGATAAAGTTTGAGATTGGATGAAAAAACTATGGATGGACCATATTACACCAATATAGAGGTCTGGTGGGTTTTTTTTTTTTTTTTAATCTCAATCACTACGATTGCGGTCT
The DNA here is from genome assembly GCF_033807715.1 of Cololabis saira. Classification (NCBI taxonomy): domain Eukaryota; kingdom Metazoa; phylum Chordata; class Actinopteri; order Beloniformes; family Belonidae; genus Cololabis; species Cololabis saira. Next base: position 37,528,019 of record NC_084603.1, read on the forward strand.
ATGTTTAAAAAAAAAAAAATGCAAGTGGCATCCGTTATTTAGGTGTTTCTTTTTCTCTTTCTTCCTTTGCTGCATTCTTCTTTTCTGTCTCGTTTTATGCTTCTGGCCATTTGCGAAAGGCAAAAAATGTGCATTACTACCACCTCATGGTTGGCTAATTATTTTTCACCCAAAGGTTCTTGTGTGTAGCGCTACAGTAGGGGACTGAAGGGGTCGAGGAAACGGTCGGCCCTGTTAGAGGTTCCTGTCTGTTAGATGTACCCTGAACCCCTGCTAGCGGAAAACGCGCTTGGGGGTGCAGCTCTATTGACCCCCATACACGTCGGACTGTGTCATAAGTTCCCCTTTCGCAAATGGAAGTCTTGAGGGGGAAAATTCTCCCTGTCTTAGATGTTCTCTGCTCATAATTGACCTCTTGAGTTGAGCAACAGATTGACGACTGTCGTAGTGTGACGTCACCAAACACAAGGCAGAACATACTCAATTTTGATTTATTTTTTTATCTCAATTTTTTTCCACATTTTATCACGCAGTGCTCCTACCTAAGTCAGTCCTGGGCGTTGCCATCCTCTACCAACCCCAGGAAGGCCCTACACTGAGCTTGTGTATAGCCCAGGACTGTTGCATGTTTTTGTGAGGGTAGCTCACATTAGCTACCCAAGGGAACACGGGGAGAACATGCAAACTCCACACAGAAAGGCCCTTTCACCAACAATTGAACCCAGGACCTTCTTGCTATGAGACGGCTGCACTACCAGCTGCGCCACCGTGCCCCCCTATTTTGAACTTCTATGTACGGTTTAACCTTCACCACCTTTCCAAATGCTGCCCCAAACCACAGCAAGATTGGGTTGCTCCAAAAATACAATAGCAAACCAATGCAAATGCAGATCTGTCTTTAATTTCACATGAAATTATTTGTACGTACAAACTTGTACAATGCAAATAAAAGCACTGGCATTATTCCAGGAGGATCCAATCATCAAATTTAACCAGACACACTAATTGGTCTGCCTCTGATATGATTATATCTTTTGCTTTGTAACTTAACTTAACTTGTAACTTAATAAAGCAAGAATGGGTCCTCAAGACGAGGGCGGCCTAAGACTCAACTACAGTGTTGCATGATGAAAGCATGGAGTGAAGTACTGACCACATAACAATGTCTAAACTGATTTGAAAGCTTGTTAAATGGGTCCAAAAGACTGAAGTTGGAAACAAGTGGAGAGGATCTGCCTTTTCTTCCCAGTATAACTGCAAACCATTTATACATTTCTATATCAGTCACATAATCATTCTGAAAATATTCAGACAAAGTAAATCTACTGTAAATAAATGAACTTTCAGCAGAATCTTAGTGTATTTAATAATAATGGCAATTTCAGTTAAATGAACATTAACAATTAATGCTGTCAGTCTACTAATGATCATAGATAATTGAAAGAGTTCAGAGGAGAACTGTTGTTCCTTCATAATGAAAGAATCAAATATGAGATCTCAAACCCGTTTGTTAGGGTTATTTGGGTCACATTAGAGAATGGGTGCTGGATCGGTCATATTTGTCGCGATGAGCTACACTCGAGAAAAATGTCAGGATGAAACGAAAGCAAGTACTGGCAGAGACACCAGTATTAAACAATGGAACAGTGCAGAGTCACTGAGGAAGGACGAATAAAAGTAGTAGAAACTGCAGCTCATCCGTCTACTCTAACTTTCTCACCTGTGAACTTCTGTCTGTAACAGCGTCACATGGAAACTGGACGGTAACTTGTGCTTTAACCAGAACTGTTGCTGTTATATGAGACAAAGGAAATGCTTTATGTTGTGACCAGATGTAGCAATGACCAGATGTGTGTTTTTAACCATTAGTGTGTGTTTTTCTATGTTAAATGTTGATTTTATTATGTAAAGCACTTTGCGTTACTTGTTTGTATGAAAAGTGCTATAGAAATAAAGTTTGATTTGATTTGATTTGAATGACGCCGCAAAAACAAGTGATGACACGTTCTCAAAGGTGCATACTCTACCACTAGCATGTACTGTTTTTGACTAAGAGTAGAACACAGAACGCAGTATGGAAGCAGAGCCACATCAGATTCACCATCTGTAGCGTGACTCAGCTTCAGATCACGCTCCATTTCCTGTACTTTGGAAAGCACAAAGCTGAAATGGTAAATTGAAATTAGCTGAGAGGAGTGTGTTGGAATAGACGCGCTGCCTCCGCCCCTCAAAACCACCAGCTTGGAAGAGACTTTTAAAGGCATGCATTAGAAAAGAGCTTTTGTTCTTATATTCCTGCTGTATTTTCTTCAAAGCATGTCGCAAATTTATTAGAAAGATCTCAGGAAACCGTGTCACCTTTTCAGAAAGGGGCTTAACATGCCTCCTTTAAAGTATTATTCGGGCCGCTCTGTGGAGCAGTGGGTTGGGCAGGTGGCTTGTGTGCTGGGGCTGCCACTAGAGCCCCCAAAAATCTTGAAAAAAGTATTATTCAATTGAACCAATACTCCACCCGGTTCATTTTAGTTTTTTTTTTTTTTTAGCTTTTTATGACATGTTTAGAGGAGTCAGACAGATTGCATGAATAAATAAATAACAAAGATGACAAAACGTTCTTCCTCCATGCTTGTAAAACAACTGCCGGCTTTTTTTAATACTTGCTCTAATATGGAGCCAAATCAAGGCCTAAAGTTTTGCTAATTTGAAAATAAAATTTGAACCTGAAAATTATTTTTTACAGTTTCAATTTTTTTTTTTTTCAGTATCAGATCTTTTTTTCAGTTTCAGAACTTTTTATTTCAGTTTAAAATCTTTGGTACTTGGTAGTATGTGGAAGTGGGAAATGTCAAACTTTAAAGTGTGGCTGTTGAACTGTACAGTCTGGCATAGTTTATTGCTTTTATACTACGATTGGTGCCATGTACGGTCTAAAACAGCTTTTTAAACAGAAATGTGTCACTAATATCAGTTTTTTCCACTGCCAATCACGTGAATATAGTGTATATACAGTGTTGAATCATACTTCTACTGATAACTTCGGCAACCTACGTTGCCTGAAGGCAACATGAGTGAGGAACGTCCCCCGCTGTTGATGCCACGCCCCCCACGCCAGATCGGGGCCAAAAGTCTGTAACTGAGAAAAAATTTGAAACTGAAAAAAAAAGATTTGAAACTGAAAATAAAGATGTGAAACTGAAAAAAAAGATCTGAAACTGAAAAAAAGATTTGAAACTGAAATAAAAAGTTCTGAAACTGAAAAAAAAATCTGATACTGAAAAAAAATAAATTGAAACTGTAAAAACGAATTTTCAGGTTCAAATTTTATTTTCAAATTAGCAAAACTTTTGGCCTTGATTTGGCTCCATACTCTCAGACCCGGTAACGGATGAGCGGAAGAAAATGGATGGATGGATGGATGGATGGATGGATGGATGGATGGATGGATGGATGGATGGATGGATGGATGGATGGATGGATGGATGGATGGATGGATGGATGGATGGTTGTTTCATCCACCCTACCCCTACCTTGGCTCTACACCCCCATTGAATTTTACTTAGACCAAAAAATAAACTTTAATGAATCAATTTCTACTTGAATTATTTCTATTTTTGAATGGTGGCTCTGCGCCCCCATTTAACTTTACTTTGACCCAAAAATGTACTTTCATGAATCAACCTCTACTTGAATTATTTTCTATTTTTGAATGATTTAACAAAGTGTGTCAGTGTGTTAGGCTGGTGAATGTCACATTTTCATTCTTTATCATATTTTGATTGGATAGTGGCCAAAAATCTACTTTGACTTTTTTATTCTTTACTGGAGAATCCACTGAAGGACCACTTCATCCACCCCAGAGTGTAAGGCATTGTTGGTTTCACCACAGTGAAAAAGGTCATTTTTTTACCCATCAAGGCCTCGGAGAGAGATTTTTTTTTGAACTGCAATTGTTCAGAGGTCAAGCTTTCTTGAACAGACTCTGCAGTGATGAACTGCTGTAAACAGACTTGGCTTGTTCTTCTCTGGCAGTTCAAAGAAGTGAAGGCCTCTCTTTTATGTATGATTATCTACAATATGGTGGCATGTTGCCAGCAAAATAAAGGTGAGGAATTCCTTGTGACTTCAGGACAAAAGAATCAGATTTGGTGTAGAAAAAAAATATTGAACTTTGGAAATATAGAGCACAAAGGTGTCCACAACATAACAACAGAAATGTAAAAAAAAAAGTAAGAAAAAGCAAATATATATGTAACTTTTATGCTGTTTCTTGTTCCATTTTGTGTTAAACAAGGTGCAGCCTTTCTCTTACCCACGGACACATAACCACTAGTCTTGGATGATAGTTATCTATACTTCCACCACAAAACCCTACAGCTCACTTTCAATTTTGTTCCCCAAATAAACCGATCTTTCACTGAGAAGAAAGAAATGAAAGAGTTTTTGTACAATATCCTGATATTTCCCTGTCCGATTACAAATTTTGTTTAAAGATCTTTGTGGCTTTAGAGAAAGTTTGTTAAAACGCAGGAATAAATTGAGGTTATGTTTGATCTGTTTTAAACATTTTTGACGGATGTGTATTATTCTAAAATATATTTGTAAAGAATCTATAAATATTGGATGTTCAAATTATGTAAATCTTCCTTATCGTTAAACTTCAAAGAAAGAGGAATGCAAAAAAAATCCAAAGACAGTAACCATAAACTGATTAATAATCTGACTTATGGCACTGCTGTAGAGATTCACATTTATTTATTTATTTATTTATTTTTTTTCAAATTGTCTGCACATGTATGGTGGGTTAGTGCTGAGGCTGGCAAAAGAAAGCCTTCACACACAGACACCTAGATGTTGTAGATATGTGAGAGTGAAGGTGAAAGTGCCGCACACTGGCCCTTTTGACAGTCATATCTAATAAACTTTATTAGGACCTAATACAAATTCTGTCATAGACGGCTAAAATCACAGAGACTGAAGTGCAGAAAGACAGACAAAGACATTGTGATGGATGTTGTGTGTTAATGATAACACATTGGTGTGTGTAGTGTACTGTGGTGTGGTGTGTGTAGATGAATGTATGATGTTTATGTAACCCCCCCCATTTTGTTAAAAACAACAGAGGCAATAAAATAATGTAGCCGTCTGAAGGGTCTCCCATAGCGGTCTGAAGGATCTCCTGTAGAGGTCTGAAGGGTCTCCTATAGCGGTCCGAAGGATCTCCTGTAGCGTCATAAGAATTTCATGTAACGGTCTGAAGGGTCTCCCATAGCGGTCTGAAGGATCTCCTGTAGAGGTCTGAAGGGTCTCCTATAGCGGTCCGAAGGATCTCCTGTAGCGTCATAAGAATTTCATGTAACGGTCTGAAGGGTCTCCCATAGCGATCTGAAGAATCTCCTGTACCGGTGGGAAAGGTGTCCTTTAGTGTCCTAAGAATTTCCTGTAGCGGTCTGAAGGGTTTCCTATAGCAGTCTGAGGAATCTGTACCGGTCTGAAGGATCTCCTGTACCGGTCTGAAGGATCTCCTGTACCGGTCTGAAGTGTCTCCCGTAGCGTCGTAAGAATTTCCTGTAGCGGTCTGAAGGATCTCGTGTAGGTCTGAAAGATCTCCTGTAGAGGTCTGAAGGATCTCCTGTAGCGGTCTGAAGGATCTCCTGTACCGGTGGGAAGGGTCTCCTGTAGTGTCCTAAGAATTTCCTATAGCGGTCTGAAGGATTTCCTGTAGAGGTCTGAAGGATATCCTGTAACATATCAGTTACTGTTATTAGGTAAAGTATACTTCATATGGACGCACATCTAGGGCAGGCTTGTGTCACTGAGACACATATCCACCGTTATTTTCACAATACATCCTTCCTGGACACTGTAATAACTTTCTGCATAACCGCTCCGGCATTGGAAGACTTCTGTGACCCCAGAGACCTGGCCAGCTGTGTGCGTGCTGGAGCAGTAACCCCGGCGTTAATTATAAATCAATGGGCCAACTGTAAATGCGCACAGAGAGCACACATGACTTCTCCCATGCATGTCAATATCCATGGGGTATATAAGTCGTTTAAAGTGCTGAAGCCTCTGCAATATTCATGGTTGATTATAACAGATGGCTGACACACACATGCGTAACGCACAGCGCTGATACAGGACAATGATACGGACACAGACTGAGAGAGGAGTGGGGGGTTAGGGCTGGAGATCATGAACTGATAACCACTGCACCCAGACAGCCTGAAAGATCAATTTCAGGGCATTGCAAGTTCAAACACTGCAAGATGATCCATTTTAATGAGCTGGTTTAAAGGAAAAATCTGCTTTTGCACTACTAGATCTCAATCATGTAGTGTTGATTTTTATTCTTTTCTTTTCCGTCCCTTTTACTTGCTTTATTCACATCAGGCTATCTGATAGAATGAAGTTTATCAGATTTTTTTTTTGAATCCAACATAAATAAACAATATTAAATCTTCAAAAAACAAATATTTGAAATAAATATTGTTATGTTCAGCAACCTCCATTTTTTTCGTCCAATGATCGGAAGGTTGGTGATTCGAATCCCGCTCCGTCCCAGTTGCTGTCGTAGTGTCCTTGGGCAAGACACCTTACCCACCTTGCCCCGTGTGAACGTGTATGAATGTTGGTGGTGGTCGGAGGGGCCGTTTGGCACGATATGGCAGCCACGCTTCCGTCAGTCTGCCCCAGGGAAGCTGTGGCTACAAACTACCACCACCGGAGAGAATGTGTATGAATGAATAATGGTCTCTGTAAAGCGCTCTGGGTGCCTTAAAGGGCGCTATATAAAACCAAGCCATTATTATTATTGTCTCTTCTCTTAAATCCAGTGTTTTCTATGTCAGTTAACCACATAGCAATGAAAAGACAGGTTTTCGCTCCAGATAGCAAGGCCAAGCACTGGACGAGACTATGATGCCACAACATTAATCTGCACCAGCTGAGGCAGGCTCTAAACTCGGTGGGGGTGTGTGTTTGGTGATTTCCTAATCTTTCAACTGGGTAATGTCTCAAGTGATGGGCAGTCCCTCGTACTTTTTCATCTTCTGCTCAACATACTGGTTTCTTCCACCACTGGCGTTTTTTGGGTAGTCTGTTTGGCCTAACCATAACTTTGTATTAACATGATGTACGATCATATTTTGCTGCTTCATGGCAGTTGACGGTTATCACCATTACCTGAAAATTATTGTCAGAACTTCAACTCATTTGTTTCCTCACTCCCCCTCCTTTTGGGCCGCTGTGCTCAGGACTTCACAGGACCAAACGGCAACCATGTGTACATTTTAGCAGAAATCAACCTGAGTCAATTCTCTGTTCACAGTGAAATTATGGATATCTATTCTGCTAAAATGTCCTCTACTAAATAAGTCAAAGTGAAACCTCATGTAGGTGCAGCAGCTTTGTATCTGATTTCCTTCTAAATGCGAAATGCCTGTGCAACTGTCCTGGTGAAGCAGGTGAAGGTGAAATCAATCATGTCTGGAACTTTTGAAAGAACAAGCATGAATATGATCTAAGTGTTCACTCTCGTCCTTATGAATTTCATGAAACACATGAACACATATACACAAAGATTCTGACAGTCTTTCTCATAGATTTGATTACACTGTTATTCAACACAATTCATTACAAGATAGCCTACAATTTTATCTTTTCTGTCATTATTATCGGACATTGTCTCAAGCGCAGTGAAACAAATGTTTTGGTTTTTTTGTGTGTTACTGGTCATTATCCTGTTGGAGGACCCATGACCTGCAACAAAGAATAATGTTTCACACTGGGCAGCACATTTGCCTCCAGAATACCTTGAAATTCTTGAGATTTCATTGTACCTTCACAGATTCAAAACACCCTGTACCAGACGGAGCAAAGCAGCTCCAGAACATAACCAAGCCTTTTCCATGTTTAAGTTTCAAAGTTTATTTAGACGGGACAATGCATATTAATGTACACTACATTAAGCAGTGTAAATACACCAGGTTTTAGCAGAAATGCTAGTTTCCACCCACAGTCCCCACAAACAACCAGACACACTCACACTCACACCTAGGGGCAATTTAGAATCATCAATTTACCTAGCATGCATGTTTTTGGACTGTGGGAGGAAACCGGAGTACCCGGAGGAAACCCATGCAAGCACGGGGAGAACATGCAAACTCCACACAGAAAGGTCCGGCTGGGCCTGGAAGGCCCAGCCGTACTTTCACAGTAGCTTCAGTCCTCTTCCTTTAAAACGCTTCATTTTCATGTCTGTGAACATAGAGCTGATGTAACTTGCCAACAAGCTCCAGATTTGTGCGTCCAGAGTACATCCTCCCAGAAGATTCCTGGCTTGTCAACATGCATTTTGATCGAGTCCAATCTGGCTTTTCTATGATTTGCTTTCAACAGTCATCCTGGTATATCCACTGCGTGACAGATTGTGCAATCTGACACTGACAAACCTTGATCTTAGATATCACCTTGAATGTCTTTAGAAGTTGTTCTGCACTCTTTAGTTACTATTCAAATTGTCCGTCTCTTCAGTGTGTCATTAGATTTCCCCTTGTGTCAACATCCAGGGAGGTAGGCTAGAGTCCTGTAGATCCTAAACGTCTGAATGAAATTTGATGTTGTAGTCACAAGAAAATCAAGCTACTTGGAGATGGTCTTCCAGCTTTTACTTTCAACATTTTCGTCTTGGATGTTCTTTCTGGGCTGAGACAACTTCCTCCTTTGCTTTTTCTGGCCCATGTTAAGTGTGGTGAACACTTACCAAACTCGATGTGATGACTTTTGACCTCTTAAATAGACAGATTGACTGACTGCATGATTAATGACAGCTGTGATTATATTACTGGACACGCTTTAGTTTTACACGTCTGGGTTTTTCTTTCTTTAATGGAAAGGTACCAACAAATGTACCCTTGAACAAGAAGAAAAATATCTTCCAGACATTTTTAAAAGGTTTTATGGAGAGATGAAGTGAGAGTGGCTCTTAATAGAACAGATGGATAGGCCTGTGGTTTTATCACCAATGGACACAGGGCACCACTCCAAGTCAGGCCCCGGTGGGGTGGAGCGGGAGTATGAGCTGTTCTCATCAGGGATGGGCCAGATGCTAATTTTCTGGTTGATGAAACGAAATTCAGCAGTCAAAGCTATAAAAGCCTTGAACTTTATGTTGCTCGCCAGTGACAAAAGCAGGAAACAGAAACATGATATTTCAATTCGAACTTTTCCAATTCCAATTCAGACAAAATCTGGTTCACTCGAAGGACAAAGCATCCGAGCAGCAACTGAGCAGAATTATATTAACTGCAGTGAAACGTGTCTGAAACGTAACGTCAGAGAAACTAAACAGCAACTCCACAAACACAAATGAAGGAGAGCAGCTCATTGGGATACCGTGGTCCACCTGCATCTTAAAGATGAGGGATCCTCTCTTGATGACCATGATGTGCACAGTTCGGATATAAGAGACAGACGGTTTGAAAAAAGAGTAAAACAAGTCATCTATACCAACCTTCAACAGGAGAAGAGTCTCAGATTTGACTTTCAGGTTTGTGTTATAAATTGATACGACTGACTTTTTAACGACAAAGCCATTCTTGAAAATTTTCAAGCCATTTTCTAGGTCTTTCAACAGTTTATGGAAAGCAACTTAATTTAAATCATAGTCACTTCATTGTGAAGTTTCGTGGTCTTCATATAAACTAATCTATGATGAAAATTTACATCTACAGGACTTGAAAGAAAATACTGGATTTTATATTAGTCCGATTAAGTATCACTATGAATTTGTTTCAACGAAATACAAGCCTTTTTCACATTTGAATATATATTTATATATACACACACACACACACACACACACACACACACACACACACACACACACGTATGTATATATTTGAATGTGTTCATTATCGCTTCACATCATTAAAAATGTGCAGGATGGCCTCGTGTGTGTTCCATAGAGCACATCAGTCATGTAGACACACGTACATATGGCATCACTGTCACCGTGTCCTCAGCATATGCAGCATGTCTTTAAAGTGACATCAGAGGGGAGGGATGGAGAGGCTGAGAGTGATCGAGTTGAAGTGAGGGGGACAATCAAGTGGCTCTACAAAGTGTATATGACTACATGTACAATTATGGGTCTATATTCATAACTGCTCTCTGTCACAACAAAGGATCAACATGAAAAGAATACTGCAAATACAACATTTAACTGCATGAGAGAGATGCAGAGAAAGAGTATGATGGATTGAGAATTGTTGTAGCAGTTTGCATTTAAGACATATTCCCATCGTCTGTCCCAGCTGTTGCCTCACCAATGTTAAATAAGTTGTTCAGCATTGTTTGAATGTGGATCACAACACAATGTATCCTTCTGGGAAGATATATGCTCATATCTGTATACTGCTAAAAAAGATTAAAGGAACACTTTTCAATCAGAGTATAGCATCAAGTCAATTCAGCTTCAGCGATATTGATCTGGACAGTTAAGCCTGATTTACAGTCCTGCGTCAGAGCTACGCTGTAGCTACGGTGTAGGTGTATGAGATTAAAATGATCTCACAACATCATTACTTTTTGGATGTGTCGTGATGGCCACATGGAATCAACTATGATGGGAGTCCAATGTTTCTCTGAGTTGTTAGATATATATCAGGCAAGAGCGACCACGACCGGGGGATTGATGCTTCCAATGGCAATCATAATATTTCAACATGAAATACTCCTTTGTGTAACTTCAATTTGTGTTTTTGATCAGTTAATGGTGGTTTAATAAGGTGTGTGTTATTTTGAGTAAATTAAACTTTTTGGACCACAAAATATTTCCTCATGTTGTTTTTTGCTAGCAATAAGCGTGATTTGCGTATATTATTATTAATATTATTTTTTTTATATATACATTAAGTTTCAAAGTTTATTTAGACGGGACAATGCATATTAATTACGCAGTGTGAATACACCGGGTTTAGCAGATATGCTAGTTTCCACCCGCAGTCCCCACAAACAACCAGACACACTCACACTCACACCTACGGGCAATTTAGAATGATCAATTTACCTAGCATGCATGTTTTTGGACTGTGGGAGGAAGCCGGAGTAACCGGAGGAAACCCACGCAAGCACGGGGAGAACATGCAAACTCCACACAGAAAGGTCCTGCTGGGCCTGGGAGTCGAACCAGGAACCTTCTTGCTGTGAGGCAACAGTGCTTACCACTAAGCCACCGTGCTGCCAGTTAATTATTAATTAATTAATTAATTAAAAAATAAATATTATTAAAGTATATATAACTGTGGGAGAGGCCTTTTGATAGTTTTGTGCTGTTTGCTACATACAATTTTGATATAAATAACAGTGAAGAGTAATGTTGAACCGTATCACGGAACATCAAAGCATTGCATTGATGATAATTGCTGCTTAATAAAAGAAAATGAAAACTTACCACCACAGACAAATAATGTTTCCCAGAAAACACATTTGTCAATATGTTAGTTTTTGGGTTGAGGCCAACAAAAAAGTAGGAAAATAGCAGTTCCTCAAGTGACCACTTGGGGCGGTCTCCAAAAGTGAGTCAGTTTCTGCTGACCTCCGTATTAACCTGTTCCCCCTGACGGACCGGGTACCGGGTCCAGCAGCTGTATGCACCAGTTCATGTGTAAGAAAGTTACTCAAGTAACTTGCCACTTGTGCCTTGTCACTGTTTGGCTTTTCTCCCACTAGGGGAGTTTTTACCTGCCATTGCTTATGTTATGTTTATGTAATAATTACTCGGGGGGTTTATGTTCTGGGTCTCTGGAAAGCGCCTATAGATAAGTTCTGTTGTAATAGATGCTATATAAATAAAATTGAATTGAAAAATTGAAAAGTGCTGTCAGGGTGTTTTCTTTCAACTGTTTCTCAAACAAGAAGCCCTGAAGCCAATATGTCAAATCTTCAAGTATGTTTTGTCAAGAAAGTATTTGATTCATAACAACTTCAAAATACATATGCAACACGGCCCCAACACGAGCAACACCCGCAACAAAACGCAACAGAACACAAGATCAATTTTCACCACCCCAATGTAGTCTGTATCATATAAAACTACAATAGCTATACTTTCAGATGATACCGAATATAATCTTTTCTACCATTTCATACCAGTCTCAAAACAAAGAGAAAGCCAAAATTCACATTTCACAGCCAGCAGTTATCGCACAGTACGTCAGCAAATCCCAAAGCTATTCTCACCAAAAGCAGTATATTTTATTTCCTTACGTTGTCATTTTCAGTCTATCCACACCATTCTTCGACCAACATTCACGGCTTAATCCTTCATAGTAGTGAAACTGCTTCATGCACTATCATTTCATATCCTGCTGGCTAACCATTGAGACCAAGATTATGCATATCGTTCTTATAACAAACACATATGTTCAGTTCTGCTGCAAAGTTAAATATTTTAACATGGATGTCAGTGGAGATTGGCTCACTTTTGCAGTCAGTCCCAGTGGTCAGCCGAGTTGGCTTTGCTATTGAAGTTGGAATATTGACGCTTCTTCGTCACCCACATGTGGACTGCAGTGGTTTTGCACATCATACAACCAAAACCAAAAATATTCGCTGTGATCTACTAATGATGCTCACAGAAAAATAGTGTCGGGGCCAGCCTTGGTATGAACTTGCAAGTCAAGTCTTGGGTCACTTGAGAAACGGCCAGAGTGACATCATGTCCACAGACACTACTACAGTCTTGGGCAATTTCAACTGCATCAAAAACAAAAGCTGTTTTTCCATGTGTTTGAGCCCACATTCATCCCTGAGTGATTGATCACAGTAAATCCTCAAGAAACAGAGAGCTCAGAGAAAATGACCAGTAAAAGTTGACGCACAGATAACGATGAGAAACAGGTGCCTGGACAAAGGAAACCACCGATACAACAGCGGGTCGTCTCTGCGGCTGATGACCATGACCGTGTTTCTGATATGCCCAGACACCTTTCCCTATTTCAGGGTCCAGCACACTACAGGAAGTGGAGACCACTGCAGTGTCAACAGGAGGAGGGATAGCAGGAAGAGGGAGAGAGAGAAAAGGAGAGAAACAGAACCTCCTTAAATCACACTATCTGATAAGGTGGGGGTTGGAGAGAGAAAGGAGAGGGAAAGAGCATTAGATGAAGCCACGCGGTATGTTGTTCCTACATTATTCAGTTATGTAACAGACTGTAGCTTATTGGTTGGAGTCATTCTAAACAAATGCATCCACACAAGTATTGCTACATGTATGCATCTATAACACGGACGAGACTCAGTGGGCGTTCACAGATAAAATGTAACTTCTGACACACACATATTCACATATGCTGAGGAAACACAAATATTCATACCAATAACCAACTAGGAGACAGGCTGATGAGTATGGAAATGATACAAGAATGTGAGGAAGAACAAACAGAAGAGGGACGGGAAGGGGAGCAAGTACACGGAACAGAGCTGGTAAGGGAGGAAAAGGGGAAGCTAAAAGATGAGTGACAAAGAGGATGGGTAGATAATGTCAGAGAGGTGAGCACTACATACATCATGTGAAAGAAAGGGATATATTAAGATAGAAGAGGAAAGTGGGGACAAGAAACACCATTATGCAGAATGGGGGATGATATTTTGATCTTGGCATGTTTTATCCTTTTTGCACTAAAAAAGTAAATTCTTTAGAATCAATTAAACTTTTGTTTTGTCAGGTTCCAAAATCTTTTTACCAGTAAGTGTCAAAATGATGTTCAAACTTCACACATGCAATGTTATTTTTCTACAATGGACACCCTGCTGTTTAATTACAGACCTTTAAACATATTTACTTGTTTAAGTGTCGTCCTCAAGCCCTAGGCTGATCTTCATGAGTCCTTCTTGACATCACTCAGTACGATTACATGTACAGTACATCTAAATCAGGCTGTTGGCAATAGTCGAGCTAATCTTAGTATAAATGCACGAGAGGAGAATCAAGTATTGAGTGAAGTGTACATACCTTCGTACATACTAAGCTGATCATGTAAGATGCATGCAAAGTTTTCCTCTTCTGCATTATCTGGCTTTAATAGCTTGATTTCAAGAACTCGACTACAGCCCGACTAAGGTGTATACATGGTTTTTAAAATGTCAATATCACTCTGACCAGGGCAATAATTCAACTTTCTCTTAATGTATGTAAACGTACTGATTGAGCACTTTTTGTCATGTTTTTGGAGTTATCTTGGCTGGGGATCCACTTCTTTGGAAGACGAGCCACAGTACTAAACTGTCTCCATTTATAGACAGTTTTGTCTAACTATTGACTGAAGGATGTCAAATCACTTTGAGATGAGTTTGTATGCCTTTCCAACCTTATGTAGATCAGAAACTATTGATTTTGTGTCTTCAGAGATCTCCTTTTTTTGTGAGGGACTCTCTGTCACAAAGCAGTTTATAGGAAATAAAGTAGCTCTATACCACAGCTTCACACTAATTTCATTAATTGGACTTTAGGTGTGAAAGGTACTGATTTCATTTAGCTTTCAGTGTAGTAATCAGTCCGTGGGTTCACTTGGTGGTTAAATCAGCACTGTGAATGTTAAATTAGTAAGTTCAATTAAAACACAGGAACCTATAACTATCTGTATGTGTTATCAGCTTAAACACAATATGTTTGTCAATGACCATGACTTGGATAAAGATCAGATCACATTTGATGGTCTATTAAAGTAAAAAGCTGGTTTATACCAAAAGGTCGTAGACTTTTTATGGCCACTGCATATTTCCATGGGCAACTTGTTAGTGTCTATGACATGGTACCAAAAGAGTGTGTTTTACAGGTGATGAATGCCACGTTTTCCACGTAACGTGACTTAGAGTCACGGAGGCTTGTGCAGAGTTTAACAAAAGTCCAATGACTGGTCCACAAGTCAAGGACTCAAAACTAAGTCTGATGACACCACCCACGAGTCTTTATGTCAAACCATTCAAAAGTTATGGCCGAAAATTGGAACTATGAAATATCGACCAATCAGAAGAAGGGGCGGTGCTAATTTGCACCAATGAAGGTCAAGTACTCAAAACCGAGTTCGATGACACCACCCACAACTCTCTATGTCAAACCATTCAAAAGTTATAGCAGAAAATAGGGACAACCAATCAGAAGAAGGGGCGGGGCTAATTCAGGCCAATGAAGGTCAAGGACTCAATACAGAGTCCGATGACAACACCCACGACTCTCTATGTCAAACCATTCAAAAGTTATAGTCAGAAAATAGGGACAACCAATCAGAAGAAGGGGCGGGGCTAATTTTCACCAATTATGGTCAAGGACTCAAAACCGAGTCTAACTATTGTACAAAGCCCCGGTCCAAAGACACAAAAATAATTAATCTAAATGTGCAAATTAGGTCTAATGTTATTGGCAATTTAGAAAAAAAGACTATAGTTGTTATGTAGCTAGCAAGACAGCTTGCTGTTACACTTTAGCTTGTCATTTCTTTCTTTGACTTTAAAGCGTCGGGAAACAGAGAGATTTTTAGCACGTTCTGACCAAATCATGAAGTTGCTGCGTGCGAGATGGCAGGAAAGTGAAATGACTACAAAACTGAAGTTTTGTGGCAGATTGGCGAGACTACACAGTCATCTTTGATCCCCGCCATCTATGATCCACAACGTGCTGTCATCGATGTTGAAACTGTTGTAACATTTCGCCAAAAAGGTGTTGGAAGCAGATTGAAAGCAATAAATTAACTGTGAAAAAGAAACCCAACATCAATAATCATCGTTGTCGTTGAAAGAAAGCACAAGTTTGAGAGTGTCTGTCTTGATTCAGAGGCAGGACAACAGTGGGCGAGAGAGCTGAACATACTTTGATATGTGCAGTTCCATACGGGGCAGCAGCCGGTCGGATAATCCTGCAGCTTGGATGCAGAACCAGGAAAACAACAAACAGGTGATAAAAGTGGCCAGCCGGCAGCGAATGAAGAAGAGCGTAGAAGTTCTGAAGTATCCTGTTTAGTCATTTGAATATGAATGCTGGCTAGTATTTAAATTTTACTTAAAGATCTGACTGAATGGCCACAATCTCTAGTGTTTGCTGTGTCGCACGCTGGTAAGTACATTTTGTATGAGAGCAGTATTAAATATGAAAAAAAAAAAACGATGCAAAAATTATAAAGCTGATTGACTGAAACAAAAAAAGAGAAAGCAAGTGAGAAGGTGCAAAGGAAAAGGCGAGATAAGAGGGAAAGCCGAGTAAAAGTGCATAAGGAATTGGAGGAGACAAAACGAATATGAAATAAAGGGAAGAGGGGAGAGGAGGGATAAAGAAAGAGAGGAAAGATAGAAACAAAGAGCAGAGAGGAGGCTGCCAGCTTTCTCACTCTGTGAAACGTCTTAAAGGCCTCAGACTCTCATGTATATTTATGGCGTTGCGATATGACAATGGTGACACAAAGCCTGTTTACAGGGAGCTGGCTGGTCGCAGCCAGGTTGAAGCTGTTTAGCATGCAACTCTGCAGGGATTTATCACACTGCGCCCATGTCGGTGGCTGCTCAACTTAATACAACAACACAGATTTTTTTCTCTTTTTTTTATTACATTCCATTTACATTTTACATTTTCTTTCCCAGCCTTTAGCTGCCACACATACAGAGAGCAAGTCACCATGAGAGCAATGCCAGAAATGTCTACGGGATCGTGAAGAAAGAGTTCCAGCAGACTACCTGAAGGGCATCATAAGTCAGGGCTAAGAGGTCTGGAGGTCTGATGAAACTTCTGAAACTGCAACAACATGACATCCTGTGAAGCCCAAATACTCGAGGCACTTAGAAGAATCACGGGCTTGTTTGCAAACATTTCCCAGCATGCACTGATATACTTATCAGTGCTTTGATAATCTCTTTCTTTTCCCCCAAATGAAATGACAACATGTCTGAGGTGTTTATGTGTCTTTTGGTGAATAATAATGGCAGTATTGTGGACCATGGCAGAGTGATACCTGACTGATGCTAACAGACCAGTAAAAGCTGCCAGGGGGGGGGCAAGGTTTTACAAAACAAGTGTTCTGTTGTTGCAAAGCAGTCAGTTTAAAGCACACGGGATCCCCAAATTAGTTAAATCCACAGAATGAATGAACAGGCGTGAAACGGTCGCTGCGTTGCTGCTCTGCCTGGCTTCGTATCGGACCGGTGACTCGTCCACGGTTCAACTTAACCATGTTTTTAATCGAGTAGGAGTAGTTGGAGCAAGAAATACCTCACGATATTTCCCCCGGCGTTGTGTTCACACCATCGTTTTTCCATCTCTGTACGGCAGTGCTCTTCGGACCTGGCCCCCCGGATCCACTGCCCTGCCTGTTGTAGATGTTTCCTGCTCCACCACGCCTCATGCACTATTGCATGATGTTAAGACGTTTTCCATTTAGCCGTCTTTAGTTTGATATTTTTGCACCCGCAAATAACTGCTGGCTGTATCGCATATTACTCTCATTACTCCGTGTACGGGGCTCTCTCGGTATAGTTGCCTCCACACACTCATAAAAGTCTAATCTGAGACACACACACATACACACACACCCGCGGTGTGCAGTTCGCCTCCAGCTCCTTCACCTGTCTGGTGAGAACGAGACGAATCTCACAGTCTCACGTTTTCACCCCCTCTCACTCGCACTGATGCCCCTGTAGGGAGGAGGGGGGAGGTGTGACTGGGAGGTCTGAGTGCAAAAGATTCAAGTCTTTATTGAAAGATCATATGGGATGACTGAGGAATCCCATTACTTGTTGATTAAGTATTGATCCTGAGCCGGCCAAGTATTAACAAGTAAGCTAATATGGACCCACCCATGGGACCAGTGGCTTGGGGTGTGTGAGAGAGTGCGTGAGTAAAAAAGCAGAGAAACATGAAGAGATAGATAGAAAGAGGAGAGTATCTCAAAGTGTGACAGGCCGAGAGAGCATGAGAGAAAGAAATTATCACAATAAAGGCAGACGTGGAGAGACAACGATTAAAGTTTGAGATGACGGAGCAAAAGTGTGCAGGGAGTTGGCTGCACAGCGAAAAGTGGAGCAAACCCAAGTGTGAACGGGTCAAAGAAAGAAGAAGGGGGGAGAGGTCTTTAAGCAGAGAGAAGGAGGGGGAGAGGGGTGAATGAGAAGGTGAGATTCTCAAGGCTTTGGTTGAAATGTCACACGCTTACTGCAGAGTGCAGATCAATTCCTTCATTACTCTCTGCTCCCACCATTACCATCACTGCGTGGCCTTCCTGTAGGAGACCCAAGTCCCTCATATCACATGAAACGGTGCACACGTACGTGCTACTCACTGACTTTGTAAAGCACTTTCACACAGACATTATAAATGTACCAGAAAGGGCAGGTAGATGGAAAACCGTAAAATTATACTCAAAAACACTGAATATTTATCAATAATAACAGAGATGCACAATAACTTAGAGGGAAAATGGATATTGTTGGTAGATGATCAGTATCATCAAATCCACATGCACGACAACCACAAGGAGATTTACAGTGACAATTGTGAAATAAATATTACTTTAAATATAATTAAAGCTGCAATCAGCGATGAGCGGGCCCTCGCGCGTGCAATTTCCACCAATATAGGTCAAGGACTCAAAACGAAGTACGATGACACCACCCATGACTCTTTATGTGAAACCATTCAAAAGTTATGGCAGAAAACAGGAACTATCAAGTATCGACCAATCAGAAGAAGGGGCGGGGCTAATTTGCACCAATTATGGTCAAGGGCTCAAAACCATGTCCGATGACACCACCCACGAGTCTTTATGTCAAACCATTCATAAGTTATGCAGAAAATAGGAACTATCACATATCGACCAATCAGAAGAAGGGGCGGGATAATTCAGGCCAATTATGTTCAAGGACTGATTGACCGGTAAATCGAGAGCTTCGCCTTTCGACTCAGCTCCTTCTTCACCACGACGGTCCGGTACACCGACTGCATAACTGCAGACGCTGCACCGACCCGTCTGTCAATCTCCCGCTCCATCGTTCCCTCACTCGTGAACAAGATCCCGAGATACTTGAACTCCTCCACCTGAGGCAGGACTTCTCCACCCACCCGGAGAAGGCGCGCCACCCTTTCCCGGTGCAGAACCATGGCCTCGGTTTTGGAGGTGCTGATTCTCATCCCTGCCGCGTCGCACTCGGCCTCAAACCGCCCCAGCACATGCTGAAGGTCCCGGTCCGATGAAGCCAACAGGACAACATCATCCGCAAAAAGCAGAGATGAAATCCTGAGGTTCCCAAACCGGATCCCCTCCGGCCCCTGGCTGCACCTAGAAATCCTGTCCATAAAAATTATGAACAGGGCCGGTGACAAAGGGCAGCCCTGCCGGAGTCCAACATGCAGGAACAAGTCTGACTTACTGCCGGCAATATGAACCAGACTCCTGCTCGTATCATACAGAGACCGGACAGCCTGTAATAGAGGTTCCCGGACTCCATACTCACTCGTTGCCCGGATCAGCGTCACCGGGGCCCCTCCCTGGAGCCAGGTCTGGGGTTGGGGCTCGAAGGCGAGCACCTGGTGGCCAAGTCTTGGCCCATGAGACCCAGCCGGTTTCAGCCTTCCCGTAGGCCCAACACCCGCAGGAAGGTCCATGAGAGGCTGGTGCATTGTGGACTGGGTAGCAGTCGTGGCGGAGTGCCTCGACGACCCAATCCCTGGACCAAAACCCTCGCAGTAGGGACATGGAATGTACAACACAACACCCAATGTGAATCACTGCACCCCCGAAAAGAATAACTTAGTAAAGTGACTGTTAAGCTTCAACAGCAGTTGGACAGCGTTCACCGCTATTGTTGTTGATAGCGGGGTGCATTTCCTTCACACATCAACAGAGTGCTTGATGCTGCCGAGAGTTTGTGTGCAGTCAACTGACTGTCTGGCTTCTTTTAATTGGTCATATGGTGATGGAGCTTTTGGTGGGAGCCTCTCTGGCAGTGGAAAATAATGCAACTATTATGTTTTTTTTTCTTCAGAATTGTACTCAACTTAAACTAAAAGCTACTGTATGTTGTGTAAAAACTACTCTCACAAGTACAATTCATCCAAAAAGTTACTTAAGCAGATGTAAAGGAGCAAATGTAATGTGTTACTACCCACCTGTCTTTCACTGTGGAAGCTGAACCACAAATTGTTCAGAGATGGTTTTATAATCCCTGTCCACATGAATCTGCAGCATCAATTGCTTCTCTAATAGAATTGCTTATGTCACTCCCTTTTTTCCATTGTGTTAACATATACCTGAATGCTCCAGACCACCAAACTGCCAAAACATTTGCCTGCAGAGAGGTTTGTACACCTGTTGAGGATCAGTTTATTAAGACCTGATGATTAGCAGCACCAGGCTATAACTTATCCTCTTAAATCCTATGGAAGCAGTAAAGGGGGTACTAAGGATTGCCCATTTTTTTAATTTCTGTTTTATTTTTTGGCTTCATTTTTATTTACTAAAAAAATTACAGTGAAAATAAGAAAAAACTGCTGTAAAAGAGGAGGATCCAGCTTTTGCATGCGACCGTAGAAGACTTAAACTAAACTTATATGTTAATTTTTACTTTTTTTAAGGATGTATTTATGCAGGACCATGTCGCAAAGTTCAAATGGTGCCAAAAAAAAAAGGTTTTTGATTTACGTATATTTTTTTTTACAGCTGTTAAGAGTTAATTTTGAAAAACTGATTATTGATAGTAATACTGTGCAAAATTAAACTCTTTTTCAACATATTTTAAGATGCTGGATGAGACTGGATGGAGTACATTTTTATAACTGTCAACTTTTGTTCGAATGCTAAACACAAGGAAACTGTTTTCTGCGAGTAGGGTGCAATTCATCTATCAAAAGAAAAAAAAAATGCTGCCAGACCAACATGAAGGCCCTCAGTCTGCACCGTTTCAGAAAGACAGACATTTAACTGCCTGGCACCTCCGATGACATCGACACCTGTGATGTCTCCAGAGGAAAGCTGCGCACTACATTCTGAAGCTGTCAAAGACAATCAATCTTCTCAGGTGTCGTGGACCGGCTCAGCAGTTAACTTCACTAAAGATTAGATGAACACAGGCCAGGCAAATCAATTAAAACTGTCTGTTTTTTCATCAAATATATTCTGAGTAATCTACTTATAATCTATGCAGCCATCAGCGTATCCAAAGTAAACTCTAATAAACTTTACTCCAGCATTATTTCCAAAGCTTTGATATCACCTGTTCTTCTTTCTTTTTTATCTTCTGTCCTCCAGCCACAGTAAATAATTCATTTTTCATTAAAAACTCATTACCACTAAAAACCCTGCGTTTATATTATCACAGAGTACGAGAGGAAGGGGGAGAAGAGGAGTGTGTGTGTGTGTGTGTGTGTGTGTGTGTGTGTGTGTGTGTGTGTGTGTGTGTGTGTGTGTGTGTGTGTGTGTGTGTGTGTGTGTGTGTGTGTGTGTGTGTGTGTGTGAGCGAGTGTGTGAGAGAGAACGAGGGAGAGAGAAATAATGGAGTTGAAATATGAGGCAAAGCCATAAATAGATTGTGTGCTCTAATGTGATTGTCATCCTGCGGTTGCTCTTTGTCTGCAGAGAATGCAGAGTGATGAGTCCAATGAGAGAGAGATCAATGAAAGACAGAGAGGAGAGAGGGAGGGTGGTGAGAGATGAGTGAAGACAGACGGAGTGATGAAAGAGAGCGAGAGAAAGAGAGAGAGGCACCCCATGCTGAGAAAGTGAGAGCTTATGTATCACACCGTTTTCATATGCAGATCAGTTGGTGTTATTATTCGCCGCTCAAAGACTTGGTGTATGTTTATTTATGGGAATGTACAGTAGAGGAATCAAGCTTCCATGTCACATGGTACTCTCTCTGTGGCACTCGTGTAAGATGTTTGTAACCGATCAGACTCTATGAAGTCTGTTTTTAGAGAGCCTTGAGACATTTGATGTCCAAGCTTCTTTATCCGTATAGGGTAATGACTATATCCGTTATTGATTTTGTCTATCCGGCAACAGTCATGTGGAAAGTTACTGCTTCTTCCACCGTGATGACGACTGTGATTGCAACGGGTATTAGTTTTAGGTAAATACAACCGCAGATCAGGTGAAAAAGAAAAAGATATGGGCAATACTTCGTACCCTCTTGCTGCTTCTACAAGCCAAAGCTGTAGCCAGGTGCTGCTAATTATCAGCCCTTGATGAACGGATCATCAGCAGGTGTGCAGGCCTCTATAAAAGCAGATTTTTTTAGCCATTTGGTGGTCTGGAGTACTACGGTGTGTATCAACACAATGCAAGGAGGAAAAACATAAGCAACGGTCTTACAAAAGCAATTGATGCTGCAAATCAACATGGAAAGGGTTATAAAACCTCTATAGAGGGAATGCGCATGGCGTCACAGATGCGCTTTCACAGCGGGTTACACCCACTGAGTGGCAGAAAGACTGAGTGGCAGCGTAAACTTTCAGTTTGAGCACTCGAAAACATTTAAAATGGGAAAGAGTTGTTGTGCGATCGACTGTACTCATAGATTTAACAAGAAATCAGAGTCATCGTTTTACAGATTGATGAAAAATAAGCTTAAGAGAGACAAATGGATCACTGCAATTCGCAGAAACAACTTGATTCCAGGCACCGAAACGTGGATTTGCGGTTCCCATTTTGTATCAGGTAATGTTGGATTTTTGTGTAGCTAACGTTAAACGGTCAAATCATAAAGTTTGGTGTCCTCATCACTTTAATTTCGCCAACAAATCCTGCGTTGAAGTAGGACCAAGCGTCAAGGCCTTTGTATGCCTTCAAGCTTTGCTTCGTGTATTTCCCCGGCGTAGAAATTAAGTACATACAAATATCAAGACACTCGATTCGTGGCCAAATATTAATGTCCATGGACCACTGGTTTTTCGGGTAACTGTACGGGTCACTGTCAAGTCCAACTGACTTTAATTTAAGCTGATAATCGGCTGTTATCCCGTCTTCTCCACTAGTTGCAGCCATTTTTGCTGATGTTTTGCCACTCAGTGCGAGTAAGGGGGCGTGGTCCAGTGGGAAAGTAACGTACATGCATACCCTCTATTCGTAATTCAAAATTCACAAGTAAAAAACATTCAAGGCTGTTGCCAATCATGTCAGGAGTGAACACCCCAGCAAAGGTACCTCACAGTCAGACCATTATGTGTCCAGAGAAATACAGACAAAAAACGTGGAGCTGCATCTCGGACCCCGCAGGCCTAAAAGAGCATGTTACAGGAGTGCACGACAGCACAGGCAGAAGGAGACTGAACAGATGCAGTTTGTTTGAATGGTTGTCAGGAGAAAGTCTCTACTGTCAAAAAATAACGCGTACGCATGACTGAGGTTCACAAAATGGCATCTCAACAAATCACAAGACTGTTGGAACAAGGCCCCATGGACAGATGAGGCCAACGTGAAGTTGACTGGCCCGAGTGCACAGAGCCATCCTTGGAACCAACCAAACAGCATTTCAGCAGGAGCAAACATTGTGGTGGAGGGGTGATGATCGGGAGGTGCTTTTCCACTACAAGACCTAGGAACTCTGCCATCACTTAGCAACCCATCAAGTCCTCTGTATACCAGAAAAAGTCTAATGGCAAATATGGTGACGTCTGTCTGACACCAAAGGTTTCGTCCAGCAGAACAATGCTCTGGAACTTGGAGCTCATCTACATCAGAGGAAAGAGACCGAATCAAGACTTTGGAATTGCCCGTCCAGACAACTGTAGTCTTGTGGTGGACATTAAGGAACCGTACACAAGTGAATGTCCAAAACTCAGGAAGACTGGACCTTAACTCCACAGCCATGGAAACTTCAATACTTGAAGTCATTGCTACTAAAAGAGGTGCTACGAGCTATTGGTTCATGGGGGTGCCTACTATTGCCCATGAGATTTAATTTTGGTTGGCTAAATAATGGTTCTAAAAAAGTTCTCTTTTGTTGTTACATTTGACTGATACTAAGACCCACTATGATCAAGGTAAGGCAAGTTTATTTACACAGCACAATTTAACAAGAAGGTGATTCAAAAAGCTTTGCAAACACATGAAAACATGAATAAATAGCATAATTTAAAATTTAAAGAAAAAATAAAGTGAAAAACAATAGATGAAAGGAAGGAACATAACATTAAAAGACTTGCATCAACTATGATTTTAAGCTTTGTGTATATAAGCGGTGGAAGGGATAGAAAAAAATGTAACACCTTCTATAATGGAGTTAAACTAAAAAATACAAATTAGATTTAAAAGAAAAAGGCCCAAAAGTATGGAAACTAATGTGTCTGACTTAGAATTTTGTGTGCACATTCAAAGCATCACAGATGCATCCCTTGCTAGGGGCCATGATGATCCTGTTTTTGTCCAAAAACAATCAAAACCACGTCTGTGAGTCACACTGTTGCACAGAGTAACATGTTCCTCAGTTACCATGAACACAGGCGAGCGTTTCTGGAGTCGGTCACACCCCGCTGCTCTCCGTCTACGCTACAGGGCAACAAATGTGGACGCATCCACCACCGAAGACAATGTCAAACAAGTGTATAGTCTCCCTTTGTCATTTTCTTTATGTTTTTGTATGTGTTTCATTGTTGATTATCATTTTTCCAACATGATAATTGTTAGGGATGTACATTTTGGAAGTAGTCGCTTCTAACTTTCCTGTTTCAAGATACGGCTCCATTTCATGTGGCTGAATGGCAGCACTTGTAAGGAATTTACCCCCCCCCCCCCCGACTCCCATAATTTATTCCAATTCCCAGCTCATCTGGCTTCACTGTTGCAAATGGACCTCAAATTTAAGAAGTGATAGTTATCTCAGCTGTAGTCTTCAAAATAATGTTCAGAATAACACAGAAACCCATCATCTTAACCGCCATAATAACTATAAATCCTTCTGTTGACGAAGACCTGGTGGTCAAACCACTTCTTTAAAGTTTAACTGGTGTGTACACTAGACACCGAGATTTCCCCAGGAAATCTCACTATATTTGTGGACTCCTGACCAAATGTATTCAAACATCGTTGAGAGTGTATATCAGCCTCATTTGCATGTTTCTGTTCATTGAGACATACTCTCCAATATTTTCTTCCCTGTATGTGTGTGTGTGTGTGTGTGTGTGTGTGTGATTGCGGATGCCGGTGTTTTGGCATTCACCTCGCCTTGTGGCCAGTCAATAGGGCAGCGTGATTATTCAGATGGGCTTCAGGTTTAACTCTCGCTCCTCATTGACTTGATGAAGGTTTTAGTCCTGTTAAGAAGCCGACACACTTCATTACGGGGAACATTCCTCTATTGATTAAACCATTCCAAGGTCTGGCCTTTCTTTCCCAGGAAGGATCTCCTCAATAACGATGAGCACTTGCTCCAACATAAACACTAAGCTCTTGCACGTGCACACAGCTATAAATCTTGTATGTAAAACCAAATGGACTGCTGTGATGAAGCAGGTTCTTTCATAGAGTCATTTGGGTTAGGGTTAGGAGACATGATTCAAAGTTGACTGGACTGGAGATGCAAAACTGCTGTTTACAACAACGGACAAAGCAGACTGAACTTCTTAAGTAGTTGCAACAAGAGGCAAGTATAAATGTACCTATCAAATCAAATCATATCAAACTTTATTTGTATAGCGCTTTTCATGCATGTATAAAATGCAACACAAAGTGCTTCACATAAAACGTTAAAAAACATAAAACTTATTAATGTGTCCCCCCCACGCGTCAACCCCCCCCCACCACACACACACACACACACACACAGACAGACGCAAGCACACTGCAGCTCACACAAGTACATGGCTGAGCACTGAGGATCCAGGTGAGGATACGGTATCAGGGAGCCATCCATGCCAGGAGGTCCCATAACCCGCAACCACAAGGGGGGGGCCTCCACAGAGACCATCCCAGCCCACAAGGGGGGGCCTCCACAGAGACCATCCATCCACAGAGACCATCCCGGCCCGGGCGGATAGAGGAGTCCACACTACAGCGGTAAAGCCGTGGTGCAGAGCTCCACAACCATCCAGGCCAGAACATTTCCTAGTCATCTGTATGGTAGCACTGGAGCCTCCGGAGGTGATTCTCCAACGAAGAACACTGCTGATCATAATGAAAAACAGGGCACATCCTCCTCACTTCCTCATTCCCTGTATTGAATTGAATTGAACCAAATTGAACTGAATGAGTGTTAAGTTATAAATCACTTCCAATAAATCACAGTGGGAGGAGCGGGGTGTAAGGTGGGTGGTCCACGTGTCACGGGTGTGATGTCATTATTAATCAGCTGTGTGCCGCCGGTTGCGCCATAAGCGGAAGCGATCCGTGCGGTGACGTAAAATTGTCGGGAGAGTGGTGCGGTACTGGTAAGAGCTCCGTTTATTAATGTGACGGGTTTTGTTTATACTTGCTGTGCTGGATCCGCATCTCGCGGCTGCGATCACTTGTGTGTGACATGGTTGCTGTGCTGATGATGCGCCGCTGCGCTGTCGCGCTGTCGGCACCTGGAGATGTGTGTGTGCGTTTGTGGGTGTGGCGGAGCACGCCGGTTTAAGTTATGAATGGACATCGCGGCTCAAAACTTAAGATGAAATTAATTTATGACATAAGATTAACTTTTTGTGTTTACTTGCAAAAGTGCAAAGCAATTTATTTTGTATTTGTAAATCCCCATTTAATTGTACTTAATTATGACAGATGATGACAATGATGATGACGATGGTTATTGCTTTTTGTTGTTAATGATTATATGATTATGTTTGAGGTAATTAACTACGTTGTACTTGGATTTCATTTCTTTTTCACAGGTTTATAACCTGCTGCTACAACCCAAATGTACGTTGTACTGCCAGAGAAGCAGTACATTAATTTCAAGAAAATAAAAACAAAGAAAAGCTGAGTTATTCCTCGTCCACTCTCCCTACACCCTGTCCGGGGGGATTTTCAAAAAACCGGAACAATGAGTATTGATTTATACATCCATCCATCCATCCATCCATCCATCCATCCATCCATCCATCCATCCATCCATCCATCCATTTTCTTCCGCTCATCCGTTCCCGGGTTGCAGGGGCAGCAGCCTCAACAGGGATGCCCAGACTTCCTTCACCCCAGACACTTCCTCCAGCTCTTCCGAGGGGAGTCTGAGACGTTCCCAGGCCAGCCGAGAGACTTAAGGCTTAGTTATGGTTCTGCGTCAAAACGACGCCGTGCCTACGGCGTGTGGTACGTGTCGACGCGTACCACACGCTGTCACTGACGAGCACCTCCCAAAAATTGTAACTACGCGTCGAGGCGACGCAGACCAAACGCAGACCGAGAGGGCTGTGATCGCTTTGCTTGGTAGCAACGCATTTCCGGTTTCCGGTTTGAAGCAGTCGTGAACTTTCAGCGCTCTTTTTTTCGTGTATGTGTGATTTTTTTGTTTTTGTTTTTTTGCACAATAGTTGTCCTTATCTCTTTGATTCACTGTGACCGGAAAAAGTTGGATAAACCATTCAGGAAAAGATCGCGAATTAGCGGTCACGGGGGGTACTGCACCGCGGCGAAATGGAGTGACGGAGAAGTCCGAAAGGGTTCACGACGTAGGCACGGCGTCGTTTTGACGCAGAACCATAACTCAGGCTATAGTCTCTCCAGCGTGTCCTGGGTCTTCCCCGGGTCTCCTCCCGGTGGGACATGCCTGGAACACCTCCCTAGGGGGGAGGGACATGCCTGGAACACCTCCCTAGGGAGGCGTCCAGGAGGATCCGGTACAGATGTCCAAGCCACCTCAGCTGACTCCTCTCAATTTGAAGGAGCAGCGGCTCGACTCCGAGCTCCTCCCGGGTGACCAAACTCCTCACCCTATCTCTAAGGGAGCGTCCAGCCACCCTGTGGAGGGAACTCATCTCGGCCGCTGTTGGCTTATACATTTATGCAAGACCTAAAAAAAACCAAGTGTGTGAAACTAAGAAAAAAAGACTTCTGTTAGCAGAATTCACGCAATATTCTTAGTTTGTTGATGACTCTGATAATCTGACCGATAATCTGAACTGGACTGACCTGGCTCAGACTAACAGATAATCAAGCCTGGGTCTTCTTTTGGTCTCATTTAAGTTCCTGTGATTAGATTTTAATACAGAGCCACACTTGCACATATCCCAGCATGGTCCCAAACATGGGACGAAACTCAGTCATTAATGTCTGAAAAGGTGTTGCCTCGGCTAGTGAAAACAATCGCCTGCTTAACAACCAGGAGGACAAACGTTACTATGGCGATATTTTACAGAACCACACAAACTCTCAAGAAAAATACTGTATGAGCTGCAGCACAAATGTATTTGCCAAAAGCAACATGAAATCACGTTAGAAATGTAGACAGAACGTCAACAAACATAGCTGAGAAAATGGAGCTAAAGAGCATTAAAAAAAAATCAATAAATACTATATAATTCTTGTTGCATTGAAAACTTAATTTCACTTTGTAAATGCTCACTATCTGCTGGAAGTATGCATTCATGCGTCGATTTATAAAAATGAAAAAAACAACCCTGCTGTAATTTCTTTACTCAGATGATTACATTCTTGCCATCCTGCCATGCTAAACATTCATGAGAGCATGTAAACATTTAAATCTGGTCTCTTTTTTTCTTCGTCAGCAGCATCACAGACAAAATGAAAAGTTTATTGGCATGGTTACAGTTAACTGAAAGGTATTTTGTTGCTGATACAGCCTCAGTGAAATCAATAGCCATTTAGTGAATTATATGTTCATGCCAAATTTGATGAGACATAAATTAGATACATCCAACGCTGCCCACGCCGCCGAGTTTGTCTTTGCTGGTCAGATGCCAGCTAATAATTACTAAATAAAATTGTTTTTAATACAATATGCAAATATGCTTTCTATTGAAATGCAGTCACTAAACTGCAGGAACATAACTATCTGTTCATGGCAGATACCGAGCCTGTGGTTGGTCAATATTTTGGTCAAAGTAATTAATTGGTAGCTGATTAGTCAGACTTGCTGCATGCTGAATGAAAACATTTGAAATCGACACAAAATTTCTTTTTCTCTTTTGTTTCCTTGAAAGGTTGTTGAGTTGTTGAGAAGTTGCATTCCAATATCCTCGGCATTATGTGCCCTTCCTTTTGTTTGTGCATATAAAATGGAGCGCTTTCATCCACAAATCCGTTCAATCCACTCTTTTCAAACACAGCACCTTCCAAATGGATTACACTTTCACAATCGTTACACAATCTAACAGCAACTCCAAACCACTTGGTCAACAAAACACATGCAGAAAATGAGGCAGAACCGAGAGGCAAACATGAGTTGTTTATTCCAAGAGACCGAGGGTGAGTTAAAAACTGTTTGTAAGAAAAAAGTAGCAACATTTTTCAGTTGTGTTAAGGTGTACTGTGTTTTAGCCTCAGGATAATTGTATAATTATTTCCTAACAACTCCAAAAACAGATGCATACTAGATATGCATCTAGTTGATTGATTTTTTATGATTCCCTGCTTCGACACACCTGATTCTAATGAATGGTCATCATCAGCTTGTTACTAAGGTCTGCACAACTCCGTTAATGACACAGCCATGTCTGTCGGGGTGTGTTGAAGCACGGAAACGTCTAAAATCTGTAGGACAGAAGCAGAGTAGTCATCGCACTTCCAGGTTGAGACTAGTGCGTTACCATTCCTGGACGTTGGCCGCATAAGCGAATCAAGGAAAATGTATATAAAGCTTTGCATTTATTTCCATTGACAGTCAGCTCAGCCAGTGGCTACCTCAATATCACTTACCCATCTGTAATTGTCACGCTACCGTGCTCAGCGAAGCAACCACCTGTTTCCACGAACCAAGAGACGGCTAAACACGACAGTCATTTTTGATTTCACTGCCTACATATTCACATATTAAACGGCATATTCTTCAGTCTGCTAGCAGCTCTGCAGATATTTCAGCGGGGATCCGCTGACGGAGCTGGTAGCCAGAGCTGAAGTTGATTAACATGTTGGGCGTGTTCCTGTCGGCTTCCTGAGCAACACGACTCCGCCCAGTATGGACAACTATCGGCTTCAAAACCGCTTTTCCAAAACCAGATGGTCATGTGATAAAATGCTCCCCTGTTTTTCACGGTCTTTGAGAATACCCTCTCAGCTAGCGAAGCATTTTCTTCTTCACTGTAATTTTTGAAAGTACAACACATTCCACAATGATTTGTAACACCTCTAATGGGACAAGTGGTGTTACAGTCTTTGTCAGTCACCCGCTCTCATCATCTGTAGGAATTTCTTCTTTTTTTTTCTCGTTTTTCTCCAGACGAAATGAGGGCCTTTTTACCCCCTAAACGTGCCCCAAAAGTCACCAAATGTTGCACGCAAGCCAGGCCTGGCAAAAATTTGATATTTAATGGTTTGCATTAATGGGCGTGGCCTAATGGCTCAACAGCGCCCCCTAGAAAATTTTGTGCCTCAAGCCCCACAATACGGTTTGACGTACATGCACGAAAATCGGTACACACCTGTATCATGTCACAACTTAAAGAAAAGTTACTTGGCACCATGGCCGAAACCGAACAGGAAGTCGGCTATTTTGGATTAATCGTGTAATCTTGGCGAAATGTATGCCATTTCTTCGGCGGTTAATGCAGCCTGAACCGTAACGTGCACCCAGGTGTGTTATACATCAAAATGTGCGTCCTGCGACTATGGGCATTACTTTTCTCAGTCAAAAGCGTTACCGTGGCGACGCTAGATCCCAAAAAGCGCGCCCACCCTTCATCTGATTGGTCCATATTTGATAATTCCTACTTTCTGCCATTACTTTTGAATGGTTTGACATAAAGAATTGTGGGTGGTGTCATCGGATTCGGTATTGAGTACTTGACCTTCATTTGAATTAATTAGCCCCGCCCCTTCTTCTGATTGGTGTATATGTGATAGTTCCTATTTTCTGCAATAACTTTTGAACGGTTTGACATAAAGACTCGTGGGTGGTGTCATTGGATTTGGTTCAGAGTCCTTAACCTTCATTGGTGTAAATTGGCTCCGCCCATTCTTCGGATTGGTCGATATTTTATAGTTTCTATTTTCTGCCATAACTTTTGAATGGTTTGATTTAGAGAGTTGTGGGTGGTGTCATTTCTGATGGCTTATAAGTTGAGTTTTATGTGAACAGCAAAGGCACTTTTTATAGTAAGTAATTTCAGTTACCATTATGGGGTTTTCTTTCTTTAATGGAAGGGTGCCAACATACTTATCCTCATTTTGTGTTATTGTGCAGATGTAATATGCTGTGTAGCCATGTAACCTCATACCATGGCAGTGTTTGATGTTGCCTTTTGTTTTTTGTTTTCCACAGGGCAACAATGGTTTGATGTGATGGCAAAACCCTGAATGTTCTTTTCTTTTTAAGCTTAATTAGAGCTCCTAAGAAAATATCAATGGTTTGTCAATTGCATTCAACAGCACTCTCATAGTCTGCACAGTCCTGTGCAGATTGTGTTAAATGGTACTTGAACAACTTTCTCAGCAGGCTCTCGTACATCCATGAAACTGTTTAGTTTTTTTTATATGTAAAATATTGTTAATATGAACTTTGTGAAAGTTTTATCCACCCATTTGCTATGTTTTGTGATTCAGGCTGATGGTAAGAACTAGAGTGTTTCCCAGCTGCCATTGGACCATAGGTAGGGTACATCCTGGGCAGGATTGCAGTCCATCACAAGGTGACACAAAGACAACGAAGAGGGGAGGAAGTGGGAGACTCCAGAGAAACTCCATGCAAGCCGAGGTGGATCAGAAATGCCTAAGTTGAACCACAAATCTTACTGGGATTCAACATGCTAACCACCGCAACACTTCGCTGCAAAGGCACGTATATTTACCCAAGTAAGCTGTTTGAAACTTTTCTTCTGTTCATATATCACAGCATCATGGACAGATTTGTCATTACTTACCAAGGCCACAATCGTGAAATCCTCCCCTCGCTCGAAGACAGCCATGTGTATCTTCCACTCAGTATAACTGAGATTTATCATGTTACAACTTCTTATTTGGTACATAAGTGATAAAAAGCATTGTTTGATAGAGCAGGTAATATATTACCTCATCACTGGTGTGTCACTTCTTATTTTCCTCACTCTTTTGAAGGATTAAATCCAGTCATGTACACTCAGTGTTCTTCCATGACTCACTCCTCTTGTTCAGGTGATTCCACTTTGAAATTCCTTTAAAGACTATTTCCAAACCTCACAGTGACTGGAGTTTCAGTATTAGCCTGGCGAGACTGTCACTCACCGACTTTATTGCTAGGTTGTTCATTTCCGGAGACTGTTGGCCGGCAGCTTTGTGGAGGCTCCCAGTAATACACATGCCGGCTTGATTGTGTGGGTGCCACCTCGGTGATTGCCTATTTAGTGAGTAATTAGCCTTGTCTTTCTCACTCTCAGCCAACACAAGCACTGATTGAGTTCCTCTCATCGTGGGTAATGTCTTATTTATCATGAGAGCCCAGTGTGAATACTATAGAAAAAAAAAAGAAAAAACAAAACAAACAAAAAACAAAGACAGAACAGACTTGAAGTGTAGTCATCTGCAGCTACGGAAGATAAGGGATGCAAAACGGGGAAAAAGCAGCAGGTCAATATAATATGGGAATGGCTTGGCATCAGGGAACAAAACTTACAACTTTGACTTTGTCAAGTTGAAAATAATGCAGAGTCAAGGAAGCTAAAGCATAAACTATTCAAAACACAGAAAAAGCCTTAGTTTGAAAAGCCATCCATCCATCCATCCAATATCTATACCCGCTTTATCCTTTGCGGGGTCACGGGGGTCTGCTGGAGTCTATCCCAGCTCATTTCAGGTGAGAGGCAGGGGTTACACCCTGGACAGGTCACCAGTCCATCACAGGGCCACGTATACAGACAAACAACCAGACATACTCACACTCACACCTACGGGCAATTTAGAATCATCAATTAACCTATTATGCATGTTTTTGGACTGTGGGAGGAAATCGGAGTACCCGGAGAAAACCCACGCAAGCACGGGGAGAACATGCAAACTCTGAAAAGATGGAAAGTTTGAAAAGCCAAAGTACTTTAAAGGTGTCATATGTAGGAATTCAACGTTAGAATATTCAAATCTTTACGACATTAAATTGAAAATGCTTTGGTGTTTTGAATAGGGACGGTCACGCAACGCTTGTAATACCACTTTGTGCCACTAGAGGTCTGATCTGGCTTAGGGCATATTCAAGGGATCGCTTGATCATCTTGTTAAGAGAATCACCCGGCAAAGAGCATCTTTGCATCGCCAGATGGGAAATGGAGGATGAGAAGACGCCAGTTCAGGCTCGTAACCAGTTAAAGGGAAAGTTCGTTTTTTTACAACCTGGACCTTATTTATGACATTTTTTATGGTCGTATACTCACCCAGAAAAGTTTGGTGTCATTTGGAGTCCTTCGGAAGATATTAGGAGTTTTTTTGCGAGCCGCTTCTCCGTGTAATGGAGCGCATGAGGGCATAGACGGACGCAGACGATGCAGCGTCTAAATAACACATGATTGCCACGAAACTCGTTCATTTCTTTTATGAATCACTAGATCTGCTTCCAGGACCTGTTGTAACATTGTGGCGCGGTCTGTGTATTAAATAAATAATACATTTCCGTTTGTAAACAAGACCTCTGAACTCATGACGTCATCTCTGTGCGCGCACTCTGTCCTCCGTTCAGTGAGCTCTTCAGCCGTATACTCCGGCTCAAAACGGTAAGGACGGCCATCATATTCAAAGTCGTCGTCCACAACCTCAGAATTTGACAAATATTCAGACATGTTTCAAACAACTAACAGTAAACTAACAGTAGCGAACTCCAGCTGTACACGGAGCTGTGTCTGGGACGCGCGCACAGAGATGACGTCATGAGTTCAGAGGTCTTGTTTACAAACGGAAATGTATTATTTATTTAATACACAGACCGCGCCACAATGTTACAACAGGTCCTGGAAGCAGATCTAGTGATTCATAAAAGAAATGAACGAGTTTCGTGGCAATCATGTGTTATTTAGACGCTGCATCGTCTGCGTCCGTCTATGCCCTCATGCGCTCCATTACACGGAGAAGCGGCTCGCAAAAAACCTCCTAATATCTTCCGAAGGACTCCAAATCACACCAAACTTTTCTGGGTGAGTATACAACCATAAAAAATGGCATAAATAAGGTCCAGGTTGTAAAAAACCGAACTTTCCCTTTAAGTCCATCAGGAGCCGCCTTCCCCTCTTCATGGATGAGACAATAGAATTGACGAGCATCATGGATAACTGCTGCCACCGCCTGGCAGACATGAGAATTAAGCTAATTAATCTTGCTCATTACTTATAACCTAAGAATAACGTTGTATGTTTGAATGATCACAACTTGACTGTTCATAAGTAGTTGACTACCTGCACACTAACGACATCGTCCGGGTTGTTGCACAATGACACCGCCGTCCTGATTTCTACAGTTACTGTTGTGAACATGAAATATACCTTGAGGAGTTTGTGTTTGATGGAAAAGGGGTGGGAGGAATGAAAAAGGGGGAGTTGCAGTAACTTTGCATTTAGTTGTCTCATGCAAGGGGCTGAAACAACAATCTTCCTGTGTAACGCTGCCCCCCGTTGGTCTGGAGGGGTCACGGTTGCACAGGGTGCCTTTGAGTTAGAGCATTCTCCTAAAATCTTTAAAGTTTCACTGAGTCTTGACATCTCAGCCAGTGTTCTCCCTTTCCCTGACACAGTTAAGCATGTCTGATAGGGCCTCAGCTCTGAACCTTATCTGTTTCTTTGTGTTTATTAGTAAATCAAAGGTCTAATCAGCTCTGAAGCTGCTGACGAGAAGAGAAAAGGAGGAGAAGAGGAGGTTCGGACTATTTTTCAATCTAATGGCCAATTAAGATCAGACTAAACGAGGAGGCAGGAGAGCATCATCATGCGTAGACCTCATTGAGACTCCGATAAAATGTCAGAATACCACTTCTCTGTAGTGTGTGTGCGGGAACACAATCTCATTTTGTCTCTGGACTACCTTCTCAAGGCTTTTCATTCAATTAGTTTCTGTTTTTCATGCCTTCTTTCTCATTCTTGCTTCTATTTTATCGTGTTTTGTTTGTCAAAATACAAAAACATTTAGTCTTGTGTGGAAAGAAAGAAAAAAAAATCCCCCCCACTCATCGCTCATTTTTCCTCTTTTTTGTTTTGGCTACTCATTCTCTTGCTGCCGTTCCCGCACTCCCACACACTGGCTTCCCTATCATCCCTTTTTTCTTTTACTTAGAAGGGCAAAGACAGGGAGAAGAGAAGAAAAAAAATGGAACTATAGATTTGAGCTGCATACTGTATCAATTTTGCCCAGTCTAAATGACCTAAATAAGGAATTCAATACTGTGGGGTCTGAATAGGAGAGCTTAGTCCACATATTTATTGAATCCAGCCTTTTTGTCCAGTGCCAGCACACTCTGTGGTTTTAGACTTCCCTCCAGTGATCCGATGTGGAATGGAAATCCAATCTCCCTCCCTCCCTCTTCATCTCACTTTCTCTTTTCTGTTTTTCTTCCACAGAGCTCATGTTTAGTGCGGAGATGGAGGGTTAATGGTGAGGGGAGATTAATAAAAAGAGAGAATTTAAACCAAGCAAAACTAAAAATATCAACACCCGTGAGGGTTAAGAGGTTATGTAGACAGGTGACGCCACAAGTGTGAGTTTCTAGCAGACCACGATACGATCCTGTTCTGTTCCATGTGATCATTTGACATTGATTCATATTGATTC
Source organism: Cololabis saira (assembly GCF_033807715.1). Classification (NCBI taxonomy): domain Eukaryota; kingdom Metazoa; phylum Chordata; class Actinopteri; order Beloniformes; family Belonidae; genus Cololabis; species Cololabis saira. Next base: position 37,563,859 of record NC_084603.1, read on the forward strand.
TTCTGACATGTACTCCTTTACCTGTCTGTGTTGGCTGCATCTGTGCTGTTCATCTTTAACTTTCCAAGGACTGAGAACGAGCGCATCGAAGCAGGAGAAGACCCCAGAAGGACATGGGGACATGTGTGTTAGTACCGCAGATGGATGTTTCAGTAAAAAATCTGTTACATATTTCACACCAAAAGTGGAGCATGTCTTCATGACAAAGTTGATGGAAGCTCCCGCTGTACCTGTTCAAGGTAACCCACGGGGTGAGATCTTGGAGCCCCAGATGGAGGGAGATTATCAGTGTCTTGTATTCCCAGCTGGTGCAGGTCTACACTGTTGTTTCTCACGTCCTTTGACAGCTCTTTGGTCTTGGCCATAGTGGAGTTTGGAGTGTGACTGTTTGAGGTTGTGGACAGGTGTCTTTTATACTGATAACCAGTTAAAACAGGTGCCATTAATAGTACAGGTAACAATTGGAGGACAGAGGAGCCTCTTAAAGAAGTTACAGGTCTGTGAAAGCCAGAAATCTTGCTTGTTTGCAGGTGGCCAAATACTTTGGTATTTGGAGGAATAGAAAAAGCCTTAGTTTACCAATTTACCAAGTTTACCAAGGAATTTACCAATTAATTCAGTAAAAATCAGACAATGTGATTTCCTGGATTCTTTTCCCCCATTCTATCTCTCATAGTTGAAGTGTAACTATGATGAAAATGACAGGCCTCTCATCTTTTTAAGTGAGAGAAATTGCCCAATTGGTGGCTGAGTAAAAATACATTGTTTGCCCCACTGTACCTCAATTCAGTGCATCTCAGCAAGGTATAACTGAATAAATGTGGTATTGAAGTAGTGATAATGGTGAGATTACAGCTGAAGTGTAAAATTAGGTAAACATACTACCAGGGCAGAGTAAATTAAATATGCAATTATGTACATTTAAGCATCCCAAACCAAAACCTGTTTTATTTGACATATTGATCACGAGATATGTCAATTTCAGGCAGCATGGTACATGCCCCACCAGGGACACGCAGACTCTGGACCACTGTTACACAGTAATTAAGGATGCATAACGGTCTGTTCCCCACGCAGCTTTAGGACACTCTGACCACTGTCTGGTTCATCTGATCCCGACCTACAGGCAGAAACTAAAAACCCTCTAAGCCTGTAGTGAGGACTGTGAAGAAGTGGACAGAGGAGTCAAAGCTGAAGCTTCAGGCCTGCTTTGACTGCACGGACTGGAGTGTTTTTGAAGCTGCAACCACAGACCTGCATGAACTCACGGACACTGTGACATCCTACGTCAGTTTTTGTGAGGACGTGTGTGCAGACTAAGACCTTCTGCACATACAACAACAACAAGCCCTCAAGACTGTGGAGATGACAGTGGACTTCAGGAAAGTCTGGGTTTTGCCTTGAGACATGATTTACGAATGATGAAACATTACATTTAAGTTGACTGTAGAAGTGAAGTTGTTTTGTTGCACTTAGTCAACTGCTAGCGCGGCAAGGTTTTGTTGCAGCGAGGTTGTCTTCATATTGCTGGAGTCTGGTGAGTTTTAAGCTTTCAGTTCATTATTCAATCTCTTCAATGTGCAAACATCATATCAGAGGTGTAAAGCATGGACCTAACTGAAACAAGGAACCTGGGCTTCCTCTTGATTTGTTCTTGAAGACATTTCCCCTTTCATCCACATGTCCGTGTGAACTGGTGGAAAGTTTCAATTTCATAAGCTGTAAAGTCATATGAAAATAACTGACCCTCCTTCACTTCAGTCATTTGGGTTGTTAGTGTCTACAAACTGAGCCTTATGCAGTCCAGGGCAGGGAGGAGTGTGCGGACCTTTACATCTGTGAAACTAAACAACAGCTCCACACACACTACACAGCACAGGAGAACGGCTCATCGTGTCGGACTCAACGATCCACCTGCATCTCAAAGATAAGGGAGTCCCTTCTGAGGACAATGACGCTCACATTTTGGAAAGAGAAGACAGGTGGTCTGAAAGAGGAGTAAAACAAGCCATCTATGTCAAACGTGACAAACCAGCGTTACACAGAGGATGGACATGAGGACGTCACTTCCCAGATGTTAACAGGCAGTTTTTAAGAGAAGATGGGATGCTACACAATGGTAAACATGACCCTGCTCTAACGTTTTTGTGATGCACATGTCGGGCCACAGTCCTATGTGATGATGAACTCATGTGATTAGGAACTCATGTGAAATGTGTGATTATGTGAACAGTCAGACTGTGGATGAGCTTTCAGGCCCAACTTAAGGCTTTGTTCTGAGACCAGCCTCGAGTTTACGACACCTGACCACATGGTTTGGAACAAAGGAAAACCCCCATGGACCCAAAACTCAAGCAGAATTTGCATCTAAGGCTCTTTAGTGATAAGGAGCAGCCTTCTGATTGGGTATGGACCCCAAACTGCAGGGGGGGCCACATTCTGCAGCCCGGGGCTCCTACAAAGAGCAGACTCTTCTCCTCTGCTCTCTCTCTTCTCTTCTCTTTTGCTCTCCCCTACAGGTCTCTGCTGCCTCGGACGTGTCCACGGTCCCATGGGGTCCCCCGTGAGCAGGAACCACCATTATTAGCACGAGGAGCGACCAGCTATGGACCGGCCTCCTCCTGTGATCCTTGACCGAAGAAGCGTCCGTTTTTGCAGCGCTGCAGCGAGTGACCCGCAAGTTTTTTGAGCCCAAACAGAAAGCCGAACCAGGGACCCTGCATGCCTCGATGTGAACGCCTTTGGACCGACCTGGCGCTGAAGGAGGCCCAGCTGCTGTGCCCATGCTGCATCCCTCATCCACAAGGAACATACACACACATACTGACTCCCGCACACCTGCACTGACACACACACACACACACGTAATCTGAAGTTTTGTGTTATGTCTAGTTAGTGTTATTTTTGTGTAGTTTAGCCCTCAGAATTTATCCGAAGTGTCGTTTTACCATCTTCTTGACACTTGTGTAAATACATTCTGATTAATTTGAGAAAAGTTGTTTGTGCTTATTTTCCGCATATTTTTCACAACTGCTGGTTGCAGAGTCCTGCGTTTGAACTCCTCCCTTCACTATTATTCAGTAGAATAATTTACCTCGAGACTGATTTTTGCTGTTTAGTTGTCATTTTCCTGATTACATCAGGTGGTGACACGTGTTGATTAAGTCATTTTGATAATTCAATTTGATAAATAATATACTTTATTAATTATTAAGAATTGTCCTCCGACAATCATTGATAACTTTTGATAACTGAACCAGCACGCCCCCTGTTACGTCAATCAAATTCAAAATAAAGTGCATAAAAATGCAAAATGCCTCACTTTCAACATCTAATCTATTGTGAATAAGTTAGGAGTTTATGTGATTTACCAATCATTGCATTTTGTTTGTATTTATGTTTTACGTAGTATTCCAAATTTTCTGATATTGGTGAAATTAAACAGACGAAGGGGCTTAGCTGGCTACAGATGAATATAGATCATTTTAGCCCTTTACCCTCTGCCTGGTCTCAGGCTTATGTTCTTGTATGGCATTTGCCCCTGGACTGGGGGCTCCAGGGTATAACAAGTGTACCCCAAATAATGTACATTGAGGCTGTCCTTGCGGCCCCTGGGGCTGTTGGGGCCCTCTGCATCGGCATAATCCACATATACCATCGTTAGAAACGGCTCTGGCTTAAACTGTAATGGAGGCATATTATAAACTCATTCCTGATGTTGACAGAAATCCCCCAAGGTCTTAATGAAATGTCTGAGATGCTACTAAATAGAGTATGAAAGCGCCCTTGTAAACCATATGTGCACATCTGTGTTCATAGCAGGGGATTTCAGGGGCTAAGGTTTGCAACTCAACTCTGCTACACCCTGCTCTTCTGTCACACGTCTCTTTTGTAAACCAGCATTGCAGCTTTGTGGTTTTCACCTCTAAGGTACAAATTCAGAAGTGTGAATTTGTGAAAGATATGAAACTCGGGGTAAAATAAGCTAGATAAGTCTACTCTAAACTGGGTCTGATGTTACAGTACCTCGCAGACCTAAATAACATACTGTAGGGCTGATATTCAGCAACATTATGTTATGTTGGTGTTTTAACTGGTAGCATATGCTCTCACAGAGAGAAAATTGCTTTTTTTTAAATATATATAATCTTTAACTAACAGACAGACAAGATATATCCTTTTTTTGGTTAATGTTTGCAAACATGACATTCAATCTTGGCCCTTCATCACTTTCTGAAGAAGTTAAGCAGCAGTTGTTCTGGTGTTTTTGATGCTGGAACAGTCTATGCAAAGTATATGCAAATACCTGTTAAAACATCAGGGTGGCATGAAAAGGTAACATTTTTGTATTCAGCACAACTAAAATAAATGTGTAAAACATGGTCAAGAAAGCCTGAATAGTCACTCACAGAAGACAAAAAAAGTCCCTTCCTCAAAGCCACAGGGGTTGCATGAGCTCTTAACATTGTGTAAAGAGTTCAAATAAAAGAGGAGAAAAACAAGTTTGAAGTTTATAATTTGTGCCTGCACAAGAAAGCCTTTACGAGTCCACTGCTGTGGGTTTTGAAGTGATCTCATAACCCCCAGAGATGACAGATTTTTTTTTTAGCCGGTAAAACAATAATCTCATCTTTCACTTGTAGACAAATCAGCAAAAACTGGAGGAAGAGACAAAAACAAAGCAGTAAGCAGAAGCAACAATGTGATTGCAAAGCTAAAAACAACTGGTACCATACCTGAACAAAGCTCATGTTTGGGTCCTGGCAGAGGCGACAGCGGGGTCATTTTTCAGTGTCTTTCCTTTGTGTTGGTATGTGTGTGTATGTGTGCGTGTGTGTATGTGTGTGAGTGTGTGTGTGCATGCGTGTGCGTGTGTGTGTGCGTGTGCGTGCATGTGCGTGTGACCTTTATAAGATCCAGCCAAACTGCTAAACACACTCCCTCTGTGCCTGTCATTTACAGGTTGGCTGTTGACATCTTACAGTCTGAGCTCGCGGGGATTGATGCGCGCATGTCGGCATCACACACATGTAGGGCCCGCGTTGAGATGCACACACACTCACGCTTACACAAAACACACTCACGGAGCACATTGCTCCAAGCTCAGACACAAAGAAGGAGTCCATGGGAATCTGTTGATGCCTAAAATATATTGCTCACATGTGGCAGCCATTTCTGCCACATGCTAAAATGCTGTCAAGTATTAGAACGCTAAATATAATCCTGTCGTGTCTGCTGGACACGGAATCAAGAAGAAAAGCTCTTCCCAGCATCCGCACATCTGCTTTTGGTTCTTTTTGGAGGTTGGAAAGGCATGCACCCATTTCAAATCAATATCTGAATTTACCTCATCAAAGCTTGCTCAATATTATCTACTGGCAAGCTTCTGCAGTGAAAGAGCAGGCGGACAGCTGATCCCTGCAGGCTGCTACATCTCCCAGCGTGTCAGAAGAACAATGAATCTGCTGCGACATCCTCAGGCTCTCCCAGATTTGCCTTTCAACACAGGTTAACGCGTAAAACGTCCCTCCTTTCTCCTGGTCAACATCTCTGCTTACCAGCACCACCTCTGCCTTGAAGTGATGGAGAAATGTACGCCCACATACGGCAGATTGTTGGAATGGCTCGAGGGGGTAATTTTGCCACAGAACCCACACATAAGCTCCTTATCACAACACATTAAGACGAGTTAGGAAGGAGAACGCTGCTGTCAGCTGTCCAGCCCTGTTGGAGAAGACGAGCCACGTTGACTGTGACAGGTCACCGAGCAACACTTGCCGAAGGCTTTGGAGGCCAGTGGAGACATACACTGCCTTCATTTGCCCCTCAGAACCTACAAATTAAAAAATTGTGATTCTTAGTCCCCCTTTTCCCCCATTAAAAGCCTTTTTCGAGGGGAGGTTTTCCTTCTTTAATTAAAATTTTAAATCTTCAGCTTGTATGAAACCCATGAGACGTGGGGATTTTTGGGAGATATACAGTCATGTGCAAAAGTTACTATCCCCTATTTTAACTCTATGTGTTTATGTGTAAAAACATATTAGAAATCAACAGATCGTAGTGGGTCATGGTGTCAGGGGGCGGCAGTAGCTCAGGTGGAAGAGCGGGTCGTTCCAATGATCGGAAGGTTGGCGGTTCGAATCCCGCTCCGTCCCAGTTTGCTGTCGTAGTGTCCTCAGGCAAGACACCTTACCCACCTTGCCCCGTGTGAATGTGTATGAATGTTTGGTGGTGGTCGGAGGGGCCATAGATATATATAAAGGCTAGATGACTCAAGGCGGAGTCTCCAGCGTCGTTCACCGGCGGCCATCTTACCACAGGACACTCTTTGGCACGCTATCGTTGTTGCTGTTGGAGGGTGAGTGGTCTGTACAGACAAAAATAATCATAACTTGCTGAACGGATTTACAAACGGTTTGGTTTATTATAAATGTCATTAACGTGGGTATGATTCGGGATGCTTGGACATGTTGAAATTGTATCTTTTCTTTTTGAAAAATGACTTAATATATATATATATATACATGTAATAATATGTTGTAATATATGTATATATATATATATATATATATATATATATATATATATATATATATATATATATATATATATTCATAACACACGTTATAATGTAATAATATAAATACATGCTATTATGTCATAATATATATACACATGTTATAATGTAATAATTTAAAACATATTAATGTAATAATATATATATACATGTTATAAGGTAATAATATGTTTATATGTTATAATGCGAATATAAATATTACAAAAAATACTATAGAAATATTGATTTAATATAAATACCATGTCATAGCTATCTGTTTCTTGTTATTTTCATATAAAAGTACGTTTGTCAATGTTTATAATTATTAACAAGTATGCAGTGTCCTAACTTCATCTCTGACGTTCATAACAAACCAACCTGTTTGAAAATCTGTTGAAAATTGAGCAAGTTAACGTTGTTTAAGCAGTACATGCACCATTAAACACAATGTTATGAGTGAGCGAGCTACCTGTGGCAAGATGGCCGCCGTGTGACGACGTCGCTCTGCATTGGCAGCAGCATTGGCAAGTCATCTAGCCTTTATAAATATCTATGGGAGGGGCCGTTTGGCGCAATATGGTAGCAATGCTTCTGTCAGTCTGCCCCAGGGCAGCTGTGGCTACAAACGTAGCTACCACCACCGGTGAGAATGTGTATGGATGAATAATGGTCTAAGTGTAGCACTTTGAGATTCATTGAATGTAAAGTGCATTACAAGTTAAATTCATTATTATCATTAGCGAAATACAACCTCAGATAAAAAAGGAGGGGCTTTTAGCTCCATGCCATGTTTTATTTTGTCTGGTTTTTTTAGAAAAAAATGGGAAGCACCAGTTCAAAGTGCATCATAGTTGCATCTCTGCGCTGTTCAGGACTTCACTTCAACCCATGTGGCGTTGAGACGCTCAGCTGATCGTGCATGTTCCTTTAGATAGAAGAGGCTTTCGCTTGAAAACAAACTATACTTACTCTTTTTCTAATTGTGCTGTGAAGGACTTTAACATTGAATATGCTCAGAGAGGCCCGTGGAGTCTGAGATGTAGCTCTACTGTATGTGGGATCCACTCCTGGAGAGATTGGCAGCTATCTTGAATGTCTTGAATTTGTAAATAATCTTTGTAACTGTAGAAAGCTAAAGTGCTAATGGAGATTGATGTATAGCAGCAATTGTTTCTCTAAAACCATAGCTTATGTCTTTCTCTTTAAGCATTTTGTTAACACACACCTGGATGCTCTGGAGAACCAAACTGCTGATGATCAGTTCTTAATAGCCTGATGGTTATGAGCACCTGCCTCCAACCCACCCTCTCCAATCCTATGGAGACAATAAGGGAGAACTTAGTATTACCCATAAGATTTTTGGCTCCATTTTCATTAGATAAATAAAGAGAAAAAGAGAGAGAGAGAAAAAGAAATAAAATAAAATGAAAATAACATGCTGTTTTTTGACTGAAGTTGTACTTGCCTAATATGGAGTTGCAGAATTTCAGTCCTTGAAAGCTGCTTTCCGGCATGTTTTAGATATTTTCCTGCTTCAAAATACCTGACTCAAATGAATGTGTCATTAACAAACTCCTGCAGACTTAAGTGACTAGCTGATGAGCTATTCATTTAAATGGGTTGTGCGGTGTGTGGCCCTCAAGTTCCTGCAACCTTGGCCAAATACTGAGACTCAGTATGCTTGAATGTATCTGGAATGGTGCATCACTATTGACAGCCTGTTAAATTATCTCTCATTATAGATTGGTCATTCCTTTTATCTTATTAACATTTTCTCCTAAGGTTTTTTGTATGTTGGTTTGCTTCAGGAATTTCAACTGGTAATTCTTGGACTTAATGTGTTTTGTTGAGTTACCCGACAGGAGGGGAGCTGTTCACATGACTGAGCTCACCAAAACCCAAGTATCGCCGAGATTAAGACCCCAAATCCAGAGGGATAAGAGAGGCGGGCTAAAGGATGTAGAAAGAGAAAAACAGTATGCAGGAGAGACATCTTTCCTCAATCATAAATGTGGGATTACCAGCAAATACAGCAAACCAGCTTGGAAGAAGACTGTTGACCTCACAGGATGAATTAACTGGAAAACAGTATTTTCATATTCCACCAGGACATGGCTGCAGGACGTTACCTCTGGGTCCCACCAGGTGTGGAAGAGCCACAGTCCAGTTGTGAATCACTCCAGTCAAAGAGGTTGTTCCCACCAGAAGCACTACGCTGAGTTTTAGGAGTTTATTTTGATGCTCAGGGATTGCTTTTTTTAATTCTTTATTTTATTCATTAAAAGAAAAATAAAACAGTTCAATATAATTACAACAAATCTCTTTCCTTGAATGAAAGGGAACAGAAAGAAGACTAAGTTTATTTTATCTGTACCTTTTTCCTAAGAAATCAAATGTCAATTAATGTAATAATAAAAAAAAATTCAATTTACCCAATTTAAAAAAAACATTTTCCAATAAACGTAAAACTACAACAAAGTTATAAAATAACAAAATAGCTGTCGTCAAACACAGATAGTCGTATTCTTTTTTGATTCAAATAAAAAAAATATGACAATGGTGCTAAAAAGAGAGAGACAGAAAAAATAGAAACCCACCTAACTTAACAATTATCATGATATTTCTTCATCAAACTTATTATTCTTTTAAATGTAATGTTTGATTTGCATTCTTTGGCTTCTGTATCCAGATTGTTACATAAACTGATACATTTTACAGAAACACAACGTTCCATTAATTTTGTCCTGAATTTTGTTTTTTTAAAGATCTCTGTTCCTTTTAAGTTATACTTTTTTTCTCTTTTTTCAATTTTTTTTTTGTATATTGATTGGCAAAATTTTCTTATGAGCTTTCCATATAATTGCAGAATTCTGTGGTCCACTAATTCAAGAAATTTCAACAGTTTTAACAGAAGGAATAATGGATTTGAAGGATGACTATATTGTTTTCTACTAATTATTCTTATGGCTTTTTTTGTAAAATGAAAATAGACTGAATATATTTTTTGCAAGCATTTCCCCATACTTCAATGCAATAGGTCAGATATGGCACAATCATAGTGTTATATAAAATATAAAATGCCGTGTTATCCAGTGAATCTTTTACTTTGTCTAACAGAGCTATTGTTTTTGATATTTTTACCTCTGTATACTGTATATGTGATTTCCAACACAAATTCTCGTCCAGAATGACACCTAGAAACTTACCCTACCTTTTACCTGTTCAGACCTCAGGTGAACTGGTCAGGGTCGTCACAGACTAGACCCCATTCCCTCCTTTTTAGAAGACGACAGCAAAAAGGATAAGACGGTGCAGATTCAACTTTTAAATGCCTTTTTAGCCACAAATCCAGGTGGACAGACAGTGCTTGGAAGCTGCCCTCTGCAGAAATGCTCTTGGTCCCAACTAGAGGTCTTGCTCTAAGCTGGACCCCGTGCCTCCAGGGATAACTTACAGGAAGATAAAGTCCTTAGACAGTAAACAAGGATGGACTGCAATGCTTGTTAAGGACGGATGGTGTAATCAAGCACATTACTGTGAAGGAGTGTATCTACATCCTGCATGCTGAACTGTTGTGAGTGTCTCTTCATGAGAGAGCTCACCTACTATCTGCCATACTGCATGGGTTGCCATCAACACAGTTGATATCAAGTAAAAAACCCCTGAAGACTGCAAAATTACCTCTCACTCTATTTATTTATTAGATATTTATCTTTCCTTGATTTATGCTGCAACAATGAGGTTTAAAGTTCAATTCAATTCTTAATATGCATAGTGGGAAAAGGGTTTCATTTTCACCAGAACAAGCTTAGCTAAGAAAAAACAGATGTAAATGGAGTTTATTCTTTGATCCATCTATCTATTAGATTTGGTTTCATTTTTTTCAAATGTCCTTACTTAATTTGAACCCCAATTTGATTTTCTTTGGCAAATATGCTTCAGGATTATTGGTGTTCTGGTGGGGAACTAGACAATCTGAAGCTCCATCTTTGTCAAAGAATATGAAGGAACTTCTAATACGTTTGCCAGTTTGGGGCTTTTCAGGTCTTTTGTTGAATGTTCATTAAGCTGTCTGAACATTTCTCCTGGAAAACTTGAAGTTAGGTAAAAGTAGACTCTCGTGATGCAGCAACGTTGTTGGATCTTATGTTGGATTTTTTTTCAACAATATTCTTTTTAATGTTTTTTACAAGCTTTACTCTGTGTATGTCAATGTAAAAAGAACAAACTGATTTGACTTGAACTTCCAGGAGACTCTAACTGCTCTTTGGCAGTGGACATGGGTGTGAATGGGTGGACTACCACACCCATCTCACATGAGAGTTTTTGTGAAGTGAACTGGTAAGAACTTTATGCTGCCAGCTGGACAGACCAAGAAAGGAGAGATCAGACAGAGAGAATGAAGAACAGAGAGAGGAGAGACACAGACACAATGGCTAACTGGTGCACTACAGGGATGACTACACAAGCAGATGTAGAGAGCAGACACTGAGGTGGTCAGAGGGTGGGACTGTAGGTCAGGATGTCTGCAGGTATCCAACAAGCATCTATACAGACAGGTGGAAGCAGCAGTGGGATGATCAGAGGGGGGACTGCAGGTCAGCACGCAGCTCCTGAAGCTCTGGCCTGCAAACATATACAGAAGAGAAAAGGAGGGGGAGGGCAGACCAGCACAACAAACTAAAGAAAAATGGAGAACAATGATGATTATGAGATACTTATAATTAATAACTGAGAAAGGAAGACAAGGAGGGGTGATGGGCACCACTCAGTGGATCATGTTGGGGTCCCCCTGCAGCGTAGCTCTGTAGCAGCATATCTACAATGAAGACATCTTTAAGACTAACTGTTCTAGTCGTGTTCTGTAGCTGCAACTATGACTACTGGCCCTAAATTCTAGCGCAGGGGTCCTCAACCCTGGTCCTCGAGGGCAGGTGTCCTGCATGTTTTAGATGTTTCCCTGCTTTAACACACCTGATTCTAATTAATCATCGTCATCAGCTTGTCATCCAGGGCTGCACAATTCTGTTGATGACACAGTCACTTGTATCACGGTGCAATGAAGCAGGGAAACATCTAAAACCTGCAGGGACACCGGCCCTCGAGGACCAGGGTTGAGGACCCCTGTTCTAGCGTTTACACTAACTACAGGCTTAAACAGAAATGTTTTAAGTTTGGTTTTAAAGGTGGAGATGGAGCCTATTTAGAAAATTACTTGGACATCCTGCTAATAACACATTACAGTAATCTAGTCAGGAAGATATACATGTGTGAATTAGTTTTTCCACATCACTCTGGGAGAGGATGTTCCTAATCTTGGTGATATCACGGAGATGGACGGTCTGATTACCTCTGCTTCACCTTTCAAAGGATTGGCAACTGTGGTCATTTTAAACAATACACAGTAGTGATCAGATAGAGCAACATCGTTCACCACAACCTGTGAGATATTAAGACCTTTGGAAATAATTAAATCTAAAACATGTTCTCTGTTATCCGTTGAATCTGTGACATGCTGGGAAAGCCCAAAATTATCCAGAATATTTAAAAGTTTGGGATTATCAACATGAATGTTCAAATCACCCACTAAAACAACACAATAAAAATCTATGCACATAATTGACAGTAGTTTGGCAAACTCATCAAAAAACATTTCATCATATTTGGGGGGTCTGTAGATGGTCATTAAGGGCGGCGACTTTTGGTTAGCCGCTGTTTCTGAGGTGGAGGTTTGGGAGGGATTGGGTGATGTGGGGGGTTAAATAAAGTATTTTGGCATGGTGTTAGCTGGATTCCAATATTTACAAGGTTCTTCATCCTGTCAGTGAATTCCAGAAGTGGGGAGTCCTGACTGCCTGGAGAGAGAAAGGTGGGTGGGTTCTGGGGGGGTGAGGGTTGGGTGTCTCCTGTTGGGGCTGGGGGAGACTCCCCCTGTTGGGTGAGGATAAGGATGATGACCCTGCAGTTTCTCTCTGACTCTGGGGGGGACATATGATGAAGTGTAGCAGGTGTTATGTAAACCCTCAAGGGCCATTTTCATTGCAGTACTTTTAATCTTGTGTTTAATTGAGCCTTTACCGGTGCCCAATTTGTATATCTGTCATAAAGTTTTTCAAATGTAAAGGAATTATTTTCAGATAATGATTTAAAATCTTCATTAACTTATTTTTCATTACATCATTTGAAATCTACCTGTCGTCAACATAAAACTGCTAACACTTGCAGTTCCTTGAATGACCACTTGAATGGCTCCAAAAGCAAGATGATTTCAACTGACCCCATGTTAAAATGTCCAACTTTAAAGCAGAATCTTGTAAGATATAAACAAGTTTTAGCTCATGTCGGATGTGTTTTGATGTTGGTAGAAAAAGCGACTCATATAATGCAGTCCACATCTGAAATAAGAACAATGGGACATATTTGATCAGAGTGAGAGCAGCAGTGTTCATTAGTATGAGCTAAACCCAACCAAAACAGGCAAGAAGACTGTTTTTAACCAGATACCGGGCTTGCTTGTTCTGCCCATTTGCCAGTTTTCTGATTAAGTGAGTCTGGGCCGCCAAGGGGTTTTTCGCCTTTCTCCAAAGTGACTTCACATCTGAGGAATATGAATATTGTTTTTTGGTTCAATCTCATTTCTGTTAAAGCTGGTGTTGTGGGAGAAGATAACTGAACCTTTTTTAGAGGTTATTTCATTGACCTAGTGGTACCTTGATCTTTTATGCACCCTGTTGGCATGTATGTGTACTGTAGTTCTGCAGGACTTTTCATGTCATGTTCAGATCTGAAGATGAAGACTTATTTTTCAATAGTCCAATCTTCTTCTCTAAAGGCCAAACTTGTTTGGCCTACAAAATGTAGAAAGTTTTTCTTTTTAATTGTCATCATTTTCATTTACCCTTGCTCACATGTAGGCACTGGAAGTGTAAACTTTGTTATTTACAGCCTTGGAAGAAATTTAAGAAACTTAAGAGCTAGGTTTCCTAAATTGTTGGGTAAATTGTGTGTGTAAGATCAGAAGTCAGAGAAAACACTGGTTCCCTGAAACTGACCTCTGAATTTTTACAGAGGGATAATCATGAAGAAAATTCAACCAAATTCATGTGGGTGCAGACATCACCAACAGACAAGAATCAGGGTACAGGAGTCTTCACTTGTATGTGTGTGTGTGTGTGTGTGTGTGTGGCTGGGATCCTACTTCCATTTCACAGGTTCATACTGCCCTGTGGAGCAGATATGGTAATGTGAGATTAAGGAAAACTCTCTGGGCAAGTCTCCAAGATTATGCTGACAAGTCGTGGGCAGCATTTTAAACTTGGAGCGTGTCAAAGTGAAGCTGCATCCTCCTTGAACAACTACTGTCAAGGTGCCCTTGTGCAAGACTTTGATCCGCCACTGTTTCAGCGGAGCTGCAGACCGCCAACTTAAAGAAGAGGTATCTGTTTAAAGGGTCATTTCACCCAAATTACAAAAAATAGTACTTTTCTCCCCTCTGGCCTATGAGACACTTGGAGAGATTTTCTTGTGGAAAGGTTGTATAACATCTGAGATTTCTGCCCCCTGCAAATACAGTTGAAAGTCTGGAAAGAGGAATTTAACTGCAATTTCTCCTAAAGCTAAACACTGCTGTCCATGTCTAAATAAGTAGCCCTTAATTGGCGTCTCAGTGCGTTCTGCCTAAGAGGCCCCTGAAAACAGTACTTTAGTCCAGTCAGAACAAGTTCAGAATGACTTGCACACATTTGTGTGCATATTTGACTTTGAGTTTTGCATTCAACCCATCTCACTGAACTTGTCTCAATTTTAACCAAATTCAACCTCAAATGAACAACAGCTTAAAACTTTATTCGGGGCATCATTTTTTGTTTACAGAAAACACCACCATGGGCACCATGATTCAAGTTTTAGATCCATCTTTAGCAGCAATAAACCGTAGTTGTTTCCTGTATGACTTCATCGGCCTCTCACATGGTTGTTTGCATGTCCAAATTTCAACCAACCTTTAGTTGTTTGCTGTTAAAGGTATTGTGACATCATTTTTAACATGCTTTTAACACTATTAAAAGTCTTGGCCAACATCCCTCAAATGTGTCTAAAAGGGTGTAACAAGAAAAACTTCGCTCCAGTACTCCATTCCTGGCTTTTTATGACAGTGTTTTTTTGCGCCGTGAAAAACCCGTCCTTTTCCCCCTTTCCTGTCAATCATTGCCCCGCTCCTTCTCCCAACCTCCTCCAACCCAACTGCTACACACTTCTGCCGTCTCCACACACACGCGCGCATACCGAACCACAAACACCCACACACACAGCCCAGACAGGGCGACTACAGCCCGGGGATGAAGTCCGTGACCAGAGGACTCGACTGGAAGTCGAGTCCTCTGGTCACGGACTTCTAACATCGGCGTCGGAGAGTTAAGCCGGGAGCAACAGGCGAAGCATGCACGGAAAAGCAGTACGGCGAAGTAGTCCACCGCAAACAATCATAAAAATAAAGACATGCAAGCAGCAGTGTCCCCTTATCTTAAGTCCAGTCAGTGGCCGCGGGTCTTCTTAGCAGTTGTCCTCCGGTGATGAGAACAGAAGAGGCTCTAAACAGCTCCGTGTTAAGCCTGATTTATGGTTCCGCGTTAAATCGACGCAGAGCCTACGCCCTAGGGTTCAGCGTACGGTGCGCGTCGCTGAGTAACCCTACGCCGTAGGCTCTGCGTCGGTGTAACGCGGAACCATAAATCAGCCTTTATGGTGCGCTGGAGAGGAGAGGAGGCAGGGAGCTGGGTGGAGGGGGCAGTGATTTAGCGGCCCTTTACGTCACGGCCCGCCACCAAACCACATGCGCCGTTTTTGCATAGTTATGCGGAAAATCCCAGAAAGCACACAATACACTGAATGTTAAAAGTTCGTTGTTTTTTGGGTGTAATTGATGTCAAGACACCCAACAAAACACAAAAAATCAAGAAAAATTTGTTTTTCATGTCACAATACCTTTAAGAAGTCTATTTGTCTCCAAATAAGGACTTTCTGTTTGACTGAAAGGCTGCAAGGTGTCCAGGTCTTGTGGTTGCAAAACATCTCCAAATCATCAGCCCTCCACTGCTGTGCTTAAGAGTAGCTCTGAGCAGTAGAAGTACCTACTGCTGTATTGGGTCTTTGCCAGACATAGTGCTGGACATCAAGGCCAAACAAATCCACTTTGGTTGTCTGTTGGGCATTGTTCCTGAAGTCTCGTGATTTGTCCAGTTGCAGTTCTGTTGTTCTTTTTTAAATAGAAGAGGGTTTCTCCTGGCCCTGCTGACCCTTTCCAACAAACCTGACTTGCTCAGTCTTCTTATGCTGTCATGTAATTTAAGATTTAACATATTCACTTAGACCCGTAGGGTCTGAAATGTAGCCACTCCTGGAACAAACGAAAACTGCCTTAAATACTTTCAACTTGTGAATAATCTTTCAGACTCAAAACTGTTTAGAAATGGTTTCGTAACCTTCTCCAGACTGATGCACTCAAATTGCCTCTCTGAGACAATTGCTTATATCTTTCCTTTGATTTAAAACAGCTGCAAGTTTCAGCAGACCTGCATTATTCTGAGAGTTTGTTCCATGGGTGAGAAGCTTAAAAGCTGAACCCTGTCTCTCCATGTTTGGTTCTGACTCGGGGAACAGAAATTTGACCTGACCCAGACAACCTGAGAGCTCCGGCTGGTTCGTAACGAACCAGGTCTGAAATGCATTTTGCCCCAAGACCATTCAGAGATTCATAAACCAACACTAAGATTTCAACATCTCTTTTGTGATGGACAGAAAGCCAGTGTAAAGATCTAAGAACTGGAATTATATGGACCACTCTTGCCCCTTTTCCACCAAACTGGTTCCAGGCCTGGTTCTGGGCCAGTGTTGAGTTTTGGAACCAGGCCTTCTGTTTCCACTGACAAAGAACTGCCTCCGGGCCAGAAAAGAGGAAAAAACCACTACGTAAGCGGAAGGGGGCAGAGTTGTTAAGACCAACGGCAATAGCAAGTCTGCGAGACGGCGCCATTTTCAAATAAGCGACAAATTAATATGGATACAGCTAGGCAGTGGTCTGTGGAGGACACAACCTTTCTTTTAACTATATGGTTCACGGAGGGTGCTACGCGGACCAAGTCCCTATTAAAGCAAATACATTGTCGTTGATAAAATTTGTGCGCCAATGCAAACGCAGCGACATAACTGACGATTGCAGTGACATAATGACGCGGCTCCCCTTAAGGCTAGATTATGATTGTGCTCTGCGTTGATGTAGCGCACAATCATAATCTAGCCTTAAGGGGAGCCGCGTCATTATGTCACTGCAATCGTCAGTTATGTCGCTGCGTTTGCATTGCCGTGACGCCGTTGTGAATCCTCCGGACTTCTCAGTCACTCCATTTCGCCGCGGTGCAATATCCCCCACGACCGCTAGGGGGGTGCGACCTTTTCCTGAATGGTTTATCTGACTTTTCCGGTCACAGTGAATCAAAGAGATAACTATTGTGCAAATCTTGTCGTTCCTCATCGGCCCATCTAGATCCCTTTTTAATTCTTTCCTCAGCCACCAGGTTTATGAACATCGGCGCCTCAAAGTTGGATCACCAAACAGACGCCATTGCCTGTCGAATAAAATGAACAAGAAGTCAGAGTCACTGTTTCGCTGATGTCCACATCCTGAATCAGACGTCTAACTGGCTAACCCCCCTTACCAATCGGTGGCATGTAGTGTGATGACATCAGATGCAGCCCGACTCAGCCCGCTTAGAAACTCGGCATAGTAGTTACAGAAAAAGTATCTACTCTGCACGGTTAAACTGCTAGTGGGTAAGCGCCAAACCGAGTGGAAGCGAGCCGAGCCGGGCTGAGTAGGTACTAGTGGAAAAGTGCCATTAGTCTGAAAGAGGACTCGGGTCTCTTGGTCTTAGTGAGGACTTGGATCTCTTGGTTTTAGTGAGGACTTGGATCTCTTGGTTTTAGTGAGGACTCGGGCCTCTTGCTCTTAGTGCGGACTCGAGATCCAACTCTGAGGTGCAGATGTTCATAAACCTGGTGGCTGAGGAGAGAATTAAAAAGGGATGTAGACAGGCAATAAGGAACGATCAGATCTACCAGGAGCTGTATTTTACTCTCAGCCGCTCGCGGCTCCAGCGGATTTTCTCATCTGCGCCGACACAAACAAAGGGGTTGCACAATCAAGTACGTCACAGCAGCTTCACCCCAACCTGCCTACTTCTCACCTGGCTGTGGAAAAACAAACCAAGGCCAAAGCGGGTGGAGCCAGGACGAGGTGTGACGAGCCGTCCCGAGGCGAGTCGGGCTGAGTAGGTACTAGCGGAAAAGCGCCATTGGTCTTAGTGAGTACTGTAGTCTCTTGGTCTTAGTGAGGACTCTGGCTTCTTGGTCCTAGTGAGGACTCATGTCTGTTGACCTTAGGACTCGGGTCTCTTGGTCTCTGTGATGACTCGGGTCCCTTGGTCTGAGGACTCAGGTCTCTTGTTCTGAGGACTCTGGTCTCTTGGTCTTAGGGAGGACCAAGGACTCTAGAACTTAGTGAGGACCCAGGTCTCTTGTACTTAGTGAGGACTCAGATCTCTTGGTCTGAGGGCTTGGGTCTCTTGGTCTTAATAAAGACTCTGGTCCCTTGTTCTTCGTGAAGACTCGGGTCTCTTGTTCTGAGGATTCAGGTCTCTTGGTTTTAGTGAGGACTCTGGTCTCTTGGTCTTAGTGAGGACTTGAGTCTCTTGGTCTGAGGGCTCGGGTCCTTTGGTCTTAGTGAGGACTAGGGTCTCTTGGTCTCAGGACTTGGGTCTTTTGGTCTTAGTGAGGACTCTGGTTTCTTGTTCTGAGGATTCTGGTCTCGTGGTCTTAGTGAGGACTTGGGTCTCTTGGTCAGCAGCATTCTGAACTACCAGCAGGTAGCTCAGATGGAGTTCAGCAGGTTTTTAATGGAGGTTTTAGGGAGACCTTTAAAGGTCTAATCTAAGTCTAATCTTGTAAAGATAAATGCATTAACAAGTTTTTTTTTTAAATACTGCTGAGACATGAGCCCTTTAATCCTCGATATGTTCTTTAAATTATTATAGTCTGACTTCACTACCGTCTTAATTTTATCATTGAAATTCATGATGAGAGGTTGTGACCACTCCCAGACTTCTGGCTTGGTTGTTGGGTTTTGAGACGATTGTCTGACTTTCAATCTTTCTTCCTATGCTCCAAAAACTAGTATTTAAGTTGTGTCTTTTTTTAACTGAAGGAAATTCCTGCACGTGCACTCTTTGATTTGATCAGTGTGTTTGATCACCATTTGAATCAGACCGTGGTCTCCTGGTGGGATGAATATGTAGATTTGTGTGTCATCTGCATAATTCTGATAATAATTCTGAATTCTTATTGTTATTCAGAATTTGAGTGTGCTTAAATCCCACAAAAGCAGTAAAGGTTACGTAGCATTGCCCATAAGTTTTTTTTTCATGGCTTAATTTATGGTAAATGAAAAAAATGAATATATATGCTGTTGCACACCTGAGGTTGTATTTACCTAAGTCTCAGTACAATCAGGTGAGTTTTATTATGTTTTGATATATAAATTAATATTTCTGTCCTGACCTTTTTTTTTGTGTAGATTACATTCTGTCACTCATGACACAAATAATGCATTTCATGACCAGAACACGGAGGCTAATTGAGACGTAAGATTCCCACCACAGAGCAGTGGATGGGAATGCATAATGAAACATGGAACTGGGTTGTACACTAAATATAATGACAGAGGTGAGGCTGCAGATCACATTGAATATGTGGCAGGCACCGTCTTCATCTGCTCACCACCCACACACATATATACACGCTACCACACACACACACACACACACACACACACACACACACACACACACACACACACACAAACACTTTCACAATATGTAGGTGCGCAACACACTCTCAACACTGGGCAGAAACACATGAACAATTTTATACACACGGAAAAACTAATGTACACAATTTGAAAGCTTACAAAGCAGTCGGAGGCTGCACACACACACAATCGAACACACAAGTGCAGGTCAGAGAGTCCCGGTGGCGTAGAAACTGGCAGGAATCCTTTCACTGTGCTCCAACAATCCAGCAGGCTTTTCTTTACTGCACTGCCAACATGGTTTCTCTTTTACACACACACACACACATGCGCGCACACGCACACACACACACACGCACGCACGCACACACACACACACACACACACACACACACACACACACACACACACACACACACACACACACACACACACACACACACACACACACACACACACACACACACACACACACACACACTTCCTTTCCCCTCTCCAATCATCCATTATTCTAAGCCCTCACAGGCATTGCAGACAATGACTGGCTGAATGGGAGAAAGTGAAGCTAATTTGCGGACATGTGCTTTGTTATTGTTTCAATAAAAATTCCCCATGAACATGGCAATTACATAAGTACAACAAAGAGGCTTTTGGCGAAGCCTCCATCATGTCTCCTCTGTGCAGATGTCCCTTCAGATATTCTGTTATGGATCATTAGCACAAATATCTCCAAATAAGTCAAAAAGTTGTCTGCAATTCTTTTTGATCTCCAGCTGGAAACGGAGATGAATATACAGGGCAGTAACTTCAAACTAACATTTGGGAAGAAGATGCTGAAGTGGAAGTGGATGCTGAGAGCAGACAACTGGTGGCATGATGCGGCGACGGTCCCCTCATCCTGGACATGAACAAGACGAAGATTTTATTTGTTTGGGTTTTTATTTAGGAGAACCAGGAAAATGATTAACACTATTTCCGTCCTGTGAGAAAGGATGAAAGTGGTGGAAAACTCCGTATTTTTTCACTACTTTTGATCCAATAGATTGGACTGGAGACGCATCCCTGATGATGTTTCTGAAAACAGACAGAGCAGACTACTTACTGTATGATGAAGCTTAGGTCCTTCGTTATTTGCAGCAAGATGTTGCAAATCTGGTATAAGTCTGCAGTCATTTGTTGGGGCAGCAGCATCACAGCTAGTGACTCAAAGAAAACAAATGAAGCAAAAAAAAGAAAGAAAGGCTGTACTGGGAATTGCTCTGGAGCCCCTGTAGTTGTCGATGAAACGGGGAGCGCTCCATGAAATACAAAACTTGAAGGTGACATCATTAACTTCTTTCTTGTGGTTTCCTGTCTGTGCTTGAAGTGGGCGGAGTCAGACACTTGACTTCACGGCAACTCTATTTCTCAGCGAGTACCTCGTTTGAAGCTTCAAAACTTTGTGCCACCCCACATCCGAGGTGGCGGAGACACAGCTTTATGTGAAGTTGGATTGAGACAGTAATGAGGATGAATCTGTGATGTCACCATTTCTCATAGATCTGATTGGCTGATTGAATACAAATATATCAATTGAAGGTCACAGGTCACATGGCTTCGTTGTATTTGAGTTTTTGAGTTGGTGGTCATTTAAAAACACACAAATAAATGGTTTCAAGTGCCGATGTCTCCTTTAGTGGACCACACTGCGCATCCCCCACGCAGCACAGGGATGTGAGTTCAGTCAGACTGCTTCAGGTTCACTGCAACACAAACCGGCACAGGAGGTCGTTCCTGCCCACAGAGACACTGTGAGCGTTTACATGCAGTCAATAACCCTTTTAAAACCAGAATATTGGCAATAACCCGAATTTGCACGACCATGTAAACACCAATAACCCCTTTGAATAACCCGAATTTGATCATATTCAGGTTTTTAAAAACCCAAATATGACCCCTAGGTTCAGACCCGCCTGGGAGATTTGCCCTGTGCGAAATGGCCGGGGGGGGGATCGGGTCGGATCGGGTGTCTATATGCGCAATTTTAACTCTCCAATTAGCAAAATACTGGATACCTTCCCCTGCCTCATCATCATCATCATCATCTCTTGCCTCGACACGGGGCCCCACGGCTGTTGGAGACCCGGTCGGATCAGTGATTTTTGTAACAAATTTATCAAACGAGCCTTTCAGAGAGGCATTAAACTCTTCCATTTTCTTTAGTTTTTTTTCTTTTTTCATCCCCTGATGGAAATTTCCTGAATCTGTCTCGTTCTCTCGACATTGTGTGACAGTTTGTTCCAACTCCACCCGTCTGGATCAGAGCAGCTTGTGTCTGCGCTTGGTCTGATCAGTTGTATTGAACAACAGACACGCGCATCATTGCACATATATTTATTGATATGCAGAGACTAGTACACATTTAGGTCTGTAATGGAACGTGACTGTTGATATTTATAAGGGAAAAAACGGAAAAAATGGCCCATAGCGCGAGGCCCCTTGGAGCGCGAGGCCCCGTGCGGTCGCACGGTTCACACACCCCTTGCGGCGGCCCTGCCTGGGTTACTCCTTTTAAAACCCGAATATTTGGTCATGTAAACACCAAACGGAATGTCCCCATCAAACGGAACATGAATTTGTTTTCTGCTCATGCTCTGTTCGCAAGGAATCCTGGTCTTTTGAGTCCAGGAAGTTCTTATAAACATGGAGACACACAAGACCAGGAGGAGACTAATCACTTCATAAATGTAATGAAGGATATGAACATTTCTGCATTTGTAGACGGTAGAAAGTACGGGGATAGCGAGATTTAAAAGAAGGTGAGCGAAAAGTTGTGCAAAGCAGCATTTGTTTTGAATTTGGATACAGGAAGAAGAAGCAGAAATGGCGGTAATTGCGTCATGATGTTCTCCGTGCGTCGCTGGTTTGATCGGGATATCCCGAATGATTAATTACCATGTAAACTGAATATTCCCAATGTTTCAGTAACCGGAATATTAGCAATAACCCGAATTTTGACTGCATGTAAACGTAGTCACTGTTCACACCACAAGAAGTTCTGTTTTTTCTTCATGGTAAAATATCAGTCTTATTTGAACATATATTTGATAACTTCTAACTGACTGACCTGAAAGCAGCATAACGGACCCACTGAAGATTATAAAATATGATTTGAAACAAATCGATCTGGACTGAATTAGACTGAGAGAAATCAAATTGCTTTGAACTTCAGTCTCTTCTGCTCCCTCAATGGCTGATAAACATTACACCAATATTCATTCTTGTTTTTCACCTTGCAGCTTCCAGTCCTTTTTTCTTTTCTTTGTTTTTTCCCCAATGCCTGTAACTGTCTGAGACATACTTTCTATTTTTGACCTCCACTACTTTCTGGTGTCTTCTCAGTCACTGGACTTGTTCACTTTGCCACTGCAACTTGCTCTTGTTAACAACTAACAGCAACTCCGCCTCCACCTGCTTGACTGTAGGGGGACTCAACCGTCCATGTGTATAGTCATAACTTCTCGGGCGCGCTGTTTCTCTGTGTTGCCTTCCAATTAACCTCCCCAGTTGGTCTAAGAGCTTGTATTTCTTGTTTGTCCCCACATTTCAGGAATTATTACTTTGCTGGAGCAGCATTGGGCGAAACTGTCAACGTGTGAGCAAAACTAGGAAATGATCATCTAAAATCACGGTCTAATCAGTCTCTCCTTCCTGGAGGTTACAAACCAGAGGCACAAGAAGATAAGGACACAATTAAAGTTCTCATAAATGTGGGCCTGCCCTGTTCTTGTCAGTAATATGACCCACATTTGCTCAGAATGGGTCAGTTGTACCCATCTTCACCCCCCCCCCCTTTTCCCTCTACACACACACACACTCGTACAAAGTGGTAGTATTCTGGGCCGGGCAGCTTCTGGCTTTCACTTCATGGTTTTGGCTGTGTCCCTTGCACTGTGACACACACACACACACACACACACACACTCCAACACCCTCTCCTCTCCCATGCTCTAAGATCCTGCTCATCAGCCTTTATTGTCCCAATCAAAGCCTTGCCTCCCTGACTGCCTTTAATATTCAACACTGCAAGATGGTACATGAACCATTTGTCTCAGTCTACATAACCCGCTAAAGGAGGACGGGTGTGTGTGTGAGTGTGTGTGTGTTGCATGTGTGTACATGAGCACGCATGCTTCCACACAAAGTGGAGCTGGATAGCAGCGAGTTGCCCCTGACACCAAACTTAATTCTCTGAGGCGAGGCTGGGGATAAATATTTCAAGGTCATTCTGTTTGCTCTCTGTTGTCTTGTTCCGGGAGCACTGACTATAATAGGAATATATGCATGCCTAACTAGGGGCTTTAGAACAAAATTACACCGCCTGCTGCTCACTCTCTGCCTATAGGCACAGGCCAAGAGATGAAAGATGACTGACAAATACGCTGCAGTGGACATATAGGACCATGTGTCTTCATCTGTGGAGTCAGGGGAACATCAGTACTGGGGTACTTCTTTAATCTATTCTAATACTGCTTTAATGAGGCGTCTGTTGTGAAGAGGTGTGCTCGGTTTGAGGGTGTAATTGAACGGTACCTTCAGACTTCTATGCAATCCTTCCATCCCATCAGGGACATTGATCAAAACAGGTTCATGTACGTAACATAAGCAAATCCATCTCTTTGAGACGTTCTTATACAACAAAAGTTGTATAAGAAGGCCCTTGAGCCAAATCTGGTCCGCCATTTCCTTTTATCGATTCTGCAAAAGTAGGAAAAGCTGATTATATGTTTATAACACACATACAGTACATGTCCCACAATTCATCTCGGTGTATTCATGGCCTATACCATGATGATGTTAGCTATTTTATACAGTAGCCCAGTGTTCCAGACATGGGTGGAGAACGAATGAAAAGAAAGGCCTATTGACAGGCATTGACAGACATTGAAAAGGAGACGTGATGAAAAGCATAGGAGGAACCTATGTTTTTCATCCATGGACACAAGCCAGTAATGCCCTCAAAGCTTTTGGACAGTGGTATTGCCCAAAGATCGGCACCGGCATTTGTGCTTTGAAAGCAGGAAGTTAGTCATCATGAAAACCAACAAAGGCCCACAAATTTGTGACCAGGCGGGATACGCACCATATTCCTCATTACACAACTTCCAGTAAATTAAAGAAGAGGAATACAGCAAAAACGAAAAACTTTCTACCTTGACATCTCTTTCTTTCTTTCTTTCTTTCTTTCTTTCTTTCTTTCTTTCTTTCTTTCTTTCTTTCTTTCTTTCTTTCTTTCTTTCTTTCTTTCTTTCTTTCTTTCTTTCTTTCTTTCTTTCTTTCTTTCTTTCTTTCTTTCTTTCTTTCTTTCTTTCTTTCTTTGAGGGGGAGGCAGTACTGGAGTTGAGGGGGGATGAGGGGGGGTGGCATCCCCCCCTGAAATAAAAACGGTCAAAATCATCCCCCCCTGTAAAACCCCCTTATGTCATTTCATCAATGAATGTGGTTTTACTGCTATTTCAACATTTAAAGTCATCACCAGAAAAAATGTGACAATTTATCTGTTTCAAGTAAATTTTCACTTGAAATAAGTAGGAAAATCTGCCAGTGGGACAAGATTTATCTTCTTATTACAAGCAAAAAAATCTTGTTCCACTGGCAGATTTTTCTACTTATTTCAAGTGAAAATCTACTTGAAACAGGTGAAAATTGTTGTTTTTTTCCAGTGATGAGTCTTGTTTTAAGTGTAATGAGATTTTTTTATTAAAATGAGACATTTTAACTAGAAATAAGAGTTTTTGCAGTGATCCATTTTACTTATCCTGTGAAGGACAGAGTCATATTGATAAGTTCAGAAAACTGTTTTTAATTGTTGTGTTTTGATGTATTTGATGTAAGCCCAGTGGATATTTAAAGCTTACAGAAGGCTGCATTTAACTGCTGCTATGTCATTCCTGCAGTATTTCTGCAGCTGTTTTGGTCACTGCTATTATTTGTAATATATTATATTATTTGTAATCAGCACAAATTATCTGTCCCCATATGATAAAATCCACCATCCCCCCTGATTTTTTTTACTGATTACTTTCCGGTGGTCTCAGCCCATGAACTCAATCCAATGTCAATAGCAGCTCTGCATCTAACTGCTACAACACAAGCTCAAAAACACACACACACACACAATGCATGTAACAGTCCAGATGATTGGCAGAAAGGCTGACAAATCCTTTTCTGCGTTGCAAATATAATAAATGGGTGTGTCCCAGCCTCCACAGATGACAGGTGGTTCTCATATTACAGTAATCTCAGAATGTGTATTGACGTATTTATTATTGGAATGTTGGAATGATTTGAACCCATCAATTGATAACTACTCCATCTCTCAGAGGCTTCATTTGCAGTGATTACAACTCCGCCAGATGATTTCATCAGTACACTTCTGAAAGATCTTTCACATCTTTCCTTTTGAGGTTGAAGGAAGACAAAAGTGGGCGGAAACCACTAACAAAGTGTGGTCAAAGTGCGAACAGGGAGACACTTTTCATCTTGGCAGAAGATGTAAAGTAATGAAGTTGACACTAGTGTCTACCCCATTAAGCTGAGCCTGCATGGACCATTACAGACGGGGTGAGAGGACAGCCCAGAGCCAGAGGACCCCACGGCATTCCAACACTCACACACATGAAAATGTTCAGCATATCCACACTTGGTGTTCCTTCCTTAGGGGGTTTGGGCTGTGCTTACACACAAACTAAATGCTGTTTGTGTTTGTGTGTGAAGTCCTGCCTGAACAGGAGCTGGAGACACTGGTGGCTATACGGAGAAAATCCTGACACATTCTCGCCTGGAATATGTGTCATACATGTATAATCCCTGAGTGTGTTTTGTATCTGTGCATAAGGACAGATTGGTGTGTGTGTGCGTGCGTGCACGTGTGCGTGTCTGCATGTGTGTGTGTGTGTGTGTAATGGGACGACATGGTGGCAGCCTCCATTCTCCTGCTCAGCCTGTCAGGGAAATATAATTTGCGCCTTCAGTGCTTTTCACCTGGCTCATATGCAGCATGCAAATTTATTTCTCTAATAATCCAAGAGTGCAACGGCCCTCCTCCAGGATTAATGACAACATTCCCAGGGCCTCGCTTCCACCCCGGACAGCGAGACCCCCCCCCCACCACCACCACCACACACACACACACACACACACACACAGAGGCTCTGACATGGAGAAATTGTGTTAGTTCTACACAGAAAAACGGCGGGGTATTTGTCCTGCTAGACAATATAATGGGCTGGTGCATCATCAGATTGCAATGTCATTTCAAAAAACCTTGAATACAAATAATGGGGATAAGGTGGGCGACAGGGAGGGAGGGAGAACTTGGAGGATAGATGGTGCGTTTTCTAATCCGGTGGGCTAGTTATCCTTCATTTCAGGTAGAGTAGTGTCGCAATGACACACACACACACACACACACACAGAGAAGAAAAACACGTTATTCAAATGAAGTACACCGCATTGTGCAGAGCTTGCTGCTTTCCCCGGACACATCCCTTTTCTTCCCCTCTTCCACTGTTAATTAATCTTAGAGATCTTTTTTAGCATCCCTCCCTCTCTCTCAACACTCCCTCGCTCCAGCTCTCCGGCTTTTTCTAAGCAAACAGTATGAAATATGGATATGGAAGAAGTATTAATTATAACCCCGTGTGTGGGTGTAGTTCCGTGTGTGTGTGTGTGTGTGTGTTGGGGAGAGCAGAGAAGAGAGAGGTGAGAGAGAGGAGGAAACAATGTGCCAGCGCCACCACCCACCGCCTGGATCTGTCACAAGAGGCTGGGAGAGGAAGCAGGAAGAGGGAGAAGAGGGAGGGATGGTACTGAGACGGTGTGAAAGAGGAAGCCGGAGAAGTGTGTGCGCTTCTATTAATGTGTATAAGTGCCACCTCTGCCTGTGTAGACCTTCACCTGCGAACAGAGAGCCCCTCCATCACAGGTGAGGCAGTACAAAGCCTAGGTGGAGCCTGTCAGCGGCTGCCATTCAGCACAAAGCGGGTTAACTTCTGCTGTGGCTCTGCACCCTGACAGGCCATGGCTGCTGGTCACTTATCTTTTTAATTAGCTTTTCTCTTGCCCCTCAGCCTCCCCACACTCCTTCTTCTCTCTGCCTTCCCTCTTTCTCTCCCTGTCACTAATTCTGAGCGGACTTCCATGAAACAGTTTGCCCCCTCCGCACTCTCGCCTCTCTCTCAGTGTGATGAACCTTGCCACCATGAGCCGGGACAACAATTAAAGTAGATTTGTGAAATTTCATTGGATTAGCAGGCCATTTAAGAGCCTCCTTTCAGTCTTTTTCCTTTTTTTTTGTTTCTTTTTGTAAACTGTTACACAGTCGGGTACGTCTGATGCAGCTAAACGTCAGGCGTGTTTCCTGTTGTCCGTTTTCTGCGACTTCAACAAAAGCCGTAGTGTCACTATTGGCGCTTTTCCACCAGCACCTGGAGCTCACGTGCTGACGAGGACCAGAGGGCGGGAGCACATTACACCTGTTTTAAAATCGCTGCATTGGCTCCCCGTCCGCTTCAGGATTGATTTTAAGGTTCTTTTACTGGTTTTTAAATGTCTTAACGGTCTTGGGCCATCTTATTTATCTGATCTGCTTTTACCGTATCAACCCTCACGGACCTTGAGGTCCTCTGGCACCGGTCTTTTAACCATTCCCCGAACCGGGACAAAAACCCACGGTGAGGCTGCATTCAGCCATTATGGCCCTTATTTATGGAACAGCCTGCCAGAGAACCTCAGGGCCGCAGAGAACGTTGATACTTTTAAAAGGAGGCTCAAGACACACCTTTTTAGCTTGGCTTTTATCTGATCTAATTTTTTTTTTTTTTTTTTAAACCTTTAATCCATTTGAGTGACTTTGTATTTCATGTTATTTATTATTCATCTTAAGTTTTGTATAGATTTTTCTAAAATGTTACACTTTTTAGGCATTTTTTACTTTCTTTTAATCTTTTAGTTTTTAGCTCCAGTGTTTCCTCAGGGGGGGTCGTCCACACTGGGAGGTGTGTCTGCTCCGCCCATGGGGGTGTCGTCATGGGGGTCCCTCAGGCCTGGGTAGCTGGGGGAGGGACTCCACCTTCTGTGTGGGGTCTGTCCTGGTCTGTCCGGGTTGGGGGGGTCTCTGTGGCGATGCTCCTTGTGGTCATGGCCGGTGGAGCTTCTCAGTGTGGACGGCCACCCATAGGTGGTGTTTTCCTCACCTGGATCGTTAGTGCTAAGCCATGTCACCAGTCCACTTATTGTGTGTGTGTGTGTGTGTGTGTGTGTGGGCGTGTGAGTGTATGCACATGTGTATGAGTGTGAGTGAGGGTGTGTGTATGCGTGGGGGGTGGGGTCGTATGGGATGTTTTAAATTGTACTTTTGATTGTTATTTTATCTCTGTATGTAAAGCACCATGAGTTGCACTTACACTGCATGAGTTGGTGCTATATAAATAAATAAAGTTTAAGTTTAAGTTTAAGCACCTACTCGGCTCTACTCATCTCAGCTCAGCTCGACTCAACTCGGCCTGGTTTCTTTTCCATAACAATCCAGCACCTGGAGCAGAAGTAGGAGGTTGGAGTGAAGCTGCTGTGACATATTTGATTGTGTACTCGGCACGTTAGACCCCTAGTGGGAAAGCGCAAAGGCGAGTCGAGTCGGGCTGAGTAGGTACTAGTGGAAAAGCACCATATGTTGTAGACCAGTGGTTCCCAACCTTTTTCCTTGTCCCCCCTACTTGTGTCTAAGACCAGCCAGGCCCCCCGACCCGTACGTACTAGCACCAAAAGAGTAAAGTGATTCGTTACAAATCTTTAATTGAAAAAATGAACATTAAGTATGTTTTTTTGATACATTTCTCTTTGGTTTACCCTGTATACAGATGACTTTGTTTTCCTCACCTTCATTTTGTGTCACCGATGTATAAAATACGCACAAAAAATAATTGCAAGGACATAAAATAATTTCTGAAAAATTGTCTCTTTTAATATGAGAGCAAAAATGTGTAACATTTTTCCTTTAACAACCTGCCGGAGTAGTAGTATGATTAAATGTTGAATAATGATATAATAATACGTTTTTAAAGCAGGGGTCTTTCTGTGTGGAGTTTGCATGTTCTCCCCGTGCTTGCGTGGGTTTTCTCCGGGTACTCCGGCTTCCTCCCACAGTCCAAAAACATGCATATTAGGTTGATTGGTGATTATAAATTGTCCGTAGGTGTGAGCGTGAGTGTGGTTGTGAGCATGGTTTGTGTGTCTATATGTGGCCCTGTGATGGACTGGTGACCTGTCCAGGGTGTAACTCCTGCCTCTCACCTGAAAATAAGCTGGGATAGGCTCCAGCAGACCCCCGTGACCCCGCAAGGGATAAAGCGGGTAAGATAATGAATGAATGAATGAATAATACGTTTTTAAGTTTTTATCCTGCTAAATAATTTAGAAATATATTTTGGTCATTTTAAAATACTACGGTAAGTGGGTTTATACAGACTTGGATTACAGTATTCCATTAGGTGTGTTATTATGATTTATTTAAAATGCCCAAATATAATTTGTACAACTGCATATCCTCAAAGCAGACAAAGTTTTGCGCACCCCCAGAGATCTCTGGCGCCCCCCCGGGGGGGGCCCGGACCCCAGTTTGAGAGACACTGTTGTAGAGACAACTCTGGGTCTCCATTCTGATCCCAAAGTGGAGACCTACAGTATCAAGCCGATTGGCCGTGTGGTACAGAAGCAAGGAACGTTCAAACCCAGCTGATGGTGTCCGTGGATGAACGTGGATGTTTGGTCAAACTGCAGCTATGTGCAGGTATATTTAAGGCTCATTTCATTTTGTTCTGCTGTTGAAGTCCAGACCTACAAATCTAATCAACATCATTTATTTGGCACTTTGCATACATGGCAGCGCAATGTGCTTTACATAATACAATCAGCACCAACATATAAAAATTCACGCTCATGTTCAAAAACATACATTAGGTCATTTTCACACACATCTTCACATTGATACCCAAACAATTATTATTTTTTTAGGTCAATTTAATTTTGTGAGATAAATGTTGGTATGATGTAAAGAGTTGTAATGTTATTGCATGTCTGAGGTTGTATTTGCTTAATTTACATATTTTTACAGGTACCCAAAATGCACCCACTCAAATTAGTTTTAAAGTGGTGGGGGCGTCTTTGATTGGAAACATCATCAGACTCCCTCATCGTCTGCTGCGGGACAGGCAGTCGTTGTCTTAGGTTTCCATTAAACTAGGATTTTATTGTGATCAAACCCAAAGTTCAGGCTGTCTCAGGTGACCTGGACCTTCTTTTAGTCATGCTGCTATAGGCCTGGACTGCTGGGGTACCACCCACCATGCATTGGGCTCTTCACCACTCTGCTAACTTTTCACTGTTCTTATACATATATATAATGATTATTACCACTAGCATTGTTCTCTTTTATGTCTCATAAGCAGACTTCCCTGGTGTGTGTTGCCATCCAAGTTCACCTAAGGTCTGCTCAGGACAGGCGCATGCACCAAAGAGACTTTAACAAGTTATTTTTTACAAAAATGAAGGGGTTGGTTAAATTTTTTTAAATAAATTGTTATTGAATTAGACTATATTTTATTGGGTTGTGTTTGCTTCCTGCATAAAAGTACCTTAAAGTGACATTTGGTGTAAACTGATGCTAAACAAATAAGCAGGATATATATATATATATATATATATATATATATATATATATATATATATATATATATATATATATATATATATAGTCCCCAGTTCTATAAAAATATTAATATACATATTAATACAATTATTATTCATCAACTGTTGACTAATAGACATGTCTGTAGTAACAGGAAAAATAAAAATATTTTAATAAAGGGTTCTTTTTCTACCTTGAGTCCACTAACAGGCTGCTAAATTCATTATGTCATCATTACGCTGATGTTGGATAATGGGACTGTAAGTGTAGTTATGGTTGTAGTATATTCATAAAAAATAAAAAAGTGTAGTATATTTATAACACAGGCCTTTACTTTATAGGTTGCATTTACGCTGCAAGGACCATAAAATTAATTAATTTGTTGATTGTCTTGTCAAACAAAAGGTATAATAATGTTTTTTTTTAAACATGCTTTTTTGGAGCGAGCAATAATTTCCAGGTTGTCTCAAAAAAACATGGTGGTGCCGAAATTAAAAGAAGAATAAACGTGTAATCCCCTGGGCACTAAAATCCGTTTAATTTTGTTCTATATTGTAATATCATCAAAAGTTACACAAAATAACACAAATATCTTAAGAGCTCATATAACTACATAATGTAAACAATAATTCAAATAGCATACAAGCCACTTGGTTTCGTCCATAGCTGCACAACGACATAAAATGTAAAACTGTAACAATTTTATCTCGAGACCTGAAAAATTCATCATAATAACTAACAAACCAAAAATCATATACAGCAACTGAACTAATATTATGACATTTCAATGTATATTTCTCACTAGAAATATGATCAAAACACTTTTATATGTCAAAACTACCTTAAATAATGCATTTTCCACTGAGAAAAACAATAATGCCCGCCATGTTTTTATTTTTACAAGGCAGCTGTGGGCAGTCACATGACTTTTCGGCAGGCCAAAAGAAAATAATAGGGCAAAGAAACGTGAACATGTCACAATTTGAGAAGCCTTATTGTGAAACTAATACGTTTGTACTGTGGACAATTGTTGCTATTTCACATTTTGATGTGAGACTGGGTTGGCAGGAGCTATGATTGCATCATACTGAAAGACCTCCACGTGAACTTGTTTTCCCGTGACTTCCTTCTGTCAGAGCTCAGCAGCCCGATCTGGACTGAGCCCTTAGTCTCTGCTTTGAGGAAGGTTGAGGAAGACAAACTAGAAATTGAAACAATTACATTATCTTGAAAAGGTTAATTGAATCAATGGAAGTAAAAGACTTCAGAGAAGAGTCAACAGCAGTGTCTGTCAGGGAAAACCTCAGTTCACCATGACATTCTTCCACTTTGTGCAGGTAGGAGGACAAAAGCTAAACAGTGCAGCAATTAGTGAACTCAAAAAGAATAATTGTACAGTCCAGAAATGTCAGGATCAAATGCTGTTTAGTGTGAGAAAAATCTTCAATGAGAAATAAATGTCTCTCGCTTTGTGTTTGTGGTATTTTGCAGGTGACTGAAAAACATTAATTCTCATAGTGGACGCTGGTACAGTCGCTCTGTCTGCACCAAAATGAAGAATTTCTTGGTTATTTGTTGTTTCACAGACAAATCGAGTTAATGTGGGTTTTGCATTGTCCATTAATCCTTGCCCTAACTTCTCATATGATATTATATCTACAGTTAAACTCCAATCACTCGTTTACCTGGCCGCAGCAGTCAGAAGAGCATGGGTCGTTAAAGGGGTCCCCCTCCTGACTCACAGCCCTGAGATGCAGGAGTTTCTTCACTCCTAGGCTTTAGTCTGCACAGAACAAACTCAAGTTCCTCAAAAAATGAGGTCTTGATTTGAGTCAGATGGGGAACGTTGGTGTGGTCCTCCTCGTGAGAGCGCATACCGGACCAAAACAGAATTAGAAGTCCAGAACTGCATTATATGGGGCCTTGAATCAAACAGACTTTTGTTTATGCGGGATCGACGCTGAGCTTATTCTCTGAGTTTACGAGTTCTGCATGAGCCACGCACGGAGAATTGTTATTTTTAAACTTAAGTGAATTGGAAATGTTACAGATACAAGTCATATATTTTATTTTACCTTTATCCAGGTTCTTCAAAGTGCTTTACAATCTCTTTCTTATTTACCCATTAACACAACAACACTTCTGGTACAGAGTCCTTGTACATATAACAGTCCAATCGATGCTCCACCTGAACTGTAACTATAGTGGAGGAGGGAGGGCGCAACCCCGCCACCAGAGAGACCAGAGGCCGACAAGGAAGAGCCCGGAACCCAGGCCACCAGCAACCCCACAGAGGGGAGAAGAGGGCGGGAGGACCCCCCAGGCCAACGACCCCCACCCGGCGAGAGGCCAGCCTGCCGGAGAGACGGAGCCGCCCCGGCCGCCGACGCAAGCAGGTGCACCCGCCCCTACGAAAGCGGCCCTACAGTACCAAAGGAGCGCCCTGCCGCACGGGCAGGGGGGGGACCGGAGACGGGCCCGCAGAGAGGGAACCCCCCAACAAGGAGACACACGTGCCGGCCCGACAACGGAGAAAGGAAAGCACAAATCTGCCTACCGTGAGATTCCAGGACAGCTGGATCTACCCACTGAGCCATGGCAGAGACAGCCCACCAAAACACAATGCGCGTGGTACTAATGGCACTTTTACACTAGTAGCTACTCTGCAACGACTCAACTCGGCCAAGTTTCAACAATTCAGTACCTCGAGCAGAAGTAGGAGCGTTGGAGCGAAGCTGTTGTGACGTATTTGATTGTGTGATCTAAACGAAGAAGTTTGTCTCGGTGCTGCTGAAAAGTCCGTTGGTAGCCACCAGCAGCTATGAAGTGACAGAGCTCCTGGTAGATCTGGTCGTTCCTTATCGCCGTCTCGATCCCTTCTCAATTCTCTCCTCAGCCACTAGGTTTATGAACATCTGCACCCAAGAGTTGGACCACCAAACCGACTTTTGGGCTGACATTGCCTGTCGAATAAAATGAACAAGAAGCCGCGAGTCGCTCCTTCGCTGATTTCCGTCTCCTGACTCAGACGTCTGACTCCAACCCCCCGACCAATCGGTGGCCTGTAGTGTGATGATGTCAGATACAGCCGACTCAGCCGCTTAGAACCTCGGCAGAGTAGTTACAGAAAAAGTATCTACTCGGCATGGTTAGACCCCTAGTAAGAAAAGCGCAAAGGCGAGGCGAGGCGAGGCGAGTCGGGATGAGTAGGTACTAGTGGAAAAGCGCCATAAGTTGCCTGGAAGGCAGCATCTTCATTTGTCTCCACGCGAAAAGAAACTAAACCAATCTGAAAATGCAACAAGTTAAATGTATTAAGTGATTCCAATCAAAGTGAAATGTGAAAGCAGTCTCTAAGTTTAGGGAGTAAGTAAAGAAGGTTGCCTCAAGATTTATGAAGGGTTAACGTAAGCATCAACAATCCGTGAAAAAGGTGAATCATCTGTGACTAATTACATTCAAGACTGCAGCCGGACATCGGATGAATGAAAGGACCCTTAAAAAGGGCGGAGGGACCCTGTGGGGCCTTTTTTTCTTCTAATTATTAGTGATTTGCTTATGTAGAGGGCTCTTATGTAGCGGATTCCAAACATATCACCGTCAATGACTGCGGCCCATGCAGCATCACAAATCTGCAGAGAAGCGTCATCCTTGGCATAAGCACTCAGCAGATTTTCGACTTCTTGTCATTTCAGTTTCCTGTTAAGTCTTTTTCTTTGTCATTAATGCATTGACAACACCGTTAACATGCTGCTTTGCTTCACATTCAACATACTTTGAATGATTACAGTTTATCATTCTTGGTGGGTTCCCGGGTAGTGAACTGTGCTCACTTTAGGCTTATGGACACATTCAGATGGGCCGCCTTAGCTCCAAATTAGCGTTATCCACCGTCTTTCTGACAGGGTTATAAATAACATGGTTCCAGAAAACTTGTGGTTCATTCAAATATGCCTATACATGCCAACATGTTCCTCTAAAAAACACTTGTACAGTCTCCTTTTATTTATTGTGCTTCTCTTAGGTCACTGTTTATATCTTTCCTCTTTGGTATTATGTCACAGCAAGTATTTTCTAAAACTTTATGGAAGCGATATGTAGCAGTATGTTCATCTGAGACTGTATTAAACTCATTTTATGATCTATTAGGATGCAGTTCTGAGGTCCTGCAGCATCATGTGAGGAAAACATATTTCCATCGCAGAAAATCATGTTCATATGTCCAAGTCTGAAGATCGACAATGGGCAAATCAAGATCTCATAATCACATTATAGCAAAATTCATGTCTTTAGCATGTATATTGTGTAAATGGCACAGTCCACGAGGGCCAGGAATGAAGTTAAGTAAAAGCTACAGTGTCACTGATTCCTACTATTAAATCCACTTCAGTCACACTGCGTTTAAATGTGGTTTCAATATTTTATGCCTAGTGAAATTTTGTTCCATTTGGGTTTGTACATTAGCGTTCCACCTTCTTATCAAAGCTCTCTGATATGTGCAGAAGCCATGATGTCACCTGTCAGTGTCCATCTAAGCAACAGATGAAGACGTGACAGCCTTTAGGGGGACCAGAATACTATTAACGCCGCATTTCATCCCAAATGGGCTTTTATTAAAATGAACGCCTAATTAAATTCTAAGATGAGGGGGCAGCGAACAATGCCAGACACTGGCTACTTTGATCCCCCCCCCCTCCCTTGTTTTAAAGTAATTATGCGGGCCTGACATGAGTGAGCACACTGCCAGAGACCCCTCTAATGAGTTAAGCAAGAAAAATCGCCACAGTCGCCTTCACTGGCAGCAGCTAATTGCCTGGCCACATTGGGCCACCCTTAACACTGTCATTTAAAATGTGCTTTTCTTCCATTTCTGTTTTTCTTTTTTTCTTTTTTTTCATCCTGTAAGTTGGTCAATTAACTTTTCTGTAAATGCAGACTGTAAATAGTGGGAGTCAGTGCTTTGTACTTGCAAGATTAAGCTCCTGCTTGGAGTCGCGAGTGGCACAGGTGAAGGTCAACAAACTTTAAAAAAATTTGAAATGAGGTGAAAGCCTGCCGTACTATGTTATTAAGTATGCTTAATAGTATGAAAGTGTTGTTTATGATGAAGTAAAAGTCACTGCGGGCATCACCAGCTTTGGGGTCACCAAAGTCTGGACTTCTCTATTCTTTTTAAAGAAAGATAGTAAATGCCATGGACTGTACAATTACTGGACAGATCATTCCACCTCACCCTTTGTTTTTCCTAAGAGTCTTTTTGAAACCTGTTTTTCCACATAATGCACACTGTCATGTTGCAGAACGGCCAGGGAGGACAGCTGGTACACGCCCACCTCATATCTTAGATTATATTAACCTATGGTGCTAAGCACGCCCGCCGATAGGGGGGGGAAAACGGGTCTGTTGTCCCGGGCCCAGGGTGGGGGGGGCCCAGAACTGAAAAAAAAAATAAAATAAATAATAATAATATATTATTTTTTTTTATTCTCATTAAATTATGGAATCATTTTTCAAAATGTTTCAAAATATGCCTATTTGTGGAAGAAATATGTAGTATTTGAGTTACGTAAAAGCTTGTTATTTGTTTTCTTCCTTGTGGTCAAGAACCCCCAACACAAAAATGGTTTGGCCGCTGATCAAAATTTGATGTTATCATTTAATTCAACCATTAGAATGGTCAAAATGTCCGGTCAGCACAAGTCTGGTGCTCAGAAAAGAAGAGAAAAGAGAAGAAGAGAAGAAGAAAATAGAGGCCTCAGAGATTCTCTACACAAATATTTTAAAAAGGTGGTGACGGTGAAGCTGGAATTAATAAAGTCAGCGTAGAGCAAGGTAAAAAAACAGTTACAACGTTTACCAACCTGGTAACCTAACCTAACTGGCTAGCTCTAATGTTAACGTCCATTAGCTTGTATAAAAACCTGAAGAGCAGAGGGAGAGGAGATGAAGAGGGAGAAGGAGAGATCCGGGCGCAGGGGGGCCCATCTTAGATTATTTTGTCCGGGGCCCAGGCAAGACTGTCAGCTGGCCTGATGCTAAGTAATATCACTTGACATTCATTCCTATCAAATCTGTCCAAATATCCTTCTTTCAAGTGTTGCAACCAAACGACATCCACAAGTGCTTCCAGAGCCCAAGTGTGGACTAGCAAAGCTCTGCTGGGACCCCCGGTCACTTGGCCTGCTGCTAGCAGGGTCAGAGCTGTTTTAGTCCGCCAAGCCTACCATCAAGAGACTATCTGCTATAGATCTATGCTGGAGGAGCTGCAGACAACATTTGCAGGATGCTAATTTAGGACAAGCTGCCTGCTCTTAGCTAAGATAAGTGGCATATCTGATGAACAGTAGCCTCAGGCTTTACCAGCACCCAATCAAAAGAATGTGTGCCTAATTGTACATGTAAAAAATGACAAGTGAAATCTGACCAACGAGACCAAAACCTCTTTTTTTAACCAGGCTATAAATACGGTTATTTCTGTTGCAAATTGGCTAGCTTTAGTAGCCAGCTCCCAGTGGTCAGTCGGTGAACTGCAGTTTTCTGAACCGTGTTAGAATGTACAAACGCTGAGATGAATGAATGAATCAGTGCAGTATATTCTAAAAAGGCTTGCTTATTTTTACAAAGACATGGCCCGCGCTGTAGTGGCTCTGATTGGGTTGAGTTCAGGGAGTCGGTTTAATGCGCAAAGTAAGCAGTGATGATTGATTTTCCATATTGACCGCACTATAAGGCGCACTTAATATTCTTAAATTTTACGAAAAACCAACAATGCGCCTTTTATTCTGGGGCACCTCATGTATGAATTGTGTTGTGCTTACTGACCTTGAACCAGTTTTATGTGGTAACTGCGCTCAAGAATCTGTCAAAATGTTTAATTGCGACTTTGGTAGCGACGAAGCCGCTCCGCTTGACTGATTTTCGGACCGTTCAGCCTACACGTTAAAGTTGGTCCTTGGTTGGATATGGGTTGTAATGTCAGACAACGTTAGATAACTAATTATGTCATGCTGGCATGCAACCATCATCCAACAACTAGTCAATGTTACCTTACTGTAATTAGACTATAAACTAACTTTAGGTTTTTAGCGTAAACCCAATTTTCAAATCTATATCATAATCCAATGATAATCAAAAGTTGGAATACAACATCGTTCCAACCTCACACAAACTTCAGGTGTCTGCTATCGCTGGCAATGATGAACCAATCAGAGAACAGGACGTAGTATGACACTTACCTCCTCCACTTTTTGATTGGTGGATTCATGGAAGACGAATTATTAAAATGCAAGTGTATTTTTCTGATTTAGTTACAACTGAACGATATTGTGAGTTATTGTGAATGAGTTTAATAAAGTTTGACTAATCAGCCTGTTTTGTTTTGCTATATACATGTTATATTATCATACCTGGTTCACCTCATGTATGAAAATAGACCCGTTCATTGATATTGTGCCTTATAATACGGTGCGCCCAATGATCCGCAAAATACGGTATGGTAGATATGAGGAGTGAATCAGACTGACAGTTTTTCCTGATTGCTGAAAAGGAAGCATTCACAGCTTATTTCATATGTATGTGAGAAGATTCAGACTGTCGTAACTGTAAGTATCTGTTAGTGAAAACTCATGAAGGTAGTCCTAGTGTAACTGATATTAGTTAAGTTGTTAGTTAAGCTAAATTTCAAAAAAGTTCAAAAAAGGACATTTTGTCATTTTTACTATTTTTCTGTGCTTTTGTAAATGGAGCTCAAGTTTGGTTTAGGGGTATGGGTCAGAGAGTGGTCATTTTCAAAACTTACTATACCACTAGTGTGTACGGAGTTTGCCAAAATCTAGGACATAGTATGTGAACAACTGCACAATCTGAAGCATGTGAGGAGTAGTCAGATGGTAAAACTTCTGGAAAAACCTCCACTGCAGAGCTACCAATCTACCTAGCACACTATTTTCCCAAAAATTTAAAGTGCCTCTACAACTTTCCCATCTTGGTGAAATACATATGTGCACTATTATAGGGGGTGTTCCCAAGCCATTTTGCTCCACCCATTCACCGAAGCTTTAAAATATAAAAATGTTCACCAAGTTTGAAATATGAGTAGAATGTGGGGCATTTTTTCAAAATATGTTTAGAATTTGAAAAGTAACACAATAAAGATTGCCTTGCATTACAAAAAGGCACCACTCTGTGCTTGGGATCCTATTAAAGTGACCAGGAGGACAGAGCAGAGGAGGAAGAAGGAGGTAAGAAGGAGGAGGAAGAGAGAGACGAGCCCAAAGGCGTAAACTGCCATGTCTAAATATGTCCTTTTGTCCACTCTAGACTCACATAAAGCAAAATAGATACTGGCAGAGGACAGAATGACTGCCATGAGCCTTGTTTAGTGATCCTTAAATAAAAAATATTGAAGAGAAAAATATGGACCCCTCTAATTTTTAGAATCTGGTAACGGCCATGATGGCAAACCTATAAAAGTGTTGCCTTGTGTATGCTCACTGCTTCCATGTAGCCACGAAAGAAAAAAAACACACAAAAAGAAAAGGAAAATTTTACATGAGCAATATCTCACAATCAGTGAAACATCAGCCCATATAAAGGAAGGATTTTCCAAGAAAACAAAAGGGGAACAAAAAGCAAACTACACCAATGCAAAAGTACCAGTTATGATTCCGTTATGACATTTTAGTTTGCCTCCAGGCAGCAATGTCCAAATCTATATTAATCAGATGAGAAAAAAAAAAACTATCATTGTCGCACCAAAAATGTCACAGCAGCCCTGTCAGTCATCCCATCTCTCATGCATGTATGCACACACATACACACATACACACAACACCGAAATCCCGCATGCCTTTGCTGGTGCATCTACAAGTGCATCTACATCTTCACTGAGGACATTTGCAAACGGTTCTGGACCTCCAAACAAGGGAATCAGTGAGAGAGCGCATAATTATTCATATGTTTCACTTAACCTTTAACATGTGGTCCTGTATAGTGCCCCAGCCAGCGTCTGCATATCGCAACCAGATTATCACGAGACCGGCCAGGCATTTGTCCTTGTTTACGCGCCCCGTTGAAGCATCCTTGGCGGTGCTTGCCGACTCTCCAGATGAATAGCATTCCAAAGCCCCCAGTGGCTTCCAACTTCTCCTGAGACCTTTAAGTGTTTGTTGACAGACTTACAGACTTTGGCTTGTTTAGCTTTCTCCACCCTGTAAAATGCAAAGGTCACCAGCAATTCCTCCATCCGCCAAAGGAGAGGGAAAAAAGGAAGAAAAAAAAGCAAGACCTCAAGATATTGCCCTCACAAGCGTACCTTGCTCTCAGGGAAGCTAATAGAACGCCTGCTGCCACGGTTACCAAGTTTACCAACATGTCTCTATGGCTACAAATGACAAAACAGCCAGAAATGTCCCCACCTTAGCCAGAGAGGCAAACAAAGAGAAAGAGGAACTGGTATTCTGCAGATACGAATATTTCGCTGGGCAGTTTCTTGGCAAATAAAACAAACTTAAAGGCGTCACTGAGGTCACTGTCTATCAGAACACGAGGTAAAGCAGTAGGCCTACAATCATATCATCCTGCCTAACATGCAAAACCCCCCTTGTTATGGCAAACGAGCAGTGTTCACC
The DNA here is from genome assembly GCF_033807715.1 of Cololabis saira. Taxonomy (NCBI): domain Eukaryota; kingdom Metazoa; phylum Chordata; class Actinopteri; order Beloniformes; family Belonidae; genus Cololabis; species Cololabis saira. Next base: position 37,604,628 of record NC_084603.1, read on the forward strand.
CATGATTTGGGGTCTCTATTGTTGCCTTGGTGCTGCTCATTATTATGGGGTGTCTGGTTCAGGCCATCAGAGAGGCTCTCGCCACTGAGGTCTCAGTGGAAATCGGCAAGCCCATCTCACTGCTTGGCAACCAAACCCTGGGGCCTGTTTTGCACAGCTTAATTCAGATGAGAGAGCAACACAGAGGATTGGCTAAGCTCGACCCCCTTCCTCCCCTCCCTCTTCCCGACTGTGTCTGACACACACAAATGCATGCACAGACACTATCACACCCTCCTTCGCTGACTTACCTTGTGTATCTCTTTTGCTCGCTATCTGTTTCTATCTACGCTCTTCTCCTGCTCGCCTCCAGCCTACACTTCTAATAAAGGTAATTCTACAGAGAGCTAGGGATGGTTATGTAGGCTTTAGTGCTAGGAAGAACTCAATGAGGTGTTCCCTTTGGCACCAAGGGGGTGTTTCGCAGTGTACAGTGTGTAATGTATTTGTACAATGTTTGATCAGAGACGTGATATCATTTCATGTCATATTCTCACAATTTAGTCCATAACTGCTGATGTGGAAGCACTGTATTTATACATCATACATCCAAGATGTTTAGAATCTAGAACTGACGACAGAGCTGTAACGAGTGACCAACATCAGCCACGCATTAATGTGCAATTTAGCTCCAAGGATGTCTAAAGACAAGTTTCAACATTTCTCAATATTAAGACTCCATGAACTGTGACATTCATAGCAGTGGTCAGGTCTTAAAATGATGTAAATACAACCTCAGATGAACAGCACGTGGGACATACACCAGGTCATAATTTATTACACAAAGTCATCATTTAGGAAAAAAAAATAAAAAAAAGCCAACCAGCAGATACTGTATGTGAGAAACTAAGCATACCTTATTATTCAGTAGCTTGTAAAGCTTCTCTGTAGCACCATTAAAGTGACACCAAGGGCTTTAAGACGAAAAAACAGTTTCAATCACCTTTGGAGGAATATTTAATCATTTATAGGAAGTGCCGTCTAGCTTCCATGGTCTTGAATCATTACTACCGCCTAAAAAAACCCAAAGTAACTTTATCCCTATACTACCTGGTTGTCACTCCCAATAAATAAGTATTGCTTTATGACACTATCAGACATCAACAACAATGAAAGTAGCTCACAGAGCTACAGGAGACATCATGGAGGAATCTCAAGAAACATATGATGGACGAGAAAACGAGAGATTGGCCAAGCAAGAGAACAGACAAGAGTAAGTCCCGGACAATGATATTAAAATCCTCAATAACCAGAAACTGTTTCCAAAGAGTAGTTTTCAAGAATCTTGAAGTTGGAGTCTGTGTTGTGATCTTAATTACAGCTGATTAAAATGGCCGCTCCCATCTATCAATGCACTGAAACTGTCCTGACTCACTTATGCATTGTCTTCAACAACTTCTGAGATTGTCTTCAGTTCATTTGCCCCACAATGTGTGGTATGATCATTTACCTTTTTGACCACTGTCAAAGTATACCTGGTGTTACTAATTGAATGTCCGCTCTCGCGCATCCTGCAACACTACCTCCACAGAAACTGTGAGCAACAGCAACAACTGTTTACAAGTAAAATATCACTGCCGAGAACAGATTCATTTTCAGTGTGGTTCATTCGTTGTTTCCTTGTTTTAGACAAATGGAAAAATGGATATGTTAGTTAGTAGTATAGTAATTACATCCACAGTTCTCCTTGCTCTGTATAATAAAACACTTTGGCACTTTGATGCTGGTTTAAAAAGTAAATGTAGCTGTTGTCTTTGTGACCATCGTGGTGCAAAAATTGCAAGTTAACCAAAGACAATCTCTCACAGAAGTTGTTGAAAACTTAATGACTGCAAGGTGCAAAACACCTGTGACTACAGAGCAAACTGAAATCCTTACCTTCCACCACTGTGCTTCACACCCAGTATTAGTTGTTTTTTTACTCATAGGCTGTATTTGATCTTTGCCAAACATAATGGCCACTGTGTACAATCGTCAAACAGTTCTTCTTCTCTCCTAAGGATTGTCCAGATGTTTTATGGTTTATTCAAATAAAACTTCTTCCATATTCCTTTGACTGTACTTCTACTTTTCCTATTTGTTATTAATCTTTATTGTTATTTAATGGATACTAAATATTTTGGAGATAACCCTTCCCAGATTGTTGAGCAGTATGAATTCTTTAAGATCATTGCTGATATCGTTCCACTTTGGTATTGTGTTAACACGACCAAGGAACTTGATGGAAGCAGTAAGGGTGAGCACAGTTTTACTTACTGCTCCAGCCTTTTGGCGTCACTTTGGTTTTAGTCCAATAAATCATATGCTGTAGTGGCTGTTAACAAAAATACTTTTTTAAATCTCTGTTATATAAATATTACAGTTAAATGAGGGCATTTTTCACATGAATAACAATGCCAACACTATCCGCATCTGCGACGAAGCACCTGTAATTGCATTTTTATGAAATATGAACAATGACAATAAAGAATTTTGAATCTAGAATCTACATATTACACAACCGAGGACTTAAACTAATATTTTGGCCCGCTCTTTAGCATTTTAAGGTGGGGCATAAGGCAATATTGTAGTCCTTGGTTACTTTGAGTTCAAGTTTGGTCTCAAGTCTGAGTGAATTCCAAGTCATTAATAAAAAAAAAAAAATCATGTCCAATCCAAATGAAAAAGCTGCCAGTTTAAAAAGATGTAAAGTCTTTAAAACGCATTGTAAATATCTCTAAGCATGCAGGTTCTTGTTACATTGCAAACACATAACACTCAGGGAAGTGTTTACTTACCCATGCAGCCGTGGAGCCTTGCAGTCCTCACGACCTGGAACTGAAGCCACGTTCCTAACGCTTGGCAGTAGATGTTCTTTTCTTTGAAAGCTTCATTCCTTTTTTTCTGTGAACATAGAACTGAAATAACTCACTAAAAAACACATGAAGAAGACTTGTAGGTATACACGAGACTATTGCTTTTAATTCCGTCGAATAACAGGAAAACGGAAGTATTGTTTCTATGAGGTGGAAGGACATCAACAAATTTGTTCACTTTTATCAAGAAGAACGAGTATCGTGTGAACAGATGGTTCTTTCTCACCAGAGAAATAGATTTAGACTCACATTTACGAGTCTTCAGACTCATAAAGGGAATTTATTGCAGTGTATTCCTTTAAGTGTCAAATTAAAAGTGCAGTAACCCACCTCAGATGTATCAGTCCTGTGCTAGGATGCATAATAATACATTGTTAAAAGCTTTATATTTTTCCAGCCATGATTTATATCTAAATGTGTAATGATTGCTTTGTCATTCTACAAATCTTTCTCTGGCATTCAGAAGAAAAGAAAAGTGCTGTTTGCACCCAAAGCTGGATATATCTTTTTTATCTTTGGGCCATGTTCCACACTGTCACACAGGATGAGATGTTCCTTCACCATGAGTAGTTTATTTTGACTCTGTCCCACATGCACCGTCTGCTGTCAGAAACACTAAAGCACCAACTGTGCATTAATCCCCTTCTGAAAATAGTCCCCAATAAACAGTAAGTTTACCTACATCTGAGTAGTGAATGCAACCGTGGAGTCCCAAACAGTTATTGGAAATTAGTAAAGCTTTTTTAGAGACACTATACATTGGTGAGCCATGTTTAAAGATGTGCATCTGCTGTTAAACCTGAAATGCTTGAGCTGCAACACCAAAGACAGAAGTAAAGGATTGTAGAAACAATATTTGTCTTGAGTCATTGATTTACGTCTACGGAAGAGTATTAGGGCCAGGCAGGAAAAAAAAATATTTGAGAGGGGAAGATTTTTTTTTATTGTGCACTTCGGGAAAAAAGTCGAAATGTCGAGATTAATGTTGAAATACAATTTCAAGAATAAAGTTGAAATTTCGCCTTTTTTCCCAACATTTCAACTTTATTCACGAAATTTTTACTTTTTTCTCAACATTTCGACTTTTTTCTCGAAATTGTACTTCAACATTAATCTAGACATTTTGACTTTTTTTCTCGACATTTCGACTTTTTTTCTCGAAGTGCATAATAAAAAAAAATCTTCCTCCTCTAAAGTATTATTTTTATTTTTCTCCTGCTTGGCCCTAATACTCTTCCGTTCATTTCAGACCTGCAAGAAATTATTTAAAAAAAAAAGCAAAAAAGAGTGAAGAAGAAAAGATGTCTTTTCCAACAGGAAACATCAACAGGTGTGATGATTTAGTACAAAAGTAGCATCCTTGAAAAGGTGCGTCAGAGGAGCCCAGATAAGTAAACAAGCTCCACTTTGTCAACTAATGCATGAGAATTTATTTCTCTTAAAAAGTACATAATTTCAGTCTGTAAGGGGCAAGGGGGCAAGAGTAAGCTGAATAACTGCTAATTCAGGTAAGGGAGAGTTAATTTAACCACAACTAAAGGGATTGGTCTGGGAAACCTTAGCAAAATAGGGGAGCTACATTCACAAAAACTATTTAAAACTTCACCGTGAAAAGAAGAAGCCTTGAGTTAACCTTGTCCAGAGGCGGTGTACACAAATACACTTCAGAGCTTCAAGACACTTTTTGCTGAGGATGTCCACGCAGTCTTCAAAAGAACAATGCAAAACCACATTCTGCATTTCAACATTATTCTCGACATTTCAACTTTTTTCTTGACATTTCGACTTTTTTCTCCAAGTGCATAATGAAAAAAAAATCGTCCTCTTAAATATTTTTATTTTTCTCCTGACTCGCCCTAATACTCTTCCGTATACGTCACCATTTTCATTCTTTTTGTTCTTTAGTTTGATCTTGATAAAAATATTCTGGAAGAAGTAGAAGGACAGCTAAGTAATATTACATCATAGGCTGGCTTCAGGTAAGCCGAGTAGAATTAGCTGGCTTTTGGAGCTGAGGCCCGCTGGATATGTTCTATCCAGCTGCTGTTTGTCCAGTTTTGGATCAACCAGAGATTGAACACAGTCAGGTCCTGCCAAGGTTGTATATTTACATATTTTTCTGGTGGATACATACATGTATATAATTAAAGCTGCAAGCAGCGATGAACGGGCCCTCACACCCTTGTGCACGTTCAGGCTGCAGTGGAAGCTTGTATGACTTGATGTAGATTCTTCAGGCCTGGACATTTAGTGGATGAAACCACCCACGACTCTGTATATCAAACCTTTCAAAAGTTATGGCAGAAAGTAGGAACTATCAGATATCGACCAATCAGATGAAGAGGCGGAGCTAATTCATGCCAATGAAGGTCAAGTACTCAAAACCGAGTCCGATGACACCACCCACGAGTCTTTATGTCAAACCATTCAAAAGTTATGTCAGAAAGTAGGAACTATCAAATATGGACCAATCAGATGAAGGGTAGGTGCGCTTTTTGGCGTCTATCGTCGCCACGGTAACGCTTTTGACTGAGAAAATTAATGCGCGTCGTCGCAGGATGGAGACGCACATTTTTAATGTATAACACTCCTGGGTGCACGTTACGGTTCGGGCCGTATTAACTGCCGAAGGAATGGCATAAATTGCGGCAAAAATTACACGATTAATAAAAAATGGCCGACTTCCTGTTCGGTTTCAGCCATGGCGCCAAGAGACTTTTCTTTAAGTTGTGCCATGATACAGGTGTGTACCGATTTTCATGCATGTACGTCAAACCGTATTGTGGGGCTTGAGGCACAAAGTTTTCTAGGGGGCGCTGTTGAGCCATTAGGCCACGCCCATTAATGCAAACCATTAAATATCACATTTTTCACCTGGCCTGGCTTGCGTGCAAAATTTGGAGACTTTTGGGGCACGTTTAGGGGGGCAAAAGGCCCTCATTTCGTCGGAAAAATAATAAAGAAAAAAAAATTCCTACAGATACAAACGGGCCTTCGCACTGTAAGTGCTCGGGCCCTAATTAGCTATCCATGTAGATAATGAGTAGAAGGAAGGCAGAATGTTTTCGGTTTTGTTGTCGTAAACTCTGGTGAATTATGGTGCAGTCAAATCTCTGAGAGCGTGCGTGTTCATGTGTTATGCAGATGCCGTTTTTGATGGTTAGGACGAAGAGGAGCTGTGTACTTTCTGTGTAATTCCTCTTTTTATCACATATTTTCGAGGCATCACCTACTCCACCTCTAAGAGTTCCATGATTAATCAATATGAAGATCCCACACATAACATGTATGTAACTGATAGAGAGGGAGAAAAACAACAACTTTGTTTGCCTCTTTTCCCCTCTCTAAGCTTCCATTTCTTTGTTTTTCACCTGTTCTTCCACTCCCTTTACCTATCCCCCTCACTCTCCTGGTCCCTCCACCTCACTTTGTTAAGTGGATGAGAGTGGGTAGAGTGAGGAATCTACAATAGTGGCAGTGACTCAGGGAACCAGCTGCTGCAGTCTTGTGACGGTAATGAGGACAGGGTCAGCGGATCCAGACAGACTGAACGACAGAGGCACACAGGGGAGGAAAGAGAAGAGGAGAGATATGGCTGCACAGATGCTTGGAAGAAGAAAAGCAGAGTTCATGCAGGGAGTGAGAAACATTGCAAATATGAGAAACGCAGGGAAAAAAGAGTAATACAAGTCAGCAGAAGCTTCTTGATAGGAGAGCTCTAGCAGTGATGGCTTCACTGGAAAAGTTCTGAGCTAAGCTACTTTTTCACAAACTCAGGCTGGAGTGAGAGGATGTGGAACAGCATAAGTTGCATGGTCAAGAGCTAAAAAGTAGATGGAGATACAGTCAGTGCGTTTACATGGGAAGTTTAATTCCTCTTTAATTCAGAATCAAAATTAAATCAGATTTAGAATGAGTAAAAATTACCATGTAAACACCTAATTCCGAATGAAAATGGCCATTCCGAATTAAACTTAATTCCGAAGTAAATGGCTAGTTTATTACGTACTTTAAATTAATTCTGTTCTTTCTGCGCTGCTCGTTCCCTCGCCCGTCTCTCTCCATGACGCAAAAATTCCGTGCTGGGCTGGTTTTCCAAACAAGGTTTCAAGATGGCAGCACGTAGTAAACGCTGGTCAAGAGCAGAGACCATTTATTTAATAAATAGCTTGGAGGACCTGAAAATAATTAAAAGAACAGATGGCAGGAAACATTAAAATTGCGAGCTTTTTAAAGTTGTAGCGGCTAAGTGGCTAAGTTTGTTTTTCTTCCGGTAGACATAACTTCCGGTTGTTCCGTCCAAAAAACGTGTTTTCCATGTAAACCTCAATTCGGAATTGGTATTTCCATGTAAACTATAATTATAAAATATAAAATAGTTCAATTTGGAATTATTTAATTCGGAATAATTAATTCTGAATTAAAAAACATGTAACCGTGGCCTATATGTCGTGATGATTTTAAGATGTTGCATATATGGTTAAACTATATCAAACATTTTATTGCATTCATTGATTCAATGTCTAATGAAGAGTCAAAATGTACAAAATAATGACAACATAAAACTAGATCATTACTGACACAATGTCAAGCTGCTCTGTGAAAAATGGCTTTCACCTTTCACCCAGTCAGAGGCGGATGCCGGGATCCTCCGAGCCAGACACGTGAAAATTGTACACACCTTCATCGGCTACTCCGCTTCGCTAAACTTACACTGTACTTGAAATTGTAAAAATGGCACATTCAGGACTGAACACTAGGGACTGGCTCCAGGAGCAGGTCCTGTCCAATGACCCATATTTAAAAAATGCTCAACCCTAAAGCAGAAATAAACATATTTACAATCTGTTACAAAAAGGAAAAAAGGCTTTGGTCTCTACAGCTACATTTCAAATCCATGGCAACTGTAGACAGAGTGAATTTTTAAGTACCTAATCAAATACATTGCTACAACTGTGATGCAGCTTTGAGTGACTGCAGTATGGTGTTAACAGCTACCGTAGCTTTCATCACTTTTTATACTTAGCACCTCGCCGTTTTGGTAAATTGACATCTAAGTCATAAATTATCACAATAAGAGAGTAATCATTATTATACTGTATGATACTATATATATATATATATATATATATATATATATATATATATATATATATATATATATATGTTTATATATATATATATATATATATATATATATATATATATATATATATTCGGTATATCTATTTCTGTAGTTCAAACATTAAGAATGTTGTGTACACATAAATTCATATAAAAATTTTAAATTTAGTTTTTTTTTGTAAATTAATTTTCTTAACATCTTGACATCTTTTTATTACAAGTTTTCAGTATTATACAAAAATGGTTGTTTTTTTAATGGTCGCGCCACATGATATTTCATAAAATGGACGTCATCAGTCAAACTTTGTTTGTATATTATGATGGAAATATAAATACAAATGTGTTGCAATCTTATACACTACAAGACACTTCTTCAGACAAATCATGCCAAATAGGGCAGAAGATTGATTTAAATACATTTAGAGTGATTTCAAAAAAAGTTTTCAAAAAAAGAGTCATGGTCGGACGGTCGCACCACTGACATTTTGACGCTTAAAACAACAAAAAAATCCCAAATAACTAGTATTTTTTGTAAAATTCCAGTGAGTCCATATGTGGGACAGGAAGGTCATATATATGGTATTTTCTTTATCCATTTAAACCTTTTTTGAATTTAAAAAAAGTCTGTTTTTCAGAAAATATAGGCGTCACGTCATTGACCCACATATATATATATATATATATATATATATATATATATATATATATATATATATATATATATATATATATATATATATATATATATATATAACCAGACCTGGAACCACCGGTCACCTAGCAATATTCACCTGGACCTCCACTGGGAGTCTGGGATGGGAGTTTAGAGGACCACACTGTACATGTTCATTCTCATTGCAAAAAGGACAAAATAATAATGAAAAAAAAAACAAGTTCCTGGTACGTCTACTCTTTTGAAACTTTTCATTTTTCTACTTAATTGTTTATCTCTTAACACAACACCAACATGGCCTTAAAACTGGCTATATTACAGTTTAAGTCAACATTGAACTTTAGAAAGAGGAAAAGGATAATATGGGACCTTAAAGCCAGAATGGTGGCTGTTTGTTGTCACCGATGAGCCTCACGCTAAATGTAATGAACAACGTTCGACTAGTGTATTATTGCCAGAAAAAAATGTGTGTTGCACAAGTAACTGCCTTAATGCATTTAATTGCCATCGTTACTTTACTCAATATTTAATAAAATTACCAACATTTAATAAGTGCTTTGAGACAATTTGTATTATAATAGATGTTATATAAGTAAGATTATGTTGAATTTAACTGAATTGAAATGGTCCACAAACTGATGTCGTCTTTTGTCGTTGTTTGCACTGTATGTTAATAAATAAATTAAAAAAAGAAAAAGAAAAAAAAAGGATGCCTACAAGCTGAAAAAAAAAAAAAAAAAAAAAAGAAATGAAATGCTACAAAGTTTGACCCTTACCCTGCCAGCACAATTCTGTGTCGGAGCACAAGAGTGCCCCTCATCATACGGATCGAGGGTTCAGGTATAGGTTTCTTTCATTTGACCGGCGTGAGCCAAACCTCTTAAAAGTTCAGGGAAGAAAAGCTGAAATAGTCAAGCAGACATAAGTAGGACAAGACTGCTGATAAACCATGTAACCAACATTAACTACAATCACAATATCTGTCAGATAAAAGTTTATTTGAAGTGATGACATCTTTACACTGTCAGACTGACATAAGTTTGCTCCGTGATCATTTGTTTAAACCGTCAGCATGCATGTTGTATCCAAGATACATTGATCAGATCTTCAAACAAGCACACCTCAGTACTGTTTCACATCACACAAAAACATCTTTAATTCATTTCATTATACATACACATTATACGCCTTGACTATCCATTGTCATTGTTAATTAAAGAACAAAGTAACTTTTCATAATGGACGCCACTGATTGAATGTAACTAGCTCACTGTAGTCGCTGCAGGAACAATATCAGCGTCTGCACTGTTTTGTAGTTTATTATCTCTGACTGGTTTATTAGAGGGAAAAAAAAGTAGCCTTTCACAAAGCGTGTTATTCAGAGAAAAGGAGTGAAATGGAATGAGACAGTGGCGACATGGACTCCCACTATAGACACAGTGTTTAACATCTTCACCCGTGGCGGCTCAATTACCTGACTGTAATTGCAATAACTCCAATACCTCTGCAGTCATGCTTGACAATTTCCAGACCAGGTCTGTAATTGCAGGTTGATATATGCAACTGAAAATCAAAGGGGGCTAGCGCGTTGGCGATAGAACAGCCAGGCTGCGACTCTCAGAGCAGGGCAGAGCTGTGAAATGCTAATGCAATAAAAGGCCGGAGTTATTAACAGACTTGTGAATGGCAAATTGGTGTGAATGCCAAATCATTGGGGTTAGTATTGAGAAAATGGGAAGTTAAAAGGGGAACTGAAAGGAAAAGGGATGAGACAATGGATGGTGTGGAGCTCTGCCAGAGCAGACTGTGTCGAACTGTGACGGCGCTTAAACGCTGTCAGTAATTACAACTCTGCTTTATGCTTCAAAATTTCTCTGCAGTGGACGGAAACGTGCCGTGTTTGTGCAGAGATCTCAGATGTAAGTCTGTCAGGTTTCATTCATACCCAGATTTGTCATGACTTTGTGCAGAACGCATAAATGGATGGATGACATTACGAGATGCCGTGATTATTGAATACAAATGTTGCGAGCTCTTGACCCCTCTTGTCTTAATGCACATAAAATAAAGTTCCTGAGAATCTTCTAAGAGCTTCTGAAGGTCTGTGATGTTGGGGCGAGGGTGACGGTTCAAGGCGGGAGAGGAGGGAGTACAGTAAGTGCTGTTCCTTTAATGACAGCTTCATCTTTCTGTGATTCAACCTTTGTCAAAAAACTCTCATCTTTTACACTTTCATACATACATATGACTTTTAAAATTACATCAACTTAAATTTCATCAAATAATAGAGAAATAACTTTTTCTAAGTGTGTTTTTTTCTGAGTAAAAAAGTGAATACAATGGCAGTGTGTTTTATTAGGGCCCGAGCAGTGCGAAGGGCCTATTGTATCTGTAGGAATTTTTTTTTCTTTTTTTTTTTTCCCCCGACGAAATGAGGGCCTTTTTGCCCTAAACGTGCCCAAAAAGTCCCCAAATTTTGCATGCAAGGCAGGCCTGGCGAAAAATGTGATATTTAATGGTTTGCATTAATGGGCGTGGCCTAACGGCTCAACAGCGCCCCCTAGAAAACTTTGTGCCTCAAGCCCCACAATACGGTTTGACGTACATGCACCAAAATCGGTACACACCTGTATCATGTCGCAACTTAAAGAAAAGTCTCTTGGAGCCATGGCCGAAACCGAACAGGAAGTCGGCTATTTTGAATGAATCGTGTAATTTTGCCGCAATTTATGCCATTCCTTCGGCCGGTTTCCTCGCCCGAACCGTAACGTGCACCCAGGTGTGTTATACATCAAAATGTGCATCTCCATCCTGCGACGATGTGCATTACTTTTCTCAGTCAAAAGCGTTACCGTGGCGACGATAGACGCCAAAAAGCGCGCCCCCCCTTCATCTGATTGGTCCATATACTTCCTGCCATAACTTTTGAATGGTTTGACATAAAGAGTCGTGGGTGGTGTCATCGGACTCGGTTTTGACTCCTTCACCTTAATTGGTGCAAATTAGCCCCGCGTCTTCTTCTGATTGGTCGATATGCGATAGTTCCTATTGTTTGCCATAACTTTTGAATGGTTTGACATCAAGAGTCGTGGGTGGTGTCATCAGACATGGTTTTGAGTCCTTGAACATAATTGGTGCAAATTAGCCCCGCCCCTTCATCTGATTGGTTGATATCTGATAGTTCCTACTTTCTGCCATAACTTTTGAATGGTTTGATATAGAGAGTCGTAGGTGGTGTCATCCACTAAATGTCCAGGCCTGAAGAATCTACATGCAAGTCATACAAGCTTCCACTGCAGCCTGAACGTGCACAAGGGTGCGAGGGCCGGTTCATCACTGCTTGCAGCTTTAATTTTAAGTATATTTACATCGAATCATTTTGAAAAAGTTGCAATAAAAAAGTTTCAAATAATGAATAGAATATTCGGAATTTAAAAAAAGGTATGTTTTAGGGGAGGTACTACAGCCGATTTATTTTAATATATATAGGTATTTGTGTAAATATATACACAAACCCCTTTTAATCTATTACAAAGTTCTTGTTTGTTCTTGTTTTTTAAGTGAATGGCCCAAAACAATTTCTAAATTGCTAACACCATTAACAAAATCACTTACAGGAAAAAAAAAAAACTGCATTAATTTATTCCAGGATAGAAGCACTGATCTAGGAACAGGGTGACAAAGCTTAAAACACAGACTGCTTTTCAATTCAATTAAATTAAATTTTATTTTTATAGCATCTTTTACAACAGAACTTGTCTCTAGGATCTTTCCAGAGACCCAGAACATGACCCTCAAGCAATTATTACATAAACATAAACAGTGGCAGGTAAAAAACTCCCCTTGTGCTGTCTCTGTGCTATGATGCATTCTGAACCCTGACTGAAAAACTTCAAACAGATCATTTCTATACAAATGGTCACATAACTGGCTTGAACCTACTTTTTCCAGAATTTTAGATACAAATGGAAGGTTGGAAATTGGTCTATAATTAGCTGGATCAAGAGCAGGTTTTTTTAAGTAAAGGTTTAATTACTGCAACTTTGAAAACCTGTGGTACACATCCTAAGTTTATGGATAAATTGATCTGGTCCAGTATTGCTGTGCCAATATTGAACTGGATTGTGCATGGTTATTTGATTTGACTGGAATTTAACTGGTTTGGACTTTATTTGGCTGTCGTGCATTGAACATCTTTCTTCTCTTTTTTTTTTGGGCTCTAGTGGCCCTTTATTCAAGTTGCAGACAGGAGAGAGAATGGGGGATGACATGCAGCAAAGGAGCACAGGCAGGGATTTGAACCTGTGACCACTGCAGGACTGTAGCCTTAGTGTATGAGCCACTTTCTTAACCCACTGCGCCACCGAGTGGCCCAATCTTTCTTTCTGTTGATGACAAGTTAAGAGTTCACCGTGCACACCACAGCATTTTGTTCTCGGTCTCAGAATGGCAGCTGTATGGGACGTATCTGAAATACATCTCGGTGCAATTGTGAAGTTTTCGGTTCAAGTCACAATTGGATTGTGTAGATTTCACCATCTTAAAATATCAACACGACCATAACAGTCAGTGTTGGTTGCAGCTCATTGTGTAGTTATCGTCTTAGATCATTTGCAGTAACAGCTGTCTTTCTAATTTCAGCTTTCTATTTTTTCTACTTTGGCAATTTTTCGACTGCTAGTGGTAAAGTTTGCCATGGGAATTACATTTGTGTGAAAAAGTGTTGAACAAACACTGCTTTAGATTGATTGATGGCTGCGAAGTCATGTGAGATCAGCCTGTTTAAAAAAAAACAAAACAGAACCAAAAAAAAACAGCAGAAGTTCCATTAAAATGACCACACTTAGCGCTACTGCTCCACTTTCATGTGGTCACGAGGAAACCCGAGACGACGTGCGGTTGAGCCCAGAGAGCTAAAGGGCTTTGTGCGATTCCAGCATTCCTCCATATATCTCAAGACAGTCCAAAACCACAGACCTTGACACCAGCCGAGGTTTCATACTCGCTGCCAACATCCACTGTGAGGAATATTCCTGTTCCTTATCCAAGATCCTTCCATTAGGATTTATAGCACGCGGAACATAAAGTACTGAAAGAGAATCTCTGTCCAGAAAAGGCCCAAACAGACTTATGACAGCTGCAGGAAAGCAACAGACCTGACCATAACTTAAAAACTTTGGTTACCAATGATGTGTTTACCTAAACAGTAAGACTAAGGAAGATCAATTTTGGAACTGTCAAGTATTCTAGACTGCAATGGACGGGCGACCTGTCCTGGGTGGACCCCTGCCTCTTGATCCTCTGCCTATAGAGTCAGTGGATCAAGAAGGGCAGACTGTTGGAAAAACGATCCTGATGTAATCTAGCTATATAAGTCACTTTGGAAAATGTATTTGGTCTGTGAGGTAGGTTTCAATCCATTCAATTTTCAATTCAATTCAGTTAACTTTTATTTATATAGCGTCTATTACAACAGAAGTTGTCTCTAGGTGCTTTCCAGAGACCCAGAACATGACCCCCGAGCAATTATTACATACACATTACATAAACAATGGAAGGTAAAAACTCCCCTAGTGGGAGAACAATCTTAAGCCAAACAGTGGCAAGGAAAAACTCCCCCTATTGGGGGGGTGCCAATAAGAGAAAGTACATTTTTGAATAGTCGAGTCGGGATGGGGTCTAACATACACGTGGTTGATTTAGCTCTATTGACGAATGAAGTCAGCTCAGGGAGGTCTATAGGATCAAAACAGTCTAGAGTCAAGTCAGAGCCTGGGGAAGTCGCTAAAGCTGAAGAAACACCTACAACTGGCTGGTTGATTTCTTCTCTAATTCTCAAAAAGAAGAAGAAGCTCATAAAGTCTTCACAATTGAGAGCTTCTGGAATGCACGGCTCAACAGAGTTGTGGTTCTATGTCAGCCTGGCTACAGTGCTGAACAGAAAACGTGGGTTACTTTTGTTATCCTCTATCAACGATGAATAATAAGCTGTTCTGGCTTTGCAAATTACTTTTTTATATACTATTAGATTATCTTTCCATTGACGATAGGAGTCTACAGACTTACAAGAGTACCATTTCCTTTCCATTTTACGCACGTTTCGTTTCAACATGCGGATATCTGAATTATACCGGGGAGTTAAGCTCCTATGGTTGGAAATTCTCTACATACTGTAGCTTGCAACCCCCTTACACACGTTGGTTGATCCATGTCGACACGAAAAACTTCTCTGTGGAAATTCAAACGGACCCAATGGAAGCGGTACAACATCAGCATGTAATTCCACTCAGCAAACCAGTATTGAGGAATCATCTGAGTGACAGGAATGTTATTGGCAACTGCAACATGTTTCATGAAGCCAGCTTGGACTCTCACACGGCGCTCGTCTCCCCTCTGTTTAGCCCCCGTTCCACCTCCATAGGTGGAACGAGGGGGCTAAAACTAAAATCTTCCACTATTGCAAGTTTTTCTGGCTTCTTTTAAAGAACAGAAGGAAGATAATATGGTTAATGTGGTTCTCGGAGAGCTTCCCGAGCTTCTCTCTGGGGCTGTGAGTCTTCCCAGAAGTTAACGCTGATCACTAAAGCAATCGTACAGAGTAGGACACTTGGATGGGTTCCTCACTTTTGTTGTGCTAATTAATCCAAAGTAGCTGCCCCTTTGGTGTGAAAACCAAGCCCCATCTAGCTCATCTTGATTGCCATCACAAGCATCAGCAACACCATGACTACCACATGTTACTCAGGAGAACAAGGTTAAAATAAACAAAGCAAACTCCTCCACATGTGTTAAATACAACACTAATAATAAGCACATAATCAATATTTTGTACCTCATTCTGCTTCCAAAGGGTGCTAACTTAAGTCAGAAGAGTGGACACCATGCACACATACCGTCCTTGTGAGTTTGTGCACTGGAAAAACAAAAAGAAAGCTGCCACTGCAGGAGGGCAGAGGTTTCTGTGCAAGGTAAAAGACCAAAGGGTGGCACTAAAGAGCGACATTGCCAAGCAGCAAAGTACAGGACAGCGAAACGATGCATGCATGTTTAATGTTTGCGCTCATTTACATTGAATGAGCTTTTAAAAGCTAGCTTCACAGATGAATCCAACATTCCCCTTAAAAACAAATTCTGATTGAGGCACATTTGTACTCCATTTTGCACATTTGTACAACCGTCCATCCTAAACGATGTATCCGTAATTATGCCTAATTTTTCCGCACGTCATTTGCACGATTTTTTTTTTATCAACAAATCCATCAGGGCACAGTGATCAGTTGAGGGGTTGGGAGGAGCATGAATGTTGTATGCGCTCATATTTTCTGTCTGCCTCCATCTGGACGAGAAGAGCTCTGCCCCTTTTCAACCTTTCCCCGACCCTGCACCCCAACCTGGGACTTGCTGATTGGGCCGGAGCTTCGGGAGCTGCGTGCTGGCCTGCGGTCCCCACCCCTGGTCATCCTGTTTCTGCTTCCACCTGCCTGCTGTGCTGTTGCCGTCCCTGACCCACCAGTCTGGCCCTCGGCAGGAGGGTCCCCCCTGATGAGCCTGGTCCTGCTCAAGGTTTCTTCCTCCTAAAGTGGAGTTTTTCCTTGCCACTGTTTGGCTTAAGGTTTTTCTCCCACTAGGGGAGTTTTTACCTGCCATTGTTTATGTAATAAATGCTCGGGGGTTTATGTTCTGGGTATGGGTCTCTGGAAAGCGTCTAGAGACAACTTTTGTTGTATTAGACGCTATATAAATACAATTGAATTGAATTGAGCTTTACATGCATTTGTGACAGTGTATAGTTTGTGTTTTAGAAGATATCTTTTGGATGTCCGCCAAAGAACAGTTGGAAGTCGTCTTCACTCTCTCATATTTTGTAAACAATTGACTATCCATGTTCAATACTGCCCTCCCCCGACATTTGGTGGTATCGCACCATTTCTTCTGTGAAACGTATCAAGCATATGTACCAAAAGATGGCCAAAATCAATGCAAGATAGACAAAAGGCTGTTTCTGTCACCGTATCCATTAGAAATGGACAGTATAGATGGGCCTTTAGGTGTACATGATAATGAACACCACACATAACCGTACTCCTAAAGCAGTAAAACCTTTTTATTTTACCTTGCCCTCATTTTTGACGACTGTATCTGCCCTGTCCCCCTGCCTAACCAAAGCTGTCTTTGTCTTTTTTGACAGGCGGTGGCAGCTGGTGCTTAATAAAAATGTGAGTTTTGATCCATTAAAGTGATTTCCTTCCATTCTGGCACCAAGCTACACAACAGGAAGACATTTAAAGACTTAAGTTTCCTGCTATTCTGTGGCAGCGATTTGAATTTTCCTCCAGTTTTCCTTCATGTTGCCTCCAGCTAGCGCTGTGATGCCATCTTGATGTTGGCTTTTAAAGGGGCTATAACAGGGACGGCAACCTTATAAAATTTTGGGGAAAAAAAAAGAAAGCTTGGTAGTGTTCGTTTCTAGAATTCCTACCTACTCAGCCAGAAAAGGGAGGAGGGGGAATAACTGTTGGCCGAGGAGCTAATAGGCAGGGAATGATGACAGATATCATGGAGTGGACGTCTTGCAATGACTGGGAAGGAATTAATAAGCAGGAATGGGTTAATAGTGCATTAAGAGCCAGCAGGAAAACGGCAGGAGAGAGGAGAGAGAATCTTCTGAAGTCAGCTGTGAGTAATCAGCCCATGGCGAGCCTCCAACGATTACCATAACAGAGCAATTGGACGTGAAAAATGGATAATAGTATGGACATAGAAATTTGGGAGTGTGTGTGTGTGTGTGTGTGTGTGTGTGTGTGTGTGTGTGTGTGTGTGTGTGTGTGTGTGTGTGTGTGTGTGTGTGTGTGTGTGTGTGTGTGTGTGTGTGTGTGAGGGTGGGGTTAGGAGTGGGGGGTGAAAAGCATAAATCCCACTGGTGCTCCCATTGTAAAAAACAGAAGGTGGTGGTAATTTAAGGGGGAAAAAACATTCATGTCACCAAAGTGTTTGCTAATTTACAGAGACTTTACATTGATTAGACAGATTAAACCAAAATCCTCCATGCTACTAGCGCAAATTAAATCATTAAGCTGCATGATAAGACCTAAAATGTATACCATGAGAAAGTCACGTTAACTTCAGGAACATCAGGGAAGCCTGATCGGCGAGAAAAGAGAATTACTGGTGGCTGTTGGGTTACTCGGTTTGTTTCTGCAGGCACGTAAAACACATTGAATCTTAAGGCTGCGTGAACAATAACTGCATAATAAAAACAATGCAAAAGAGTTACAATATTCTTCTGTGGAGACACTTTTTTATTTTTTTTTAATATTATTTTTAGCAAGGGCAGAAACATTTTAGGACAAATATTGCTCCAACATTTTATGTTGTGCTGAACAAAGAATTAACTCCCTTCTACTTATACTATGAATCAATTAGAGGTAAGTTTTATGGCTATCTATATACACTGACTGGCCAGTTTATTAGGTACACCTGTCCAGCCGCTGGTTAACACACATTTCTAACAAGCCAATCACATGGCAGCAACTCAATGAATTTAGGCATGTGGATATTGGTCAAGACGATCTGCTGCAGTTCAAACCAGCATCAGAACAGGGAAGAAAGGTGATTTAAGGGACCTTGAATGTGGCATGGTTGTTGGTGCCAGATGGCCGGTCTGAGTATTTCCGAAACTGCTGATCTATTGGGATTTTCACGCACAACCATCTTTTGGGTTTACAGAGAACGGTCCGAAAAAGAGAATATATCCAGTTCTGTGGGCGCAAATGCCTTGTTGATGCCAGAGGTCAGAGGAAAATGGCCAGACTGATTGGAGCTGATAGAAAAGCAAAAGTAACTCAAATAACCACTCGTTACAACCGAGGTCTGCAGAAGAGCATCTCTGAACACACAACACGTGGAACCTTGAGGCAGATGGGCTACAGCAGCAGAAGACCACACCAGGTGCCACTTCTCTCAGCTAAGAACAGAAAACTGAAGCTACAATTCACACAGGCTCACCAAAACTGGACAACAGAAGAGGGTAAAACGTTGCCTGGTCTGATGAGTCTCCATTTCTGCTGCCACATTCGGATGGTAGGGTCAGAATTTGGTGTCAAAGACATGAAAGCATGGATCCATCCTGCGTTGTATCAACGGTTCAGGCTGGTGGTGGTGTCATGGTGGGGGGGGGTATTTTCCTGGCACATTTTGGGCCCATTAGTACCAATTGAGCATTGTGTCAATGCTACAGCCTACCTGAGTATTGCTGCTGACCATGACCATTCCTTTATGACCACAGTGGACCATCTTCTGATGCTAATTAGAGCAGGATAACGTGTCATCCCATAAGGCGTAAATCATCTCAGACTGGCTTCTTGAACATGACAATGACTTCACTACTCAAATGGCCTTCACAGTCACCAGATCTCAGTCAAAATAGAGCAGCTTTGGGATGTGGTGGAACGGGAGATTCCCATCATGGATGTCACTGCGTGATGCTATCATGTCAATATGAACAAAACTCTCTGAGGAATGTTTCCACAACCTTGTTGGAATCTATGCCATGAAGGATTAAGACAGTTCTGAAGGGAAAAGGGGGTCCAACCCGGTAATAGCAAGGTGTACCTAATAAAGACAAATTAGCATGTTAATTGCGATTAATTAATTACAGGCATATTTATGTTGTTTAATCGCTTAATCTATTTACTTAAAGGGGACCTATTATGAAAAACACGTTTTTTCTTGCTTTAACATATATAAAGTGGTCTCACCACAGCCTGCCAAATCAGAGAAGGAGGAAAGCAACCAAATTCTGCAGTGTCTGTACAGCCGCCCGGATGAGCCGTCCAGTGTCATGTGGCTTCTACGAGCCAATAAGATTCTCCATGAAACGTGAAACCACGCCCACAACTTACTGGCCGGAACAACAACAACTCCGCCGGCCGGAGTTTCCGCCATTTTCTACGTGTCAATCAGGCAGCCAATCAGCACAGAGCCTCATTATCATAGCCCCGCCCACTCAGAATCCGCATAGATAATGAGGTTAGAGAATGGGATGATAAAGACATGGCTCAGAGGCTGAATTTCTAATTTATTTAGCAAAAAAAATCAAAATCTTGTTTTTAAGACATTCAAGGCCTGTTTAAAATAGGTATTAGATGCCATAATAGGTCCCCTTTAAACTTTACTTTTTCTGTTTGCAAGCTGCCTTTATTATGAAATCTGTGTTTGTGCGGTGGGCTTCTTGTGCTTGATGTGTGGGTGGAAAACAATGGTCAGTCCCACCTTGAAGTGGACATTGATTGGCTGTTACTGTGTTTAGGCGTGTTTATCATACACTGGTAGGCTTCCATTGTAGCTGGACAGGCATGGGGGGGGTGAGAAGCGGAGAGGAGAAGTGAAAATGGAGGAGCATGTGAAAGTTGTCGGCCCAGTGAATGGGGAGTTTATATTTCTAAAACGCCCCAACGGCCCCATATATATATATATATATATATATATATATATATATATATATATATTATATATATATTCGAGTCACCATTTATAATGCATCTTCATTAATGTAGTGTTAATCACCAATTGTGGGAAGAAATCAGAGTACTTTACACACAAATTCTGCAGGACGGAAATTCAGCTTTGCTAACCACCAACCCACCATTTCACTTCTGAATGAATTATTATTTATTTGATATTTCTCACGTGACAGAATATATTCTAGATAGGATATCATACATGCATAGAACCCTCAGGTTCAAGCCGAGCACCTGCTGATCACAGCTTGTGAGCTGGCATTGCTTCAGTTGGACAGGTCAGGGTTTCACAACATCATGTAACCAAATATGAGGTCTGTTATTCACCTTAACACACTGAATGGCAGTTTTTTCCATAGGTATGTTCCAAGATGACTTTGTTAACTGCATTCAGATTGTTAAACAGTGGTTCAGGGAGCATGGGACATCATTTTCATAGATGGATTGACCACCAGAGGCCAGACCTTATCCCCAGTAAGAATCTTTTTGGTCTGTTGAAGACGACCTCATTCAGTTGTCTTATTCGAACCATCATCAATACAAAATCTAGAGAACAAATTCATGCAACTCATATGTCAATGCCACACAAAATTATAATTGTGCGGCTCATGATCCTTGCAGCCTCTTGCGAATCTTGATAGACCTTCACACTTCTGCCGTTGGATAATTTACAGAACTAGGAGGACACCCTATTACCCTTTGCTTAAAAGTTTTTAAAAGGATGAGGCTATCGGTGTTCTTGTTCTTTTTATCTGGCCTGTGTCCTGGGTCCACCGTATACACAACATGAAGACATCTCACACTTAAAAAGCTAGAAAAATACATGAAATGGGGACATGATGTAGCTGAAAATCAATACGCCCTTGGCGTAACACCGTTTGTTTCCACTGTGGGTCAGAGAAGCATGAGACATTTCATTTTGTGCACTGATTCCTTTGCTCAAGTTTATATCCCAGATAAGTCCACATACTTCTTCCAAATGGACACTCATCCCTGGAAGGAGAGGATATCCAGTTGCCTGAATGTTCAATCATTATGTGACAGCTCAATCACAGTGTTAATTTCGTGAAGGTATTATTGTAGGCAATATTACGGCCGTAACAGGAACTGACTGGAAAAATTGACTTCCTATTAAACATTCTTATTGGAAACTCTTTTGTTTCTAGGTTTATACGAGTGTCTAGA
Organism: Cololabis saira; assembly: GCF_033807715.1. Lineage (NCBI taxonomy): Eukaryota > Metazoa > Chordata > Actinopteri > Beloniformes > Belonidae > Cololabis > Cololabis saira. The sequence continues at coordinate 37,626,023 of NC_084603.1, forward strand.
GAGTGCAATACACTATCTCTATAATAAGACACAACTTTGCCCATAAACATGAGATAATCAGGTCATAGCTTCAAACTTCATAGCTAATTGTAGGTAAAGTAGGTAGAAGACGGAGGGTAGGGAAATCAAAACTCGATGAACAAATATTACACACGGTCTCTCCCTTACAGAAGAGGTAAGAAGTTCTGTCCTACAAGCTTTTGCTCCTCCACATTCAGGAGAGCTAAATTATGTGGGTCATGCATCTGGGTGTTTTGGGCATGTCCAACAGTAATGGCACTTTTCCACTAGTACCTACTCGGCTCTACTCATCTCAACTTGGCCTGGTTTCTTTTCCATAACAATTCAGCACCTGGAGCAGGAGTAGGAGGTTGGAGTGAAGCTGCTGTGACGTATTTGAATGTGTGATCTAAAGGAAGAAGACAACAACACTAAAGGTGTAGAACATGGAGGAGATGATAGATGTGCTGCTGGGTCTGTGGCTTGTGTTCAATATCAAGTTAAAAAATGAGAGTGAGAGATGATTCAAGCGGCAACGCTTTTTAATTTTTGTTTGTTTGTCTCGGTGCTGCTGAAAAGTCAGCTGGAGCCGTGAGCAGCTATGAAGAGACAGAGCTCCTGGTAGATCTGGTCGTTCCTTATCGCCCGTCTAGATCCCTTTTTAATTCTCTCCTCAGCACCAGGTTTATGAACATCTGCACCTCAGAGTTGGATCATGAAACAGACTTTTGTGCTGCCATTGCCTGTCGAATAAAATGAACAAGAAGCCGCGAGTAGCTCTTTCTCTGATTTCCTCATCCTGACTCAGACGTCTGACTCCAACCCCCCGACCAATCGGTGGCCTGTAGTGTGATGATGTCAGATACAGCCGACTCAGCAGCTTAGAACCTCGGCAGAGTAGTTACAGAAAAGTATTTACTCAGCACTTGAGACCCCTAGTGGAGAAGCCCCAAACCGAGTGGAGCCGAGCCGAGCCAAGTAGGTACTAGTGGAAAAGCACCATAAGAAAGCCCCAGGGCAGACCAAGGACATGCCGGGGAGATTATATTTCTCAGCTGCCCTACAAACACAAGAGCTGGAGTCGGTGGGTCGGGGCTCCTTGGGCTGCTGCCTCCACGACCCAAACCCTGATGAGAATATGTGACTGGATGGACGGATGGAAGATTATATATTATTGCAGTTGAACAATATATACAGTGGCAAAGAACATTGGACTTTACTGTTTTTTTTTATGAATTTGCCATAAAGTGAAGATAGTAAGAAGTAGGATTAACTTTTTGTTTATTTCTTGAACACACAAGTGAACTCTTGGAAAAACCAACTGGTTACTTACAAATAAAGAAACAAGAAGAAAACCACAGACACGAGTGGAACAAGATGTTTGCAAATACCCACCATACTTCCGAAATGCCAGTTCCCTGCGTCTCATTAACCACAATCACCTCGTATAAAGGCATCTTATTTGGAATTATTTCTGAGGATTATTTCTGTTTTTAAGCCTGATGAGTCACTGGCTGTTCCGCTCTTGCTCTGTCCGGCGTCGCCCACGCAGTCCCATTAAGACCTCGACTCCAAACACCGAGCAGGTGGTGCAGAACATTAGGAGGCTATGGATATATAGCGCCGCAAACAGCCCATCGCATGCTGATAAGTTACATAAGAATATGGACAATGAAGAAACAGCATGTAGGGCAGCAGAGTTAGGGGGTCTGGGTGTCTATGTCTGCCTCCATCTGGGTGAGAAGAGCTCCACATGCATTTGTGAAGGTGTACAGTTTGTGTTTTTCAGAAAATCTCTGTGACTTAAATTTTTTCTCTGTCTTTATATGAGCGTATAAGTTAGTATCTACAGCTTGTGTGTGTGTTGGGTGAAGGACTATGTGGGTGGCTGCTATGACCGTACTGTATGTGCGTGTCTGTGTCCCTGTGAGTGTGTGGGCCTGTAAATAGCTGTGGCAGCTGTAATGGTACTGTAAGGCTACGTGTGGTCCTAGAGGGTCCAAGCTACCAGATGGCCAACACGTCACTGCCAACACATACAGCGCTTTTAAACAGACACACACATACACAATCAAGCCAGGGGGACTAAACCTCTGAAGGCCTTGTTTTAGGCCTGGGCCGCGGGTAGAGCTGAAGCCCGCTGGCAGTTTCCCTCTCTGGGTAAAAGTCCAGACTCCAGCTACCTGGCAGCCAGCAGCTGCTGGGTTTACACATGCCAGCTGACGACTGCTGGGAGGTTGCCTGTGTGTGTGTGTGTGCGTGTGTGTGATGGTGTGTTAGCCCTCAGCTTGTGTAAGGACTCCCCTTCCTCTGGGCACAACATGCTCCGATCAGAGCTAGACAGTTTGGGAGGCTGGTTCCAAGTTGCAAAGTTGTCTACTTGAAGCAATTTGTGTCCAGCTCAAACAAAAGCTTTGAAAAAAGTGCAAAGACCCATCGTGTGTGTGTGTGTGAGTGTGTGTGTGTGTGTGTTAGCGTCGACAGATGTCGAGTACATGTTGGTCCCTTGTGTAAGGAGCTGGGAGTTTCTGTCTAACCTGAGGCTCCTGTGCAGCTGTCCTGAGCTGAACACTGTCCCTGCAACAGACACCAAGAGTGTGTGTGTGTGTGTGTGTGTGTGTGTGTGTGTGTGTGTGTGTGTGTGTGTGTGTGTGTGTGTGTGTGTGTGTGTGTGTGTGTGTGTCGGTGGGTGGGAGTTTTTCTGCACTTTTCTACAACAATGAGCTGGAGGCCTCTGGTGGAGATGTTGCCAATCATTTCCAAAAATCACATTTATTCCGGTTAAAGTCATGCAAAAGTCAGTACGCCCTCATTTAATACCATATATTTTGTGAGAAAAAAACAAAACAAACAATATACATAATAAAATGTGTCCGGTTGCAGTGGGTCTTAGTTTAAAAAGAAAGAAATGTGAGAAGTACCCCCCATGATTCAACACCTTTACCAACAATGGCCCGGTTTCCCAGATCAGTTAAGTAGTTCTTAACAGCGAAAGACTTCTTTCAAACCATCTTAAGGAGCCTGTGAAAGAAGTCTTTCGCTGTTAAGAACTACTTAACTGATCTGGGAAACCGGGCCAATAACTTTAAGTAGACATTTCCTGAAAGACTTTATCAGTCTCTCACAATTCTTCCCAGGAATTTTGGTCCATTCTTTAACGTTGGTCCACTTCAGTTTGTGGTGGCTCTTGATGCACCGGCCTGGAAAGGTGACGGCAAAACTTTTACTCTTTTATTCTTCGGCCACTCTGATGTAGATTTTCTGGTGGGCTGCAGATCAATGTCCACCACACAGTTTTGAGCAAGCTTTAGCTTTGAGGCAGATGCCCCCACATGAGTCCTCATATGAAATGGTGACCACAAGTGGCTCAGGATATCAGGCCTTCAACGCCCATCGAGAGTGGATATGTGGTGTACGCTGCATTTGTCTTCCCCTAATTTTGCATTCATGAACTCAGTCAGGCCTGCAGATTACGAGATGCAGCTTTTCTCTCTGAAAATTTTGCTGTCTGACTTTGAGGTACTTAGAGAAGACTGGCACCCATTTTGAATGTTTTCCAAAAGTGTATACAGTAAGAAATCATTTTTATTATTGAACTCGGAAATGTTTATAATGCTTTCCAGACTGATGTGACACAAGAATTGCTTCTGTACAACTCTTGACCACACAATATATAATATTAAATTAAAGGCACTGGTGGACTACAAATCTAATTAATGTACTTCAAACATACTTTGTAGCAACATTTCCCAACATCACAACTGATAATAATCCTTTTTTAAGTATAGACTTGCTGAAAGACCTTGGGTCAGGACCGTTTGTCCTCAGAGGAGGATCAGAGTGAAAGCCCCTCAGCTGATTCAGATATGATTTTTGATTCTAGAAAGTCTCAACCTGAGGATCTGAGCGGTCTGATCAGGTTCCGTACAGGAAGCCAGTCACAGATGTGCAGAGAGGCTGGTGGAGCAACTGCTTGATGGACTGAGAATGTTGAAGTGATGAAGCGACATCGGTACTGGAGCAATGTTCGGTTTCTATGTGATCGTGGGAACTTGGCTACAGGGTTGCGAAGACGTTGTATTTACGCAGAGAAATAGTCCAATAAGTTTATTAAAGGCACCCACTTCAGTCCAATAATGCTCCTATAGAGGGTATGCATTGACGTCACTTTCCCACTTACTCTTACTGAGTGGCAAAACATCAGCAAAAACAGCTGCAACTAGTGGAGAAGACGGGACAACAAACGATTATCGGCTTAAATTAGCGTCAGTTGCACTTGACATTGACCCGTACAGTTACCCCAACAACCAGTGGTCCAAGGACATTAATATTTGGCCACGAATCGAGCTTCCTAATATTTATATGTACTTTTCTACACCGGGGAAATACACAAAGCAAAGCTTGAAGGCTTACAAAAGTCTTGATGCTTGGTCCTACTTCAAGGCAGGATTTGTTGGCAAAATTAAAGTGATGAGGACACCAAACTTTAGGATTTGACCGTTTAACATTAGCTACCCAAAAATCCAACATTACCTGATACTAAATAGGAACCGCAAATCCACGTTTCAGTGCCTGGAATCCAGTTGTTTCTGTGAATTGCAGTGATCCATTTGTCTCTCTTAAGCTTGTTTTTCGGCAGTATGTAAAATGATAACTCCGATTTCTTGCTAAATCTATGATTACAGTCGATTGCACAACAGCTCTTTCCCATTTTAGATATTTTCCAGTGTCAAACTGAAAGTCTACGCTGTCACTCAGTCTTTCTGCCAATCAGTGGGCGAAACCCGCTGTGAAGTTGCATCTGTGACGTGACTGTGACTCTATTCCATCAAATCCATAGTAATTTAAGTAATCTAATTCATTCCAGTCAAGTCCACTTTAGAGGCTCAAATAATGGCAAATTCATAAAAACAATCTCACTAAGAAACCCAACAGATTACATCAAACCTTCATTTCGGTCCAATTCTGCATCCTGGGTAAGCCCAAGGCGACTGGAAACTGGTTCACAGAACTAAATCACTTCCGGCGGAACCGGACTCAGGGAGGCCGGACATCTGTCTCCACGAGTTGGAACTTTGAGAAGGCTAGAAAGAGAGATAAACCAACAAAAAGAGATAACTCCAGGGATGTTTGCCTATGAAACGCAAACAAGAACATTGTTCATTGAAATTTTAATGATATATAAACACAAGAACAGTAAGGAGAACAGGAGGAGGGAGAGGTCCGTGTATCACAGACGGTCCCTCAGCAGTCCAAGCCGAGAAAGTTTGATGGGTTTAAGTGTTTGTCAGTTCTGAATTTGTCATCAGGGTCCAAAGTAATCCCAGGATTTCTGACTGGCCCACTCCGTTTCCCTGACAGTGATACCAAGATGAACATATTTTCTGTTTCAGGCTCTTAACTCTAAAATGTTTCTGCTGATCCAGAAATGAATGGAATTAGTTTTCCAGTTTTAACAGTTCAGTAGCTTAGATAGAACACAAATAGGCAAAAGAAGGAGAATTGCACGACAGCATCTCATCTGCAAATGAAAGTTATACTGCATTATTAGTTTCTATGATGATACAACTTAAAGGTTTGAGTAATGGGCCACAAAATGATCCTGGTGGAATCCCCAAGATTTTTATGTTCCTTCTTTCTTTTTGTCTTGACAAGGTGATCAATGAACCCTTTGAGTTACATTTTTATCATAAATAGTGTACAATGGAGTGAGACTAAGATTAAAAGTGGTTTATGTAGGGCTTGTGACTTGGGATTGAGCTATTTGTGAGTAGAGTTGACCCTGAAACCTGACTGGTTGGTTTCATAAACTGTGACGTGAAACACATTTGTCCTCTTACAATGTTTCACTTATTTTGCTGAGAAGATTGAGATTAAAATTGGGTCCATAATTAGGGCCCGAGTACTGACAGTGCGAAGGCCCTATTGTACTGTATCTGTAGGAATTTTCCTTATCCTTTTTTTTCTTCCGAGGAAATGAGGGCCTTTTTGCCCCCCTAAACGTGCCCCAAAAGTTTGCACGCAAGCCTGGTCTGGCGAAAAATTTGATATTTAAAGGTTTGCATTAATGGGCGTGGCCTAATGGCTCAACAGCGCCCCCTAGAAAACTTTGTGCCTCAAGCCCCACCATACGGTTTGACGTACATGCACGAAAATCGGTACACACCTGTATCATGTCCCAACTTAAAGAAAGGTCTCTTGGCGCCATGGCCGAAACCCAACAGGAAGTCGGCCATTTTGAATTAATCGTGTAATTTTGGCGCAATTTATGCCATTTCTTCAGCTGCTTCTTCGCCCGAACCGTAACGGGCACCCAGGTGTGTTATACATCAAAATATGCGTCTCGATCCTGCGACGATGCACATTACTTTTCTCAGTCAAAAGCATTACCATTGCGACGATAGAGGCCAAAAAATGCGCCACCCCTTCTTCTGATTGGTCGATATTTGCCTAGCTTATTGACTGGTAATAAAATTCACCCTGTCGGATATCTCATGCAACATGTCATTGTTAGTTGTATGTTAGTTTGAGATGCGAGGTACTGGGGTGAGAAGTGCAATTTAAGCTTGCTTTGTGTTTGTTGTTCTTAGCAGCCACAGTTGGGAAAATAAACAGCTCTTTTTTTTCTTACTTTTTTTTTGGAACCAACGGCAGGGATTGCCTCATTTTTGAGTAATTTTACAACACTTTAAAAAAAAGTATGGGTACTAGACTGTCCTGCCTGCAGTTTTCTCCTAAACCCAACAGAGAATAGTTAGGTTTCCAATATCCAGGGTCAGGAGTAGTTTTACAGGGTCTCGGTCATCACCATGTGTATCGGTTACCAGCCCCTGCAACAAGGACTTTAATAGGCCTGAAACATGTCCCAGCCTTGGGGAAGGTATGTCAACACACCCCCAATAAGCAACTGTGTTACGTGCCACATAGGTAGGGTTCTCTGTGTCTCTGTATTTCTCTTCGACCTTCTCCTCCCTTCCCACCCCTCATTCTCTGCAGGTCTGAGGTCCATAACCACCAGCCATTAACCACCCATCTCTCATTCGCCAGCCTCTGATTCCCTGTCTCCACCCTCCACCAATCATCTCCCCCTGTGCCCTATAAAAGGGCAGTTTGCCAGTTCTCTCTGGCTCTCTGACACCAAGTTGACGGCTGTTTACTCAGAGTTCAGAAGCACACCCTGCTGTTATTTCTGTTCTTCTACTTAGTCTGATGTATCTGCCCTGCCTTGGGACAGGTAAGACGGGGGGCCCTGTACATAGGCATCACATAGGTAGAATCTATGTTAAGTCACACTAGGTAAGGGATGGTTGCCACTACTGTATTTTACCCCACTGGTTAGTGTAGTTAGGCAGACAGGCTTTTGTTTCCTTATTAGACAGTTAGACAGAACTGTGTTTTTCCTTAGCTGCTTAGTTTATTATTTTCCGCGTCCCCTGGCAATGGCATACTTTTGTTTTGGTACTTTGCTAAACTTATAAATATTGTAAATATCCTGCTGGATTGACAGTAAAAACGAGCACACCATATAAAAACACTGTGTTGTCTCAGTGTAAATATTGTAAATATCCTGCCGGATTGACAGTAAAAACGAGCACACCATTTAAAAACCCTGTGTTGTCTCAGTCATTTGCATCTTTTAATGCTTGGGAATGAAATTTAAGATAAAGGGATCCGAAGCATTCTAGTAGTATGATTCTCCCTTTGGGTGCGAGAGGTCCCAGGTTCAATTCCCGGACGAGCCCCCAATTTCATGTTACGGAACCCTTGGTTAAAGGAGCTTGAGGCTCCTTTTAAGAAATGAGACTCTCTAGCACCACCCTTCACCACGACGGCCGTTGGGGGTACTGCAGCCAACAGTGAAGCCGGCACGGGAGAACGGGGAGAACGCACATGCAGCGTCATGTGACGTCACATCCGCAGTCCAGCGCGGGAAATTGGGGACCGAATTGCAGCACATTTTGCAGCACACAGCCTGTTCAAGGCAACGGAGAGATACACTAGAGGGCTCATTCTTTTGGGTTTGGAACGCTTCATCTGACATTATTACTAGAAAACTTAAAATGTATACGGATTTTTCTCATAAATCTTGCCACAATCCGGCCTCATGCTCCTTTAAGCCATGCACAGGAGTTGAAATCAAGGGTCACATAGCATGATATTTAAGATAAAGGGATCCCAAACATTAAAAGAGGCAAATGACTGAGACAACACAGGGTTTTTAAATCGTGTGCTCATTTTTACTGTCAATCCAGCAGGATATTTACAATATTTACACGTTTAGCAAAGTACCAAAACACGTGAATGGGAATAGGTGCTGGTTGGGTACGCCACAAACAATGCAACAACCATCACAGCTGCTTCAAGGTTGATCTTGTTGAGCAAGTATATTTTCTTTTTTCTTCCTCCTTTGCAAGCTTCTTCTTCTTTGAAGAATCTGTATAAGTGGTGCACTAGTGCCACCAAATGGTTTGGAGTGTTCCTACCGGTCAGTGTCAGTGGATCGTACCGGGTCCAACACCTTAACCAGAACGGTTGAAAGGATTGAGCAGGAGGCCGGCCCTCTCACAAGTCCTAGGTTTTACTGCAGCCCCCCTCTAATTAAATAAAATTCAATATACTTTATTAATCCCCGAAGGGAAATTAATGTCTGAAAACTAAAAATGTGACGGCAACTTTTTTTTCCTTTGGTGGAAGGGGAAAACATTTATGTCATGGTTTATTGGTGATTCTAAGTTGCCCATATGAATGAATGTGAACATGTGGCGTAGCGTGTCTCTTTTGGCGCTTTTACACTAGTACCTACTCAGCCCGACTCGCCTCGCCTTTGCGCTTTTCTTACTAGGCGTCTAACCGTGTCGAGTAGATACTTTTTTTGTAACTACTCTACGAGGTTCTAAGCTGCTGAGTCAGCTGTATCCGACGTCATCACACTACAGGCCACAGATTGGTCGGGGGGTTGGAGTCAGACGTCTGAGTCAGGAGGCGGAAATCAGCAAAAGAGAGACTCTGACGGCGGCTTCTTGTTCATTTTATTCAACAGGCAACGGCAGCGCAAAAGTCTGTTTCATGATCCAACTCTGAGGTGCAGATGTTCATAAACCTGGTGCTGAGGAGAGAATTAAAAAGGGATCTAGACAGGTGATAAGGAACGACCAGATCTACCAGGAGCTCTGTCTCTTCATAGCTGCTCGCGGCTCCCAGCTGACTTTTCAGCAGCATAGAGACAAACAAACAAAAAAAAAGCGTTGCCGCTTGAAACTTCTCTCACTCTCATTTTTTAACTTGATATCAAACACAAGCCACAGATCCAGCAGCACATCTATCATCTCCTCCAGGTTCTACATCTTTAGTGTTGTTGTCTTCTCCGTTTAGATACACAATCAAATACGTCACAGCAGCTTCACTCCAACCTCCTACTTCTGATCTGAGTGTCTAAAAAGAAAGGAGAGCAAGGCGAGTCGAGTCGCGCTGAGTAGGTACTAGTGTAAAAGCGCCATATGTGGCCCTGTGATGGATTAGTAACCCAGGTGTGCCCAGGGAGGTCTGGACAAAGCTCCACCAGACCTCTAGTAGATGGCGAATGAGATGATGAAGTGAAAAATAAAGATGAGACCTCGAGGTGTAGTTTATGAGACAATCCTATGAATCATACAAAGATGTCTCCACAGATGTTCCACATTAATAATCAAAGTCTCCTACGTTCGGATAAACTTCTGCAATCAAAAAGAGCATTTCAAAAATAGCGGGTCATCAATATCAAAGTATTTGAAATCCTTTCAATGTCCTCAAAGCCTAGATGGTTAAATATCTTACTTGTATTACATTTTTTCAACAGTACTCATCAATTCTAACTATACAGATAATATGAGCTGAAACATAAAAACAGCGTGTGAGTTGCTTTTCTGGATGTAATAAAATAAAGTGGTAGAATGTAGGAAATATAGTGAGAAGAGGAATAGAAGAAGACACAGAGAGAAAGAAAAGCTACATCAATTTCTAGCTCTACACCTGACACCTCCCTGCTAAACAGCCCGATTATATTTTAAAAAGAAGGTCTAAAAAGCTACATGCCTTTGGAATTACAGCGCAGCTATCAGTAGCCACAAGCTCCGGCGCGAGACGGCGTGACAGGTGTACGTTTCAGCAACTTAAACAGGGCGGATTAAGCCACTAGTGGCTCCTCTTCATATGCATTCCTTATGGGAGTTAAGGCCATTTGAAATGCAGGGCCAAAGGCAAGATTACCGGCTCATGGGCCCGTGGAGAGAGGTGTGCTGCAACTAAAAGCCTGGATTTGAATAATTGTGGCAGGGCTTAGCGCCCGGAATCAGCACAGAACAGAACCAATGGATTATTACACACACACATTCACACATGCACGCACGTACACGCAAGTACACACACACAGAGTTTGGCAGGCTTTGACTTCTCTGACTCAATAACTCACAGTATCACTGCTACTGTGTGTGTGTGTGTGTGTGCGCGCGCGTGCGTGCGTGCGTGCGTGCGTAAACATGTTGTTGGCTGGACTGTGTCATACGTGTCTGCATGTCATAATGTAAACAAATGTGACTGATATTCTGTCCTTTATTGTCCACATCTAGTGTTGAAGTGTGTGTGTGTGAGAGAGAGAGACAGAGAGATAGAGATAGAGATAGAGAGAGAGAGAGAGAGAGAGAGAGAGAGAGAGAGAGAGAGAGAGAGAGAGAGAGAGAGAGAGAGAGAGAGAGATCACATTGGTACAAGCAGAAAATAGTGTATGTGTGTGTATATTCCAAATGTGTGTCCAAATAAATGCATTCAATGGGCAGATGGACATATTTGAGCTAATTTGCTTGTATGACTCTGTGTGTGTCTGTGTGTGTGTGTATGTGTATGTGTATGTGTATGTGTATGTGTATGTGTATGTGTATGTGTGTGTGTGTGTGTGTGTGTGTGTGTGTGTGTGTGTGTGTGTGTGTGTGTGTGTGTAAATGCCACCACCTAAACACAGTAGAGTCGCTGTTCCATCTCTGCAGGTTTTGACACTGCTTGAAGGCTTAGTGCTGCTCGAGGTGCCAGACAGACCTGGCAGATGAACGGAGGAAGGAGAAAAGAAGTTAAAGAGCTGCAAGAAAAAAAAAACGGAAGAAGGGTTGGAAAGAATGGAAAATGAAGTGAATGATGAGAGGTGGTCCCACGTGAGTATTGGGCGAGCGTGAGGGGAGAGGTTTAGAGGTTTAGGGTGTTGTTTTGGAACAAGGGAGGGAACAGGAGCAGTGTGGCAGGTATGAAGGGATGGGGAAGGAACATCATTTACTACAATAATAGGGCTTCATTAAGGCTTCATCAAAACATGCTTTTTTTATTGGTTAAAATCATTTTTACATCCTGATAATAATGAAGTGAATAATAGCTCTAGGATTAATATGAAAACCATTTCCTCTGTGAAGTCTGTGGACGTGTAAAGAACTGCCCAAAGATTTACTCCTCAGTACAAACAATTAGTCTGGTTCTTCAGAGTTGGACTCTGAATCGCTGGAGGCGGTACGAGCGAACGCAGAACAAACCGCGTCTGGATGCCATTCGATAGACATGCAATCAATCAGAGAGTCAGAGACGTAGTAGAGCGACAACCAGACAAGAATCAACAAATACATGTGTGATTTACATATTTATTTGATCTCCTTTCATTGTTTTTTTTTTTGCTTTTGTTGCTTTTATTTATTGATATTGACATGCTTTTAGTATTTCTCAATTACTTTGCTCTGTATGAATTCAGAATGTTGTTTTTTGTGAGTAAAAACGAATAAATGACGGAATCTTGAATGAGGAACAACAGACATCCAAGATGGCTGCAGTGGAGTAAAAACGCAGATGAAAGCCCCTCATTGGTTTGTCAGTAAAGAAAAGTTGATTCAACCAGTTATTGGCAGTTCTGCAGCCATTTTGTTGTTTTGAGTTGTGGCTTTTAGACGCTGCCATACAAGTCATCACATAAAACACACACACACAAAATCCTACGCCACTGCAATCGCTCCGGGAAGTTCTGTATCGGTGGAAGAAGTTATGAATGGGGGCGGTTCCAACGTTTTTGTTAGGTGTTAGGCTTAGTGCAAGAGCTCAACGGTCGAGAACTCACCAGAAACGAGTCCACTGCAGCAAAAAAAGAAGTTATATCCCAAGACGGCATACATCTGAAATATCTTTTTTGTTACACGTTAAACATTATTTTTGTATTTTTGTATTTTTTTATTGTATTTTTATATTTTCAACCACAAAAAGAGGGGTATACCTTACATACATAGAACACAAAACCCCCACAACACCAAAACATATTTCATAGTGCTATAATCATGCCAGATATACTAACCAAAAATTCTACTCATTGCACTAATTGAAAATACCAGATAGTACTACCATATCTGTCATATCAATGACTCTGAAATAATAATTAAATAGTTAAATAATATTCCTACCCTACTTCATGATGAAGGGGACTTATCAAAAAAAAAAAAAGTAGGAAACACTCATTATTTTCTTATCCTAAGTTGGGGCTGGTCCGTTAAAGAACCAAGATGATATCCAAACATAAACCCTCAAAACAAAACGAAAACAAAACCAAAAACCTAACAAAACCAACAGACATAAACGGTGGGAAAACCCCACTTAAAACCAACACGACAACAAAACAACACAAACCATTGCACTCAGGTCTTATCATTGTCACTATGCCTTACATTGACCTACGAAATTCTTAAAGTCAAATTCTGTATGAGATTGCCATATTTTTAAAAAGTCTGAGGATTTTTTAACATTGGGACATTTTTTAAATTCTGAGCATTCTCATTTATTCTATAGAGCACATCTCAAGTTTTTTTCGGGGCTTTCCTGAGCTTTCTTGTGACATGTGGATCTTTGACATGGAACTGTGACAATTTCGTCAAAGCCTTGCAGTCCACAGTTGCAGAGTTAGTGTTACTTTCACTTTGTTGGTCTGTAGGAAATACTTGCTGGAGAAACACGGCTGTAAAAGGAGCTTCATGGTTGTGATTGTGTACCTGGTCAGGTTTTTGTTGGTCTGTCTGTGGACATACACTTACAGTAAACTTAGCAGGATCAAAATCCTGTAGGACCGTAGCGACGCTGAGAGGTGCACGGCGGCTGGGGTGACGCCAATGCACGATGCTGTTACTTTCATACGAGGGGGGATATCGTCAGCTGAAGTGATGTGAAAACAGGTGAGAAAAACAAAATAGCTTTACTAGAAGATCAAGTTTAGAGGGAATATAAGAAACAAAAGAGGAGCAAAATCAACTGTTAGAAGTCCATTTGATGTGTCAATGATCCAGTCCCTCCCAGATGGACCCGGGTGCTCTGCAACCCCAACATATGCAGAACAGCCGAGTGTGTCATCACTTTTTAAATGGTGTGAGCGACACGTTGAATCAAGGCAGCATCAACACCTGCTGCAGTAACGCGACCAAGGAAAGTTGGAGAGACAAGAGGGCAAACAGCAATGTAACGGTCTGAAGCTTTCCCTTCACAGCCTTAAGATATATGCACACACACGCACATACACACACACACGCACACACACACACAATAAGAAAACATTATCTGTACAATGATAATGCTTCCACCACCTCTACCTGCTCGCCACAACACCAGTCACATGCACTGACACATGCATGATCACAGCGTACAAAGCTACCATGGAAACAAGCAGGAAGTCTCGTTGATTGGCAGAATCAGTCGCTTTCCTCGACTCGTGATAAATAATCACCAGTGTCTTCTTTCTGTTTCATTTTGCTGACAGAGGCCCGCCCTTCAGAATTTGATCAGATAAATCTCAGAACACTTCCTACCGAATATTTCTATCCAGCAGGTTCACGGGTGGCTCCACATCTGCAGATGTGCAGATGATGTTAATTTGGGGGGAGGTAGCCAGCTTTATCAGCGAGCTGTTGTGGCTTTGTTCCTTGTCTGCAGCGAAGTCGTGTGAATCCGTGCCGATCGGGATTAATCACTCAGATCAGTGGGTGGATTTGGGAATCTTGAATCCTAAAGTCCAAGCATTTGGTCTTACATTAGGGTGATGCTGGAATTACAACTCATTTATGTAAACTATTAATTTATTCAATACTTTACATTACAACAATCTGAATACTGCTCAAAATGTTAGCAATGTTAGCTGGAATCCAGAAGTCTGCAGACTCATTACCCAAATCCACGCAGGTTTCTTCAATCAGCGTGGATCTGAGCGCACATGCGGGAGCACAGCACTCCGCCCTGTCTCCTCCCTCAAATACATATATTTGAGTATGATAATGAAGATAATTATCCATTAAAAAACGCTCATCCTAACAAGGAACTTGTAAAAACAAGTAAAACAAATTAAAAAAGGTTTAAGGATCCTCTTGGTACCTAAACCAGCTCCAGTCTTAGTCCTGGACCAGCAGATCCAGACTAAACCAGCTGATGGTCCAGTCTTAGTCCTGGACCAGCAGATCCAGACTAAACCAGCTGATGGTCCAGTCTTAGTCCTGGACCAGCAGGTCGGTGTGATCTGACCATCAGCAGGTTCCTCTAACGGAGCCAAAGCTCCATCTGGGATTTGCAGGTTCCATCGTTGTTCTCCTGCCTTTAGTTGTTTGTTCAGATCATGTGGTTGATTGTGAGATTGTTGCAGCTCCACTCTTGTGTAATTTATCTGGTGATGTGGGGACTGTCGTGTCCTTCACGTGTTCGTGAATTTATTGCTGACGTCACGTTTCCTTATAATCTGCACTTCACTGCATCACCAGTGAGAGTCGCCAACAGACAAAACCTCAGAAAAGTGCGTACGCCAGCCTTGGTGTGTGCGTGTAGGATCGCAACTTTCTACGTTCAAATCAATTTTTGTATATCCGTGACCGTGAGCGTAGAAAGTGGCGTACGCACGTGTGGCAGGGTGGAGGTGCAGCCACTCAGGTTGATTGGGGACAGGTGTGTCCCATCAACCTCTCCACCCTGCCTTCCTTCATAAGAAGGGACTGCACAGCAGCAAAGGGGCTGTTGGAGAGGCTGGCTGGAGCTGCTGGTGCATGTGTGTCTGCTTGTTCACCTGTGGGAAATAAAGAGTTTGTACACAGAGCTCCGTGTCCTCTCGGTCCTGTCGGTCGGGCCCCCGTAGCACTCGCCCTGCTACAGCACGTTTTTTGTGCGCCGCACGTTTTGTACATGAGGTCCCTGGTCCAGCTTTTATCTTCAGTAGACTGAACTACTGTAACGCTGTTCCCACGGGTCTCCCTGGAACCTCCATCAACCAGCTGCAGTTAGTCCAGAACGCTGCTGCCCGAGTCCTCACTAAGACCAGGAGAACTGAGTCCTCACTAAGTCCAAGAGATCCGAGTGCGCATTAAGACTACCAGACCAGAGTCCTGACTGACACCAAGAGATCAGAGTTTTCACTAGGACCAGGAGACCTGAGTCCTCATTAAGACGAAGAGATCCGAGTCCTCACTGAGACCAAGAGACCCGAGTCCTCAGAACAAGAGACCCGAGTCCTCACTGAGACCAAGAGGGCCACCTAACGTCAATTGATGTTAGTCATGGCTACCAACTCCTTCAGCCAATCCTAAGAAGCTACTGGCGAATGTTAGCAGAAAAATACCCTTTATAAAATGTGGTTTGGGGGGGAAATCACAGATGGCCACCGTGTTTAGACAATGCTAGGTTGGTACCAGTGAGCACGTACTGCCGATTGCTTAACTAAGCTCTGTAGCATCACGATGACAAAGTGATAAAAAATTTAAAAAAAACATCATTAACAATCATCTTTTGTACCTTCGAGTATAAAAAATGTAATGATTAGGGTTCTAATGATAAACTCGAACAGTATCGGCAGGTCATGCTCATTGGAAAAGAGGTTATTCGAAATTGCCCAGGAAAACTGCAATTGGTGCCTCCCTAGTTAGCTTTGAAGCCTTAAACATGACGTCAAGACAGTGACAGTGGGTTTGAAAGACACAGAAAAACAGTGGGATCCCAAATAAAGTGGGTCAAAATAAAGGCGCATGAGGGAAGGAATGAGAGAAGTTTTGATGGGAACTTTGAGATGATGGCGATAAAGTCTGTAGAGTTGTCACAAAACTGCCAGGCAGAGGAAAAGCACGGCCTCGCACAATGCGGAGGACAACGATGGTGAGCCTTAACAGATGTGTCATTAAGGGTCTTCTAGGAGGAGGGTGCACAAGTGTCACTGCTCGCTGCTTGGAGGCATCACGCAGCCACCCCGAGTGCAAAGGCAGTCAGCTGGTGCAGATATATGAGCCGGTGGCGTAACAAAGAGGGGCCAACAAGGGCTCGTATTTCTCTCGCACGGGCCAAGTATTTGTCCTTGCACACAATCGCTTTTCTTATTCTTTTTTTTTTGGTAAGGTGTGTACACATTTCCCTTCAAAGACTTTATGTAATCAAAGAAACTAAGCGTAGTCAGTTAAACTCCTTACATCAATCCAACATCTTTTTTTTACTGTGTAAACACAAAATACTTTTTAACACCAAAAGAGCTTGCCCAGCGTTTGTCTTCACAGTTTGAACAAGCTGCTGTCTTTTAATCGCTATGTCTTCAACTTTACAGTCTTTACTGAGATAAGACAGTGTCTGTGACTGTGACATCTTACCAGGAGATAATATGCTCACTAATTATTTGATGACTGCTTTCATAATTTTCATCAACTGACATTGTGTTTATTTCACTTTTGGAGTAGAAAGTTAAATTGAGATGCATTTAGATACACCTGAAATGCAGCTAATAATAATGAAGTGTATCTCCTCGACTCTTGTAAATGGATAAATACCACCGTAATCACACACTGCAAATGATCTTCTGTGCCAGAACTGTGAAAAGATGAGTGCTCCAGCAAACTCCCCAGAACTCCTTTCTATTCCAGGAGGACTTTATTAGTGCCACGACCGGCGACGCTGCTTCATCCAGGATCCTCTGAGTCGGCGAGGACAATGCATTACAGACAGGTAACATTATAAAAGCTGGAAAAGGACTGAATAGCAGTAGGTGAAAGAAAGTGACATGGTTTGAGATTAAAATGAGCTGGAGGAGATGAGTGAAATCATTCATTTCTTAGCTTGGCAGATGAGCTCAAGGGGATCTTTGATGAGAGGGGCTTTTTCTCAAATCTACAGTGGGGGAAATGGAGACTTGCGCCTATTGTGTGAAGTATGAGGTGTGCTATCCACCCTCCAAAAAAAGGGACATCTTTTATTTAGGTGTGACTAGCGCTGTCCCTCTTCTTATTTTGGAGGGGATTATGGTGTGGTCCTCCCTCTTATGTTTCTGTCTCTTTCACAGGTCCCCAGACGGAGTCATGTAAATCTACCGAGTCATCTGAGAGAAGCACAGGCCATGGGTGTGATAATGACTTACGGAAGACTACCAACGGGGAGAAGATGTGCCAGGGACACACACATACGTGTGCGTTCACATGAACATGCATCCGTGTACTATCCACACCTCCGTACTCCAAGCTGGCTGAGCAATCTCCACACTCATCTCGTTCCTAACCCCCCACATACTGTGCCAGCAGCAGATTGAGGTGGCAGCACACTCGCCATAATGTGGTAGAAATGGGATGGGGGGGGGGTGGGGGCACTGACTGACCGACTGGAAGTCTGGGTATCCAGCCGGAGCTCCAGGTCTCAGTGGGTAGCTACAACGAACGGGCCGGCCAGGGTGGTAATAGAGTAAATAACTCAAATGAGGCAGAGTGTGAATTATTTCTCTGATGGGCTGGAGGGGTCCCCGCTGTGAATCTGACCAGGGGGTCCGGCTAGGATGAGCCTCAAAAAATGTAGGAAAATGGTTCCAGGATTACATCAGGAAGCGGGGGGGGTGGGTGCTATGTCAGCAGGGATGGGGCGTGTTAGAGTGTTTAATACAGGTGATGATGGAGGACGAAAATTGCTTGAAGCAGCTGTGCAGCGGCAGGTTTGGACCAACCTGAGCGGCCCAAGGGATGTTCAGAAAACAGGAGAAAAAGGAGATTTACTGAGATGATTTCCATCTTACTTGCTGGAGTTGGCGAACCCTATTCTGACTCTTCTCGTCTATGTATGGATATTTAACTCGTTTAAACTCACTCTTCAGCTATGCAAAGGCTGCTCCATAACCTCAGGTGCATGGACTGTATCTATAGGCTCCACTGCGCTACAAGTATAACTTATAGCAGTGTGGATCGCGGATATCAATCACAAAAGGAACTTCAATGCCATGAGATGATTGAAAACCACTTCAAAAATGATCCCGCAACCTTGAGCTTCAAAGCAAAGCATGTTGCTGAACTAATCCAACCAGGAAAATATATGAATACATCTTCCTTCATTAGGTGACCTCAAACTAGGTTACATGGTCTTTTCTATTCTGCACCGACCCTCAAGTTCACAGACACCTCAGCACCACTGACAAGCAAACAAAGACTTCAATGACAGTCCCTCTGTAAAGGAAGACTGCTTAACATTTCAAAGGGACAGCCCCTTTCACCCTGCCAACTGTATACCAATGGACAGGGAGCACCAGCAGAACAAAAAAAGTCCAGTTGAAAACTTGGGTCTTGTAATTGAAGACATGGACCATATGTCATCTGTATGTGGTGTTTGTGGCAGGGGGATGAGAGTTATTCAGCGCTGGTTTTCCTGTTTGTGTCTGACTTAAAGAATCACCTGCAGTCATGCAAAAGTTAGTACGTCCTTTTATTAATCCTGACCCACCTTCTGATCACTGTGGGTTTCAGTATTAGTATTACCATCTCAGGTGAACGACATCATAACTTTTTACACTGTGCCATTATTTACTTACAGGGGTCATCGGATGCCCATTTTCCATAAGTTCACGTGAGTCTGTAGCGTCTTAACACTTGTAGTGTCTTTGGGTCAAAATGACCTAATTCTCCCATCCTTCTTTCCTCCCTTCCTTCCTTCTTTTCTCCCCTCGTACATTCTTTCCTTGTTTTCTCCTTTCCTTCCTTCATTCTTTTTTCCCTTCCTTCCATCCCTTCCTTCCTTCCTTCTTTTCTCCCTTCCCTCCTTCTTTCCTCCCTTCCTTCATTCTTTTCTCCCCTCATACATTATTTCCTTTCCTTCCTTCATTCTTTTTTCCCTTCTTTCCTTCCTTCCTTCTTTCCTCCATTCTTTCCTTCCTTCCTTCTTTTATCTATTCCTTCCTTCTTTTCTCCCTTCCTTACTTCCTTCTTTTCTCCCTTCCTTCCTTTTTCCCTTCCTTCCTTCTTTCCTCCCTTTTTTCCTTCCTTCCTTCCTTCCTCCCTTTTTTCCTTCCTTCCTTCTTTCCTCCCTTCCTTCCTTACTTCCTTCCTTCTTTTCTCCCTTCCTTCCTTCCTTCTTTTCTCCCTTCCTCCCTTTTTTCCTTCCTTCATTCTTTTCTCCCTTCCTTCTTTTTTCCCTTTCTTCCTTCTTTCCTCCCTTTTTTCCTTCTTTCCTTCTTTTCTACCTCCCTTCCTTCTTTCCGCCCTTCCTTCCTTCTTTCCTCCCTTTTTTCCTTCCTTCCTTCTTTTCTCCCTTCCTTCCTTCTTTCCTTCCTTCCTTTTTTCTCCCTTCTTTTCTCCCTTCCTTCCTTCTTTTCTTTTTCCCTTCCTTCCTTCTTTTCTTTCTTCCTTCCTTCCTTCTTTTCTTCCTTCCTTCTTTCCTCCCTTCTACCCTTCCTCCTTCCTTGACCTAAAGACAGCACAAGGGTTAATGAAAAGTCACTCATGTACTTTGATTATAAATATTCACTGGTAAATGTAAAAAAAAACCCTGAATTTTGCATCCGATGACCTTTAACCACATGAAGCCTAAAAGTATCCTGCACTGGTTCCATAGGGTTTAACAGGTCAAGCTGCAGTTCAACAGTGAGAACTATTCTTTACAGGTGGAAACTTTCAAATCAGTTGGAAAATCCTCTTCTGTATTAAAATGAAATGGAAGATTTGGCAGAACAGATCAGAAAAGCCAAGACTTCTGGAACAACGTGCGATGGACAGGTGAGACCAAAGCAGCGGTGCTGTGCCTTGGTGCCAAGTGCCAAGTGCCACGCCATCATTCCAGCAGATGTCTGTCACAGCTGCTGTCAAGCATGTCAGTGGAAGGGGGATGAAGGATGGAGTTGTGTTTAGCCACAGGACCTGGACACCTCGCAGTCTTATTGAGTGGACCATGAACTGTTCTGCAATATTCTGGAGACAAACATGAGGACATCTGCCTAAAAGCTTGACCAAAACCGGATCATACAGGAAGACTAGTGTTGCCAGGTGTATGATAATTTCGAAATGTGTGATCAATATTTGGAGTCGAAGTTGATGAGTTCACAAACCCTCTGAAAAAGCAAGTATTTCTTCATGACTGTTGTTCATTATTAGTTTTGAATCAGATTCAGCAGATCATTTGTTCATCTAGATCTAGAGTTTTGTCACATTGTATTTATTTAATCCTCACTTTATCTCTCACACAGACATGCCTCCTTATCCTCATGATGTCAGCAAACTTGTCTCTCATTTGTTGTAGCGTACGATAATGCAATATTTTTGGGCTCTCTGTACGATAATTTGATTTTGGGTGTCTGGCAACCCTGAGCAGGACAATGATTGCGGGCACGCAAGTAAATCTACATCCAAATGACTGAAAACCAGCATGAAATGAACTCAATGAAGTGAGGCGCAGCTGTAAAGAAGAATAGGCCAAAATCTATCCACAACAATGCGTGAGACTGATAATCTACTTCAAGTTCATGTTAATAACAGTGGCTATACAAGCTTCTGGGTCATCAGGGTAATTAATACTGCCCACATGGCACATGTTACACTGCAAAAACTCAAAGTCTTACCAGGAATATTTGTCTTATTTCTAGTTAAAATGTCTCATTTTTAGACAAAAAAATCTGATTACACTTAAAACTAGAGTCATTACCAGAAAAATAACTTATTTGACAATTTTCACTTGAATTAAGTAGAATAATCTGCCAGTGGGACAAGATTTATCTTCTCATTACAAGCAAAAAAATCGTGTTCCACTGGCAGATTTTTCTACTTATTTTGAGTGAAAATCTACTTGAAACAGGTGAAAATTGTTGTTTTTTTTCCAGTGATGAGTCTTGTTTTAAGTGTAATGAGATTTTCTTTTACTAAAAATGAGACATTTTAACTAGAAATAAGACAAATATTCTTGTTAAGATTTTGAGTTTTTGCAGTGTACGTTGTAAAATTGTCTGAGGTTGTATTTACCTAAAACTAAGACCCACTAATACTGATACTTAAACTACATCAATGAAAAAATGTGCTGCTATGACCGGCAGTAGAAATGAACCGTGAACAGAAAAGTGTTTCATTTTATGTGTGAGGATTTCACATCTATTCAAGAACGATGATGATAGGATCACGCTGTAAAGCTGCAACTTACAAGATGTTGCAGTGGTCGGGTAGGAGCGGGTAGTGACCTCAAACCCTTCTTCCACAGCCCTTACTCCTATTTCTTCAGTCTACCAACAGTAGAATCTGGAAATGTTCTGCAAACAACTTTCCCTCCTGCGCAGCAGACACTTTAACCTCACCAAAGACCTGTCTTCTGGCAGCAAAAACATGGCCGGACAGGATAAAGACACCAAGGGAAAAAAAAAAGATTCATGGAATAATCCACATACAGCTGCTTCACTAAAACACCACATAATGTTCTAACATTTATGACACCCGGCATCATTGTTTGATCCGATTTCTTCGGGTCTCAAATTGAATGCAGGCACCTACGTTGGAAGTTTGCTTAAACAGAGCTCAGCTGGTGGTTGCAAAGCCTCCAGAAAGAGAGTTTTACTGGGGGAATACATTCCATTGTTAGGATGGATTTCAGGTGGATAGGCAGTAAGCCATGTAGTGTGTAGGTATATCCGGAAGATATGAGATTCATAAAGTCCCAGCTGATGTGGGTTGCAGTGTTGGGTCTCCTCTGTGAGGGGCGTGTGTGTGTGTGTGTGTGTGTGTGTGTGTGTGTGTACATGGTCTCTGACTGTAGCTTGCAGAGTAAAATTATTCTGAGAAAAAAGAAAAAGTGGGACATGTTAGTGCAAAGCATGATTTGTGGGCTGGTGGAGGGATGAGGAGGGTGCTTAAATAAAAATTAGTCATTTGGAGAAACTGCCTTCATTTCATGTTCTTGCATCACTTTTTTTTAAACACCACTCCATTTCTACTGAAACAAATCAGAAACTGGCGAGGTGGAACTCCAGATAACAATAACTTCTTGGGAACTAAGAACGCCACAGCTTGTCATACTTCCAAGCAATTCTGACGACATATAATGTTCATTCCACATATATTGCTGCACTGTAGCCGGATGGGCGTCTCAACCCCAGACACCAGCTCTAGTCAGTGCTTTGAGTGGACCACTGGTCTGGCCCCCGGGTTTTCAGCCCGTCATCCAGTCATCACCCTCCGAAACCATGCCTGAAATGTTTATGCTGAAATGCTGTGTGTAGTTTTTTGCTGAAAATGCAACTAAAACGGTCCTGTTTTATCGAGTTTTGGACCTGTATGAAAAGATAAGAATAAGTGGGCCAAACCAATCACATGAACGAGATCCTAAAGAATATGGCTGCTTTCACACCTGTCCTGTTTGGAGCAGTTTCCCCCTAAAGATCGATTTGTTTGGTACATGTGAACACAGAAATCGCGCTCGGATGCGGCACAAAACAAGTGAGCTGAGATCTCCTAGGAGAGGAGGTCTCTGCTCGCTTCCATTCCAGACCTGGAGCGGTTCGTTTGCAGTGAGAACAAAATCGACACAGCAACCTGCACAACTCACTCACGAACTGCTTTCATATACAGCGCGGTTTGGGTAGGGCGCAGTGTCGGCGCAGAGCGTCCACCACCTTCTCTCCTATTGGACACAACTTTCTCTTTTCTCCCTTCTCTCCTATTGGACGTGCCGAGATGTCGTCACAGCGCGGCACGGTGAAATTAAAAAATGTTCAATCCGGGCAGGCAGGCGCGGCGCATAAGCCGCGGCAGGCGCCCTCTCGGCGGCAAAGCGCCGCAGTAGCACGTACGCAATGAATAGGATCGCCGGTGGCAGTCTGCACTTTGCGCCCTCTATGTGAAAAGGGGGCTATAACCATTGTTAGTTTCCTCTTTTCCCGGGGTACGGAAGAGGAAACTCCTTCCGCGTTCATTTCTGACCAATGACAGAACAGTTGGTTCACGCATGGCATTTGTTAACAGCTTTGAACCGCTACAGACGGTTGCCTTGTGAACACAAACACCACAAACAAAAACGAAACAACTGTGTCTATTTAGCCCCTGAATCGGAACAAAACAAACGGGCCACAGTTCTGAAAGCACCCTAAGTTTAGTTTTGGATCATGAGTTACCTTAAACTACATCAAGGGATGTCTTGTGTTACTGGCAGTTCTCTGCTGAGCCTTGCCCTCCAGATGGTATCGTTCATCTGTATCCCCGTCTCCTGCTCCCATGCTGGTTTCAGAGAACGTGTACCAACGTTTCCTTGCTTGTAAAACACCTTTACAAAAATGAAGCCGGAAGACTTAAAACAGCTAAATAAACTTCAAGCTTGCCTCAAGGACGTAAAGACTTGGATGACCCGTAATTTTTTATTACTGAACTCAGACAAGACTGAAATCATTGTTGTCGGCCCAGAACACTATAGAAAGGCATTTTTGGGTAATACACCGACTCTGGACGGCTTTACTCTGGCCTCCAGCACCACGGTAAATAATCTGGGGGTCACATTCGATCAGCATATGTCCTTTAAATCCCACATCAAGCAAATTTCAACCTATTTTCTATTTTCATCTATGTAATATTGCCAAAATCCGGCACATCCTGTCACAGAAAGATGCTGAAAAAATAGTAGATGCATTTGTCACCTCAAGGTTGGATTATTGTAACTCCTTGTTATCAGGCTGTACCAGCAAGATGCTCCAGCTAGTTCAGAATGCCGCCGCTCGTGTGCTAACAAGAACTGGGAAAAGAGACCATATCACCCCAATATTAGCCTCCTTACACTGGCTCCCTGTAAAAGCCAGAATAGAGTTTAAAGTCCTCCTCCTCACCTATAGAGGGAATGTGCATGACGTCACAGATGCGACTTCACAGCGAGTTATGCCCACTGAGTGTCAGAAAGACTGAGTGTCAGAAAGACTGAGTGGCAGCGTAAACTTTCAGTTTGAGCAACTGGAAAACATCTAAAATGGAAAAGAGCTGTTGTGCAATCGACTGTACTCATAGATTTAGCAAGAAATCTGAGTTATAGTTTTACAGACTGCTGAAAAATAAGCTTAAGAGAGACAAATGGATCGCTGCAATTCACAGAAACAACTGGATTCCAGACACCGAAACGTGGATTTCTGGTTCCCATTTTGTATCAGGTAATGTTGGATTTTTGGGTAGCTAACGTTAAACGGTCAAATCATCAAGTTCGTGTCCTCATCACTTTAATTTCGCCAAAAAATCCTGCCTTGAAGTCGGACCAAGCGTCAAGACTTTTGTATGCCTTCAAGCTTTGCTTCGTGTATTTCCCCGGCGTAGAAATTAACTACATATAAATATCAGGAAATTGGATTCGTGGCCAAATATTAATGTCCATGGACCACTGGTTCTTGGTAACTGTACCAAATATTAATGTCCATGGACCACTGGTTCTTGGTAACTGTACCAAATATTAATGTCCATGGACCACTGGTTCTTGGTAACTGTACCAAATATTAATGTCCATGGACCACTGGTTCTTGGGGTAACTGTACCAAATATTAATGTCCATGGACCACTGGTTCTTGGTAACTGTACCAAATATTAATGTCCATGGACCACTGGTTCTTGGTAACTGTACCAAATATTAATGTCCATGGACCACTGGTTCTTGGGGTAACTGTACCAAATATTAATGTCCATGTACCACTGGTTCTTGGTAACTGTACCAAATATTAATGTCCATGGACCACTGGTTCTTGGGGTAACTGTACGGGTCACTGTCAAGTCCAACTGCCTTTAATTTAAGCCGATAATCGGCTGTTATCCCGTCTTCTCCACTAGTTGCAGCTGTTTCTGCTGATGTTTTGCTGATGTAGTGCGAGTAAGGGGGCTGATCCAGTGTGGTGACATCAATGCAGACCCCCCATAAAGTCCTGAATGGTCCGGCTCCATCCTACCTCAAAGAACTCATAGTTCCCTACTATCCTTCTAGACTGCTTGTGACAGGCCCTTAACCTCTGGAATAATCTTCCAGTCTTGGTCCTTGAGGCGGACACACTCTCTGCCTTTAAGAGTCGGCTTAAAAACCTTCCTCTATGAAAAATCTTATGTTTACAGTCAGCTAGCCTGATGTTACTGTGTTTTTTGGATGTTTTGCTGTTCTTCTGTTTCTCTGATGCCGATGTTCTCTGATGCTTGTGTTTTATTTTCTGATGTGTGATATCTGATCACTTTTATCACTAATGCTGATCTTTTTCTGATGATTATGTTTTTATACATTATTTTATGATGTGTTATATCTAATCACTTTTATTACTGTTTTTTGTGTTGTGAAGCGTTATGAGATGACCTTTGTTATGATTTGACGCTATTCAAATAAAAGGAATTGAAATTGAATTGAATTACAAAAAAACAAATCTTTTGAATCAGGTGGGCAGAAGCATATAAATATAAAGATATGTGCAGGAGAACTTGTCTTTCATCATCATTTCAGCAAACTCAGCTGTTACAATGGTTAGTTTATTGCTGTTACGCAGTAAATTGGGTGTGAATCGAGGTGCCGGGAGGTCTGCAGTACCTCTTCTTCTGTTGCTGTATTTGCAAATAGTTTCAAAGTGTTTGGCTACTCACATTCTTCTTTAGTGTTGTTGTCTTCTTCATTTAGATCACACAATCAAATACGTCACAGCAGCTTCGCTCCAACCTCCTACTTCTGATCTGGGTTTTGAAAAGAAACGAGGGCGTGTCGAGTCGTAAAAGCGTAAAAGCGCCATTAGATCCTATGGAGGCAGTTAGGGGGTTCATTTTTAATCACTTTTATTTGACAAATACTTCAGAAAAAGGTTGTTCATCTGAGATTTTGTTTACGTTATACTAAAACCTAGAGGGGATTAAAGACGGGGAGATACCTTTTGTTCATTAATGAATCGAAATGCATGAGTTGTTATCTGTGATAAAAAGGGAAAAAAGGGAAAAGGGAACTTAGCGATAGGGGTCTAAAAGTCGTGGAAAAGTAAAAATTCTTCCAATTGGCAGAACTAATGCGTACAAAGGACATATGACAAGGACGCCGCGCAACAAACCCACTCTTTCCCTTTTTTTGACGGATCAGAGGGGTCAGGTGTGGACTGTATTTACCTCCCTGCACGCCCAGCGAACGGTTGCAGCTCTCCCTCTAATGTGATTACAGTTGTTTGCCTGCTGGTGCAGCTGTGAGTGTGTTTGTCACCGGCGCTTCTCTCCATCCACACTAGCACCAAATATCCTCTGCTTAATGGTGATTGAAATATGGGTACTGCCTGTCTCCGCAACCACTTAATGTCAACATGTCAAAGGTATCAGGGGGGAACTAAGTCCAAAACTACTGGACTGTCAAATCATAAACACCACGGGGAACAGATTTCTGCGGGATCTGCAGGCAATGAAAAGAATCAGCAGAGGTTTTGACAGGGATTTCATTTGGCATCGCTCATGTCTCCAAATTAATCCCGGCACAAAATTATGGTTTCCTTTCATCCCCAAAGACTCATTTCCATGGCTACAGTGTTGGGGGGGGTTTGGGATGGGGTGGGGTGCCCGGGAGTAAAAGAGGAGAAAAAGCATAGCGCTGCGTTGTTCGTCTTTGATTAGATTAAACGTTTCAACTTAGACAAGAAAAAAGAATGCAGAATCTAATCTGAACAAAAAGAAGATTACATTTTAACAGGGGGTTCATTGTTTTGTGCAGAAGGAGAAAGAGAGAAAGTGTTGCTCTGACAAAGAGATTCATTGGCTGGCTCGTAATTAAGCTACAAGTAAGACATTTTAATTACTCGTTTTTTTTTTCTTTTCTCTGATGAAGATGGTAAAGCAGTTTGCAAAGAAATGGACCATTAACTATCTGGGAAAGCAGGCCGGGGCTGAGGAAAGCACATTTTCACTCTTAAACAGTGGCTAACGCATGCATTCCAGTGAAAACATCATCAATGCACCGTTGAAACCCTAAACCGCTTTGTCTCACCTTTATTAATCAATCCTGATCAGTAGAAACCTGCAACGATCCCCAATAGTCTGTCTTAGCCAGTTTTTCAGAGGAAGTACAGACAAGACGTTAAAGCTGCTTTCACTTCATCCTGATGGTCGTTCAAACCTTCCCACACACGTGTGCTTCACTTTCATAAGACAGGACTGCTGCCTCCAGGGTCCGCTGACCACTGGCGGCATTTTCAAGCTGACCTGCTTGCTACCCGAGTGAGACGGAAACGGGTCGTCTGAGCAGGCAGCATCCAGCTGCCAGGACGCAAGGAAGCCGTAGAGTAGAGCCCTGCGCGGGACTGTTTTCTTCATCCCGCTGAATTTCTGACCATTACCGCCCTCACCCTCAACGTGTGTGTTCCACTCCCGCCCGCTCCCGCAAACTCTGAGAATTCATGCCCACACAATAATACAGATGCATTGATTTAGTGTCTTCTCTTGTCCCGCAAGAGAAATGTTCCGGACAAATCTATCTGATTTAATGTTACATGATCATTGTGGAGCGTCATGGATAATTGACAGTTCATACTGTAGGTCACCTGATCAAAAGTTAGATGCAAATCCATCGTTATCATCGCACAAGCTTTTTCGCATCAATTCAGAGATTCTGTAACCTCTGTAACGTCAACCGTATTGGAGATGAGTTTCATATTTTGTTTGAATGTAAAAATGTAAATATAATGAATATCAGACATAAATACTTACCAAAGTATTATACAAACTGACCATCTATGTCTAAATTGATTTTGTTACTTCAATCTAATAAGTTAAATGTTATTTATAAATTAGGCGCCTTTTTGAAGAATGTCCTTCCTGTTTAAATGATTTTTATTTTTCTTTCTTTGCCAAATTGAGTATTTTAGTTGAACATCTACAGTCTGCCACTTGCTACAAATTTACAAATGTTTGTGTTTTTGTGCTCCATACCATGTGATCATGGTCGTGAGTTAAAATAAATGATTGATTGATTGATTGATTGATTGATTGATTGATTGATTGATTGATTGATTGATTGATTGATTGATTGATTGATTGATTGATTGAATTATGTGATTGAGGTTATAGCAACGAGGCTGTGAGTGGCTCAAATAACACTAATAAATAACATAAAATAAACAAAGTTAACGAAGGAAACTAATTAATTTAACAAATGAATCACTTGTCCATTACATTGCTGTGGAGGAAGAGAATGTTGCTGACCGACTGAAGTTCCAACCCCTCGTCTCTTCCAAGATGCTCCACAGACACTAAACGCAGTTTCTCCAAATATCTGACTGGCCTTGCTTTGTCTTTGTTTTGTAAAGACCTTGTTTGAGGTTCTTTTCCACGTCATTGATTTCCATCTTGTCGCTAAACTACATCCCGATCCCGCAGTGTTTTTTTCTAGCCGCCGGCAGCAAAGTTCAAACCGCCCTATCCCGTCAGATTTGCGTTGAGTCCCGCGGGACCCGATCCCAGTACAACCCTCTACCGTAGAGATGGAACCCTGCAGGTGTTTGAACCGGCCAGAGTCTCTAAGGGCCTGCAGGAGTTTACAACCGGGGCGGGACCACTGAGGGGAGACCCCCCCCCCCCCAAGAGGGCCAGGCCCGGACCGCAACACGAGAGACAGGCTGGATATCAGGTGTGGTCAGTGTTGTGCTAGTTACTGAAAAATAGTAACTAGTTACCGTTACTAGTTACTTCATTAAAAAAGTAACTCAGTTAGTAACTCAGTTACTTAGACCAAAAAGTAATGCGTTACTATGAAAAGTAACTATTTAGTTACTTTAAATAAAAACATTTTTTTTAAATGCTCCCATTAATCCCCTCTAGCCTTCATTTCAGCAGGTTCTGTATGGATTTGCATTGTGCATCGTGTTCTGCATTCTGATTGGCTAAACGGTCTCCCCGCTTCTTCACTTCCTGTATCAATAACGTTGGAACGTCTCTTTGGAACGTAATCCCTGTGAAAAACGAGGGATTACTGTAATGACAATATCTCAACGTTGCGAAACTCGCCTTCTCTTGGCTCGCCATGACCGTCATGTTTTTGAAAGCACACACACTACGTTTCCTCCAGTCTCCGCGTGTGGGGAAAGAAAGCTTCACTGTAGCCAGAAATAACGGAGTAACGCACCGTTTGGTAACAGTAATTGCGTTACTGAATTTAAAAAAGTAATGCGTTAGAGTATTAGTTACCGCAAAACTAACGGCGTTACTGTAACGCGTTACTAAATAACGCGTTAGTCCCAACACTGGGTGTGGTAAATGACCACGTCTGGAAGGCAATGGTCCAGGTTCAAGTCCCGGTTCATCCTCCCATTTCCTGCCTGAGAAACCTCCACCTTCAATAGAGCCCCAAGAAAGTCTTCTTTTTTTTGTGATCAACGGTTTTTTATCATTTCGTTGTTGTAGACAATTAAATCGAACAGTTTTGGACGCAATTGTGTAGCACCTTTAAGTCACCCGTCCCCCCACCCACCCTGTAGCGATCCAACAAGACAACAATAACACAACAACAGGACAAAACAAGCAAGACAAGAAAGCCAAAAAAAAAAATAAATAAATAAGTGACAAATGTTCAATCAATATTCAGTTATTTCAGTCTGGGTGAGTCCAGGAAAGTCTTCTTTATAACTACAGCTTCCATTATGTATGGAGTCATGCTTTGTTGGAAACTTTTGTCAAAGAAACAAACGTATTTGAGATGTTTTTATGTTCTTTAGCGGATGGAAAAAAGACCTCTCTCTGAATGTACGTGACATCACATGCAAGCACTGCAGCGGTTTTAGGTCCTGGCGTTGTTCTAGTATCAGGGCTTAAGCGACCGTATTTATTTTCGTCTCATAAGATGTAAACACAGTACAATGATAATGTTGGAGGTCGTCCAACATTTTATATTTCTTGTAGCCATTATTGATAGCAGAACAGGAAATGGAGGACCAGAAGAAGTGCAACGAAGTACCAGAGGCCAGGACTGGAACCTCAGCAGCTGTATGAGGACTGCAGCTTTCTGCTCTTCTTTTCCTTTCTATTCTCTGCACCCTCTTCTCTCACACCAACTAACTTCAGGTCCTCTTACACTGAGTGCGTTTACATGGGAAGTTTAACTCCTCTTTATTTCTGAATTAAAATTAAATCTGATTTAAAATGAGTAAAAATTACCATGTAAACACCTAATTCCGAATAATTTAGAATTAAACTTAATTCCGAAGTAAGTGGCTGGTTTATTCCGATTTTAAATCCGAATAGAATAATTCTGCGATCATTCTGCTTTAAATGAATTCCCGTCTTTCTTTCTGCTTGTTCCCTCGTCCGTCTGTCTCCATGGCGCTTATATTCCGCGCTGGGCTGGTTTTCGAAAAGTTTCAAGATGGCAGCACGCAGTAAACGGTGGTCAAGAGCATTTAATAAATAGCTTGGAGGACCTGGAAATAATTAAAAGAACAGATGGCAGGAAACTGTGAGCTTTTGAAAGTTGTATCGGCTAAGCGGCTAAGTTTGTTTGTCTCCCGGTAGATGTAATTTCCGTAACTTCCGGTAGACGTAACTTCAATCAGAACCTTCCCAACCCCCAGACCTTAAGAGGAATTGGATAAAGCCGATTAAACATGTTTTCCATGTAAACCTCAATTCAGAATTACTATTTCCATGTAAACTCTAAAGAAAATAGTTTAATTCTGAATTATTTAACTCGGAATAATTAATTCTGAATTAAAAAACATCATGTAACCGTGGCTAATGTGTCTGTTTTTTTTTTGTTTTGCTGTTTTTTTTTTCTTTATCCAGTTGTAAGTAATTATTTCAGCCGTTTAGCTCCACAGACTGAGCTGGTGAGCTCAGGTGCTGTGCAGCTCAGCTGGTGGAAAGGGCCCTCCGGTACTCAGACCTCTCTCCTCGCGCAGACGACTCGGGTTCAAGTCCCTGAATGCGGTTTTTGGCTGCCTGTCCTCCACTCTCGCTTTTCTGAAATCAGTACGCTCCAAAAACCTCCAGGAGCTCCGGCCTTGTAGGCGCCTCCTCTGTGAGCTGCAGGTTTAGTTTTTGTACACTGGGATTGGCAGAAAGAGTCCAGGCTCCGGTAGTACTCCAGTGGTACCCCAGTGGTACTCAGGTAGTACTCCAGTGGTACCCCAGTGGTACTCAGGTAGTACTCCAGTAGTACCCCAATGGTACTCAGGTAGTACTCCAGTGGTACTCCATCCTAGTATTTTTTCACCTACTACAGATTGTACAATTTGATTTGAATAGTATTGATAGTATTACATTATCATTACTTTACAATAATACTAGAATATAATAGTGAACAATAGACAGCAATGGTATAACAATATACTAGAATAACTATATAAGAGTAGATATGCTATATATACTGGTTCATAT